>NC_133975.1:20699480-21324480 GCF_047716275.1 Strix uralensis
GTAAATAGGTGTACATCTAGGAAAGGTTTGCTGATGGAAATCTGTGGACTTCTATGACTTAATAGTGTTTGCTGTTGTAATTATACCATAGGATTTCTTGCCAGAGACTGGTGAAAATTGTTCCTTTTGCAACAATAGTGTGTTAAAAAAAAAAAAAATCCAAACAAAAACCCCATCCATCTGAGCAAAATATTTTAAGTTTTAAGTTATTAAAGTTGTTTTTTTAGTAGGCACAGAGAGTTTTTGCTAGTGTACGGTGTTAATCTCATCTTTTAACCAATGGTCCCAAGTGTAGACCAGACTTGTAATGCAAATGTGCCATTAAAATGTTAGAGTTCTCCTGTCTTGTTCCCACAAGGCTTAAGACGTGTTAATGCGACAGTGCTTTTAACAAAACGTAGTTAATGTTTCAGAGTGGAGACTAGAGCCATGGGTCTTGCACTACTGGGGCAGTTAGTGTAGTGAATGCAGAGTACTGCTTGGGAACTGCCCCAGGAGTATGTAAGAAAATCTCAGAACTGTGATTGATCGTAGCATCTCATCTCTTGCTGTTGCTTCTTTGTCCTTACCTTTTCTGTATGTCTAACACTTGAAGGTACAGCATTGTTTCATGTGTCAGGTGTAACAAACAGGCAAGGGATGTTATTCATGCATGTTATTGCAACGCAAGGAGTGTTTTCATAATGGAATTATGGTCAGAATATGAGACTCTGTATAGAAAAAGATGGAATTGGTTGAAGGGACTACCTTTAATTGTGTTAATGTTAAAATAGTATAAAGTTTGTTTAGTATTGAAGTTCATACATGTTACTCTTGTTAAGTGTATTAGTTTAGTTTATGTCATGTTAACATGGTGGAAGAACAGGTTAAGGTGTATACGTGGATGATAGTATTTGTATCTTCTTTGGCACGTCCTCATCATTCCAGTACAGCAGCCTGAAAGCTGTAGGCCTTGTTCAAATTAATTTGAAAACAGTTATTGAGCTTGGTAGTTAAGCTGTGTATGTGTGAGCCCTGGTCTCCTGAGTGGGAGTTCAATGAGAAGAGTAGTTTTCAAGAGCAGATGCAGGAAAAACCTTGATTAGTTACAGTTTTAAGTTTAGAGACTGTACTGGGAGTAAGTTGTGACCATGATACGCTTTCACAGTGAAAAACTTGGTTAAAATAATTTTTGAAGAGACCACCAACTCAGAAAACCCTGCCACATTCAGCAAATACTAGCTTCAATTAAAATGGCTTTTCATATGAAGAGTATTGATAAACTGAAAGGAAACTTCTTAAAACCGCCAGTTTCCTTGTTTTCAGCCTATATGTTTTTGTACAGCCACATCACTCTGGTAACAGCAGGCTTTCTAGTAGCGCAGTAGCAATACCACATGGATCATAAGCTTCAAAAATTATTGTTCTGTTCTTCCTTGAGCATACAGCATAATGTGGTTTCTTTGGTTTTAATTTGATTTTTAATTGAATATCTTTTTCCTGCAGTTATCTTTTATGTTAGAAAAGACATGGTTGAAGAATTTCCTTGAGGCAGTGAGACTAGTTACAGTTTTAGATTCTGGAATGAATGCACAGTCTGGAATGAATGCACAGAAATTAAAAACTGGCCTCTGAGAAAGTTGTTTTTCACATAGACAACTTCCGTCTTT
Organism: Strix uralensis; assembly: GCF_047716275.1. Taxonomy (NCBI): domain Eukaryota; kingdom Metazoa; phylum Chordata; class Aves; order Strigiformes; family Strigidae; genus Strix; species Strix uralensis. The sequence goes on from NC_133975.1 coordinate 20,701,130, forward strand.
GTGATAGAAAGTTCATCTGTAGGTCCTCTTCACCTGGAAGATGAATGTGCAGAGCAACTTAATACGGATGTTGCATTTCATCTGGTAACAGTATAATGCTGAACCCTGATTTTGCCTTCACTGGCAAAAATATGTAGTAGTTGCAGCTCAGCTGTGTGATGTGATGTTTCTTGTGTAGGGGTAGTTGAGGCTTGAGTATGGAATAAGAACCACCACATCACCAAGTGCCTTCTTCCGTAAAAATAAGTGTACTGTAGTTTTTTTGGTTTATTTCCCTACCTCACTTAAGTACTTTGTGACCAGGAAATCTTAAAACCCTTTCCCTCTCTCTTGGTGGCTGACTCTATGAACTGCAATTTCTTGATTGTCCCTGACAGTCCCAATAAAAATCTTAAACAGTAATTTATTGAAGAAGTATTGGCCAAGTAGTCTAACAGATTCTGATCTAATGGGCTGTAGTTGATCCTTATGAATGAGCTGCTATTAGTTTTAAGGCTTCTCTTCCTGTTGCCAAATTATGTTAAGGTTTTCTTGTGTTTTATGCTTTTTAGTTGTATTGGTTTGGAAGCCATGTTATTATCGGTGAGTGGTTCATGCAGGCAAGTGGTAATGTTCTAGAAAACTTTAGAGCATGTCCTGTGCTACAAAAAGGAGTTCCAAAACACCAACAGTGATTTGTATTATTGATTTTTTTATTTGGCTATCCGCAAACTCCTTAGGAGTATCTTTTCTGAATGGATTCTGTGTCAGCTGTCATTCCAGAAGAATGTATGTGTTTTATCTTACATTTCTTCAGGTGCTGAAATGGGAACAAGGCAACTTTATCTGTGAATGTTTAATTTAGAATGATGTAGCTGTTACTTAATACAGAAATGAGCCCTAATCCACAGTCCCATTAAAATGCATTCAGTAAGAATGTGGTATAACCTTAGCCTGGAAAGTAAGGTACAAAAATCTACAGTTTCAAAACTTGCAAAGACATAGTTTGAGAAAGTTTAAAGAGCAATAGAAGTATTAAATCCTGGCAACTTCTTTTCTAGTTATCTTTCTAAATAGTTGCATAGATGCAATAGTTGCATAAATGCCTGTGTGGAGCTGATCTTTTGGTCAGTACATAAAGAAATTCTACTAGTAGTTGATAGTATTTGAACGTTGGAATGGTGATGGCATGCAGTACTTCACCGGGATATTGGTGCAGCTTGTCAGTGCTAGTGTAACGGATTGTTTTGTAAATAACTTCATTGTGTCTTAGCAGATAATGAACATGTTAGCCAAGCTGTTAAATGAATGGTATGATACCATTCTAATAGTGGGTAACGGACAGTTTACTTTCAGGTAGCTTTCTCTACAGAAGGACACACAAATCTTAATAAAAATGGTATGTAAAATCTTTAGCACATTTTTTTACAGATACGGTTTTGAAGGGACTTTTTTCTTATAGGCTTCCTTACGTAAATCAAAATTTGAAAAAATCGTTGGAAAGTATAAACACTTTGCAGTGGTAGTCTCAAATTAGTTGTTGCAGATTTGGCTGATTTACTTGAAACAAAAGGTTGATTAGAGGCGGGTGAATCAGCAGCAAAACTTGCACTGGTTTAATGGACCAGATTTTTCAGCCTGCTGTTGAATGGGCATTAGCAGGGAAGGCTGTTAGCTTCTCAGTGTGTTTACTTAAGTTGCTGTGAATTTGTAGTACAAATTACGCTCAAGATGGCTTGTTTTCTTATTTTTCAGGACATACAGGACATACTGCTGATATGAATATATTTTTAGATGATCCAGAATTTGCAGAAATTATTCTGAGAGCAGAGCAAGCTATAGAGTGTGGAGTTTTTCCAGAAAGGATCTCACAAGGATCTAGTGGGAGTTACTTTGCCAAGGATCCAAAAGGGGTGAGCATGTTATTGAAAAGTCAGAGAAACGGTCAGCAATGAGTTTAAAATGGAAATTTTAAAATTCCATTTAAATGGAAATTAATTGAAATAAGTTGCTTAATAATTTGTGGTATGCCAAAATCTATGTTGGAAAAAATCAATGCAAGAAATACTTAGATTCCCAATTATGTCTTGCAGCATAAGCTTCTCTGTTGCAGTTTTACCATTTTTTGAATGATCTGCACCAAAGAAAATAAAAGGGCCTCTAACATCTGAAAATAATTCAGGAATTCCTTTGCACAGAATCTTTTTGTTCTTTGTATGTTTTAATTGATTTTTGACACAACCGAGCTTGTGATTTGGGTACTGTTTAGGTTTCATTAGCCAAGCTTTCTGTATTTTTATTTCTTTTCTTTTTAGACAGTCTTTTGTTTAGGTCATGTCTCCTTCCTCTTATATGATTGGTAGATGAGTAAGAAGAGTGATATAAACAAATCTACCTTTTTACTTGTATTTGTGTGCTGAATCTTCAGTTTCCCTCCTTTAGTGGTAGATGGTACCTTGAATAGTGATCATCAAAGAGGTGTTGAAAGGTTACTTTGAGACAGAGAAGTAACAGTTACCTGAATATCTTGCTTGAAAAGTAACATTTGGTTAGCATTATTTAGTAAGAGAAAATTATGTTTCAGACATACTTTCACATTGTTTTCTTTAAATCAGAATTACTTTGTCTGCTTACCAACCTGTTTGAAAAAAGATGGCTCCCAACCCCCACACCATTGTTAATTTGTCATATCTGATTTTATTTTAAACTCAATCAGTAGTCTTCTGGTCTTAGGTAGATGTAGGTATTCATTAATCCTGAAGATACCAGTTGTGTTGGACATGGAATTGTAAAATTTTAAGTGCGTAGGTTTTTAGAACATACTCAAAGTTGTTCTTCACTGCATCCCCAGAATGGTCATTTCCCATTTGTTTAGGAAGTATTATGGTTTTTGTTTAGCTTTTATTCATATTATTGGTCATTACAGAATATATTCCTGTTTTGCCATTTAATTTTCATAGATGCTTGGTTTTAATGACACTTTTCTGGTGATGATTTTTACACTTTAGTGAATGAGTGGTTTTTAGAATAGTTACCTGACTTAATACAAATAAACATATGAATTTACGACTTCATGTCTTAGATGGAAAGTAACAGAACTACCCCTTCAAAACCTTCTAAGAACTGCACCTTGCAATTCATATTCCTGTGTTCCAGGAACACTTGTTAGTCATGACCCCCTTCATTCTGGTGGAGGAGAGCCAAAGTAGGTTGGGAATGAGGATGTCTCTCTTTTTGAAACTGGAAGGAAAAAAAATAATTCGTTCTCTGATCGCTTTGTGGGATTCTTGCTGTCACGTACAATGCTGTTAATATGAAAACCTGTTCAAAGTTTCAGCAGACTTCTTAAACTTCAGGTCACTTCCCTACTTCAGTAGTTTGTAGGTTTCCAGGCTGTATGCTTATATATACGTATTGAAAATTTACACTGTTTTTAAAGAAGTATTTTAAATTAGGATTATAGCTTATTTAATATGCAATAGGGAAAAATCTGAGTAAGTAACCAAATACTGGTTTAAATCAATACTTTTTCAAAAATTCAATGCATGACCTGTCTAAAGAATATTCTATAGTGCTATGCTAAAAATGCTTTAAAACTGGTTAAGGGTTTGGGGGTTTTTTGAGTTTTTCTTAATGCTGTTCAATTGAGATCTTTTATTTTTAGGACATCAGTTAGTTGAGAAATGACTTGGAAAAAAGTCATCCCTGTTATGGATTTTCATATGTGCAAATCTCTTTTGTCTGAAGCCTCTCCAGACTGATTTTGCAGTTTTTTGGTGACTGGCAAATGCCTGAGAGGCTCACTGTGCCTTGAGGCTAATGAGAGAGTACTTACACCTGATTTTTGTAACCATAGCATTTTGAATGGAGCACCTTACTTCCTTGTTCTTACATGGTGATTTTCTTGTTGGTTTTACTTCTGTTTTGCAGTGAAGTGTTGGTTTTGTTCCTAATTAAGTTCCTAGTAGTGACTTGCCCTCCCCCTTTATGCAGGTCATTGATTTCAATGTAAGTATTTAGGAGAAAAGACTGAAAAACCACCAATATTTTTAACGTGGGCCATAAAAATTTAATTGCAAAAGTATTTGCTAACATGGGACTGTGAGAATAATGATGCTGAGTTCCTAGCTGCCTTTCAATTTTGCTTTTATTCTTTGCACTAAATTTAGAGCTTATCTAAGTTTGTTATCCATATTAAAAGTCTGATAAAACTTAATTTTGTCAGTAGTGCAACGCCCATTTGTAGAAGGGATTTCCCATCCTGTTTGTCACAGTATTGCATCATTCTACTTCAGACCAGTTTTGTGACTTGCTTTCTCCTATTCTTCTTGAGTAATCTCCTCTTCCTTATGCTGGGAAAGAGCTTATTAAAGACGTGCTAAGCTTTCTTACTGATCAGCTTCTGAAGTGTTTACCCACACAAATACCAAGTTACAGGTAAAATAACCTGTTTCCATTAGGTCATCTTATTCGCTGACTTGAGTCTATCAGAAAGATAAAACTAAAATTGTCTGATTAACACTAGAAACTTTTTGCATTTATTGGCATAGTTGTATACTGGTATGAAGCAGTTCAGTACTTAGTCAATACTTCAGCAACAGTGCTGCTTATTTCTGCAGTTGTTGTTCATTAAGTAACTAATAAAATAAAAGACATTGTGTCTGTTACAAACTGTTCTGCAACATGTTTTTGACAGTTTAGCTATTGGCTAATGCTAATGCCAATGGAGTCAGTCTAGAAATTAATTTTGACTTGCAAAATTAAGCATGTAAGTTGTCAACATATTGAGCTTTCTGGTTCTACTCTGGTCCTCAACAGCAGTGACTTTGCAAAATTTAGCAAGGTTCTGACTTAGGTGAAACCTTGAAAACTGTCTCTAGATTTGACAGTATAGCACAGTATGGTCCAGGCAAGTGATGGAATGGGCTAAGCTCCTTTTTAAAATGGGCAGTTTGTAGGAAGTATCCAGAGAGCGATTCAGAAAAGAGGTAATTAGTGGCTCAGCATATACTACCAAATACACCACTGTTTCAGGGAAATGAAAAGCTGCTAGCTTTGTTTTGAGTGGGTGGATACCTGTGATTCAATAGGAAAAAAATTGAACTTTATAACAATTCTAAACCTAACATTAGAATTTTGACTAAACTAGTATACTAAGTAAATTCAGTTTCTAAAGTGTGATTTTTTTTTTTTTTTTTTTTTTTGGGGGGGGGGGGGGGGGGAATGTTCAGAGAACATCATCTTGGCCTTTCACGTTGCATAGAATATTTTTTGTAAGTGCAACCTTTTGTGTAGGTCTAAACTGAATTGTGTCTGTGAAGTTGCATAGAACTTGGTTATGATTTTGAAAGTAGCCTTAGAGTCACAGATAACAGCATACCAAAACCAAGAGAATTTTTGTCAATTTGTTTCCTTCCCCAGTTGATAGGAAACTTATTTTATAGGATGAATGCAAATAATAATATTTCATAACTTATTTCTTCTGGTAGTTGATGGGAATGAATCAAAATAGATGGACAATACAGGTGATGCTACTAATGCCTGGTGTCTTATGTAATCTGTTTACAAACTGAATGAATAAAGTTCTCTGTAGTTTGTCTTGGACAAAGCAAGATTTTCTTGGACAATCTTGGACTAGTTGAATTGTCTTGGACAAAGTGGGTGAAAATTCTGGAGAAGCTAGAACAACTAGTCAAGTCTTCTCCCTAATCTAGTTGAATCAGCAGTTACTTGAAGCAGAACACTCATTTCTGACTGCCAGCAAACTTGTTCATGACTTAAGAGTGTAAATCATCTATGAGTGATGGCGCAACAGGAGGCAGTGTTTAGCTTAATGAGATACTCACTTTGAGAAGGATTCAGGAAAGTACTAATACGTGAAAATGCTTCTTAAACAGTTGTTCTTAAATATTTATTAGATGATAATTTCATTTATTCACCATGGTCCTGTGAGAAGGAATGAAGATACAGCATTTCTACAGCATTTCACTTGAGCTATGGAAGAGTCATTACATGGACTTTATGCACTAGGCTAAAGTTTATCACAGACAATTGGAAGGTTATATATTTTAGTGTGGTAATAATCTTGTGGTTTGAGGTTAACAAATATAGAATTGTGTGTAGGAGGCACCTTGAGAAATCATCCATTTAATGCCTGTGTTATGGAGCAGGATCGTTTTAACATGATTTCTGATGAATGTCTAACCAACCTGTTAGTGGCATCCTGTTTCAGAGACTCCACAACCTGGCAGTCTGTTCCAGTCTTGAGCCACTCTTAAGGTTCAAAAGGGTTTGTGTTTTTTTTAACTTATCTGCTGGGATTTAAGCCTATCATTTCTTGGCTTGTTAACAGTAAATGTGTTGTTCCTTTTTTCTCTGTAGCAACCTATTACATAGTTCATTGTGCCCTGATTTCTCTTAGGCTAAACAATCCCTGTTATACAGGCTTTCATTATTCACATTTTTTTGTGCTTATTCTCATTGTTTTTTCAACTTTCTCCAGTTTGTTAACAGATTTCTTGAAGCACAGTGTCCAAAATTGGATACAGTACTTTGAGTAATTTTAAGCTTTACTACATGTCTCCAATGTAAATGGAGGCTGATAGTGTGAGCCATTCTCAGCTTTGAGTTGAGGAATCTACAGCAGTGGTAAACAGCACCACCCTTGGGAATTGCGAAGTGCAGAACATTTTGATCCATTCAAACTTAAAGTAATACATAAAATAGATGTAAAAGAGAAAAGGTAACATCTGATTATTAGCATTCTGTATGTTTGTCACTTTCCTGGAACCATTATGTCTCTGAAATATCTCATCAATGCCTTAATTGGTGGGTTGAACATGATTTTTAAAACTACTTTTAAATCCTCGTTTTTAAAAAAACTCAATATAAAAGAAATTATATTCTAAAATGCTGTCCTCTAATTTTGAAAAACTAGTAAATGCTAGCTGGCTTTGATTTTTCTCTTATGAAGAGCTTATTTTGAATTTTTACTACTGTTAGATAAGCATTTGATGATAAATTTATTTGGAATACTATTTTGTAGTTTTATTATTTGATAATCTAAAAAGAGCAACTGTAAAATGCCATGTATGGTATCTGACCAATACTTTCAAATAACTAATTTTCATTATTGCAACTCAAAGTATTCATACTTTAATTTTATATTATTTATCCTAGAAAATTATTGGAGTGTTCAAACCAAAATCTGAAGAGCCTTATGGACATCTGAATCCAAAATGGACCAAATATTTTCACAAAGTTTGTTGTCCTTGCTGCTTTGGCAGAGGCTGCCTCGTTCCGAATCAGGGATACCTCTCTGAAGCTGGTGCCTATCTTGTGGATGACAAGCTTGGGCTAGGAGTTGTACCTAAAACCAAGGTAAAAGTTAAAATACATAAATTACTGAATGCAAAAAAATACATAGTGACTGACTTGTCAGTCTTTGGACTGTAGTTATGGAGACATCCTTGTGTATCATGCATTATCCCTAAGTCATTTATGAACTATCGCAAGTCCAAAGGCACAGTGGTTTGGTGTAGGAATAATGACTGTGATTTTTGTTTTAAAGGATAAGTTTGAAATCTGAATTGAATCTCTTCTTTGGAACTACTTCAGTTTCTAGCATTTTCTGACACTTCTGTGCCTCATGTTCTGATGCAAAAATTGCAAAAAGCAGCATATAAAGATTCCTGGTTTTGTTTGAGATATGTAAAATAGCAAATACTCATCTTTTCGTATAAAATTTGTCTGTTGGAAATGCCTGATGCTTCCTTTTTGCTTTTTTGACAACTGAGCATAAAATTTACTGTGATTTATAATTGAAATAATAAGGAATTCTGAGCTGTGTTTCTAACTTTCATATTTTAAGGTTGTCTGGCTTGTCAGTGAGACCTTTAATTACAGTGCAATAGATCGTGCAAAATCAAGAGGAAAAAAATATGCTTTAGAGAAAGTGCCAAAAGTTGCTAAAAAATTTAATCGAATTGGACTACCTCCTAAGGTAAGATGACAAATAAGTAATTTGTGCGTTTCTTGATTCTTACACAAAACTTTGAATTAAAAAAAAGAATATTTGTAGGTAACTTCAACAGTAGAAGAAAAACCTTGTTCCTTGTTGACAACTGTCTGAATGATTAAAGTTTGATAAATATGACTGTTTCTATGCAAAATCTATCCACTCTGTTACATCATTCCTTCATCTAACTGCTTTAATAATCTTGCCACTTTTTGTTTCAGTTTGCAGTCTAGCTTTTTGCTGGAGGAGTAATATGTTAAAATGTAAATCTCCCACCCCTGTGGTTTTTTTTTCTTGACTGTTTAGTATGTTTTCCTTCAGTGTCATGTTTTTATATTCTTAATTGTTTCTCCCCTGCAATTTATCTAGTGCTTTCATTTTTCCTGACTCTTCATTTTTTCCTTCTATTGTTCATTTTATTCCTTTAGATATGTGATTTTTGTGTTCATTCTACCTTCCTTTCATCTTGTGTGCAGTACTTCACTGACTAAAACCTCACATCTTTCCTGCCTAATGAGCCTTATTGTATCCCCAAAATGTTACCACAATTTTGATCCATGTGACATACATTACGCAAGCTTGTATCAGCATGGTTATTCCACATGCTGTGTGTTTATCCATGTCTCTGCATGTGTGCATCTATCCGTGTTTACTTCTCGAATATAAGTCCTTTTCTGAATTTTAATCTGGAGCTCCTTTCCTGTTGCCCACACATGTGGAGACTATGCTATCTGTAGTTTTTTTCCTTGGACTCTTTTGGGAAATGTATTTCAGCTATTTTCATGCAAAAAGTGTCTGTCTTGAAAAAATGGTTAATGCTGCTATTCTCATCAATGAAACATACAAATTTTTCTGAGATTTTTCTCCTGTGATTTCTTATGAACTATTGAACAAAGTGTTCCCAGTAGAAAAGAGAACAGATGCTATTTCTTTTTCTTTTGTTCCAACGATTGCTTATGACACTGTGTGTTCATCTACATTTTGCTGTCTGGCTACATCTTATTCCTGGTAAACTCAGTGAGTGCTTAAACAAATATTAAAAAAAACCAACAAAAAACCCGGAAAAAACCCTCACGATTTGAGTCTTACATTTTTCCTTTTTTTTTTTTTTAATGTCATACTTCCTGTTTTCTGAACTTTGAAAGTATATAATCAGTTCTTCTGTTAATGTTAAAATTAGTTATGTGACCTGCCCAAGTACATTTTCCAAATGCAGTTTCGTAATGTTTCAGGTTGGCTCCTTCCAGCTGTTTGTTGAAGGATATAAAGAAGCTGACTACTGGCTCAGGAAGTTTGAAACTGATCCTTTACCTGAGAATACAAGGAAAGAATTTCAGTCACAGTTTGAAAGATTGGTTATCTTGGATTATGTCATCAGAAATACAGGTATCTGTTAATGTCTCTCAGTATCTCATCTACTTTTGTGAGGCAAAAATGGTAAGCAGTGCTGGCTGAAAGCTGCTGCTGGAGGCTTTTAATGCATTTCAGATGCTTTTCTCAAAAGTGAAGGCCAGAATGTTGCATTTTAAACTTTAAAAAATATACTTTGAATTCAAACATTGAATATTGCAATATGACAAAGTCCAAACAACCCTTTTTAGCTGTTACTTGATATTTTAAGCAGTGTAAGAATTCAAGACCAACTACTTTCATTATGCTTTAATTCTGTCAATAAGCTAAGTCTGTCCTCATTAGGATAAGGGATGGTGGGGTTTCAGGAACCAAGAGAAAGCCATGACTACGCTTCCTTTTATACTAAGCTGGAGCCAATAACAGCACAGGTTCACATGAGTGCAAAATAGTTCATATTCATTGTGACTAGGCACTGAAGTACAACTGTGATGTATATCTCTCTGTTCTCGTGGATTCTTGTTTCTTTTACTCAGAAGCTGGGATTTTTCTGTTGACTATGTAGGTTGATTTATTTGCTCAAAAATGCAGAGGCAGTTTTATATTTAAAATACTTCCTTTGCTACTTTGTCAGAGGTGGGCGTCTTTACTCATCTTCAGACATACCAGTGCTAGTTCATTTTTCTTTTCTTAAATAAGTCACTCTAACCTGTGTCTTTTTAGAAGCGAACTAAAAGAGGAAAGTTTTGTAAGAACATAATACTTCCTACCTGTTGCTATGGTCTGTCAGCTTTATCAAATGGATCCCAGTGTTTCCAAACAATTCCTGTGTCCTGTGAAGTTCTTAAAATTGTAAGGAAAATACTCAAAATGCAAAACCTCATTATGTGGATGATTTTACCTCCACCTAATATATCTAACATGATAGAACATGAAAGTCTTCTGATGGATGCAGTCATCCTTTCTCTGAAAGACCTTGTCAAAGCCTTCAGTGTCTCAACTTTGTCTGAATGGTGCAGACATTTTCAGCTTCTGAAATGCTCTTCATTTTTTTTCTCACCTCCATCTTTGGAGAGTCTCTTTTCTCCATGTAGTCAAACATCACAGTATCTGTAATTTTGGAGGACCTCTCCCTTTCCCCATCAGCATTAAAACAAGCTTAAAAGTTAAGTCATTGTGGTTGCTGCTGCTGACAGTGTTTTCCCCAGGAAAAGTGCACACTACAGCCAATCTTTCTGCATAAAATGAGTGAAAGTAGTTTCTCTTAGTTTCCTTGATATTTTGCTGTATATTCAGCCAGTTGGGTAAACTAAAGCAGTAATACATACCTAAAAACACTTGGTAAATTTTTGGTCTTTCCAGTAAATCAGTTGCCTCATACATTTCAGTAAAGCTCAACCACATGTATTGTGATGGAAAAAAACTTTTTGAACAGTTTTGCCTGACTCCTTTGGTAAATTCTCAATTTACGATATTACTCATTGTATATCACTTTAGATGATGATTTCTTTATAAATGATGTATTGTGACATGCATTTTTCTGTTTAAAGACAGAGGTAACGATAATTGGTTAGTCAGGTATGAAAAACAAGATGATGGACTTGATCTGTCAGATAAGGTAAGAAAATTGTACTCTGAAACTTATATTCTTTAAATTGTTTAGTTTTAAAACTTGGTCTTGCAGGGGATGAAGTGTGTGGCTTTAATTCTGGTGCGTGGTCTCAAGAAATATGATAACTGCAAATTATTCTAGGCGAAATGAATGGAAAAGCTATTTGGATTAGACTAGTCTAGATAGAACAGTGCTAGAAGTTATTTTTATTGTTCTGTATTTTTTCTTTACTAGCTTGGGCTATAATAATAAAACTGCCCACTGTTGCTCAAGCACACTTCTTCAGCTATTTATGTGCTCTGCTTCTCTTGTATTTGGGGGAAGGGCTCCTCTTTAGTGGTGGCAGAGTAAGAATTGTATGTGCTGGAGTTTAAGCAGTGAAGCTAAAAAGTATATTATTTAGTATTTTTATTGTATTTCACTACTTTTGAAAGCACATAGGTATCACTTACTTCTGAAATATTTCTTCCGTAGGATAGCCAATGGACTATAACTAAAGAATCCACTATTAAAATTGCTGCAATTGACAATGGTTTAGCATTTCCTTTTAAGCATCCTGATGAGTGGAGGGCGTGTAAGTATTGCATTCTTCAACCACCTTCCTTTTGGGAGAGTAACTTCCAAATAAGCATTTTTTTTTAGTTGTGTGGTTGTAGTAAGAAACTAAGAAATCATTGCTGTAGTTTATATATCGAATTTTTAAATAATGTACTCTTCCTTAGAAAGTTAGCAACAAATGCCATTTTTGCAATGGCATGTGTGATTTAGTCCTTCATGTTTTTTTACCCTTATACCTTTAAACAATATTAATACATGGATATACATAAACATACTACTGTATGTAAACCTATTGATTTTGGAATTGGAAAAATTTAGCAACACATTTTTCATGTGTGTTTTCTTGAAAAACATAGTGGAAAATGACTTGAGTGCAAGGATACGCAAGTTCTGTCTCTCACAGCTGGATTTCTGTTTCAAAAGAAAGGGTACTGTTTTAGGTGAACAAGTAGACAAGTTACATGTTATTTTCACTTGTTCTCAGCTTTAGCTTACTTCTACAGGGTTAATCTTTAATTAGTATTTTCAAGCAGACTGAAAATGGATACTACTGTTAAAGCTAGATTGCTTCTAACACATCTTTGACTACTTACAGTTTAGAGGGAAGTGCCCAACAGGATTTACAATTATTTCTGGGGACTATTAGCCAATCAGGTGATTACGGCAGTTAAGTGTGGGCTAGTTTTGCTGTCAAAAGGCTAGTTAATTACCCCACCCAGCACCCTGTATAGTCTCTGTGTATCTTGATACTGTCCTATGTATCTCTTGGCTACAGTCACTTCTGCAGCTGTTCTAGACTATTACTGTTTATTTTATACCATCTTTTACTTTATCATCCAAAGTAATAAACTTGGATGATCCTTTAGAATTCTTTTGCAGTTGGACGAGTGTGTGACAATTCTGTAAAGGTAAACTTGTAGCATAAAGTTGTTTAAAATTGCAGGCTCTTGACAGATAGAACATGTTTTCTTGGTGACTAGAGCTGGTTGATCATCAAGGATAACCTCCTCAAGGCCAAGAGAACAGCCTCTTCAGAAGGCAGGAAGTTGGTCCAGCATGGATGAACAGGGAACTCCTGACTGAACCAGGGCACAGAAATTAAGTATATTAAAAAAATGGATGTAGAGACTCCCCTGGAAAAATAGAGACTTTGTCCGAAAGTGCAAGAATGGAGTCTGGAAAGTCAAAGCCCAGCTGGAGTAAAGCTAACAAAGAACATAAAGGGCAACAAGAAAGGGTTAAGTAAATTAGAAATGAGAGTGGGGCTGAAGAAGAGTGCAGCAAACACCTAAAGGCAAAAGGCATAAAAAAGAACAAGTTATTCAATGCTGACTTTGCCTCAGTTTTCACTTATAAGATTTGCTTTCAGATCTCAGAGCTCATAAGCAGAGCCTCTGGGAATGAATCATTACCCAAAACAGAAGGGAGCATTTAAGCAAAATGGGCATATGGAAGTTCACAGGAGTAGATGGGATGCACTGGAAATATGATGGGAGCTGGCTGATGTTGTATGAGGCTGTCTTCCCATCACTCTTGAAAGACTGTAATAATGTGGGAGGTTGCTGATGACTAGAAAAAGGTGAGTATCACATCCATGTTCAAGCAGGGCAGGATGTAGGGTGCAAGGAATGCTGGGGTAGCCAGCCTAACCTCAGTCCCCATGAGGATTGTGGAATGAATCCTCCTGGAAGCTGTGTTCGAGCATGTGAACAAGAAGGTCATGAGGAAGCCAGCATGGATTTACCAAGGACAAACTGCTTGACTGTCTAGACAGCTTTAAATAAGGTGACTGGCTCAGTGGATGAGGGAAGAGCAGTGAATATTGATTTTTTTTTTTTTTTTTTTTTTTTTCCTTCCCCTTCACTTTTGACAGGCCTTCTGTGCAGTCTCATAGTATTCCTGTAGTGAAACGTGAGATACAAACTGGACAGACTGAGGTGGGTGGGAAACTGGCTGGACTGTCAGACTCAAAAGGGCCATGTTAGGAAGTTCAGTGGGTGTCCTGCTACTACTGATGCTCCTCAATTCCTGCAACTGATACTGTTTGGTGTCTCATTTAACATCTGGTGGTATTAATTACTCTTACAATATCTCTTGAAAAAGCTGTTTAATAGCAATTATGTGAAAAGTTAAGAATGGTTTTCTCAGCGTGCTTAAAAGAAGGCATTTTAATAAACAAAATTTTATTAAAAAATAGTAGCTACTTTTTTGTTAATTCTTCAGTATGAGTCAAATGTCTGAAAGAGTTCTGTTTGATTGCAGCCATTATTTTACTCCAAAGGAGACTGCATTACTAAACTAGAAGGCCTCTACTGTTGCTTACAGTATTTAATTTATATAACTTTTTTACTTATTGCTTCAGCTAACTATTTATTACTTAAAATATATTTTCACTGTTTGGAAAAAAAGCTAAGTAGCTGTAAAGCTGCTTTTCTAACAGTAGCCAAAAGAGGTATATTGGCTAACAATGGTGTGAAAAATGGTGTGTTACTGAGAACTTCCAGTAGACCACAGGGTACTGGCAAGCACTTGAGAATTTCATTTTTGCCTGTGGTTAATCATTAAGTGTATTGTTTTTCTGCATTAGATCCCTTTCACTGGGCGTGGCTTTCTCAAGCAAAAGTTCCATTCTCTCAGGAGACCAGAGACCTAGTTCTTCCTCGCATTTCTGATATGAACTTTGTACAGGATCTTTGTGAAGATCTTTATGAACTATTTAAGGTGAATTGAGTATTACTGAAATAGCTAATACTTGTAATGGAACAGTTAGGTGATTTTTGTTTTTATGAATTTAACTTCTGTATGTCATGATACTGTGCTATTTTAGCTTTGACATTGGAATGGTAGAAAGGGTTTATATAATTAAGAGGAAACTGTGTCACTAATGTGGCTAATTGATAATAATCAGCTCATGTGAAAACATAATTACCTTTTATGTACTTAAGTTTCACATAATCAGTTAAAGGTGGTTAACTTCTATAGCACAAATCTGTGTAAAAACTCTATTTGACATACCTGTGTGGTTTGTATATGCTTAAGATAAACTGTAGCAACCTGAGCAAATTGTGTATTTAATGTAACTTGAAGTACCTGCATACTTCTGATATACTTAATTTTACATACATATGTTGTGTGAAGTTGATGCTGAAATCTTGACCATGTTTTAAGTCAAACTTATTTTAAAGATACTGAAACTGTGCTGCAATACTGACATGTAAAAAAGTGTCCTTCTCTTAAACATTACATAAACAATTGTGTCAGATATTCAAGTGAAATAATCCAAACGATAAGGACAGAAAGAAATGGAAATTTTAAACTTTTAATGAAAATGCAGCTGTAATATCGAAACTATATCCTGAAACACATTCACAATATTTGCATCTTTGACTCAGTTGTATTCAAAGTGACTCTGGCTTGTCTGTTAAACCCGGTGGAAGTTAAAGTATTTAATAAATCTGAAGGAGGAAGTGTTCTTTTGCCAGAGTAAAGGTGAGAGACAGAACAGTGTGGCATTATGTGATGGTATTAAGCCTCCCTACCAGTGCCCTAAAGTGGTATCTGCTGATGTATTTTACTTTTATGATGTGGAACATCCTTCATTTTCACGTATGTAAACTTGCTGCAATAAATAGACCTTTTTGTGGGTCATACTATGACTATTTGAAGCTTCCAAAAATTATTATGCTGTTAGTAAATATCACTGTGATGAATTTGTGTGCTATAAATATGTAACTAAAAATAAATGGGTCATTTCTTATAATAACTGTTTGTTTTCTTTAATAAAGGCTGATAAAGGATTTGACAAGTCTACTTTTGAAAACCAAATGTCGGTTATGAGGGGGCAGGTAAGACTGCTTCTTTATGTTTTTATTTATGTATTTAATTTGTCATCAATTCTCAGCTGGTTTTTTTTTAGAGCTACATAAACTGACTCCTGTTGAATGAATGACACTTGAACCTGTTTTCATCAGAGAAGACTAAATTTCTTTCTAGAGTTTACTCGTATTTGCATATAAATGAGACAGCAGAAAGTATATACTGATTCTTTTTGATATTTGTAGAAGATGATTTTTTTAAATAATGTAATTGGGTTTTATTGTTTTTGTGGGGGATGGGGAAGACTTAATACCTGCGTATTCTTAGATGGTACTTTAAAGATGAAACACTGGAGAAGAGTCATAAACTTGGATGAAAAATTTGGTGGGTAATTTCATTATGTTATTAAAAGAAATGTAGCTTTATTGTGGACAGTTAACTTGAGTATTGAAATACCTCTCACAAGAAAGCAATATCAGGATATAAAAATTTTTCATCCTAGCAAATGTCAGAACCATACTTAGAACGAATCCAGCTATTTTCAGATGATTAAGTGTTGTTATTTTTTGACACGGAAACAAGAGAGGAGAAGGGTTTCTCCATCTCCTTGCTGCTTTAAAATTTAAGACTGGTGTGATATACTGGAAAACAAGGTTTAGCTGGGAACAAATTATTTAGTTCATTGTAGGCGTAAAACAGTGATTTGTGAAAATGTAAGGGAATTGGGCTAGATAAATTAATAGTCCCATTTGTCCTGAATTTATTGAAATTGACTTCTCTGTGTTCATAAATTTGGCATAGATAGTTTAAAGCCAGACATTCACAATTCCTAGAGCGGCTTAATCCGGCCTTTTCTGTGTAGAGCTTCCTATATCAAGAAGTACCTTGCACAAGACTGCAGCTGTGCATAGCCAAACATGATCCTAGTTAATGTTAGTTATGTGTGGTGGCTAAAAGCCAGCAAACCTTACTTATTAAATTGAATTATAGGAGTTATTGCTGAAATAACTTTTCTGAGAAGTTTGTGCAGTCACTGGAAGGTCACTTCTGAAGTATTCATCCATCTTAAACTGTGTTAAATAGCTTTTTTGTGATGAGACAATTGGCTACAGGGAATCTGTTATTTAACAAAAAGCTTAAGGAAAAAACCTGATGTATGTATTTGAGAGAGATCTAGCTAAGGTTGTCTAATTAATTTCCCACTGTAAAGGCTGTGTTTGGACCTTTTCTTCACACCCTTTTCCTGGGGTGGATTTCAGCAGAGATTTGGGGTTTTTTGTTTTGTTTTAAAAATCTCTCTCTAGCTGTACAAGGATGTGTTTCACTGTGGGAAATGTCATGTTTTCAGGCATGGATTTAGGGAAGAAATGCAATAATGAGTTATTCTTGGATGTGATTGGAAATACATCAGCAAATGTTGCCTTTTAGCACTGATTTTAGACTTGCTTTTCGTTTAAAACCAATGTTAAAGGGCATTATAGAAGAGTTGGTATCTAGATCACATGATAATGGATTCATTCATTTAAGATGAATTTGCAGGATAGCCAAACATCTGTAAATACATCCTTAAAAGTGAAAACTTTAAGAATTAGAAAATGAAAAATCTAGTTGATAAAGATAAGAAGGCTGAAGAGAAATATATCCTGCACAGAAGGGGTGAGATCTTTAAATCTAAGGTACCAAAAGTAGTTAGAAGCACTTTTCTGTGAAGTGGGGGAAAAAAAATACTGGGAAGGGTTTCAAACCCAAGATAAACAGTTCTCTCAAGAACATAGAGATTAAGAAATCAGGTAACACAGATCTACAAAGGTTTGCCTTAGAAAATGTAAATACCAAGTGGAGTTGCTGGAAGACCCAAATTGCAGTAAACGATGCACGACTTTATCTGTCCAGGATTCTTCAGCCATGAAAGTGCAGAATGAACAGCAGTAAGTCGCACAAGGAACAGAAGGGCATTGTGCAGGGAAAGAAAAGGCTTGATGTTAAGGATAATGCACATGTGTCACCATAACTAAATTGAATACTTGCCCCAGTTTTCAGCAGGTTAACATTGAATGTGAAGTAAATGATCAGGGCAGTTCATGAGCACTGAAGTTTCAGAAGGAAGATAGATAACAGAGTCCTGGGAGCTGAGGGCTAAATTTGGATCTTAGCACTGGGTCTGGTGTGGGTTAATAATATGGCTACATATCTTCTGATGTGAAAATAATTTGTAGCTAAACCCCTGGTCGATCCTATGTTAAATACATGTAGATTGCATTCTTGTAGGTTTTTTTTGTTAATGGTGCAATGCTCTTGACGTGCTAAATTTAAAATGCTGTTAGATTTTTGTCTCTAATGTTTTCCAAAAATTTGGAGAGGATTGCATGAAATACTCAGGAAAAGAATAGAAGGGTAGTCAGATAGCGGTAGGATGTCACAATGTTACCAAAAAAATAAAGTATTTCTACTTCCAATAGAGTATCTTTTAAAAATAAATTTGACAGCATAGACCTCTATAGCACTGATTTAAGAGTGACATCTAAATTTATGAGCCTGTTAGCCACAGTTTTATTTGTGCACCCTCACCTTACTTGCTTTTATTCTTTTAGATACTAAACCTTACTCAGGCATTAAAGGATGGAAAAAGTCCCATTCAGCTTGTTCAGATGCCACGTGTGATTGTGGAGCGAAGTAGCACTGGAAGTCAGGGCCGAATTGTTCATCTGAGTAATGCGTTCACGCAGACCTTTCATAGCAGGAAGCCTTTCTTTTCCTCCTGGTAGCAACAAAAATATGTGAGAAGAGTAAGTTTCCCTTAACTGTAGAAAACTACGGTGTAAAGGCTCTGCAATAACGTACTTCTGCTGTATACCAAGAGCTCTGACTGCTGACACCTCAGAACTTAAATTCTAAAGACTTAAGAAATGTATTTTGAATGTAATAAAAGTTTACAATTTTTGTGTCAAAATTGTGAATTCTTATGTCAGGGAATGAGAAGAATTTGTCCATACTGTATTTTTATAGGCTAAAGTAATGTATTCTGAATAATACTCTGAATAAGGGAAGATACAGTTTGCATATGCTGAGAAACTAATTTTGAATACAATCAGAATTCTTTTTGTTTGAAAACCTATACACTCTCAATTTCTTTTTATATGGTCTTTAAAAAAAAAGTGCAGATTGTTATCTTTGATTGTGAAAATGCTTTTCCTTGGAATTTCTTCCTGATATTTTAAGCTGTTTATAGATTTTCATAGGCTAGTTACTTGAAAAGTCATGCACTAAAAAAAAACCCTATATTCAGTCTGTCCTTGACAAACAAGTAAAAGAAAAGGAGAAGGGAAAAAATGCTTGACGTAGGTTGGTTTTTTGTATGTGGGGACCAAAAATAGTTAAATAGTTGAATTTACAGCAAAATTCAACCTAAGTACACACAGTTCCTACTGTGACAAAAGAAACTGAGTGTATGTTTCAGAGGTTGAAATTTCACCTCTAGCTTTTGGAACTTGTGTGTTTAAGCACATGTATGGAAAATTGTGATATTTCTTTATATATTCATCACAATGAAAGAATTGCACCATGTTGTTACAGGTTTTTGCCATATGCATATAAATGTGTTCATCAGTAGTCACTGAAGTGGTTCTGCACTGTTAATGATAAAAGCACTAATGTGTTTGTCACAAAGCCAGTCTGCCTTCTAAATTTCTATCTAAACACACTGTTGGGTTTTTTTTGACTGGAGGGGGAAAAAAAAAAAGTAATACATGGAGCACTGTTGTGCCCTTAGTGATGTCATGCTCATCTGCCAGTTGCCATTTGCATTTAAGTTATGTTGTTTAAGACTTGATGGTCATGTTTCTAGATCTGTGGCTTATGTAACATGGTAAATATTTTTATTTTAGTAATTTTCTGGACAGTTAAGACTGGGAATGGGAGAAAAATTGCTGCTTTTATGAAGCCTTCAGTATTTCAGACATTGCTGTATTTTGTAATTCAAAGCAATACTGTTAAACTAAAAAATAATAAAATGCTTGTATTTTATATAATTTTGAGTGGATGTAAATATTAATGTAGCATGTCACCAATTCACATGATTAACTAAAACGTTTAAGCCTTAAATGTAGAACTCACTATAGGGTGGAGTTCAAAACAAGATTGAAATGACCACCTTTATAAACTTTCCATGATGGTTTCTATCAAAGTTTAGTAAAAAATAAAATATGGTGTTTATGTACCAGACATGTCCCTTGAAGAAAATAAATGTCCTAGTCCCAAATGCACGGGGTTTAGGCTCAGCTGTCTTATTTCTGCTGCCGTAAGTCGCCCCTACTTTCGTTTTGTGGCGGCGGATGACTCTGGTCCCAAACCGGCACCTGCTGGGGAGGGAAGTTTTCTCCCTTGGCGGTGGGGCCGCCGCGCCGCTGTAGGGGGCACTGCGGCGCCGCCTGCCCCGCCCCTGCCTCACCCTGCCGGCGGCGGCCGTGCCCGGCGGGGGGCGCGGGCTGTCGGGAAGCAGGCGGTAACATGGCGGCCAGCGCCGAGGGTGATGCGGAGGGCTCGTGCGCTGCGGAGCGGCCGGGGGCGGGCGGGCTGGCCCTGCTCGGCCTGGCGCCCAGCGCTCCCAGCTGCCCGCACGGTGAGCCGGGCGGCGAGGAGGCACCTCGGGCGGGATGGGGGTGCGGGCCCCACCGAGGGGAGGAGCGGGGCCGGCCAGGGGCTTTGAGGGGCCTGACTGAGGTGGCCGCAGTTCCGGCGGCTGGGGGGTTTGACACCTCCCTGAGCGTCTCTCTTGCTCGTCTTTAGCTGATTTCTCGGTTCCTCTGCCAGAGGTTGTGTCTTACAGCAGCCTCTGTTAACGTTTTATTCTGGAAGCCTGACACTTGCAGTGGAGGCGTTAAAACACATCTGTTGGTGTCGTGTGTGTCATCGTATAATCACGTTTGTCCTTTAGGTCCTGCTCTTCTGTTTGTAAAGACCAGCCAAGGAAAAGAGGAGGGACGAAGATTTTATGCTTGTTCAGCTTGTAGGGATAGAAGAGATTGTAACTTTTTCCAGTGGGAAGATGAGAAGGTAAGGGAGCACTACTTAAGAGTATAGTAAATATTGGGGATTTTTTTTTCCTATTTAATAGAAAATTGGGGAAAAAAGGTATATTCTGGAAATTTGCAGCAGTTGATATTTTGTAAACATTCATAGTTTATATTTAGCGGAGCACTTATTTCTGTCAGGAGAATATGTTTCAAGTATAACTTTCAAGGAAGGCTGTGTACATTTAGAGCAAAACTGGCATTTGTTACTGTATTGCCAAAACATGAAGGTATTAAGAAGTTTGCCAATACTATGCGATGTTGAACAAAATAGGGTAGTTCTGATCCCAAGATGTCTCCATCTTCTATGATTAAGACAAAATCTGGTGGATACAGGCAAACTGGGATATAGAGAATAGTGAGGTGGTGGGGATCAGCGTGATGCTCAGTAGTCTCAGAACATCTGCAGCAATTTCTCGTCATATAAAGAACTTTTGTCAGATAATTGCAGGGTAACAAAATTGGGATTGATACATTCATGGAGAGTTTGCCGTGGTTTTTGTCCACTACATCTTGTGTTACTTTTTCTGTTTCCTAAATGAGTATCTTGTGTTGTGGTCATTGTCCTCAGCAGGCTGGAATTTAATTGGGTTCATAAGCGGTTCATTGCTGTGCTTGTTACTACTAAAATTTGTATAAAGAGAAAATGAGGTGGTTAATCACTCGTCTGTATAGATTTAAATGCTATTCCTAGTGAAATTTCATTTTGATTGTCACTTGTATCATGGTGTCTTTTGTTCTATTGAATTTTACTGTCTCCCCCTTTAAACAAATCAGTTCCATAAGTTTTGAGCAAATGTCTTGAAACTCTGTTAACTGTGAAACCGTAAGTATGTTTTGTGGGAGCAAAGTAGAAGACTGAGAGGAGAGCTGTCATGCTTTTAAAATAATCACACTCAAAAGACTTGGGCAACATTTCTACTGTCATCAGTTGTTCAGGATCAGATCATAGTTCTTCCGAGGGAATGCAACTGCTGGCATGCATTAATGGAGGTTATACCTCTTCTGTCCTCATCCTGATCATCTTTTGAGTTTTTCCTGGATGTGGTAGAAGAATGAAATGCTTGTACTTATTTTTTTGCACAGTTTAAATTCACAGTGAGAGACTCGTGTTGTTTTGCAGCATGTCTCTGTGCTGCAGTCATGCTTGTTCTTCTGAAACAACAATCCAAAGAATGTGGTAATTTTTCTGTGCAGAGTAACTAAAACATGAGACCTTTGATGCACCCTTTTTGTTTAATATTGAGATTTAATGTGTGATACAGAGTGATAGCTCTTCATTTTGTAACTTTTTATGTACCTAAATTTTACAGGTGTCAGAAGCTAGGCTTGCCGCACGTGAAGAATATAATAGGAATCATCAGCCCTCTTTTACACACAGAC
Organism: Strix uralensis; assembly: GCF_047716275.1. Taxonomy (NCBI): domain Eukaryota; kingdom Metazoa; phylum Chordata; class Aves; order Strigiformes; family Strigidae; genus Strix; species Strix uralensis. The sequence continues at coordinate 20,722,914 of NC_133975.1, forward strand.
AGAACGTGGAAAGGTATTGTTATGTATATTTTCTTGGGTAAAAATCAAGTAATAATGAGCTTAGGTGCTCTGAATGTAGAGATACTATTTTAGGATTTTTTAAGATATGAAAACATGCCAGAGGGATTTGGAAAAATAAGAACTGGTTGGCTGCAACGGGAAAATAGCATGAAAAATCTAATTAGAGCACGATAGCATGGTATTTGCAATCCAGGAGCTGTTTGTTGGTTGGGTTTTTTTTTGGTATGTATAGTTCTTCTTACATTAGTGCTTTTGATGTGCTAACAACAGGTCAGTAGAAGTTTCAGTTCAAAAAATTATTCCTGACTTTAGTATGCAAAAGTAACAGGCTTAACTTTGTGAAAAGAAGCAAAGGTAATACAGTAACAAACAACATCAGAGTTTTGTGTATAAACATATAGGACTGCTTGCTGGTAGTTGAGACGGAGTCTTCACTCTGTAATCCTGTTAGTTTATGGGGATTCTCAGTATATTTGGCCAGAATATTATATGCTTTTAAGTGTCCTTGAAATATTTTTTTCCCGAATATTACTTCATTCACATGTAGATAGTAGAGTTTTGCAAGTGCAGCTTAAACTACATTGTCTGTTTAAATGTCTGAACTCTTAAAATATATGAAACCCCCTTCATAGGTCCCCTTCATGTCTTTTGTAGAGGCTTTGTCAAAGTTTGTTCCCTATTGTCTTTTGTATTTAAAGGTATGAGAATTTTGTTCTGTTGCCGTTATCAAAGAGGAGGTTTTGCCAGGAATGCCAGCAATTGCTATTGCCATCTGAATGGGAAAAACACTCGGATCACCAGTTCCTGTGTGATATCTCCACTGCCCAGTTAAAAAGTCCCAGTCAACTTCTGTATCCACTGGAGAATAAAAAAACAAATGCGCAGTATTTATTTGCAGACAGAAGTTGCCAGTTCCTACTGGATCTTATTATTGATTTAGGATTCAGACAAGTGCTCTGTGTTGGAACACCCAGGTACGTCAGTGAGAATTGTTACACTTTCAAATAATATTTCTGTCTCAAGTGCAAATTATTAATATTTAAATAATCGAGGATTCTCCCATAATAAGAGGTTCACTATGCTTTAACTGGTTGGGGTTATCCAAGCATCTCATGGGGTCTTGCTTTGAGCTCATAAGATACAGGAGAGGACTGTAGGTGCACTGCAAATAACACACATACACACTTTAAATTACCTGCTTTGTTTCTTACAGAAGTGACAGTGAGTTACTTCACTTATGTTTGGGGGCGTTTTTGTGCATGGTGATCTAGTAGCCTCCACTGACTTTTCATCTTTTAAGACTAATGTATTTTTCTAACTGTGAATATTAGCCAAATAGAATAATCCAAATTCAGATTACTCCATTTTGGTTTTAGGTTTATCTGTTTGGTTTTAGGTTTAGTAAAGTACCAGGCATTCTTGTCTTGCAAGATCATTTCTGAAGCCAATGATTATGTGTTAAATTTCTTTGCTCAAATTATACTTCAGGCTTCATGAAAAGATCCAGTCAAAAGCATCACAAGAAGATGATTTCAGGGTTAGAAGCCTTCTGCTAGATATTGATTTCAGGTAGGTTTTGACAAATATTTATCTGTCTGAAGAGTACGTACAAAAATTTGTGTTCTTACTGCTTTAAAAGATAAACCAGTGGTTGTTTTCCTTTTCCTGTTTTTGCATCTCTGTTCCTGCACATATATACAAATAACATCCAGTTTATGAGAAAAGTAATTATACTTTTTTTCCCAGTATTGGTATGTTGTCAGTAATCGGAACCCAAAGATATTTTTCGTAAGGGCTTGTTTTCATTGTAAATGCCCCTTAGGGCAGGCAAGAAGTTGTTTATATTTTTCTACTACTATTAAAACTTATTTTACAGGTATTCACAGTTTTACACAGAGGATGAATTCTGCCACTACAACATGTTTAATCATTATTTTTTTGGTGGAGAGGTAAGGCCAAGTATTTCTTGAGTGCTTTGTGAAGAAGTACATGTTGTTGATGCAGAATTTTGTAAGAAAGTCAGGGCTAGTCTAGTAGGAAGCAGCTATCATGAGATAAAAATGGTCAACAGTACTGGAAATCAAAGAATGACAGTGCCTCTTCAGTAATGCTCTCTCACTTGATTCAAAGATAAAGTTGCCTATTAAATTTATGCTAATGTTACTTACACACCTTAACTGCTGCTTTATTAAAATGACAGCCTTGTGTAAGTTGTTGCCTTATATAAGTATTCGTTAGCACTGTTCTTGTATTGCTACAACAGAATTAATTGTTTTGTTCCCAGCCTTTACAAGCCCAATGGATACCACGGGACTTACTCACTGGTACTTGAGGTGGGAGGGAAGAGGAGGTTTTTCTGCTTTGTTTCAGGCAAGCAAGGTCAAAAGGTTAACCTTGTTGTCATATAATGAGGTTGAATTAGTGTAATGGTTAAAGAAAATGCTGAATTTCTTGTTTCTTTCTACATGTCACATTAAGTACTTAATTTTGAGTTTATTAGGAAACCGGCAGCTGTAGTAGGATATTTATTATAGCTTTGTATAGAGAATCACAGTGTAATTCAATTCCAAACATTAATTTCAAACGTTTATCCCAATAGCATACTCACTCTTTGTTCTTCTTCTGCTATTATTATTAGTAAGCCACCACTGATTTGCATAAGCGTGTTTATTGCAATACCTTTCACACTATGTAGATAATTTTCAGATTTTTTTCATTCTAAAGGCTACTTTTGAATGGTATCTTGAAAGTAAAAAGAATCGCCTAGAATGAAATGGGAGGCTGTCTGACATCCTTACCTTTGAATTTTTTCAATCCATTACTGTATTCAAGTTTTGTATTTTTCAATTAAAAAAATAGACTCTGTTCATCTGCATTATAAACACGGTAGTGTTCTTTTCAAGGTGTGAAAAGGTGACACCTGTAGTGCCACAGTATTACAGTGTATTCAAGGACTGAATTGCAGCACATTTGAAGGCATATTAGGGTTAAAAATGTGGTTTGGGAATGCAATAGAATCTAAGTAATAGATGAGAGAACACTGCAAGATGGCAGTGAATACATCGCTTTTTACATTTCCTTTAATAATAGAGTCCAGGTTGGATTGCTAAAATTCAAACACTTTATAACTGATATGGATTTAATTGCTTTTCGGTGGACTGAGTTTTTTCCCATTTCTTTGATGATGCTTTACAGAATAAAGCTAAAGAGCGTGAATAAAATGTATTCTGAGCCTGCACTTTGCTTTCTTGCTATGAAGAACATCTTTTTTCCAAGTTAAATTTAGCACTCTTTGGAAGAAGACTGTCTTAGGAAGCTTGAACTGCATCTGCCCTTGATACATTATCTCTAACTGAACAGGGCACTTCTTTTCAGTGCTTCAAATCTAGTTTTTTTTAAACGCTATACAAGAGGAAATACAGCTCCACAAGAGGAAATAACTTCCTTCTTCAAAGTTGAAACTTCTAAAATAACAATTTTACTGCCAAAGACAATATTTTTACAGTTCTTGAATCTGTATTTCTGGAATTAACCTCTGTTTCTTACAGGCTTCACGTGAAACTTGTAGGAAATTCTTGTATCAAGACAATGGTGAAAGAGTCATTATGGTAACTGATCCCCCATTTGGAGGTTTAGTGGGAGCACTGGCTTCTAGTTTTAAAAAATTGATGTCAATGTGGAAGAAGACCGAAAAAGAAGGTATGTATTACAACCAGATTGGTGGGTTGAGCTGTAGCATCACTGTAAGAAAAAGTACCTAGTTAAAAGTCAGTGATTCTTGCTACTCAGGTGAATGTGAACACACTCGTTATAATTTCTAAAGATGAACTCACATATATACTCTCCTGATACTTTTAGTTTAATAATACCCAATTCTCTAAGTCTCTGTTAAAAACTTTTACAGTTTTACAAATCTACTTTGCAGTTAAAACAGACTTTAAAGGTAGAGAAGAATAAGCTATCCAACCAGTAACATTTCTTGCCAGCCTAGGTGGGTGACGAGTTGTTAGTTAAGTGGAGCTTAAAGCTCCACGTATATAAAATATGCCAAAAGTTTCTGTTGCCTACAGGAGCTAGTTCTTACTCCCAGCATGACACACATATACATGTTTACGTATTCAGAACGTTTAGTGTAAATTTTTCATGCTTCACGTACCTTGTTTTTCTTTAACGTACATCTAAGTCTTTTCATTACTAGGTCATAACAACCAAGAGATGCCCGTGTTCTGGATATTTCCATACTTCTTTGAGTCTCGTATTCTTGATTATTTCCCAAGCTTCAGTATGATGGATTACCAGGTATGACTGAACCCAGTGACTCTGTTAAATTTCAGTCATATGCAGTGTGAACAGGAGTATGAATGAAAGCAGGTATAATGGCAGCACTTGTCTGTAGATGGGCCGCCTTCTTGAACTTTAGTTTTGACCTCATTGGAGGTGCTGAAAACCCTGTGGTGCTCATCATGTGAAACCCAGATTCTGTATTTGTACTAGTTATACCTTTGATAACTTTGTCACACTCCTGCCGTTTATTACATATCTTTAACTCATCTGTCATCTATCCATTAACTCATTTCTTTTGCCGGGTTTTCAGTGTGACAAAATTTGCACTAATTTTGACAGGTGCATGTTACAGAGGTGGGATGTAACTTGAAGAGTGTTTCATTTTTCCCAGATGTTGAAATGTCAGTAGCTTGGTGGGTAATGCCCTGCCCTGGTCAAAAAAAAAAAGAAAATTAAGGTCTTTCATCTCCAAAACTGCTGTCACCAGAGTAGAATTACAACAATGGAAATTTTTGGAATTACGTAATAAATAAAGTTGTCAGTGATAAAGCAATAATCTGGCATCAGCTTCTCCAGTACTATATCCATTCTGTAAGTTGTTCAAGAACGCATACATCAGTGACTTCAGAGCACTCAATCATGGGTGTTCATGATGTTAAAGTTTTACTTCTTTGTATAACAACTGCATGAAGTTTGACATGGGTGTTCAGAACTACATATTTGCATGTTGTAGAACTGAATTTTGTAGAAGAAAATTGGAAACTTGTGCTAGGCTAGATTCTGCATTCCTGCTGGTGTTCAGAGATGAGAATTTTTGTGACAAGTCTCTGAAGGCAGTGCTGGAAAAAGCAGTGCTGAATGGATTTGCAACTTTGTAATTATTCTAAGATAGGTTAAGATGCACATCAGTTCTTGTACTGCCAAGTAGACCAAACAGCATAGTTCCATTTTTTTTAATGGGTTGCTGTTTTGTAGAACAACCGTAATGTTATCTTAGATATCCCATGCAAAAGAGCAAAAAGGGATATGTAAAATAGGATTATTATAGTATTGGGAACTTAGTTTCTTGAGTCTAGCCTGATAATATGGTTGCTAACTGTCATGGTTTAGGCCCAGTCAGCAACAAAGTACTGTGCAGCTGTTCACTCACACCTTCCCCTCCAGCGCTGGGAAGGAGAAAAATGAATCAAAAGGCTCAGGAATGGAGATAAGGACGTGGAGGGTTCGCTTACCCATTATGGGTCACAGGCAAAATTCAGGCTTGTTAGGGGAAGAAAAAAAAGACATTAATTCAAAACACTTAACAACAATGACACTTAACAGGCAGAATGGGGCAGTGAGAAGCGTTACCATATCTTAAACATACCTCCCCCCACCCCTCCCTTCTTCCTCAGCTCAGCTTTGTTCCTAGTATCTTTACCTCCACCTCCAGTGGCTCAGGGACAGGGGATGGGGGGTGCAGTCAGTCCTGCCACTTCTTCCTGCAAGGGAGGGGGGACACTCGTCTGCATTCTTCCCCCTGCTCCACATGGCATCCCTCTCACGGGGGACAGTCCTCCACAAACTCTCTCTGCCGTGACTCCTCCCCACGGGATGCATTCTTCTCGAGATGCTCCGGCATGGGTCACCTCCACGTGTTACAGTCCTCCCAGTGCCAAACTGCAACAGCTGGGGCTGCTTCTTCCCACAGAGCCCTGGGGGTCCTCAGCAGGCAGATCCCTGCTCCTCTGGTGACCTCCATGGGTGGCAGGGGGGTGGCCCTGCCATCTGATAATAAGATACAGGGGGACTCTCTGCTCTGGTGCACCTCCCCCCCCTTCCTCCTTCTCTCTTCCACTGACCTCGGTGTTCGCAGAGGTGGCCTTCTTGTAACACCTCCTCACAAGTCCCTCAACCCCCTCTCAGGTTCCCCTTCTTAAATACATTATTGCAGAGGCACGGCCACCATCGCTAATTGTCTCGGCCTTGGCCAGAGGTGGGTCTGACTTGGAGCCAGGGGAGCTTTGAGAAGCTTCTCACAGGGGGCCACTGCTGCAGCCCCTTGCCCTGCTACCAAAAACCCTGCCACACAAACACAACAAAACAAAAATAAATGAGACAAAATACTTGCTGTACAATTTGTAATCTAATTTGGGGGTTAGAGTTTTTTTTATAAAAACAAAATTTTCATAAGGCGCATATAGAGATAATAAATATGTAAATAGTTCTGCCTGTGGTTAGCATTCAGTTTAAGACTCTTTTTCTTTGGTTTTATTTTTCTAGGTAGACTATGATAATCATGCACTTTATAAATATGGCAAGACAGGTCGTAGACAGTCCCCTGTCCGTATCTTCACGAACCTCACCCCCAGTATGATTGTACTTCCTGTAGAAGAGGGTTATAGGTAAGATGTGTTAACACTCAAGTGACTGAAAGAGTGTGTTCTTAATTGGGGCACAAAATCTCTAAAGGACTTTGGGATGGTGCTGTTCAGTATTGTCATGTCTAACTTTTGGATGCCAGGCTCAAGACTGCATTTCTCTGTCTCATTCTAATGTCGCATGTTCTGTAAACTGGGTAGGAGGGCTGGGCACCTAAAAAGAAGCTTACATTTTCCAGTGTGGAATGATGAGATTCTTCAGCTTATCTGCAGGAAGTGCTGTGTATGCCTACAAGAGCGATTTACAGCTATGCCTGATCATAGCTTGGCTGAGGCAGTAGTTAATAAAATGAACACTAAGAGAAGCATCAAGGACAAAAGAATGGATTTGGTTTGATTTACTGCGGATAGTGTTACTAATTTGAATTCAAACACCTGAATTTTATTGGTTGGATGTACCGTGTCTGGATGATTATGAGGTTCTGGGCCTAAATGGTGTTTTCATGCATCAAAAACATCATCTTCAATTTAGCAAAGTGATTTTGCAATCCTTGTGTTTATTGTTGAGCTTCTATAAAATTAATTCATGTTGCTTTGTGAGCAAGTAGTGGACCAATACATTTATATTTTTTTTCCCAGGTTTTGCGCTATATGTCAGCGGTATGTTAGTTCTGGTAACCAGCACTGTGAGATATGTAATTCATGTACGTCAAAAGTAAGTATTTTGACTTCTTTCTGGATGGCAGTCTTAGGAGTAATCAAGTAATAACTTCTGTATTGTTTGCTCTGGTAAAAACCTATTCTGATACTGATTTCCTTGGGAAACTGCGAACAGTTCAGTTTCAGAGACTTATTATTAACTTCACAGGACTGCATTCTTAACCCACTGAGAATTAATTTCTCTTTCCCCAATTCCTTTGTGTTGGAAAGAGGACAGGAAAAGTTTGCTACTTGCCACTTACACTTACACTGTACCTTATTCATCAGTGGTCTGTTGACACATACATTTATTTCTTCTTCTGTTTCAGAAGTTATAGAAGTTGCTAATTTCAAAATGCAGCCATTTTGCTGCAGTTGTCACAGATTCTCAGGACTCTTGTTTCTAAGTTACAGTCCTTCTTTCCTACAGAGGACTTGTAAATAATGGGGACCATCCATCAATAGTTCCGTTTTGAGATACAATCAGTGTTTTTTTAAAACAAACAAACAATGAATTCATTCATCTTTTGTAGGATGGTAGACGATGGAAACACTGTGTTCTTTGCAAAAAATGTGTAAAACCCTGTAAGTACAGCAAAATATTTTCTAAATAAAAGTACACTTATTGTTTAAGCTATAGTCCAAAGAAATTTGAGATTAAAAACCAGAGAAAATACTCTGTAAAAGAAATAAAATGTAATCTTTCAGAAGACATAAAGGAAGAATTTAAATTTCACATAAGTTGTTATTCAATAACTTGGGTATATTTGCACTGTGTGGAAATGTGATAAATTCTTGTCAAAACATACTAAATCCCATTTATATTTGTTATGGGAAAACTTAAATATTTTGATTCATTATATAAGTGTTTCCTAATTTTGTAAACCTTTTCATTAGGATTTCATAAACAAATAGGCAATTATTAAAATGTGTGAGAGGGCATGGTCAAACTGTGTTTCATACACAAATGCAGTTGTATTTATAGCTGTGTATTTATAATGGAAACAATCATTTTTGTTAACAATGCAGAAATCACAATTTCTAAGGCCATTTTAACATCTGGACTATTTTTCATGTTAAGATCACATACAGGATACTAGTTCTAATGGCAATATAATTCAGTTATATTGAAATAGTTACACAGTGTATCTAATGAAGAAGTACCTGGCTGCCTTTTGAAATGTGATAAGGGACCAGAAACTGACTACATCCATCTCTTAAAACTAAAACAAAATTTAAAACCTGGTAATATAGCCTATATTTAAAGCTTCGTTTCAGAATGATTATTCCAAACCTTTTCAAGATCATAAATCATGTTACTTATTTTGCAGCTTGGTTTCACTGTAACAACTGCAACTGCTGTGCTCTTCAAAACCACACTTGTGAGAAGACTGATGCTGGCTGTTTTGTTTGTGGCAAGGCAGGTCACAAACGCAGTACCTGTCCCAGTCTCTCATGCACCAGAACAGCCTACCAGTAAGTGTGATATTGCATTAATATAATAAAAGATAGCATTCAGGTGAGATTAGATCTTATTTCATGGAAATGATTTAGAAAGATAATTTTTGGCTTTGGGTGCTGATGTCAGCTTTCACTATTGCCCACTTGCTGTATTGCTGGGGAGTGTTTACTGAAGGGAGGGTATGATAAAAACCAGGCAGGTCTCTTACTGTGGCTCCCAGTTTCTTAACCGTGGCTTTTCTATCCAAACTGGATCCCAGACTTGGTGAATGGTGCATGGGATAGCTCTGTCAAGAAGATTCAGAATTAAACACTTTTATCCCCTTTGGATTCCTCATGAAAGGGCAGAGAAAAGAGTCACTGCACTGTTTTTATGGCTTCCTGTCTCTTTCTTCATTGTGGCATCTTTTTTTTTTCCCTTCTGGTATTTCAGGCGCTCTCTGTAATATGGTCTAAATCTCCACCATGTAAGATCTGTATTAATGAGTGTCACATTAACTACTTTATTCTGCCATGATTGTACTTCTGTAACATACCCCAAGCACATACTTGTATGTCTCAAAAGACAAAAAAAAATTGTGTGATGGTCTTCAGGAGATTTGCTAAGAGACGATGCAGCAGTTGGCTCAGCCTTTCCAGTTTGGAGTAGTTGGCCTGCGCTTCTGTAACTTCCTCTCCAGAGTACATGGGTTTGTTTGTGATGCTTGACTTGAATGCCTGTAGCAGTGGAAATGCAAATCTTCTCTCCCAAAAGAATTACCTCTGTTGCATAGTGAGATTCAGATAGTTAACCTTTTGGCTCAACATCAAGAGATCAGCAGATGCCTGCTGGATGGTAGAGGACTACAAGTACGTTGCTTCATGTCCTGCTGTGACACTAATCTGAGTTTTGATTATGGAGTATTAGAGATAAAAGGTAGCAATATATCATTTCACATACCTGTCTTATAAATTCCCTCCCTTAATGTTTTTTTCTTCGCTTAAAAAAGTAAAGAGGATACTAAAAGAAATTAATGAAACTCATCTGTTTCTTCTGTCAAGTAAGATATTATTCTGTCCATTGTACTAGAATGGTTTAGTCCTTCAGTTATTTCTTTTGCTGATTTATTGCAGAAGATAACTTAGGTTTCTTTTTCTAATAAAAACATCCGTATGTTTTATTTGTTAAAATTACTCAGTGTTTTGTGTTAGGAAATACATCCTTTGTCAGAGACAGAAGACAATCCACTTGATGGTTATTTAGGTCCTGTGTTATTTACAGGAGTCTTCATAATGTTGTTAAACTTTATGTACTTTCTTCTAAGCCTTTCTATTATATATTCATGTCTTCTGTACTGAGCACGAGTCTGTATGTGTTTTTTTGTACTTGGTGAGTGGCATTTGTTAAGATTTCTTTATACGTTTAAAGGTAAATGCTGAAGAAGCGCATAAATGAAAAACAATGGCAGTAAAGTGGACAAACAGTTTTAGGAAGATTCAGTGTCATAACATTGTAAGATGGAATGTTCCTTGTGCTTCTTGTGACAGTATTTCTGAGTTCATATACGTACACGAACACATTATTTAAAATACCAGCAAATGCAGAAGTACATTCTACATTTTATTCTAATCTGTATGTTCCTTTTTTGCTTTACAGAGGTGATGAAAAGCAAAGGAAAAAAACTCTAAAGAGGGTAAGGATGGGGATCTGTAAAAGATCAGCTATGAAGCATGCCATATTCTCCAGGAAGAAAGCAAAGAATAAGAAAAAAAAGACATGACTTTGCTTGCTGATACAAAGCTATTTTTTTTTTTTTATGACCAGCCTTCGATTCCATTTTCTAAAAATGTTAGTATTAACATCCAAAATAAAACCTGATGGAATTAAAAGTGACAATTCTTTTACTATACATCATTACCGGCACAAAAAAAATGCTAAGTAAACCACACACCATTTATTTGTATAATGTAACGTGTGTGTTTAGGATTAGCTATTTGTCTAATTTAGCGGGTGTCTGCAGTGAAGGGAGGAGTACTGCGGAGAGGTGAGGTGGATACGGTGGCTTTGTGGTAGGTATTGGGGGACTTGGGGCGAGGGAGGAGGTGCGGTTAGGTGCTGGGCAGGCACACATGGTTAGGAATCCAAGATGTGTTGGTTCCTGTCCTCTCACAGTATGGTTTTGGGTTTTCTTGAATTTTCTCTCCAATGGAAGAAAGCCTAGCAACAACAACAACAACAAGAAGTAATGCAGAAGCTTAGTAAGTGGAAAAAAGTGACCTTGTTAAGTATCTTTAAATTTATTTTTAAAGTACTTCCATGAGTTAAATTTTTAAAAAATGATTGGTTTTAATATTTTGGATTGGCACTGCTGCCAGAGGCGGGTTACATTGTAAAGATGGTTGAAGTGCGGGGGTGTCTGCACAGGAACGAGGAGGTTTGTACTGCAGAAGGAGGGAGGAGCGAGTGCCGTTACCCTGCGTGGGGGCAGAGCGGTCTCGCGCTGCCGGGGGCCCAGGCGGGGCTCTCCCCCGGCGCCAGGAGTCAAACGCCGCCGCCACCACCCGGCCGCGGCCGGGGCCCTCACGGCCGCTGCCGGCGTTTCTGTCAGCCTCGTGCGGGAGCGAGGGGAGGGCGCCGCCCCCGCCGGGGGAGAGCCCTTGCGCCCGCCTGGGGGGCAGTCGGCAGGCGGGGCCTTGCAGCGGGCAGGGCGGGGAGAGCCTGCCCTGGGGCAGCGCCCGCCGCCGCCCGGGCTGGGCGCTGAGGCGCGGGAAGCCGCGGCGGCCCCGCTCCTCCCGGGGCCCAATGGGCGGTGTGGCGCGGCGGGAAGTGACGCCTCCGGAAGCCGGGAGCGGAGGGCGCGAGGCCGCAGCGCTGTGGGGGTAGGGGGCGCCCGGCAGGCGGGCAGGGGCCCGGCGGGCGGAGCGGCGCCGCCATGCCCGCCTTCCGGCAGGTGGGCGAGAAGCAGCTGCCCCAGGAGGTGGTGTTCATGGCCTGGTCCCCCAAAAGGGACCTCATCGCCCTGGCCAACAGGGCGGGGGAGGTGAGTGCGGGGCTGCCCGCGCCCCGCTGGGGCCGCGCAGGGGCGGCGGGAAGGACGCCGAGGGGGAAGGGCGGCCGCCGCCAGCACCAGAGCGCTGCCCCTTCCCGAGCCGCTGGGACGCCTCTGTTGGTGGCCGTGGCGTGATGCTTGTGAGCTTGGCCAAGCACCTAGGGGTAGCAAACCTTCCATCGAGCTTCTCGATACGTATTGTCCCTTCCTTTTTTACTTTCTAGTTTCAAACAGATTCACTGATGATACTTTCATCGCCTGCATCTGTGGGATTTCAAAGCGTGTGAAATGTCCTATTTAAAATAAATATATTTTCAGGTATTTTTTTTCCCCTGGAACTGCTGTAGGCGCTCACGCATGAAGACAGGCTGTTGTGCTTTCAGGCTGTCTCTGCTGGAGAGGTGTGAGTAACCCCTGTTGGTTACAGGCTTTTAGGCTCGTACAAAGCCCAGCTTATTTCTCTGTCCTGCTGTAAACGGTATACTGCCGTCTAAAATGACACGGAAGTGAATCAACTACTAGAGGAGCTATTAAGATACGGTAAAAAAAATGCACATTGAACTGATTTACAATCTGGTATTAATAGGAGAATGTGGTTTATTTTTGTCTTTAATATGTTTGTAGGTTTTACTTCATCGGCTTGCAAACTTTCAACGAGTGTGGAGTTTGCCTCCAAATGAAAATACAGGAAAAGAAGTGACTGCTCTTGCTTGGAGACCAGATGGCAAAAGTAATGTCAAGTGTATGAGGTGATAACAATGCAACAAAAATCCCATTGGGAATCACTGAAAGTTGTGGTGATGATACTTTTATCTGTGAAGGAAATTTTCAAGTAAACTGTTTGAAGAGAAGGGTGGGTTAATTTTATGTAGGTTTATTCAAAGTAATATATTTACACTGTTGAAAGCAATTGCAAAAAAGATTTGCAAGGAGGATTTATGTCCAAAATACTGCTTTTCAAGGCGTAGCAAAACTTCAGGTTCCTAACTAAGAATATTTTTGTGTGAACTACAAAATGTATTGGGAGGCTGTCTGATCAGGATTGAATGAAGAGCTTAGCTTATTTAGCACAGGCTGAACTTTAGAGACTAAAATGGCTCTAATAATACACCAAAGAAGAAAAAAAAATAATTTCCCTTATCAACAGAAATAATGTTGAAATTAGTAGCTTAATAAACCTAGGCTTGGAAATCAGTTACTTTTTGATTTATTAGAGATGGGAGAGTGGGAACAGTCTTCTTCCATGACTTGTGGGTAAAAATACCTGTATTGTTTTATGATGGAGTCTGAAGAGTTTAAGAAACTTTCTTTTAAGCTGGTTGCCTGTGATTACAAGGAGGTAAGCACAGAAACCTATGCCTGCCATATGCTTTTTATGGATGAATAAAGTTAAGAAGAAAGTGATGCAAAAGTTGCTTGGCATGTTCAGTTCAACATGCAAATAAATAATTGTGAAATCAGGCCTTTGACTTAAATTTATTACCTAAAATATGGTAAGAGTTCAACCTTTCATCCTAATAAGTAGATTTCAAATGAGAATTTAGGACTGTAAATAGACAAAATTCTGTCCGGTAGTTGGCTCTGAAGACACTTTATTTTCTAGTTCAGTATAAAGGACAAAGTTTTTCACATTGGTTATTCATAGATTTTACTCATCTTTCTCTAGTTTTGGCTTTTGGCCTTACTGATACCAGGCGGATTATTCTGTGTGATGTAGAAAAACCTGAAAGCTTGCACTCCTTCTCTGTGGACTCATCTATTACATACATGCATTGGATGGAAGTAACTGAGGAAAGCAGGTGAGTCTGAAAAACCCTAGAAGTGAATTATGGGCAGTGTAATGCCACCTTACTAATGATTTGTACTTAGTATGCTACAAGCAGTCAGATAATATAATATTACATAGCTGTGGCTTTTTTTTACCACTTGGCTAACATTTTCCTTTGTGTTAGATAGACACTTCATACGCTTATTTTCAGTGCTGATCTCTTAGTCTCGTGGTTCTTTAGGTTATACACAAAAATTTCAGCGTGATCTTGAGCATCCACCTCTTAAGAGCTGCTTAATCTAGTGTGTTAATTTATACAGCCTGTCTTCTGATCCAATTTACTTCAATACCAATTAACTTATTAAACTAATTATGTTATTATGTTCATTATTTTGTTAGAATAAGTATTATATTTAAATCTTTCTTCACTTGTGTTTTCAAGATCATTGGTTTAGTGCTTACATCTTTCATGATGTGCCTTTGGGGGGTGCCAACCCCGCTGGCAATTCTGTTGTGGGTGTACTTGCTCCAGGAGGTCAGGTTGCTCTTAGTGACCAGGAGCTCTGCAGCATTAGACAATTCTCAGCAGCGCCTGTGAGCTGGAGAACATAGTGGTCCCTATTTCTGTGGTTTTACAAAAATCTCTGATAAGTACCTTATTGCAGTGCAAGACTATAATTAAATAAAACTTTTATTTTTAATAGGGAGGTTTAATTATTTAAAAAAAGGAGCCTGACTTGGGGATTCCCCCCACCTCTAGAAAGTACCAATCTTCAAACAGCAAGAAAATAACTGCATCTTAAATCACTGTAGCATTTTTCTCCTGATGGGGTTAGACTTATCCCCTTATGGGGAATCTCATCCTTCTGGCATGTCTAAGGTGTGGTATTAAGTATTGCACTGTAGTCTTCCTCTCGCTGTAATGTGTCTTTAGAGGGAAGGTTTTTTGAGGTGTAGGTCGGTTGTACTGCAGGGTTGTACAGGGTTTAAACAGAAAGCCTCAGTCAGTGACTGTATTACAGATGACGAGGAATTTGGTGGCAAGCTACTGAGCCAGCACATACAAACTTTATATTTTCCTTTGGTGGAAATAAATATTTTTGGACTTATTTTATTAATTTGATCATTTGATAAATTATTAAAGGCCCCGTATGGGATTACCCTCTGATATTTGTAACTCTGATATACGTGACTTATTGGGTATATGCTGTAACTCTGAAGTTAGAAAGAAATTCTCTTCCCACCATTTTTACAGCTTGGGTGGTAAAGACGGTCCTACTTCTTTTTCAGTGTTCTCACTTCCTTTTACAATGCTGAGGATGAATCAAATCTCCTTTTGCCTAAATTACCAGCGCTACCGAAAAAGTAAGCATTATACTAGTAAGCTTGAGAAGATACAGTTTGTCGTTTGTTGTCATTGGTTTGGTTATTAATCTTTAATGCTCTCTGTAGATGTTTTGAATTAGATGTCTGCTCATTTTTACTGAGAATAATTATTTTGTTTTCAGTTACAGTACCACTGCAAAAATTTTCAGGTAAGAAATTGTCATCTAGTATCTCTCTATTTTTTTTGTTTTATTTTGTTTTCTGGTATTGAGACAAGCTACATAAACCCCAATCATATGTTTTGTATTTTCAGTGAAGAAAAGTCAGATGAGATTATGAAGCTTCTGGGTGATGTAAGGTAAATTCCATATGTGGAGGGTTGTGGGGTTTTTTGGTTTTTTTTTTTCTTTTTTGTTTTTTTTTAAAGCTATAAAATAACGGATAAGTGGGTTTATTTTTAAGTTATTCGTAATCTGGTTTTAAGGGTCCTGGAGAAAGAATGTGGAATGTCTCTCTTTTTTCATGTACATAAAGTGCAAAGAATATATTAAAGCCTCCATCAGTTTACACCTTTTCTCCTCAATTTAGAGGGATTATAAGGCACTTTATGAGGAGCTGCTCTTGGTGCCATATCTTCTTTTCCTCAGAAGAGGATTTCTTGGGGTGCATTTAAATGCTACGTTGTATGTGTCACTTAAGCTGATCTTGCAGATGTTTGTGAATGCTTGTTATAGATGGTGGAATTCCTGTGGGTTTGCATGAGTGTGACGAAGCTGAACTTAAAATTAGCTTTGAAATCAGCTGTATTAGGGTTACTTTAAAATAAAGTAAGCATCTCTTATTAGGAAACACATGAGGAGCAGCTGGAGAAAGTGTAGTTTAGCACTGAGACTTTGTGGAGTGCTTGTGGTGTGTTTTTGAGGAGGGCGCTTAATGTCTGTGCCTTGTTTTTCCATTGCTTTCTTTCACAGTTCCTTACAGTCCCACCACTGAGAATCATCCCTGTTATTTCAAAATTTGTATCTGTGTCTATCACCAGCTGTTCCTTTTTAAGACTTGATACCTTTTCTTACAGTAGGAACTCCTTGCTGGAAAGAGGTGTGGCAGCTGTCTGTGGTGTAGGAGCTTTCTGGATTCTGTGCTCCTTCATCCTTTCAATTAATCAAACCAAAAGTTTTTCAGATACTGTTTTGTTAAAAAACTTATGTCTTGGCTTTAGTGGAAGCATTCTCCTTTAACATATATTTAGGTGTGTAACAGGCAGAAGTTGCAGTTAGTTTTATTGTTTTATAAGGGGACATGTAAAGCATTCTCATTTTTTGTGTTGGAGAGCAGTACTGCTCAGTGTAATGTTAGCAAATATGTGTAGTTGAAGATGTATGGGTGTATGACAGCAATAGCCAACCTCCCTGTCCAAAGTTTAATGTTTTAAACATAGGCAAAGAGGGAGGGGTCACAGAGAAGCTTTTTCGCAGGTCATTGTAGCAAGTTGAGTTTAGTAAGTGAGCAAAACACAGACCCTGTTCTTTGAACTGGGTTTCTGTTTCTGATGCTATTGTTACTTGTGGCTGTTCTTTGCTGCTGCATCCATTTCAGATGTTTTTTGCCTTTGAGGTTTTGCTGAGGAGTGCCACAGAGTGACTGACAGAGTTACTCTGCACCTAGTTAGGATAAACTCAGAAGAATACAGAAGTAGCTTTGTAAGAATGCTGTGCAGCCTGTATGGGTAGGTGGGCTGTTGCTAGAAACTTAGTTTTTTCTTCTGGAAGATTTAAAGTTAGTGAAGAAGGACTTCTGTGCCTAAATTGTGTTTTCTTCCCCTATTCTCTCAGTTAATTTAGTAATTGATACTCTTTCTGCAAATGTTAGAGGGAGGTTTTATCAATGAAAATCCAAGCTAATATTTTCTTTTGTTTTTAAATGTCTTGGATTGTAGACACTAGCGCAGTGTTTCTTCTTGTTCAGTGATTCTTTAGAGGATCTTTAGTAAAGGGATGGAATCTAAGTGTTAAGAATTTATTTCAGTATGCTCATCAACATGTTCATCTGTTTTCGTAGGCTTAATGCTCTAGTCCTTGGTGGCAGCTCAGGATTTATTGAGATTTATGCTTATGGAATGTTCAAGATCGCTACAGTAACTGGGGTACGTTCTGTTTCTTTCTGTATTTTTTCTTCATAATATACCAAACTACGGATGAATGAAAAAGATACATAAGTGTGCTTACACGTAAGTGGAACGGGGTTGCTGAGTTTTAAAGAAAGGAATAGTTGTTTCTCTTGATTGGGTTGTGTGGTTATTGTTGGAAAGACATTCTAACGGGTGATTTTAACATCTTGTTTCAAATGAAACAAAGTTCAACATAAATCCACAGTAAAAAGAGTGCTTTTGTTCCTGAACAGTAGCTGAAAATTCCACTTTGTTTTTACTCGTCATTGACTGCAACTTTCTTTGTATGTGAACGTGTTAGAGCAGTAAATACATCTTAGAGGAAATGAAATATTTCATTAACTTTTAAACTGGAATCCTTCAGGTGGCAGGTTCTTGTCGTGGACTATGTTTGTCTAGTGATTTGAAATCACTATCGGTTATTACAGAGATACAAGACTCTTCGGACAGAGAAGCAGAGATAACATATTTTCAGGCAAGTAAAGTATCTTTTAAATGTTCTTTAAAAGTAAAAATGCTTTTTTTCTGGTAGCTTTGTTCTTTCCCATTATTTGCAGAAAAATCACAAACTACTATTTCCAGCCTTTCTGAAATTCACCCCTATTTAGCTCTTGGATTTATCATGTTAACATGCAGTTTCACTGATGAGACTGCTGATGATGATGATCTGAGGCATTCTTTTAAAATATTACTGTAAATATAACAATCATTTATTCAATTACAGTTATTCAGATTTTCTTCATTCTGCACACAGAGGCATAGCTGCAATACTGTTGATTACCCAGTCTATCAGAACAGTCATCCTTAAAAATATTACTGTTAGAACTCCAAAATGAGCAATGTTATCAGGAGTTTTTATAGATGTATTTAAAATATTTATTGCTCCTTTGAATTCAATGTATTTCCCTCTTAAAATCAACTTTAAGAGTTGATGACAGTTTTTCTGTGGATTCTCCCAACCTGTCTTTTCATTTCTGTAAAAGACAAATCATCTGTTACCTGTTGCTTGTTTCATTTGTTACAGCTGGACACTAGTCTATTATCAAGTTACTTACCTGAGGTAACTCGAATGGCCCGGAAGTTTACTCACATTTCAACTCTGTTACAGGTACAGTTGTGTTACAACATCCTTTTAATGTCACAGTTACTACAGGCTTTGATATTCTTAATGCAAGTAAAATGTTTTCTAGTTTAAGGCGACTTTAAGTAAATGTAGAGCTCTAACTTGGAATTTGATAATAAATTTTATATAATATCTACAGTATACCTTCCCTTTGTATTGTAACGTCCAGTCGTTGCATGTGTTTTGAAGGGGGGAAGAGGGAATAATGCTAATGTCTGTATCTGTCTTGCAGTATATAAAGTTGTCATTGACGTGCATGTGTGAAGCATGGGAAGAAATATTGATGCAGATGGACTCACGACTAACAAAGTTTGTACAGGTACTGTAGTATTAACCATTCTTTTGCCGTATTTCTGCTGTTCATGTTAATGTTAATGTTGCTTAAGCATAATGCCTCCAGGTAACCATCTCTAAGTTCAGAGGCAACCTGGAAGCTATTGTGTGTCAGGCGCTCTCATGCTGAAGCTATCCGAGTACAATCAAGCACAATTGTATTGTGATGCTTCTTTATTTATTCTAAGTTATTCAACAATGATAGTTTTCAGCTTCAACAGCTTTTGATCAGTTGCTTTGTATTTAAGGTCATGCTCTTTGTACTTTAGTCTGAATACTGTAAATGTTAAATAACAGCCCTTAGTTCAGTAGAGCATGTATAACAGCCATGATTAAGATGCTCTTGGATTTGCTTAGATTTTGTGTTCATTGACCGTGGCTAGAAGTTAACTGAATCAAATTTTTTTTTTTTTAAATAGATTCTTGGTGATGGCAAACTGCTTAGAATTGTTGCTGGGTAATACATTTGAAAATAACTTAAAATACTAGAAAATTTCCAGTGGTCAGTAGTCTGATTTCATCATTCAAGGATATGGGTGGGTTTTCCAATATACATTAATTGAAGTGTTTGTGAGATTACTTGGTAGCCTGGATTTAATCTCTTCTCCAATCTATTTCAATCATTTTGACTGACAGGAAAAGAATACAACCACTTCTGTTCAGGATGAGTTTATGCAGCTGTTGTTATGGGGCAAAGCAAGGTAGTTACTGTTGTTTTATCTGAGTATGCATTTGCATTTGATACTGAAATATAAAGTGAACGCATGTTTGGTTCTCTTCCCCCACCCTCTTCAGTCTGGAACTTCAGGCGTTACTAATGAACCAACTGACGGTAAAGGTATGTTAATATTTTTTTTAGTACATCAAAATAATCTGTTTCAATATCTTTTAATCACTGTTCTGTTAAATTAGCAGAACATTATTATATGCTTGTATTTCTTTTTTTAACAGGGTTTAAAAAAACTTGGTCAGTCCATAGAGTCTTCCTATTCCAGTATACAAAAGTTGGTCATAAGTCATTTGCAGAGGTAAGTCATAGAGTGTCCAATGAATTATAGATAAAATCGCATGTTATATGCTTTGCTAAAATACAGTATGCTGTATTGGTGGTTCTTTGTATGTAGGTGTGCTGGTGCAGAGACCATGATCATGGCAAAACGTACTATTTTAATTCTGGGTAGTGGAGGACTGTTGAAGTATTTTGAACAATCTCCATGACACATCACCTGTGTATCACTGCCTGGTGTGTTTCTAGGATGAATGCGAAATACTCACACCAGCTTAGCGTGGTTAAAATCCTGAGGACAATACTTGCTTTTCTGTGAAGTAATACTGATACGAAACTCTTCCATGCCAGACTACCTTATAAAGCTCTTCACTTTGCACATTTAAATGATGAAAACTGCATGCAGTGAAGCAGTGGCTTTCAAAGGGTGACTAAAAGATTATACTACTATGCTCTGCCTTTCTAGTGGTTCTGAGGCACTGCTATACCACTTGAGTGAATTGAAAGGAATGGCTTTATGGAAACAAAAGTATGAGTCTCTGGGATTAGACGCATCTGGAATTGAAGGTACAGTAGTGTGTGCGCTACTTCCCCATTCTAATTTCACTTTTGCAAGCTTAATAATAATGGTTAGCTCTTTTTGCAGAGGCTATTACTGCTGTTGGTTCTTTCATCCTGAAAGCAAATGAGCTGCTTCAGTAAGTATAAAGTCTGGAGAGTTTAACAAACGTGCCTGTTGAGCCTTTTATCTACGGGGGAGCATGTGACTGGGAATAGCAGAGGTTGGGAGGGCAAGAGTCCTCTGGTGGTGATGCGCCTTTATCTTGCCTCACTGCATCTCATAGACTCATACCCCAACAATAGTCTTAACTTGGAATGTTGCATTGGGCGGTTTTTAAAAAATTGATAGTGCTTGCAGGCCTTTCTGTAGTAAAGATGGGACTTAAGCCTGGAGCAGCTTGTGACGTTTAGATCTGGTAATTTCTTTTCTTGTTTCTTGCTCAGAGTTATCGACAGTAGTATGAAAAACTTCAAAGCATTTTTTCGATGGCTGTATGTTGGTAAGCTTGATGAGATAGTAAGCATCCAGTGTCTGTTTCATATTGTAAGCATTGAAATGTTGGCAAGTAATTAAGCCAGTCTTAGTTATAAACAACTATTTCTATCATAGAAAATTCCTGGACATATGAAAGGTTACAGTTGATGAGGCAAGAATAATTATAATATTAAACACATAGATCATAAACTTGATAGTTCTCAATTAAATTTAGTGTGTGTACAGTGGGTATTGCATATGCTTTTCCTGTAATGTTACTCCAAACTGTTGTCTGCTTCATGAGCAATTTGCTGGTCTTGACTTGAAGAAATTAAAGGACTTTCTTTAGTTTACACCAAATTTGAAGTATAGTCTTAACTCCCAATTACTCTGTCACTTGCTGTTTTCTCCTGTGGAGACCTAGTTAGCTGTAAGGTTGTGCACAGATGTAAACAGTTTCTGAATGTCCAGATGCACTTAATAGCTATCTCTAGTTGTAGCTGGGTAACTGCAGGTAAAATGTTGGAAGGAAGTGCAAAATGCTGTATTTTAGCCTGCTTGTTTTTATAAAGTGGTTATGAATAGGTTTATAATTTTTAATCAATCTTTTTAGAACTACTTTATGAAAAAATAAGCAGTCTTACCAGATACTGTAAAAGCACCAAAAATGCAGTGTTAGCACTTACTAACAGGAATACAGTAATTTTAATTTTAAAAATTGCAGAAAGCAGAACTATCAGAATTCTCTGGCATAATGTTGATTCTTTAGATGTTCACTGTGTTTGCTTATGTTGAAACTAAACAGAGAACTGTTTATCTGAGCCTCACTGATTTAAAACTACTTCTGTGCAATTCCCTTAAAACACACTATTCTGGGCATGACAGTATCCATGTA
Organism: Strix uralensis; assembly: GCF_047716275.1. Lineage (NCBI taxonomy): Eukaryota > Metazoa > Chordata > Aves > Strigiformes > Strigidae > Strix > Strix uralensis. The sequence continues at coordinate 20,744,422 of NC_133975.1, forward strand.
TTTTATATATATCCATTTACTACTCTATGTACATGAATAATATATGAACCCTTTTTATAATAAACTTACCTCAGTCTTGTACAGGCTACAACGCAGTTGGAAAAGATTAAAGATAAAAATTCTTCAAGATTTGTATTGTAAGCTAGTGGGGCAAGTGAGGCTTAATTTTAGTCTCAATTTGTTATTCTTCATTCCAGACTTTTTCGCTTCTGACAGATTAATCTTTCCTATTTTATCAGCAGTGTCTTATTACATTTCTATGGAAAATTAAGAATATTAGGAAAACATATTAATATTAATGCAGTAAGAATATAATTTTTCCCTCAGCCATGTTGAGGATGTCAGAAGATCATGTGCTTCCAGAGCTGAACAAGGTAGTAGTAACATTTCCTAATAAATGGTGGTATACTCTGTATTCTGCTTGACTTGAACATGAGATTAAAGGTTTGTTTTTGTTCCAGAACTTAAAGGATAATGTCTGTGTCATTTCTTTGAGACAGTTGATGCCTGCAGAGTCACACTAATATGCTGTCTCATGAATTACTTTTTCTTTATATAAACTATTATTTTTAGTACATTATATGTGAGTGCGAGACCTCTGTTTATAGCAGCTCTTTATATGCTCTAAATGACTACGTTAACCAGAATGGGATTTTAACATCTTTACCAATGCCTTGGTAGATGAGAGGGAATACACCTGCATCAGATTTTCAGACACCATCACACTGGGTGAACCAATTAATATGCTCAAGGACAGAGGTGCCTTCCAGAGGGAAATAGAAATAGAATGAACAGATAAAGAAGATCCTGAAGCTCAACAAGGACACAAAAGGTTCTGTCCTGGGGAAGAGTAACCCCCTGCAGTTGCACAGCGGGGCCCCAACTGGCTGGGGAGCAGCTCTGCTGAGATGGACTTAGGGATGTTGGTGGATGCAAGTTAGGCGTGAACCAGCAGTGTGCCCTGGCAGCAAAGGCAGCCAAGAGTGCCCAGGGCCGTACTAACAGGAGCAGGGCCAGGAGGTCAAGGGAAGCCGTTACCCTCCTTATTTAGCACTCATCAGATTGCGTCTAGAATACTTTCTCCAGTTCGGGGCCCTCATATACAAGAGGGACATGAATAAACTGGAATGAGTTCAGCAGAGGGCTCCCAGGCAGGTTGGAGGCTGGAGCACTTGCCCTGTGAGGATAGGTTGAGCGAGCTGAGCTTGTCCAGTCTACAGAGCATGTGTTCTGTGATCACTGAAATGTATTTCTTACCCTTTGCATTTCTCACCTTTTTTTTTTCCTTTTAGATGACTCAAAAAGATATCACGTTTGTTGCCGATTTTCTTACTGAACACTTCAATGAGGTAAGTTATATTGGTTTGCCAAGTACAGCATCTGACTGTATTTCAACTGCCAAGCATTGAATCCGAAAAATCTTACAATAATTCAATCATCTTTTTGTACAGTACTTCTCATTACTTTGGGTTTAAATAATGGTTTTGTTTGCATTACTTTTTCAGGCACCAGAACTTTACAACCGTAAAGGAAAATACTTCAATGTGGAGAGAGTTGGCCAGGTGAAGAGCTAGGGAATAAATGGGAGAACCCTTAGATGGAGAAACTTTTAAACCTCTGCTCAGTTTTCTTCTCTGTCCCTTTTGCTTTGTGTTGCACATTCCAGTAATGGTAAAGGAGAATATTTTTATTATTTTCCCCTATTATTAGGAAAAGGAGTGTTTAAAAACATAGTTTTACCTTACACTTGCTGTATTTTTAGGAAAAGGGTGAAACTTCTTCACAGCCAGCATTAGTAATGTAAAACTTAAGTGTGGTGTCTTTATGCCATTAATCACCGGATTTCAAAACATTTGTGCTCAAATTTGATTTAAAATTCAGTTTCTTATGGAAATGTGACTATGATCTTAGACAATAGTTAATTTTTCTTATTGTTTCTAGAAGGGGTGGAATATTTAGTTTTAAGACTAGTGCATGTTAAATTAAGAAATGTTTAATAGACTCTTGAGGGGCAATGTTGGAGGTGAATTCTTATGTCCCTTATTAAAATGCAATCTCACAAATGTCTGTTTCTCGTCTAGTACTTGAAAGATGAAGATGATGACCTTGTATCACCACCTAATACAGAGGGAAACCAGTGGTTTAACTTTCTTAAAAGTAGTACTCATCTTAAAGGTAACGTCTGCTTTAGTAAAAAGTGAATGAAGGATGTATGTAGTATGTAACAAATGTAGAAGAGTAATCTGGTTTTTCATCCTCAGGAGTTATTTCTATAGTGTTAGTCATGGGTCTTCATCTGAGTAGAATAAAATAAACAGGCCTTGTTATTTTTGTGTACGGTTTTAATGTAGCTTCTTACCCAGTCAGTTACCATTTTCAGGGTATTAGGAGTTTCCTACCTTTTATGTACCAGTCTCGGAAATGTTGGCTTGCAAGGAATCCCAGGAGATGTCTGTTTTAGGAGATCTTAATTCCAGTTCAAGGAAGTAGTAATTACGTTTAGGTCATACCTGGGGCAAGTGTCCTAACTTGTTCTCTTTCACTGGAGTCTGAGACGATTTTATTAATTAGTGGTGAAAAAGAAGTAAGAGACTATTACAAGTTGATGGTGATTATTCTTGTTTAACTTTAGAAATCATAGACTGTAAAACTTTTACAGCATCAGCTGTCTTGTAATAGAATTTGCTATAGCTGCCTCTTTCTGCCTATTTAATTCAATAAAAAGGGGCGAAGTGGTAGCATTTTCATTTGGAAAAGTAGTATTTAGAAAATGTATTCTTAGACATGCTTTGAAAATATGTTTGATACTTTAAATGTGTAAGCTGCTTGACTGGTCATTTTTGTTATTACCCAAGATCTATGATTGTGGAGATGGTTTGTAAGTGGTTTTGTTGGTATTAATTTGGCAAGTACCGAGATGTTTATAGGATTATAGGACAAGTAATGCTTCTGCCATTAATGCTTTCTACCCTTCTTTGGTGTTTTACATTGCTTTGTTGATTGATGTGATTTTATCATTTTTCCAGCTAAAAATTGGAAAAGAAATGGGTTGTGTACTTAAAGTAAGTAGTGAGAAAGCTAGATGTCTTCTTACAAAGTAGTTCATTTCATGAGAAAAATCAGTCCTACTGAAGCCAAATCATAGCTACTAAAATATGGAAACTGTTTGCTTAAACAAGATATTTTATGACAACTGTGTTTCTAGCTCTTGGCTAAATGCACTTCCGTCTTTCTGCAGTTTCGAATGGGCTGTGAAGAAAAGCTGAAGGGGCAGGCAGCCCTCCATTTCTCATTCATTTACCTTGTTTCATACTGTAATATAGTTAGTTACCTGAGTTAAAATTTGTAATCAGGGAATAATTTAGGCAGTTGCCTAATCCAACCAAAGCAGGGCTAATTTTGAAGCTAAAATGGGTTGCTCAGGCTTTGTACAGTCGAGTCCTCTGTCTTCTGCAAGGATAGAAACCTTGCAGCTTCTCTGGACATCCTGTTCCAGTGACTAACCAGTCCTTGTGAAAACTTCTTTCCTCATACCTGACTGGGATTTCCCTTGCTGAAGCTTAGGACTGTTATATCGCCTCCCCTCTCTGTGTGCAGCTTTGAAAATGTCTTCTGTAACTTTCCCTTTAGGCAGCTGAAGAGACCAATGGGTTCCTGCTTGTTAGCCCTCACTTCTCTAGGCTGAACAAACCCAGCCCTCTCAATTTCTTCATGTAAATCATGTGTTCTAGCCCAGTGACCATCCTGTTGACCCTCCACTGGACTCATTCCAATTTGTCACTTTAATAAGTGTAGTATACTTTTATATAGATACAAACATTTTTTAAATGAACTTGTATCTGTTTACAGAAAGTCCACTTCTGTTTCCCTACTATCCTGAGAAATCACTGCATTTTGTTAAAAGGCAAATGGAAGGGGTCATTGATCAGTGTTTACAAAAGCCAGCGGTAAGTTCAATTTATATAACTTTCTTCTAGGGGTAGCAGTCAACTGAAGATAGTAGTCATGTTCAGTAAGGCCTGTAGGTTTAATCTTTGCCTTTGAGTGCCTACAGCTTAGGTGGTAGCATGTAGCCCAGCTTCACCACTGCCAGGATGTCTCAAACCTTTGACTAGGGAGAGTGTAATGGGGGATTTTTTGTTTCATGTCTTCTGTTCTCACATTATTGGGATCTATTTTTAATGTCAGTTAGCTTGGTGCATGTGCTATGTGCTAGATAACTGTGTTAGTTGGCAATGTTAGTCTATATATTATGAAGAAATACGAAGCAAGCATGTCAGGTGACAGTGGTGTTTGCATTAGGGATGTTTATTCCAGCATATTGGTGGATTTTTCTTTCAGATTTACTCAGGTGTTGTTGGTTGGTTGTAGTTTTTTGTCTTAAAACTGTGTATAATTATGAATAACTGCCTGCATTTTTTGGCCTGTTTTCATTGTATTTGTTAGGATGTGATTGGAAAGTCAGTGCATCAAGCAGTCTGCATGTCTCTTTACAAAACTTCTCAAAGGTATTTCTTTACATTATTCCTAAAGCTCAGTTGCACAAAATTACAGTAGCATTTTATAAACTGGTTTGTTTTTTTCTTTTCAGTGAAGACTCCACACCTCAGTTATTTAAACTACCATTTCTGTAAGTATGCTATTCCTTGTTCTATGTCATCTACCAGTTACTAAAACTTGATCTAAATTTTCATTTCCTCCCCCACATTACAGGTGGAATGACAAAACATCCAATATACATTATGTTCTCTTCACCATATTAGAAAATTCGATTTCTAAAATACACATTTTGAGGAGACATACTGATACTTCCAGGTAAGACAAAAAGAGGGAAAAGTGGTTTGTGAGCTTTGGCACATGCGTACAGAGACAATTACAACTTTAATCTATTTGTAAAAAAGAAGGAATGAGCAGCATGAATACAATCTTTCTTGGATACTGGAGAAAATGGGGAGGATATTTGGAAATGCAGTAGGAAACTGCAGCAGGAGTTTGTGTTGTATTAGACTCAGACAATCTAATCACAAGACCCAAGATGGTTTTAGGCTTAGGAAGAAAATCAGGCTCCCTTAGTTTTGCTTCCCAGAGAATTAATTGCTTGTGCAAACTTGTGAAAAATGACAGGGAATCATGCTTTGTCTTACTGTAAATATTATTCTTTGATTAAACCCCGTGCAGCCTGTAATTTAATACTATAAGAAAAAATGGGAGGTGGATTCATAGGTATAACAAATAGAATACATCTCTTTGGGGTGTAATTTTGTGTACCTTCAGAAGTTTGTGTCCAAGATGCAGTTTATCACTGCTTAGTTGTGCTGATACAACTGTTTAAGATACATTCTGTCAGTGGGATGACTGAAATGACCTGGGTTTAGAAAACAACAAAAACTACTCCTTTCCGTGAAATACTGATTTTCATAATCTGTGTCATTTAATTTGAGGGAATAATGAACTGTGATGGGGTGGGAATTTTTAAAGCAGTTTTACTGCTGAAGAAACACATGATGAAACTATCTTTTGTGTTTCCAGTTGAGAGCTGCTGATAACAAAATTACAGCTTTGTGGTGTAGTTTCTATCCTATTTCCTCCCTCATTGATATCTAAACCAGTCTAAACTCATTTTCTGTAGATTTGAGTAACGAGTAACAAGTAACCTAACAGACCTGAGACTAGGATAATTGAGCCAAGAGTTCAGCAAAGAAGAACTGTATCCCACAAGCCAGATGCAGTTTCCCATTTGACTCTGTTGGTCACGTTTTGCTGAGGGGCGGAAGAGATCAAAAGGTTCCCATCCACCAGTTACATCATTTGGGAATATAGCCATGTATTGTGCAAATCTTAGACAGGCTTACACCATCTCTTACCACAGTTTCTGTTAGAGATTCTGAATTCCCTATGAGTGGAAAAGAAAATAATCACTGAGATAATGAACACTGTTCTTCTAGATCCGTCAGTAATGGAATTCTTGCAGTAGAGTTTGGAAACTTCTTGAACAACAGTGTAAATGAGAGCTCAGACTCCAGGTCAGTATATTTGTTTTTTTCTTCTAGAATTGCAGATTGCTAAATTGAAGACCATGTTTTCTACTGTGTATTTTACATTAACTTCTTGGGCATTGTAGTTTGGCTTTTATCCTACAAGTCACTACTTCAGACACCAGACCAATTTATAGTCCCTGGGTGAGTCGGGCTGTAAGAAATGACACAGGTGCATGAAGCTGCGGGATTGTGAGAGTCTTATTTTACACTTCATCTCAAGGTCAAGTAAATTTTAGTTTTTTAGTTGAAAACTAGAGCTTTAGCACATGTGCAAGAAACAAAGCTAGCTGGCAACAGCTCTTGCTTATATCTGTGATGTTCTTTAAGATGGAGTGAAACTTGATATGCCTGAATAAAGGCAGACTAAGCTCATCCTTTTAATGTACAAAGGTCAGGTGTGATTGTCCCCAGTACCTCAGTTGTGTTTCTGAATCTTCTTTGGTGTTTGTATGTGTTGTTTCTTACATTTCTCCTGAAATGGTAAAAAATAAGGTTGTTAGTAAATTGATTTTTTTTTTTTTTTCCCCCTTCAGAATCCTTGATCATGATACAGGAGTCTGCCATGGTTATGGCTATCTTTCAGTGTCTTTGCTGCATGACTGACCTTTTTTATCATCTACAGTGAAGCCTACTGTTAACTACTGAATACTTTAACATGAATGCTGTGCAACTTAAAAATACTTTAGTTCTGTGTTCACTTATATTCCCTGATGCTTTCTAAATTATTTTCCTATAGATGCTACAGTTGTTTAGATGCACACTTCTATGATGATGAAACTGTAACTGTAGTTCTGAAGGAGAGTGTGGAGCAAGAGGGGAAGGAGAGAGTCTTGGCTCAGCTGCCTTTATCTTCAGTATATGCAGATGAGGACCAAGATAGGGAATTCATCTGGGATTCTACTAAAAGGTACTGAAAATCTTTGAGCACATCTGAAAATGCAGAACTGAAAAGCAGATTAAGCAAATATTCTAAATGCGTGCAATTACTTACGCTGCATGTGCGTGTGTGTAAACATTTTAAACACAAAAACTCTTGTGCCAGGGAGAGTGGAGTGGGGAGATGGAAGCTTCCTAAACTGTTTTTGGGGGTTGGGTTGGGGTTGGTTTTGCTTTTTTGAGACTGAATAGTACCTGTGTACGTGGCTTTCTTTAAATGGGAGGACCAATTGAAGACGTCCTGTAGAAGCAGAAATCTTTTCTTTAGAGGATGCTAACTTTGCTGGTCAGGATACTTGAAATTAGGATGTTTTCAGCATATTTGCTCATATACCTCTGCCTTGTAATAAGGATACACAGATATTTCTTCATCTTTCCCCTGGTAGTCACACTTACAACTATTGTCAGCTTAGCCTTGAAACATCAGAATTGGTGCCTCTCTGCCTTGGCATAGGGAGAGGAGAGCATCTGTGGGAATTGAACACACACACAAAAAAAAAGGCCAATATAGCTCAAGTGGTGAATCCCATCTTTTAGTTGTGCCTCACTTGCTTTTTCTTTTTCCTCCCTATGTCTCTCTGGTGGATTGCTTAAGATAATTTTTACCTCAAAATAAAGAGCCATACTGATCTGTAATTTTTTTTCTTAATGCCACAAATAAGTTGTCCATTGAAGAATGAACGAAAAATATTAAATGCAAGTTTGAACTAATCCTGGCCACTGTAATAGTCAGGGAGTTCCTTCATACAGTCTCTATGAATGGAGGTAAACTGGAGTGTTACATCTTTGAAAGGTCATGGAGGCCAAACTTCCGTGTTTGGAGGCATCGCCTCCAGGATTTTGTTCAAAAACTCCTCTTCTTGCAGAGGAGAGGTCTGAAGGAAGACCTTCCTCATCCTCCTGTTGTAGCTGTTACTTGTGGGAAGATCAGACTTTACAACTCCCTGCTCACCTTTTATCTCAGTTGAAACATGCTGTGTCTCCACAGTTGGATCCCCTGCTCTAGAGTATCTGTAGCAGCATTATGATGGTTTCAAACACTTATCTGCTTGTTGCATATGATATAATAAAACTTAGACATAAAAAACTGGGCTGACGGAGGGTTTTTTTAGTACTGGAATTTTCTTACATACTACCTTTTGTGCTTTTCTTCTTGCTGTGTGCAGGCTGGATGAGCAAAGTGGTGAGATACCCACACGTACTGTCTTCTTGGAGAATCAGTGGAGAGTGCTGGAGAATATGAAAGCTCAGTATGTTTCTGTAAATGGCATTAGAAAAGTTTCCTGTGTGGTAAGTACAGTATCTGTGAACAAGCCTGTAAACTATGCTATGACTGGAGAGAGTGATTTTATCAAAACTTTTTTTTGACAAATAGATTATTCTCTCATAATCTGTCATAAGTGTGTCAGAGTACAGTCATACCTCTCTCAACATGGAAAAACTTTAACAGAAGTTAATAGATCTACTTTATTTTTCAGCCTACAGAGCAATAAAAAAGTTGCTAATTTCCTTGACTCCTCCATTTCAAAGATAAAGGCTATTTTTAAAGCTATTGGCTAACATTTGAAATGGTATTGGTGCTTTTATTTATTTGTTTATTAACAGAAACTTCTTAATGTCTCTGTAGCTAAGTTCAAACCTCCGTCACGTGAGGGTGTTTGAGATGGATGTAGAAGATGATGGGGAAGTTGAGGAAGAAGAGGAAGAAGAAACAACTCAGATTGCAGCTGGGGAACCTGATGAGCTAAATCAGTCTGCAGATAACCGTGACAATGTGTGTGGTGCATCTGCTGAAGAACTACCTGATGAAAATGAAGAACATGAATCAAGTCTGGATCCTTGACATAGGCTTTTATACTGGTAAAGGGACAAGACTAATCTGACTTCAGGCTGCTGAGATGGTGTATCCTGTACATACTCAAGCAGCTGTAGTAGGATGTTGTGTGTCAGAATTCAGTTTTGCTTCTCCACTAAGACTATGTGTTCTAGAGTACGTTTATTTGACCCATTTTTGTCTGGCACATGAACTAAATTTTCTTGAGAGCTTTTCCATTTGCAAGTTTTTATAGGTGAGGAGAAAAAGAAATACCAACTCATGCTTTTGTAGTTAACCTGTTCAGTTCTGGATACTGTTAAGATAAAATGTATGTGAAAACAACAAAACTCAGGACTGAATTTTTTTCTTCTTGGACTTCATGTTCTAGTAGTGGGTACAGAAGCTTCCTGTAGAGCCAAATTCTAAGAGTATGGCCAACAACAAGCTTGCAGATCAGCATAAGACTAGTTAAACAACAAAATTTAGCAATTGTTACTTAAATACGTGCTTTTAAAAACTCTTTTGATAACATCTGTTTCAATAACACAGTATTTCAATCTGTGCAGTTCTTCAGTCCTCAGTGCAACATTTGCGTGTGTGTAAGTTTTATCAAATGTTTGCATGTTTCAGCCTGCGTAGCTTCTATGAGATTGTTTCTGAAAGTCTGTCTTCTCCATCTGGTATTTTTGTAATGAAAAGTTACAACAGAGAGTATATTTTTTTATTCTGATGTGGCATTGTATGTTGTGCATAGGCTTCAGTATAATCATATTCCTTACTAACTTATATATTGCTGTAGGAGTGACGTAGTGCTAAGCAGTAGAAACTAGAAACTGTTCAGAAATCTAAAATGTTTTCTTCTTCCCTACTACTCATCAGAGTTTTAACTGAATTAAAACTCAGCTCTTTGAATGAACAATGCTGCTAAATGCTTGATCTTCCTTCAGAACAGTGAGTGTACCTTGTGTTTGTGAAGAGGACCAGGCCATATGCATGTGCTCCATTCTGTACTTAAAAAATAAATAAATCTTCTGAAATTGCTGTTTGGCATTGCAAAATTCAAATACTAGACTTACTCTCTCTATCTTGTTTTTAAGTAACTGTTTTTTTAAAGTGGACTTTTGAAGGTTTTGGGCTGTTTGGGGGAGACCCTTGTAAACAAAGCTGTTCAGTTTTGAGAGAGACTACTTATTTTTTCCCTTCCTTACCAACCTCCTTGAAAGCTGCTTACTGTTCAGCATTCTCATCTGACAGATGCTAATGGTTTGAAGGCACAGTGAAGCTGTAGGACAGGAGGGACAGAAATGTCCATTCAGAAGTGCTGTGGATTTTCTGTATAGAGCAGTTACTCTTGATGAGAAATTGCTGCTACAACAGAACTCACTCAGCTTAAGCCTGGCCTTCTCTTCTTCCAGGAAGCTTTTGCTTCTGGTCTAACTTTAACAATTGTCACGCTAGAGTGCTTGGAAACAATTGTTTTGCTGTGCTTTCTGCTAAGTAGTTTTAGTCCATGGGCATATGGAAATCTGATCTGTCCTGCCTATAATTGTTTCTACATTTCTGTTAATAGCAGCTGTGTCCCATGCCACAGGGGCATGCCCTTCAGAAATCTCCCTGAGGTTATTCTGTGCATCTTTCTAGTCGGGTCTTGGATATACTTGAGTCAATGGGAGTTTTGTTTCTGGCTTGGATAAGTACATGTGCACCTTCTACGTTTCACAGTGACATGATACAAATGCACCAGTTAGTGCTTCTGAACATGTTGCTGATTCCTTCTGTCAAACTTATTTTTATTTTGCTACCAGATTTCTGTAATAATGCGTCAGTGATGTGCTTATGCACCTGTTTTCAAAAGGATGATAGGAAATACTTGATCTAGAAGCTTTTCAGGATTTTGATGGTGTCTGGACAGGGTGATCTCACTTGACACTTTGATAATTTCTTCATCTTTTTTTTTTTATGCTAGCTGAAGGCTCATTCAACTTTTTCAGCGGGGAGTTCTCATTCTTTCTTGATAGTTTCGTAGTCAAAAGAACTTTTATATTCTCAGCAAGTGTGCAAACAATCCACTCTTTGTAATACTAATCTTTAGGTCTCTTAAGAATCATTTACTGCTGCCCCTTTTTCAACGTCTACCCATTTTGTATGTGACACTTCTAGTTTTTTAAAGCTCTTGGGCAGCTTTTATTTTCTGCTGTTCACCTTGTGTAATCCCATTTCTAGACCTTTTGCCCATGCCTTTTCTGCCTGATCTCAGTGACTTCAAAACTTGCCACATTACTGATTTTCTGCTTCAGTGTCTCACCAGCTGGTGCTGTTTTGCTTCACAACCTGGGCATGTCCTGGTACTGTTGCCTCCCACTTAGATGGATTTAATTGCACACTTGCACCTGCCTTCATAAATGACCACTTCAGCTGCTCAAAAAGACAGGAGGTGGATGGAGAGAAATAGTGAACGAAAGCTTGCTTTAGTTAACTTTCTTTTGCGAGGGGAGAAGGGGTATGTATTTTTGTAACAATACATACCTACAGTTGGTCCTAATGCTGCTTGGCTTTGAAAAACTTACTTTTAAAAAGCATTAAGTTCATATGTAAGCCTTGACAGAATGGGAAAGCCATGCACATAAGTACTTAAGTTCTTTTAGTAAGTTTCTGTGGCTTGTAGTCAGAGTTGGCTCATGGGTCTTGTTACATAGTGCAGTAATATCAGAGAAGATCTCTCTTGCTACGTTGAACTAGCTGTTGCTCTTGGAGTTGTGACTAATTTCTTGCTTCACAAGCTGGTTTAGGGGAAGAACTGGCCTAGCTTGTGCCATGGAGCAATGGTAGCAGTCTACAGAGAACATTTTCAAGAGGGGAAGGAAGACTTCACCATGGATCACTTCATAATAAGCAGTAAGGAGAATGCACATGAACGAGGAGAGAGGATGGAAGGAATTGTCGTAGGGTGAGTTTCAAGGAGGGAGATGCCAAATGACATAGGGATCTCTATGGAGAATGCCACTGTGCAGGAATTCTAAGAAAAAACCCACACCACCTCTGGAAGTGGAAGAGAAGAAATGCCACTTGTAGGTGAATAAAATGTATTTAACTATACCTTTAGGCTAAGTAATAGAGCTGCTCGCAAATCAGTCTGGAGACCATTGGTGCCAGCAAAGTCCAAGGTTGAAGGAAGTTTTAATGGGATATAAATTGTAGTGCAGGTGTTCCAGCATTCTTCCCCCAGGGGGTATTATACAGCTACTGCTCCTGGCTGGCAGTTCTGCAGCTCTGCTGGCAGCTCTGTGCAAATTATTTAATTATGCCTGCTCCTATGAATCAGAAGACCTTGGGTGGTTTTATGCAGTTCTCACACTTAACCTAGAGAATAAAGAATCCTATCAGGTTTAATTCTTACAGTTCTCACCAGGAACCACACCTCCTAGAGTGAGCCTATTCTTACTAAGAGAAAAAGAAAATAACCACTTAGGGCCTAGTATAGGAAATAAAAGACTATTTCCAAATCCATACTCTGTCACACAAAAGGAGTTCGGTCCCATGCCAGTAGAGCTGTTGCATGTGGGATCTGGTGTTGAAGTTCTCTTAATATATCACTGAACCTGTTCTGCTATGAACAAACCCAATTATTTGTTTGCTTGACTGAAAAAAATGTTTGATTCTACAGTCTGGAGATTACAGTACATGTTAGCCACCTGAGAAAGTGAGGTTCAAGGCCTTCCAAAGTGAACAGAAAACAGGATTTGAAAAAAACCCCTTCTTTTTCTCATCCTAGTGATTCTTTTACAGATTTAGAGGTACAATAATTTCTGCCTGTACTTTTTTTCTTAAGTTTGTTATTAAAGTCTTCAGAGGTTGATTTTGCTTCTTGTAATTCTCAAGAGAATTCATATGTACATTCTGTAATGAAGATGAAGACTTGCCTGCAGGTGCACTGAAAATCATTCTCTGAAACAGCCACTACAGATAAGACCCACAGGGGCAAAGGTAAGGAATTTGTTCATCTGGTCACGTATTTATTTTAGACTGTTGAGGTAACCTGTGGTTTCCTGAGGATAGCACAAAGACCAGTTCTTTCAAATGTTGCAGTAATCTGAAGAACAATAAACTTTATCTTTCCATATGTTGAATTAACCATATTCCCTTTGTAGTGGACTTCTACCAGACTAGAAGCAAATGGAAAATGCTTTTTGCTTTTTCTTTTAGAAATGTGTGGTATCTGTCATGTCCTCTCTATTGCAGCTGATTTATACTACGCTCCAACTACTTAGCTAATGTCCAGAATATTGAAATGCAGAAGGAGGATGGAAGGCATCAGTGAGCACCGTGGTTTCCAGATAGTGTATATTAATTTCGAGGTGATGTTATTTTGATCAGTTGCATAAAAAACAACATACTATTTGCCCTAATTCCTAATTATTTTATTTTTCTAAAAAGTACTATTAAGGCAGGAAGAGCAACTAGTGGGTAAAGCAGATGAGATTTCTGGATTTTCTTGTGGTACCTAAAAATAAGTCTCTTCTAAATTAGTTTATTTTCTAGAACATTTTTCAATGTATAGTAATCCCTTGAGAGAGATAACATGGAATGCATATGGTCTTATTAGAAGACTATTAAAGACACTAACATTGGAAGACAACGCATTTATAACCAATGGCCAAATTGTGGTTAGTTCACTTCTTGCCTTAAAATACTGTGAGGTTCTGCTGTGCACTGAAACAGTTTCTCTGCTTTATTCTGCAGAGGGTTATAATTTCTGTAGTTCTCTTCCATGCTTGGTGATCACTGAAATTTTGGAGAATTGTAATAGATATGTTAAGGCTGGTATGAATGGGAATGTCTGGGAGTTCGAGCTACCAGAAGGAACAACAGCAGCAGAAGGGCTATAAGAATGGCATGTGTTGAAGTCACTTAGATTAGCAGGTCATCAAAATTCTAGCATGTGTCTACGTGCAGGTGGTCAGGAGGCGAAGGACCTGAACAAATGAGCAAATACTCTTGGAGGCAGAACAAGATGGACAGACTGATTATTGACAGTTCATTCAGGGTACAAAAAGGCCTATCCAAAACTAGCACACGGTTGCCAGCCTAAGAAAGAGCCCAAAGTGGTAAGAACTCAATAGCTCATGTCCCTTTTTCTCTGTGTTGTCACAAGGAGTCCTAGGCAGACCTCCTGGATTCAGGAGTCTTGGCACCTGAATTTTCCACAAACTGCTTGGACACACATATCCAGGTGCCTGTGAGTCTGTGAATATGAGGGTGTGAGTAAATGAAATCAGTTTTGTTTTAAAATGAAATCAGCTTCCCTTCTTACACTGCCTGGCTCTATGGTTCACTATGTTGCTGCTGCAATATTGATTACATAAGAAATAATGGCAAAGAGGATGGATGGATGTAGCCAAGTGTAGATTGGAAGGATGGACCCACTCTAAAGATGGCATGAAGGGAAAGTGGAGAGCACGAACTGGATGCAAAGATTTTTAGCAATGTATCTGATGAGATCATTTTGAAAAACTTAAAATACTAGTCCAGAGCTTAGGGGTATGTTGATTTCTTTGTGGTATCAACATCTTGATGTTTGAATGCAACTTAAAAGCAAATTGGTCTGGGCCAGATACCACTTTTGGTTATTCCTGTAAAAGATCACTGGAGGCTGTTGGACGCAAAAGCACAATTTTTCATTGCATTCCTACTATGTTTATGGCAACAGTTAGATCAGACCTACTTCTTGGTTTGATTTCTCACCAGAACTTATGACAGAGATTGGACATACTGTGGTCATGCAGAGTCAGTGATGTCATGACTTACAATAAATGGATAAAAACAGTTTCTCCTATTTGGTGTCAATGTCCAGACTACAGTAAAAAAAGATACAAGCCAGCAGAGCTGAGTGCTTCATATGAATTTAAAAAGACACTGATGTTCCAAAAATGGTGCCCTACAAGTAACAAGTGACCAAGGCTTTCAGTTTCCCAACTACACATTTCACTTCTACCTATGCTCTAAGTTGAAGCTCCCTGCTTAGTAGTTAAGTCTCAGGGTTGATCCCTTCCTTCTAATAAAAGCAGCCACTAATTTGAAATCTGAAGTGACTATTTGACTGGGCTTTCACTCTTCAGTTACTTCACACCCAGATAATTTTCTTCCTTACAATTTTTGAGTGTTTTTTCAGCTTCAGGGATATGTACAGTGCTAGATATGCTGTGCTCCCAAATAAGAAGACATGGTTTGTACCTGGAAGATTCACATTCTAAGGACTTTTGCTGGTGATCCATAAATACATGGCTAGTTACACTGTGTCTTGGTTTTCCCTCTTTTCCTATCAAATTTAAAATACTTTTAAAAATAGAATGAGTATTTTTTTGATGTGAAGAATCACTGTGGTTGGCAGGAGTATTGAAATGATCACATGTCAAATAACAGATGTGATATCCTCTTCTAAAAGATGCAGTCTGTATTTTGGGAAAGTTTGAAGTTACTGAAGGTTGAGAGAAAGTAGGATTTGATTTAAATCAAGGGATCTGATGGCTTACTCGGGAAGAATGACACTGATTGTTGGGTTGGTTTTCAGGGAGGTGATAGATTGACATGACCTAAGTGGAAGGAATTTTAAACAAATTGCAGCTAGAGGAGAGTGAAAAGGCACTCTGTGCCCCCTTTCCTGTCTCCCCAGTATATTTTACGTTTGTAGATTACTGGTAATTCCTTGACCTGAAGCTTGCTCAGTACTAAGTGAAGGTACAACCTTATCTGTCCTGGTTGAGCGTATTGACATTTTGCTGGCACGATCTCAGCTCTAGCCAAAGTCCTGTGCCACCCTGTCCTGTCCCAGCAAAACTGATCCAGGGCCAGCCTTTGGTTTCTGGTTGAAGGAGATCTCCCAACAAGGGGAGGCTGCTTCCCTCCTCGCTTCCCTCCTAGCTTAATACTGAACAGCTACAAAAGCAAAGTTTAGAAGATGTCAGTGAACATCCTCATCTGATTCACTTCATAACATTAACATCACAGAAATCTGCATGTCTTTACAGGCAGTAAGAGTAGTAGTAAACAAATACAAGAAAACTGTTTACAATTTGTTGAAATAAAGTGCAGTAATAAAAGCACTAATTATGGATTTTGTAGAACAAAATCCATCAGGAACTCTCGCAAAAGCTTTCTGCTACTGAAGTGAAGCTGTGCCAAAATCCCTGTAGGCATGTCAGAACTGGTTGTCTCAAAGTGAACCAAGGCAGAACTTCAAAATAAGTGCTCCCTGCTAATTATAGGGGGGGCCAGTCCTGGACAAATGTAGGTGAAATTTACACCTTCCATTTCCCCCGGATGTTTATTGATTTTTTTTTTTTTTTTCCTTTTTCTATGTTACAACTCAAGACTTTCAGATTTAATGTTCTCCAACAGACCCAAACTTCTCTTTCAGTTTTTCTGCTTGCGTTAGAGAGTATATATACTTTTTGTTCTGTAATATCCCTCAGATATGCTAACATGAACTCATGACAACAGCACATGCAGCTCAGTTATTGCTGCGTTGAATTTTGTAATCTGAGGTGAACTCGACTTCCTAGAGTGGGCTTGTCCAATTTGTTGTGAGCTACTTTCACTAAAACACCAGCGAGGTTAATTCAGTTTGCTGTGGTTGTGTCCCCTTTCTACGATGAAAAGTATATGCAAGGAGTATTGTATATAGGAGGTATAGTTCTCAGTGCAGTCATCTGGCTGGAAGTGGCACGGCTTGCTTGTTAGGTCATACTATGTTCCAAGTTGTGCAAGGTGAAGTCTATTTTAAATGAACAGCTTGTATCCTTCAGTTGTTGTTTCTGTTGTTCATCATCTACAGTGTGGTTCTAAGATCTGGTTCATGGGTGGGACTTTGCTGTAGCTGCAGCTAAACTACTGTCCTCTACCCTGCAGCTCCAAAGTTGTGTGAGCAACAGCCTGAACTCACAAGGGAGCTCTTGTATCCTCAGACTACTCCCGAGTGAAATATTTTGATCATGTGAGAATCTGCAGGTCACTTTCAGTGAACAAAGTAGCCCACTCGGATGCATCTGCAAATGCTTTTAACAGAAACCTGTCTTCACTGTTCTTTCTTATCTCTCAGACTGGATCCTTCCATGACTTGAGACTGGACACGTACTTCTCTTCCTGCACACTTCGTGCCTTGAGGTGACAGACAAAGTGGTGATATTTTAAAGCAAGCCATTGATTTGACATCAGAGAAAGGTTTAAATCTGGAAGCTATACTTTCCTCCCTTCCACAGGACTTCAAGGAGAACATGCGAATTCAGACCGAATCAGTTGACTTCTGCAAAATCAGCACTTGATTGGTGTTCTGCAAGGTCCAGGCTCATGCCCTGATGTGAGTATTACCAGTTATGACAATATTTTTTTTCTTACCTTTGGATGTCATGTGGTTTTGAACATCTTAGGATGCTTGAAGTACAGAATGAGAGCAACTTTATAGAGCTGTTCTGTGACTGCGTGTGGGGGGTTCTTTTGGTGTGTCTTTTGGTGCTTGCTTTTTTTTTTTAAACTCACTTTTTGTTGGCCACTATAGTTTCATTTTTTATCTAGGTTTATGGATTTATAGCTTGTGTGATTTATCAGGTAATTTCATTACTTCATTTTCAAATCTAATATGAAGGAGGTGAATAAGTTCAAAGCTCTTAACAATCCTTAAAAGGGATTTGGGGGGCATTTAATAGCAAACTGCTGTGACTATCTCAGAAATTAAGTATGACTGGACTGAGGCAGGAGTCAAGCGAGACTTCTAGGTGCTACACAAACACCACTGGTGTTTTAAGGGGGATAGCATTTTTTCCCTGAGTCCTCACTTAAATTGTCAGACATATGTTTGCCTTGGTACCTATATTATTTTTCCAAGCTCTTCATTATTGCCCTCCAGCATAAGCTGATGCAGGTGTCTTTGCTCACATGAATTTTTCTGCTGCCTGTGCTTGAAGAGTAGTGGTAAGCGTGCAGGTAAGATGAACTCTGCTCAATTTAGATTCACAAAAGGAGATACCACACTTGGCAGTAAAGTAAAGCTTCCATCATGGTATTATGTCACTAAGGTGTCAGCACTGGGAAGTGATGTCAGTTGAGATTGTTTCCTGAAGCTCCCTCTCCCAAGAGAGTTTTGTTTTAAATTCAGTCTCTTTGCCACATACAGTTTGAGTTACTACCGTTGTGTGTCAGCGCTTCAGCAATATCTGAAAATACCATCACTGCGGCATGTTGAGGTTGGGAAGTAGTATTATCTGTTTTGCAGAATGAGAAATAACTGTGGCAGGGTACAGATCATGCCGTGCATTACCTTCCTTGTCTTCTATTCTTCCAACTGCTGCTTTGATATAGCAGACTTCTACAGTGAAGGTCTGCTGCTCAAGCCAACTCTTAATATGAGGTGTGGATTTGTCTTCTCTACGGGCCTGGGATTTGCCTCTAGAGAAGCAGCAGTGGTGGAAATCCTGTACTGGTTTCTGCAATCAAGGCACTGGGCTGCTGTTTTCTGGTCAGATTTTTAAAGACTGCTTCCACTGTGCCTATCATAACCTTATTTAATCCTAATGCAAACTTCATAGTTATTTACAGTAATGTTCCTAAATATCACACATCACTATTGTTAACACTTTAGGTCATGGCCTGTGATGTTTTGTTTTAGAGAAGGAAGACCTTTCATTCATTTAAAACCTCAATACTCCTCCTACCTATCTAGAAGCCCTCTGAAAATGCGGGGCTGACACGAGGTGCTGTAGCTCCATGACAGCTGGAAGTCTGTTTTGAGATGTGAAGGAATGCGTTAGTCATAGGTAGCCAGCAAAAATTTCAGGCACTGACTTTGAAAAAAATATTCAGTGTTGCAGATGGCTGTATAAGCTGCGTAAGTGACACTCTTGTTTCAACTTTGTTCACTAGTTCACTAGAAAACAGAGAAAATGTCATATGGCAAAAATAAGTAAGCTGGTTTTGTTATCTGATAGGTTCCTTAGTTAACTTTAAATTTTTGGTTACAGGTAAAACTCAGTTCTGATATTTTTCTGCATATTCCATACTCATGTTCTCCAATTTTAACCCATGTAATAGTAAGGACATGCTTCTATAACTGTATTCTTGACAAAACTCTTAAATTTAACGCTTAATTCTAAATACTTGCAGCTCTATAACAGATGATTTTGAAGGAGCTGGTCATTAATGTGAGGCAGACTGCATTTGCCTTTTCAAAGGACTTCCTATTCGATCAGAATTGTGGGTTGTTTTTAAGTATAATTATTACCAGGATCTTGTTTTCTTAGTTTATGGAAGTGTTTAAAATGGGAAATATTTGATAGTGCCAGTTAGACTAGGCAGGGAGGAAAAAAAAGTCTTTTTCATTCTAGTAGGCTTTCCAAGTGTTATTTTAAAACATTTTTCCAGAGTTGAGAAATTCTCTAAAAATAGTTTTGTTTTGTCAAAGAAGGAAGTTATTTGTAAGCATTGAGAAGACTAGATAAGTGAGAACATCCATGAGAAATGAAAGTGAGTACAAAGTCTCTCTTCCTACACAGACATTATCTACGTTATGGTGAAAAAGTTTTTGTTCCAAATGTTGCGATCCTTCCAGTGTCTTTCATTTCTCATTGCAATACCTGATTATGGGATTGCTTTCAGACATTTACTGCAGTAAATATGTAAGGAAGGCATTATTTCTGTTACTCATTGCTGGAAGTTGCTTCATTGTTTGGATGGAATTTACCTAACATTTGCTCAGTAATGTAAACATTTGGACAAATATTCATAGTTTCAAATAACTCAAAATCATTTAGCTAATAGAAGAAAAACTTCTTACCAGAAGTTGATTCTTTCCCAGAAGCATGCAGCAAGGAGTGTTACAGATCCCTGAAACACAGTATTTGAGTTGCATGATCTTCACTGCACTCTGACATTACTTGTGTTGCAGAGGCCTTCCGGAGAATGAAATCAGTAAACAAAGTCCTTTTCATTCGTGTTTCCACACTTTGGATCATAAGCTGTTTAGTTTCAGGAAGAGCAATAGATGCATGTTCCTTCCACATTATGAATTCAGATATATGCTTTTGAAGTTATCATTTCATAAAATATATAACATGGGGCATCTCGAAGACAAGATAGATAGAAAAACTGGTTTTCTAATCAGGAAAATTCAGTTTGACTAGATATTGAGATAGGGACGGGAAAGAGAAAACCTATACGTGTGTATCAAATGTGTGCCAAATTTTCACTTTTATTGAAAAACTAAACCTGGCTTTGTTACTTGGAGAAAAAGAAAAGCAAAGCAAGAAAACTCTTTCAGTACTTTAGCTAACAAAATATTTATCTATATTGCCTGTATGTTGCCAAACACATGCCAGACAAAGGGTCAGACACAAGGTATGGTACGTATCATTTCATGTTTTCTACATATCCCCATAATCTTTAAGAGTGGAGTATTTTTCAGAACAGGAGTTTTTTGGGTGCTCTTGATGGAGGAAAAATACGTGGTAGATACTGGCTGAGAGGTTGTTTCTACTAGCATGGGTGGGATATAAGAAGGTTCACAGTTGAGGGTGGATAAAGAATCCAAAAGGGTCAGTCATCAGTAATTTGGGCAGAGCTTGGAGAGTGGGAGTAAATGGGAGAGACATAGGTGGAGACAATACTGGTCAAAGCTGATGACATGAGACCTTGTGCCTTGAAAATGGGAGACAGTGAAGGCTTTTAGAGCAGCCCCAACTTGACAGGTGCAGAAGGACATTTTGTGTCAGAGCAATGTGGTTCAGTATGGAGGTACCCAAGAGAGCTGCTATTTTTTTCTGGTTTATTTCCACATATAAAAATTACTTTTTTTTTTTTTAAAAAGAAAGAAAAGGATAAAAAACATGAAAGAAAAAAAGTTATTTTCTTTAGCAGACTTCTATCAAGTACGAGGTCCAAACATATAGCTGTTCTTATCAATGTTGAGACAATTTTGTCAGCAATTCTGCAGAATTTATTTAACTAATGGAATGTGTCAGCCCTTGCTAAGGTGCACTATTTGCTATATAAGAGTAGTAGGCATGTTAAAGGAGTATAAAGTTGGCCTGCATCTAAAAATAGGTGTTTCTGGCAGAAAGCAAATGGAAATCTGCGTCACACATTTTTATTTGAAGGAAATTAACTGTAAATCAGATCTGGACATAAGAAAGGATTAAAATTAACACAGTGTTTCTATTTGAAGGAGTGTATCTGTAAATCATGTCTGGACATAATGAAAGGTTTATTTTCAAAGTGTTGTAGGCAAATGCTGATAATACTAATGCAATGCCAAACATGTAAGGCCTCTTTTTAAAAATCTAACTGAAGTTTCTTACCTATGTGGAAAAATGTGAATTAAAATAGAGCACACTTTTTTTGGTGTCTCCCAGTACCTGCCCAGTACTGTTTCTGCATGCTAACAAGGCTGTTACTAGCTTAGCTCTGGGTAACTCAAAAGGTTGACATAGGCAGGTGGGGCTGTGCTTTAAAAAATCCTGTGCTTCATCACTTAATTAAAAAAGAAAATCTAGACAGTTGTCCTTGTTGTAGTATACGCAGTGACTTAACATAGTCTTGCTTTGTGCCAATCCGTTAAATGTCTAACAGCCAGGTTAAATGCCTAAGTTTGTTTAAAAATCTGGACCAGTGTGTATGGATCCACAAGCAAGATACAGCATAGTGGTAGAAGTGTTTGATTTATAAAAATAAGCTACTGGCTGGTGAGTGCCTATGCACGCAACTCTCATTTGGTAGCACATGTGAGGTACCTACCGTGCAGTCATAGTGAAGTCAACTCACGGGCACCATGTGGTAAGGGCATGTGCAAGGGCAGCTTTTGTGAAATGCCTAGTGTGCCATAATTCCACACCCTACCTTAGCTCACAGCAACTCATTTAGGTAGTCATGTCTTCATAGTTTTCTATCAAGTAGAATTGGTTTTGGTAAAAGAACAACCTGAACCTTCTTTTTAATATAATTCTAATGAGCCCACAGAGTATGTGCAGAAAAAATGCTCAAGTTCTGTTGGATGATGTAAATCTACATTGGTTCTAGTTATTCCTGGTTCACCAGGACTAACGGGATGTTTTGTGTGCCTATGAGAGGTTCTGCACACCAGGTAAGTAGCTCTGAAAACCTGGGCTTAAGTCAGGAAAGTTTTCCTGAGAATGGGACTGAAGTGTTTGGGCACATGCTCCTATTGCTATGAGCACATCTGAAATATATGTGGACCTGATGCATGGTCACGACAGATTGATGTAGATTTTGGTGAAAGGCATGGTTTTTATTTTTACTGCCTCTGGATTAAAAACTGGTGGTCTTCAACCTGCTTGCTGCAGTGACTGTGCACACGTTGTAGGGTTTGTCTGTATATGCAGAGTGGCCATTTATCAAGGACTTCTAAATATTTGATAGCCCCACTGTAGCAGCAGTTACCTAACATCCAGAAAACACAGAAAAATGGCCAAACAAAATACCTAGAGGGGAAGAAAAGGGTCTGTGTGGGGAAAAAACCCTCAGAAGTTTGGTGGTACTACTTCCTGACTGCTGGATAATTTGCATGTTTTAGTACATAAAGTGCTACAATTATTTTAAAGGGCCAGGTGTTTGGCACATTCATTGCTTTCTCAAAGTCAAACTTTAACTTTGTACCAGGGGATAGAAATCATGGAAGGCTTTTGATACTGTCCTTTTTCCTTGATGTCATTTCTGTTTCAGCTGAAGACCATATTTGTGACTTAAGATTTCTGATTAAACCTGTACTTTCCCATATCTGACTACTTGTGATGTGATGCTAAAGGAATATTACCATGCCTTCTTGGCTGGTCCTTCAGTTGTTAGACCCAGCAGGGGTGGTTAAGAGATCTGGGATGGTTAAGAGTGTGAGAGCCCAACTGGAGAAGAAAGAGAGCAGCATTTTTCTCTCTGAGTAGACAAAGCTGTTTAAGAAGCCATTAGATCCACTATTTTGAATGAAACAGAAAGGGGGGAAAAGGAGGAATTATATTGTGAAGTGTGATTTCAGAAACCTTCTGTGGGTTTACTGTGTTACTGGGGAGACTAGGAGCTGGGGGAGCATGTGGTTGGAGTGAATATGGGCCTTAAGAAGCCAGTTCTACCCATTACTTTTATTACTTGTGTATTTTGACTACACAGAATTGCTTTTTCTTTTTTCTCTCTGCTTGTTAAGGCTGCACTTGTTCAGTCTGCCTTCAGTATGTATGTTTTCTACCCTAGGTTCAAAGTGATCTCTTTGTAGTAATCAGTTTCTAAGAATATTCCGCCTATTCAGATTTTTTGCAATAATAAGAACAGAGAGCATATGCAGAAAATGAGAACACAGATTAGGTGGATTTGTTTTAAAATTGAGTGGAAAATATTTACAGGATTCATTGTTCTCTAACTGTAAAGCTTCTATTGAATTCCTGTTTGTCTTCATATTAAGTAAACATTTATTTCTGGGAGCCTTCAAGCAATGTTTTTTGTTATATCAGATGTGCACTTCAAATGCACATGTTTTCTGCTTAATGATCTGCTGGAGGCCTTGTTAGCTTTCTCTATTGACCTAATCCTTATGTTTGGGAATCTTCTGATATGAAGGTGTGTAGGTCAGCTAGTGTCAGTAATCTTGTCCCATGCTTTGACCATTTAGAGTTCATCCTAAAGTGCTTCAGGGAAATGTGCTTTGCTTACTAATAACTTCATTTGGCCTATTTAAAGCTGTACTGTCTTCATTTGTGCAGTCGGAAATGCTGTGGCTGTATTATTGGCACTTCAGAAATACAGGTTTAATCCTGCTTCAGAGTTTGTCCTAAAATGAATCTTTAGTATGCAAACCTATCACGATCAGTTGTTGTTGTGGTAGTTTTGATACATCTGTGGTGTTCTGAAAGGCAATATTTATAGGAAGAAATTAATATATTTTAGCAGACCAACAGATATTGCTGCAAAAAGCAGAGTAGCTTTAAGGAAGAAAAGTGCTTTTTCAGTCTCTGACAATTTGTTACAGCAACTGATTGGTTGAAATAACCCAAAATATTACTTCTCTCTAAAAACCTGTTGGCTTTCCTTTTGAAAAAGCTTAATGACCTTCTTTCGAGGTCATTACAATCTTCTACTCCACTCAGATAATTGCTCTAACTAAAAGTGGTGTTTGTCTGAATTAACCAGATCAAGAGGGGAGAATGATTTTACCTATGTGTGGATTGGGGTGAAATGGCAGAGTGGTTGTGAATGTTTCATTAACATCACATTCCCTAAATTTGTGTCTGATTAAGTTGTTTGGTTGCTGTCTCAAGATGGTTTTCAGAAGATGCCTGAAAGAACTTGAATAAACGTACTGTACTATGTGCTAGCACAGACAAACTAGAGCTGGTGGCCTGTGGGAGTCTAGAGATGAGAATAGAGACCCTCCTCCTTTCTTTTCTTTCACTTGCACAGGGCTTTGCCTTCTAAGCCATGGCATGAGGTCTGCTCTCTTTTTCCCAGAGCAATTGCTGTGTTTCCATAGTCTGTGTGAGCAGTGCTACCTTGGAGATAAGCACTGATCAGGTGCAAAGAGAGACAAGCCAATTTTCCTGTCGCAGAAATCCCACTGTGCTGTGGCTCGCTCTTTCTCCTCATCTCATTCACCTTATGTTGTCACTGTAGCTGGAAGAATAAAGCATCATTCAGCTGTGTCTCTTTGCTGCCCCAAAAAAGAAAGATTGGAAGAATAATGCTGGACTCATTCTGCTATTCTTTCCTGCTAGGATTAGTGGATAGAATATACTGAAAGATTGTTTGGACCAAAGCAAATGGGAAACTGGTAGCTAAATAATTGGTTAGACAGCAGACCCATCACTTGGTACCAGAATACCAGTGAATTTTGGACTTAATATGCAAACTCATCCAGGACAAATCTTGGACTGCAGTGAAATGTGATGTTTGGGGTGGATTAATGATTCCCTCTGTTAGAAATTCCTAAATTAAAAGCATGAGCAGCCTTTCCATAATCAGGAAATCAGGAAATACAGGCTAATTGTCAGAACTGTTTGAAGGGGAAGGATTTGATTGCCCATCATTCTAATAGCTTTAGCTGTTTTAAATTATTTTAAAATATCTTTTAATTGCTTTCTAACTTTTTAAGTTGCTGTATTTATTCATTTAGTCATCCTCTATATAAATATATTTCAAGGTAAGGTGATTAAAGAAGCTTTTTCTTCCTTTTCCGATAGAAACAATAGGGGCCCTCAGCTTTGTTGTAAGGCTTGTTTTGAAAATACCTAATAATTATAGGATGAATGAGCGATTTGTATTGCTTATTTATGATGCCTCATCTGGATTTGCCCTTGCCTGTGAAGCTTCATTTGGCCCTAAATTAATTAGATGACTCTACTTAAAGGAAGGCCTTTGATTTGAGGAGCAGGAAAGCATGTTTGCATGGAGGCTACACCCTCTTCTTTATCTGACAGCATCCTTGAATGTTAGCAGCATGTAGTAATTAGGCGTGTCAAGTTATGAGTCGATTCATCTTCTATAAGTGGTCCCAGAGGAAGAGGTGGAGGACAACTGTTCTCCAGGGGAGGCTGCAGACAGTAAGATGCATAATGTTTCTTGAGTGAGTATCCTCAGTTTCTGATACTTCCTTAGAATATGTAACTGCTAGTATTTAAGTTCTTGAGCTCTGTGACATCCCTGAAGTGCAGACACAAAGGAGGCAAACGCTGCTAAAGTAGAAGGTAGGAGAGTGAGGAGAAACACAGCATGTGCAGGAAAGTAATGTAGCTGTGTCAGGGAAATAGACCAGAATTAGTTCATTTATAGAGGTACAAAAAAATGTTCACATGCCAGTCAGCACAGCACTTCCACCTGTTTTGTACCATTTACTGTGTGTGTTTCAGCAAGTGTATACACTTAGTCCGTCCTGTAACTGATAGAAGTAAACAGTCTCCTTTTGAATATAGAGCCCCAAACACCACAAGCTTTATGAATTATTTGTTCTAGGGGTGATTTTCCAGAGTTGCTAAGCACTGTTGATCCAGTGTTGAATTCATGACTGAAGTTAACAGTATTCTTTAGCTCTGATTTTGGATTGCAATCCACCTACATGTGGGTGCAAGTGCATCCTGAGAAGAAGTTGCTATTAATTATAAAGCAAATTCAAAATACAAAGTCATGTTCTTCATTCCCGAGATTCTGTAAGAGCATCTAGAAGTGGCTAACCTTTCTTAGGATGTTTTAACAATTTTTGGGTACATGTCAAATGGACAGCCCAAGCACAAAACTTTGTTCAGAGTCCTGTGTCTGGGCCAGTGCTCCACGGTCTTCTCCTTACACCTGGTTTGATTTCGGCAGCTCTGGTACCAGAGAAAGAGTTGGGACTTCAGGTGTGTAGGGGGGATGATGAAAGGTCCTACCTACAAGGTAGAAGAGCTTTGTTTCTGAAGAAGAGGGTGCTGCAAATAGGAGGATAATGAACAAATGAGAGTAAATTTTTTTTCTGTTTTCTGGCTCTTCTGGGGAGAAAGCCACCATGGCTATCCCATGCTTCCAGATCTCAGTCTGAAGGAACTTGACTAAAGTGAGGGATGTCTTAGGAAGGGAACTGAATTAGGAATTTGTTCTACTAATTTGTGTTTTATTTGCTGTTACAAGGAATCTGCTGCTGGAAATACACATCCTAACCCAGTTGTTTCCCTTGAAGGAAATTTTTTTTTTTATGGTTTATTATGGAAACTTTCACAATATTGCTGTAAATAAAAATAAATAAATAAATAAAAGCTTGGAAACTTCATCACTGGAAGAATATGGATAAATGTAGAAAAATTCACAGGTAACTTACTGATGTTTTGAACCTGTAACTGTGTCCTGGTTTTGGCTGGGATAGAGTTAGTTTTCTTCCTAGTAACTGGTGTAGCGCTGTTTTGGATTTAGGATGAGAATAATGTTGATGACACACTGATGTTTTGGTTGTTGCTGAGCAGTGCTTGCACAGAGTCAAGGCCTTTTCTGCTTCTCACCCCACCCCACCAGCGAGTAGGCTGGGGGTGCACAAGAAGTTGGGAGGGGACACAGCCAGGATAGCTGACCCCAACTGACCAAAGGGATATCCCAGACCGTATGATGCCATGGTCAGCAATAAAACTGGAGGGAAGGCTGGTAGGGGGGTGGTGGCCCACTGCTCAGGAACTGGCTGGGCATCAGTCAGCAGGTGGGGAGCAATTGCATTGTGCATCACTTGTTTTGTATTATTCTTTTATCATTATTATTTTTTTCCCTTCCTTTTCTGTCCCATTAAACTGTCTTTATGTTGACCCACAAGTTTTACCTTTTTTCCAATTCTGTGTCCATCCCACTGCAGGGGGAGTGAGCGAGTGGCTCTGTGCTGTTTAGCTGCCTGCTGGGTTAAACCACACAAACTGCTGTGAGATGAGCAAATGGTGCAGGATGAAGGCTATATCTGGGATATCAGAATTTTTGCTGTTAAATGAGAAGATCAGACCCCAGAACAGAAGCTAAATCCAATAATATCTTCTACATGAGGTCAGGGTTCTTGTCTTCAGATAATTCAGTGTGATAAGGCGTAGGCGTTAGTTAACAGTCATAAAGTAGAGATAGGGTGTCATCTAGGGTGTTTCTTTCTGCTCACAAAGCAAAACTAGCAACTTGTTTATCTTATTTTTAAGATGTTAACCCCAAACGCAGTAAGGGAACACTGAAAGCCAACATAGAATTAATTGTCAAGAAGCTTTATCAACATTAAGGCCACTTATACTGAGAAGAAGGTAAATGAAAATTCCAATTGTAATGCTAATTGTAAAATTGATGGAGGGAGGGGAAGTTGGGACCTAACCTTCCCTCCTTTCTAACTTGCCTTAGAAAATTTCAGATCTTGGTCCACACCTGGCTGACATGTTGCTGCTGTAAAACTTGTGTTCCCAGCTCCAGCTAATGGGATATGTCCGGGAACTCTCAAGCAAGGGAGCCAAAAGCATCTCGGAAGGTATCCAGCTAAATTGACTGGCTTCTGTTCTACACCTGTGACACTTCTGTTTTCAGTCTCCTAGCCTCACCTGAAATCTTCCTAAATAAGCTTTTGTTTATTTTGTCTTTAAGGTCCTTTGGCACCACAGGGGACAAGGACTCTTAGGGTGATATCAACAAATTTTGGAGGCTGCAGGTCTAGGAAACAAAGAAAAAAAGGATGTGTTCAGACACCCCTGTGAGAGGAGCATGGTCAGCTGAGCATGGGGAACGCAAGACCTGAGATGGTTTTAGATCGTAGCACAAAGGACAACACTGGGGTAGACCAAAACCAAATTCTTCTCCTGCAAGGGACAGACGGCAGTGTGACTCCCAATTGCTCTGGGGGAAAACTTAAACCACCGCCTGAGGGACTTTCCACAAGGAAAGGCATTCTAAATATTGGGGTAAGTAGGGGAGAGGCAGGAAAGTCAGTGAAGATAAGGTAGGAAGTACAACTTGCAATTTTACACGGCATACTGAAATAATGAATGCTGCCTTTAAAGGGAGTACATGATCCTCATCTGGTTTTGGCATAAACATATCAGTGCAGGTTAGTGAGTAAATACTTTTTTATGGTTGCTGTAGGTTCAGTTGGGCTTTGTCCTTCCTGAAAGATAACAATCTGGACGTGCAGCTATCAAGCTGTCTTTCGCAAAGAATACTTGAACATGTGTATGTAAGCATATGTGTAGCAAAAAGAATTTGATTCACATCCAAAAAAATAAATCACCTTGTTGTCAACACTGTTCCTATTTGCCTGCCAGATATAAGTTATGTATCCCAAGAATTACAGGGAAACTGAGTCCTCAAATTGTCATTGTGTGGTCTTAAAAAGGGCTATTCTTTTTTCCTAATTGCAAATTAAATTATTTCTTCTGCAAGTGAAACAGTTTTATGTGATACCCACTCTCTCAAGCACAAAATAAGAGTTATTGGAATACAGGTCTACAGTTGGTCGATATATTCATTGCTGATGTGAACTGATCTGAGACTAGGTTGTCAAAAGGTGCAGCCCAGTCCTCCCCGCCCTGCACTGGCTCTATGTTCTTACTCTGTAGCTAGATGTTGATAGCTGCTGGTGGCCAGACCAGAAGGGCAATCAACAAATTCATCACGCTAATGTTTAATTGTCTGGTTTCAGATGATCTCTTCTGAGCTCAACTTCATCTTTGTAGATAAACAGTGATTTAGGAGTGCTTTCCTACTCTGATAACTGTATTTAATTCATTACCACACTAATGAAATTAATAAACAGATTTGATAATTATACTTTTCTGTAATTCTAATATTTCTCTAAGATTAAAATGAGAAAAAATGTTCCTTGCGGAAGTCAACTGTCTGGCATTATCTCTCATGACAAACCAACTCCCGAAATACACTTAATGAGTTATACGGCTTCCTTAACCAGGCTAGATGAATCATTAGATAATGTTGATGGTTCTTGTTTACAACTTTTCAGGTTCTGTGTTCTCCCATGCTCTAATAAGTATTAGTATAATAAACAACATTATACTTAAGTTAAAAACCACCACTCAAAGATCAGAAAGGGATGTACAAAAACCCCTAAAGTTTCTTCTAACAGATCCATAACTGCTTCTGGGCTAGGTGGTGGTTAATAACACGATATGAACTCCTAATTCCTGCAGGCACTCCCATTCAAAGCAAGTGTGCTGCTGTTTAAAATAGAAAGTAGCTCTGTAGCTTGTACACAGGGAAAGGCTGAAAAGGCTCAGGCTGAAAAGCACTGGATTGCATCCCAGGAGCTGAAGAAAAGTGTGTGCTTGGTGGCACAGACTCAAATGCTCCTTCATCTCCTCCCTCTCCCCAGCCTGGTCATTTCTCTCCCCACCTCTCCAATCTGAGCCTGACTTAGCCCCGTCCCTTGTGCACCCCAGTTGCTTTGTCATCTCCTCTGCTCTCTTTAGGTATCTTCTACCAGTCTCCTTCTCCAGCCAGTCCTAGATGTCCCCCTGAGCTCACTATGGAAATCACTACCGAAGATCTTTGAGCTTCCTAGCTGCAAAACTCTCCCCTCCCCAGACACCACTCTCCTTTCTGAGGTGCCCTTGTCCTGTCCCCCATCAGTGCCCCAATATCTTTTTCCCATTTTGCTTGTTTAGCTGGTTCCTATTGCACCTAATTGCCCTTTTTCCTAATCTTTGCCTCCCTCTCAAGCGCAATTTCTTTTCCCAGTCTCCCCCTGCATTCAAAGCTTCCCTGTTTCTTGGCTCTGTCTCACACTCTTTTCCAGCCTTACTAGTACTCCTCCTCAGATCTGTCTCTCTTCTTGCTCATCCTAGGCAGTTCATTAATTTCTAAATCCTAATCTCCTTATCTAGCCAACCCTGATGACTAGCTATGACTGCAACTCCTCACTGTTAGATAATCAGTTCTTGCCAGACTCTAATCTATTTCCTCTCCCAATCTGTTGTTTCTACACACCTTTGTTCAGGTTAAATGTCACTCCCTGCCCTGGTGGTGGGCAGTGTCACCAAGGCCACCGCAGGCGTAGGAGGCCAGGCTTTCCCCATCCTAGCTCCAGTGCTGGTTCCACCTGCCATCGCTCCTGCTGCGTTGGGCTGATGTGTGCTTTGCAATGCTGGAGCACAGAGTCTAGTGCTGTGCTGAAGTGAGCCAGCTTAGGTGACTTTATGTATAAAACCCATTGCTTCTTTTTATTGTTGGTATTTTTAAGAGCTTTTGTGTTGTTCTGCTCTCTTTGGGAGTGCTTATGGTTACTGTAAGCATAGCAATACTCTCATCTAGTGCAGACTGTACATGTTCTATCCAGCTTCAAAAATAGGCTACACTGATTTTAAACAGGACAATGAAAGGCGAGCTGGAGTTGTCAGTAGAGATTTTTACACCTTTTTCAGAAGGGCCAAGATTTGTCTCACAACACTCATAGCTTTTTATTCTCATGCTCATAACACTCAAAGCGTGGCACGCTGCAGTTATCTGTGTAGGTAACCTGTGGGTGCGCTTCTCCAGGAATTAGCTGGAAACACAAAAAGCCTGTAGCAAGTACTCAGAATTCTGTCAAAATACAGCTAGGTAAGCCTGCACATGTGAAACACATGCTGTTTCTTGTTTACTTGTCTTTGTTATATAGCATGCCATTTCTGAAATAATATGCTATCAGGTCATGGTTTTTTCCCCAGTTTTTTTGGGAGTTGGACTCGATGATCCTCAAGGGTCCCTTCCAACTCAAGATATTCTATGATTCTATGAAATCAAAGTGCATCTTGTAAGACTGAACACAAATGAATTCAGCTCTGTAGTAGCTCTGGCTTGATCAATTTTTTTATACTGTATATAAAGTTTTAGAGGTCACATACAAAACCAGTCATCAAAACACTGGAGAAACTGTCTGAGAGAAGACATTATTTTTAATTTGCAAATGAGTCTAACTTTAAAAAAGAAAAAAAAAAGACTTTTTCTACCCTTAGCACTTCAGTGACATGGAAATTGTAGCTATAATTTTTTTTCACTTGAGATTCTAGGAGGAATTTTTGAAGGTGAAGAGAAAGAAACCAAGGTCAAAGACTTGTAGGATGTTAACAGAAAATGGAGGAGAGTGACAGAGGACTTGAAAAGGCAAACACCTTTTATCAGAACTGTAAGAGAATTAAAGGAAAAAACAGAAGGCTGGCAGTGAAGCAAAACGAAGGCAACATACCAAGCAGAAGAGTGCAAGCGCCTGTGTCAAAGGTGGGGATGCAGCACCTAGGGCTGAGGTCATTGCAAACTTTGGCAAGACAGGTTTCATGAAACTAAATAACTGCATTACATCTGAATGTCACCTAGCATGAGATAGGGTGTGACCCAATACCTTTTGTTTAGTAAGTATAGACATAACAGCAACAAGTTTGAGAAATACTGCTTCTGGAGCAGCCAACCTTTCACAAACCTGCGGCTGCAGTACTGGCAGTGTGGGACCCCTTTATGAATCCTTTGCCTGCTCACTTGTAGCAGGGTTTAAAGTGGATGGCTGCTCTGCTGTGTGTGGTAGGGATTTTTTGGTCTCTCCCACTGCAACGTCTGGAGGTGCACAGTCCATGGCAGGTGCTGTGCAGGGGGCCCGGGTACCTGCCTCTGGCTGTGCTGGTAGGTGTGGAGCTGCAGTACCCATGGGTCTCCAGCTACACCACCCTTCTGCATGGGGGAAGGAGAGGGACCTTTCACACCCTTTGTCTCTTCTGGGGCACCTGTGCATAAGCTGGCACTTGTTATTATTAAACTCTCTTTTGTTTTTATTTATGTAAATACTTTCTGTAAAGAACGAAGAATAAAAAAGCAAATATAGTAACAAAAAAAGATGCTTGGTTGTCATCTGTGGATTTACAGAAATCTATTGTTAGGCAGAGGGACTGCACTATCTCCATGGCCACAATACTGATCTGCTGTCTCTGGTAGGAATAACATAGTCTTTCGGTGCATCTCCAGTGACATTATAGCTGAGGGATGAACAGAGCTGAATGTGTACAAGGTTTGTGTGATTCGGTGTGTCAACAGGAAATAAGTCTGTTGACCAACAGGCAGCATAGCTGGTGTCAGTTGGTCACAGGTGATGAAGTTTCAAATGTAAATACATGGTGGAGATGAATTAAAATTTTACCAGCTATGGGAAAAGCTGTTTTTTTCGCCACTGCTGTCATAGTCTTCAATGTAAATACATGACCAAGATTAATAAAAAATTTTACTTGACATGGTAAAGGTCTGGTAGTAGGAATGTACAAGGTAAATAATGGAGAAGAAACCATAGAACAAACCAAATTGATATAGAAATTATTCTTTAATTTTTGCAATGTTTTTCTTCCACATGATAGCATAATTTGTATTTGTTATCTGTGAATGTCTATTTGCAATTTTAAACCCACTGAAATTTATCTTCAAATTATAAATATGCTAGAATGAATACAGAAAATGAAAAATGGATTTGTGCATGGATTTGACTGTAGCATTCAGTTCTGAAGTAAAAAATTATCTTGAAAAAATTACTTGCTCTGCCCTTAAAATCCTTTTTTTTAAACTCCTATGCAAATTCTTCAGTTTGACAGGTCAGCAGACACAATTTTAAGTATGCTCAAGCTAGACATGTCAAACTGAACTTGAGTAATACTAGATATTTAATTTCATTGCATCAAGAAAAATATTAAAGATCTTAAGGATGGACAGAGAGAGTCTTGGAATACAGTTCATGTTTTTACCTGTGAGGATCATTTACCCTGGAAATAGTTAATTCAGCAACATACTGGCTTTCTCATCATCTAGTCTCTTTAAAACCAAGACTAAGTATTTTCTGTAAGCCTGATACTTCAACTTAATCTAAAATTGTGGTTTTGATGCAAAGTCATTTGGTCAAATTCAGAAACTGCAGTTGTGCAAATCAGAGGAGATAATAATAATCATTCCCTCTTATATTTATAAAAAATTGTTCCTCAGTTGTTGCTTTCATAGAACTCTACACTTTCTTGAATGTATTTCAAGGCTATAGTGCATGTTCTCAGGTACTTAAACAATTAAAATTATCATCACAATTAAGCAACAAGGTATGGCAGCTCCAGTCTCTGGTTTGGAGGAGAAAGCAGAGCGGATAGCAGTCTCCAACCTATTAATAAAAATGCCAGTGCTGTTGCTTCTTTCTCTACCAGGGACAAATTGCCTAAATATGCTTTGCTTGTTCTCCCTCCCTGAGTTATTAGGGGAGTCTTTCCTCTTGTCTTTGTGGAGCAGTCCAGGTCTGTAAATGGAAAATACATCCATTAGATTCTGATACTTATGTTGTGAAAGCTTTTCTATAGGCCAGGTGATTTAAATAGGCCTACTGTAGTGAGAAAGGTGATGTTTCCTGTGAGTGAGAACACAAAAATGCAGCCCTTTCCTTGTCCCTCTTACCTGCAGTGTGTGTTATGCAAACCAGTACTCACTGGTTTGTTCTCTCTCAACTTTCTCAATTTTCCACAATAAGACATCCTGAGCGTGCAGTGCTAAATTGGTCAGCACTGTGGACACCTGCAGTTCTGGGTGTTATGCAGCTTTAAAATTTGGTGTTCATTAGTTATTGTTCCCTAAGTCATTTCTTGCAAAGGCTGTTTTATCCAGAGCCATCTCTCTGGTTATTGTTTTCTTTTTGGTTGCAAAGGCAGAGGCTTCCACTCTTCCCTGAGAAGTCAGTGGGTGGTGAGCCTGCATTGCTGACAGAGAAACACACCTTTTGATCACTGACCCAGGACTCAAGATAGTTGGGTTCTATTATATGCCAGCTTGTGCCTGCTCGTCTGGTCCAGGCAGAGTACTTGCAAACTTCACAGGGGGTGTTATTCATTTACTAGGACTTACTCTTTCCATAGTGCGTAGTCTTCCTAGACCTAGGCTGGGGTGCTCTATTGTCTGACTTTCCTTTCATTGTAGGAATGCGACTCTGCTTGTTTCGTTAATATCCAGAGAAGCACGTTGTTGGTGCTAAAAATAGTAACGAATAATCATGACTACAAAGCCAAAGGAAACAAAGAGAGAATCTGGGAACCCTCAGTATGTAAGTCTTCAGGTTTGGCTGGTGTTTGTTTGGCCTTTTTATTTGGATTTTTTAATTTGTAATCAAATGAAACTTTGATAGATAGGTTTGCAGCTAAGCTGACTTTATCTGAAAGGCTAACAAGCTTTTCAAACAAAACATTTATTTTTCTTTAATTGGATCATAAAGCTGTCTTCTGTGATACTTGCAGGAATGAAGCAATATTTAATGTTCTAGAGAGGCTTAGCCTGCAGAATCTGACATTTTCAGAGGCCAGAAAAAAATCTAGGCTTCTCAGCTGCTTTGTCTATCTTTATCTGCGGTTCTTTGCCACCCCAGCTGGAG
The DNA here is from genome assembly GCF_047716275.1 of Strix uralensis. Taxonomy (NCBI): domain Eukaryota; kingdom Metazoa; phylum Chordata; class Aves; order Strigiformes; family Strigidae; genus Strix; species Strix uralensis. The sequence goes on from NC_133975.1 coordinate 20,779,085, forward strand.
GCATTTGGTCATTCAGATACTGCAAAATAGAAGAAAAGTAGAACTGATGTAAAAAAATATATTCTGGCAGACCTTTTTCACGTTCTTCTCCCATTTTGTGAGATGGGGGAATTCGTTAACATCCCTTTTCTACTTATTTACTTGCATCTACATTTCAGCTCCATCTGCTTTGTCAGCTATGAGCACAGGGGATAAAACGCAAGAGCAAAACAAGTAACTCTTAGCAAAACCCTCTGTACGTGAGTGTTATAAATGATGGAGAAAATTTATTATCTGTGTTTGGTGAAAAGCTTAACAAGTGAAAGCAGGGCTATAGGGCCACAGAAAAGGAGAGGCATGGTTCTGCAGGGTTTTTGTGCTGAAGTGCAAGCAAATGTTTGGACCCCAGATTTTGGTATTTAAACCACCAATGCCTCAAAGGTCAAGCCTCTCATCACCTAATTGTGAGCATCCTCAGTGTTGCTCTGGAAACTGCACAGCTGCAAAGTGTGACTCTGGAGTCCTGCTGCCCATGCAACAGAGGTGTGGAGAGCTGTACCTCACAGCCTGCAGTCCCATCCATGCCTCTCCTCTTATGAGGCTAGCTTCTATTTTTATTCTTTTTTTACAAATGGAACTATTTTTATTATGCTATATGTCTATTATTGTTACTATGTTGGTTTATATATTTTTAATTATATTCAGAGACATGAAGACTGTTGGTGATCAACCATATGAACAGCTATGAGAATAAGGGATACTGAAGAAGTACACTGAAATGTGGGATGTTGTGGTTCCTCATGTGTGCCTCTAACGACTGTTTTGGCCAGAAGAGGAGTGTTTGTCACAGTAAAATGAAGCCTTTGGTAATGTCAAAAACTGTGTCATTAGATGTCTATGGAATTTGGGCTTCTAATTCATAGAGGCCAGGTCTGCACCAGCCACTGGAAGATGGCACAAGGAAGGCTTGAAGGTAGTGCCAACCCAAGCCCATCTATTCATAAACAGTGCCTTCGCACTGAACTGTGTGCTTGGATCCAAAATCAAGGTAGTTGTGTTAGAGAAGTGCTGCACCCTATCATGTATGACCTGGTAGTTCAGACACCGCTTAGCACTGATGTGGTGGCACCACTCGATCCCTCTGAATTCTGCTTCCTCAGAGGTATCTGTGCTCTGTTGTGACAGTTCATGGAGACCAATGTAAGCAAGCAAGGAGCCTGAGACACACACATCAAGATGTGCTCCTTGGCACTTTCACTGTAATCTCATGAAGCAATTTTTCTTACAGTCCTACTTGCATTAGATATAAGACTAGTTCTGTGGAAGTCAGGGAGTCAATTTGAAAAATCTGAGCACGATGAAGCTTTTAGGGAATAAACTTGGATGAAAAACAAGGGATCTGGTATTAATTATTATGAACACAGAAAACCACAGATATGTAACACTTGCCCACTTCCTTCCCACTTTTGTGGATGCGAATGAGTCTTAGGTTTGTATTGAATTCTCTGAAGTTGCCATCAAACATCAGCCAGCACTTGCTCATCCAGAAGCTGTCAACATCCCTTCCTACCGATGTCAATGGAAAGAGTTGAACAGTTTGTTTCTGATTTTGGCAATTGGGTATAGTATAAATTCAGCGCAGTTATGAATGTAGCACAAGTCTAATAGAAATCAAGAGTTAGGTTTTTGAATGTGAATAAATAGACTAAAGACACACATTTGGGGTTGGATGTCATACTGGATGACTGTACATTTTTTATAGGCTTACAGGTGGGGCAAGGAATTCTCATATCTAGACCTACAAATATTAGTATTTCTTAATCAGCACTATGATGTACAAAGTCAGTAAAAGCATCTATTTAAAGTCTTGATGTTACTTCTGGAATAACTGCTTTAGAATACATGTTGAATTTTAAGAGTAGTTAAAATAAGTATAAAAGAAGCTTGCAACATTGACACAGATCCAAAGTAATAGACATAGATCCAAAATAATAGGCAAAGCTCCTTGAAGTACAAAGCTGATGCAACCTCTTCCAGGTTCTTTTAGAAATACCAGAAATACACTACTGAAAATCCAACCTAGAATAACGGGAATGGTGAAGCTGAACTACTCTTTATATTGAGCAGGACCCTGTTATGCTATTAGTCTGTTATGCTTTATTTTTTAAACCTAAACAGTTCCACTACTGTGGAAAGATGAAAACAGTGGAGTTGGATAAGCCATGCATATTTTAAGGTGTCTTTATTTTAAACCCACTCTTCCTCTCACTTGTTTGAAGTCAAGCAATGCTGCTTAGCTTTGGCTTGGTTTGGATTTAACCATACAGAGATGTAATCCCCCGATTACTTAAAGGGGAAAGAAGAGCTTAACTACTTCTACTGCACCATGTTTTATGAAGTTAACCATTTTTCTGAGAATGGCATCTTTTCATTAATAGGAAACATCTAATTTATCCTTTCTTTTTTTTCTTTTTTTGGCTTGCAGTCACAGAGCATTGGCTTGTAATCTTCTCATACCTTGGATGCTGTTTGTCACCAGAGGCAAAGCTGAGGTTTCTGTAGCATATACATCAACAGTTGAGCAATGGGAAATCTTTCGTTTGTTACTTGCTTCCTTCTTGTGAGCCAGACATAAATTAGAGTTCCTGAATATTTAGTATGTTTAAGTATCCCATGACATTTCTTTCCTGAACTGCGTAATTCAAAAGTCAACACCCAATCTTTCTCCACCCCAGTGATAACTGCTGATGTTGGCAAAGTGCTGTGCATTGTCCTAGTTGAACTCTCCAAGACAAGTGCATGTGGTACAATGCACTAATGTGGCTGCAGCGCAAGGGCACCTGAACAGTGATGCTGTTAAACTATTTCAGTCCTGGAGCTGGTTTGGCAGTAGGTCAGCAAACCTAAATACTGACTCCATTGGGCATGTAAATATGTATCAGACCTCTGTAAAGGTCATTGGTAGACAGCAAGTTCAGACTGCAGTCCCGCCTACATCATAACTGGAAAAATGGTGGGTTTTTCCCTCCCTCCCCTCCCCCCCCCCCCTCCCATTTTCTTCTCCTTCTTGAGGGATCTTCCCTTAATATTCGTAGTGCTTTGCTTCTGTGTTCTGGCCTTACCCCACTGCCTTTGTTCAGGAAGCCCCATCTTCCCAAGGAGAAGACTCACTGCTGGTATGTCTAAAGACATCAAGTCCTTCAACCTAGTCCAATGGACAGGAAAGATGTTTATCACTGCCTTCTGGGAGATCAAGGTACCAAGGTTATTCCCCTGACATAACCCATCAGTCAGCAGGGGTCACAGTGTACTGATTTAGTTCAGAAAATTAGTTTAGGGAAAGAATTCAAATGAACAGATGTTTGTAGGCTGCCTCTTTGTGGTGGTTTAGTCCCTGCCGGGGTCTGAGACCACGCGGCCGCTGCCCCTCCCCCACAAAGGGAGTGAAATACAAAGCCCCAAGACTGAAATAAGGAAAGGTTTAATACAACAGTGCAATAGCAACACAACCAACAACAACAATAACAATAACAGTAATAGTGATAGCAGTGAACAGAGCAAAATAGCTACCAAATACAGCAGTTTGAAGCACGATGTACAAAACCACGAGTGCACCGCGCTCCCGCCAGGAAAATGTGACCTGCCAGGATGTGACATCCGTCCGCATGGTATCTGAATAACCCGGCTAGAGCTCCCCCCCTCTGCTGGGGAAACTTAACCCTATCCTGGTTAAACCAGGACACTCTTCAATTAGCAGATAAAAAGGCTGTTTTTGCAGGAGTACTGTGGTCTGTTGCTACCTTCTGAACACCTTCTGGAAGAACAAGTCTTCCTCCATTGATTGTGATTGACTGGAAATTAGCAAAAGTAAGCTTGTGAGGCTAAAACTAGCTATCTTGGTGCCTTTCTTTGTTACCGGTTCTCAGGCTTTTTACATCATTTGTCTAATAATATTTTTAACACAATCATGCAGCTGTGTGCTTTTCTGCAATTCCCAATTATTTCTCTCTTCTTTCTGGATGACATTCTTGCTGTGCCTTTCTATCTGCTGCATCTTCCAAATTATCTCCAAGACTTTCTGCAGTGAAGGTATATGTTGTCAGAACAAACCCTACATGATAGGAAACCCATAATTCTTTTGGTGTGAGCACATTCAGTGTAAAGCTATATAAAGAACTGGCCTAATACCAGTAGCTGAAGGTGGGCTGGCCCAGGCAGATGCCAGGCTGATGCAGATGGACTGCTTCCAGCACCTTCGTGTATTGCTTAGTGCTTTTATAGCTTTCTTATCCATAGGTTGAAAGGAGTCCTCGTGTGGAGGTAAGTGAAATACGGATGTCAGGAATTTGTAAGGATTTTTTTTTGTTTTGTAGACTATGACAAGACAGTGACTATTCTGCTAGTGTTCATTTCACTGAGCTTAGCCTCTGAAGAGACCGGTGGCAGTCCAGGCTGCCTACAGTTAACAGAAAGCACATCAATCTATTTTAGGTAAAATGTTTAATGAAGGGGAATGAAACAGCTTTTTGAGGTATCCATGTTTTTCCAGTGACTAGAAAGGGGAGCCTCACTGTTTCTGTTGCTCCAGTTTGCCAGTGGGTCTTTGCATCAGGGAGCATGAGAGAAAGGATGAGAAAAAGGAACCAGCTCAAGAGAACTATGTGAACATAACGTAGCACCTCTGTAGTTAGGTCCTCTTCAAATAAGGGCTGCAAACTGAAATTATGGAAAGTAATTACAGACCAGTAGCTATATCTTACAACTAAAACCCTGCTTTCAAACTGAGTATTCAACGTGTGTTTCTATGTAACAACAATGTCCTTTATTTCTGTTCTATGGAGTGGAAGGTTCTAGGGGGCACTTTCCAGTATTGAGAGAACTGGCAGAAAGCTTGCCCTCTTTCTCCTTTCAGCTCAACATTTTTCAGCTTTTCAAGAACTGATTTTGCTTCGCGTCATTGACTAGCATTTGGATAAATACTGGATTTAGAAATATCTTCTTTTTCTTCCTCTCTAGTGGGAATAAGGCATTTACAGAGATGCTGCATTTTTCTAAACAGAGGCAGTTAAGATCAGTGCTAGAAAGGTCATGTATTTTCTTGTTGGTCTGTATCACTTGAAATGCCAGCTTTTAATAACGCCATTAAACTCTACAGATCTCTGAGCTCTTTGATGATACTCATCACATTCATAAGTACTTTTTACCTCTTCTTGGCAATTGCTTGTTATTCTTATAAACAGTCACTGTTAGATTTAATCAGATTTAAACATCTGAATCGTATAAATGTAAAAGCAGTAGTGTTGAGAAAAGGGAACTTTAATGTGAATTAATGCGCAAAGGTGGAATTATCTTATAGTTTGCTTATATATCTGAAATATATGGCAACAGCATGAGGGAAGTGTTTCCATGGGAGCATCTCTTAAAAGTGTTGTCCTCAAATTACTCCTATGAGTCAGTAGAAGAGGCATGTTTAAGGAAATGATCAAAATTGGAAACTCTGTTTTGCACATCTGTTTTGGATTTTTAAAGCATCTTAAGCTTTGTATTTAACTACATTCTTCATGTGGTACTGTAACTATTGTCTATACCCATTATCTTTTTTTCTCTCCTCATTTGCTTCCTTGAACTTCTAAATTTTTAGCTTTCATTTATTATGACCTTTATGTTTTGTTTGCCTATAAATGATTTTTATTTCTTGAGCTTTGCTGTGACTTACTATTATTAGAATGAAAAATTTCTTTCACACCTGGCCCTCAATTCTTTTTGCATCCAGGAAAATAATCTCCAGTATGGGCAACAATAAAAAGGCTATTGTTTTCTCTATTTTCTGACCACTAGGTGAATATAAGATATAAATTTTTAATCTTACCATGTTTCCTTTGTAGTCTTACTCACCAGACAATCAGTACTTGGTGTTAAACATACGAAATTTGATATGCTGATTGCTATTGAAAATTTTGGTCAATTCTGATTGTATGAAGGGTTACTGGGTTAGCTAAATGAGGTGTACCTTCAGGCCCCTGACAGATGGCCGCCTCTGCTCCAAAGTCAGCTCTGCTGCTGAATTGCTCAGGTTATCAACTCCTAATCTTTTACAGTGAAAATGAGTTTAAGTAGCTCTTGGCCCCAGTGATTGCTATTCAAATGACCCTGTCCACAGGTGTTTGCATGGAATAGCTGTGGTTGGAAGAGGATGTACAGTCAAGCCTTACTGGGAGTTACTCATGAACTAAACTTTCTGGGCTCACATCCCACAAACCTTTCCTCTTTTTTGAACAACAGTCCAAGTCCCAGTCCAAGAAACCTTTCCTTCAGAAGTTTTATCATTATAAACTGTATGAATCATGAAGAGTTTTGACAAATCAGCATTCTCTAAGAAATGTAAGGTCTCAAACACCTTCCTCCAACTCTAAGCTCCTTTTCTGACTGCTTGGGGTTTTAGGCAATGCTTCAGAAAGACAGCTTGAGTGATCTGCTCCCATTTCTCTTGAAGCGCTCAAATGACAAAACCCCAAATATATGGCCAGTGAGACACTGGAGTATTATGTTGTTCCATCAAGCTATGATGAGTGGCTTGACATGTCTAATTTCAGTTCCAAGTTCCTGATTACCTTTATGTACACTATTGTCAAATAAAGGCTGTGTTTACTGTGCTGGCCTTCTACAAAATATGAGTAATAAATGATACAAGCTGTTTGAATCAAATGTAAGAAAACCAAAGTTAGTTGAAAAGGCTTAAAGGTGGAGGGTGGTAGAGTGGCTTCCTTATTCTCCAGGGTCCCTGAGATCTGCCATGCTGGTTCTCCTACCCAATGATTTCTGTATTAGTCGAGGCTCAAGTTGGGCCAGCAAGCCTGACCAATTCCCAGGAAAGGGGGGAGGACTTTCCTGTGAGCTTTTCCACCTTCTGGTTTTGTATTCAAGGGCTATGGATTGGTTTTCTTCTCAGAGGCTTCTTCTGTTCTGGCCTTTTCATCTCAGGGTGGGCATAGGAGACCTTCCACTGCAAGTTTAGCAGCCATCCTGACCTGGCTCTGTTTGCTTGTGTCTTTGGCTGGGAGCAGCAGTCCTGAACTGAGCCAGTACCTTTCAGAGGCACAAGCTGTGTGACTTGGCACCAGATGAAGGCTGCACCAGATGAAGGCTATGCCAGCTGCTCTGCATGACACACTAAATAAAATTTCTCTGCTGTCAGGTAGGAAAGTATTATTTACTGTAATGACTGAAAGCGTCCCCCATTTTGTTTCTCAGGCATTTTTGACACACTGCTTTGTATGCAACTGCAGTTGGTGAATAAAGGTTTCCAGCGAGTTCCATGCTGCACGTGCAATCCTAGTTGCAATGTGCTCTTACATGCTATTATTTGATGTAACAGCAGCTGAGGTGATGACATGCTCTTATAAGGCAGTTCTTATATCCAAGATCTACCTAAAGAAAGATAATTTAAGAAAGGATTTTTTAAAAGTGATATTATGTTCAAAAGCCTAGATCCTCAAAAGGCTCATGAGTGTAAAACAGAACGAATCCCCCGTACAACCCTTTTCTGTTTCTGGAATTGATAGGTGTGTGTTTTGTCTTTAAATAGCAGATAATTTGTCTTTGCTTATACCCCTAGCACAGAGAGGGTCTATTCCATGGTGGGTCTTAGGTAAATGGATTTGTTAAACATTGATTTCTTTCTTTACCACTAAAAGAAATTTGGTTATGTGGGTGTCTGTGTCTCCTGTTGATCACCAGGTTAATGGTGCATCTTCGAGGGGAAAAAAAGAAAAAGACAACTCTTCCTGGGGAAAAACACAGGGCAGTGATTAGGGTCAGAGGTGTGGGAATATACTGACCATACCTGAAATGGCAGCAAGAGCTGCAGTGTGCTGGGGAGGCTGGTTACTTGTGAGCCCAGATTCTGAAATAATGGACAGAGGAAATTGTGGGTCAGATGACTTAAATGTCTTCCAGTCCAAGAGGGAGACAACAGGACTGGAAATAGCAAGTGTAGCATGTTAGCCATGTAAGAAGGGAGAAAATGGTGACTAAACCGATACAGGTATGTTGTAGTGTGCAAGGCCTCAGAAAAATTTTTAAGGTAATAATTATTAACATGTGGAGGCTGATAAAACAGAAAGTCAATTGCAGATAGGTTTTGCTAACCCACATATTTTTTAAATAAAAACATTTATTTTCTAGGCCTGCTGAATTCCTTATTTGTGTCCCTGTGGAACTGTGAGTATATTTTCAGAAAGGAAGGGATATCCAAATCTGAAGGAAAAGTATTCATGTGAGAAGTGTGATGTTGGTGAAGAGCTATCTGACAGATATATGTCAGTCAATTGGTATTGACAAGGTTCAGAGTATCATACCAAAAAACCATCAGGACTGCAATACTAGAAATCAGTCTAAGCATACATAAAATACAAAACGGGTGGATAGCAAGAATATTAGCAGTCAACTGTTGTTTACATTAGCTGGAGAAGTATGTATAGGGAGAGTAACTTATCTAGCCAATCCTGACTCCCCGTTCTTCTGTAGCACTGGAGTCATCTTCCAACACTAGAAACTCCATTGTAGCTCTAATGCCACATTTTAACTTCTTGACTCCCAAGCCAAGGCTAAAGTTCCTTTGGTGAGGCTTGTTCCACCTGCCAGAATTAATACTGTGGCAGAAATGGCCTTAGCATCCAGATTGTCCTAATTCAGAACAACAGAAAGGCAGGTGGAGCTGCATCTTGCAAACATTTCTTGCAATCCCTGCAATCCAAAGCCCACAAAAAACTATGCATTTTCTTACCTGAGAACAGGAATCTACAGACTAGACAAAGCATTAGCAAATTGCACCCTGAACCTCCAGGTCCGTGAACTTTCTTTCCTTCTGGCCGGTTGTAAACTCGTTGGGGGGGATGAGATCTGCACGTCTCACCCTGTTCATTAGAGCTGGTGAACGTTTCTGCATGGCAACAAATTACAGCACAGCTGGATTTGCTGGTGGCTGAGAGCAAGGACCAGCTCACTCATTAACAGCTGTGGCTGTGCAGGGAACACCTCAGCCCTCGACCCTCTTCCCTTCCGCCTGTCCTTGCAAACCACAACCAAGCTGTCAGACACGTGGTTTATGGGGTTTAGTGGCACTGCTGTGCCCTTCCCCAGCCCTGACAGCTCTTCCTCATCACTGAGCTGTGAACCCCCAGTTTGTTCCCAGAGGATGGTCCACCTTTGCGGGTGCTGGCACATTATGCTGGGACAGCTGCATGGGGTGAGCAGCCCTGATGTGCTGGGTTGCTCCTGCATCCCACAGAGCAGCAGCTGCCCACCGCACCTGAAGTGGTGTGAGCTCTGTGACTGCTTCTGCCTGCAACGAATTCACCTCTTCTGCCAGCCTTGGAGAGCTGCCGGTGCTGCGGTCAGGCTGCCCTGGGACCTGGTGCAGCGTGGCTGCCTGCCTGGGTGGAGGAGGAGGAGGAGGAAGGTGTTTGGCAGAGGGATGCTCTCCACTGATGGTGGTCTGGGGATCCAGCTCAGAGCAGAGCCTCCCAGCAAGGGCTGTGGCTAGGGCAGAAAAGTTTCCACTGTTTACTTACAGCATGTGTAAGCCCGAATGTTGTTTCAAATGGCAGCAGCACGGGCTGGGGTGCTGCAGCCAGCCTGACCGGCTGACCAAGGGGCCACAGGGAGTCAGAGGGAACTGCTCCAAGGGTAGAGGCAATGCGATGCTGTCACCTGACTGAAGGGTGGCACATTTTGAACAACTCAGCAGAAAGTTTTTCAGCTTTCTCGAATTGGCCACCTCAGTGTTCCTGTGCTTACTGGCCCAGATAAAACTTCCATTAGACCCCTTCTTTTAAGAAAGTACTTTCAAGCAGAGGAAGTTTTCACAAATGGTTGTTCAAAATGGGCATCTCCCTGGCCTCCCCTTCAAAGAAAATTTTAAGCTCAGGACCACCTGAAATCTGGGAAGTTTAAAATAAAGATTACAGAACAGAGACGTGTTGGTATTTCGCATATGGTATGGTATCTATCCCAGGCAACATTAACTTGTCCTTCACCAGGAATTGCTATTAACCATTTATATCTCTCTTAATCTTACATCTTCAACATGCTGTAACAGATTAATTCCCTATAATGTGAAATGCACTATTCAAACACCAGATGTTATTATTATACTATTATTAGACATAATTAGCCTTATGTATTTTGTTTACAGAATACACCAAAGGTGCTGGAAATGGTTCTATATGCCTCCTGAATAGATTGTGCTGTCTTTGTATTAATACCATTTAGGGTCTGCTTTACTCTTCAAAGTGCAAGACCAATAGTTGACTCTGCCACATGGTAAGTACTACACCTTTCAGAAAGTGGTGGGACTAAGACCAACAAGAAGTGGTGACTTTCCAGATGAAATACCAGTAAGTCAGTAAAAGAGACACAATAACATGCTTGATATTACATATAAATGGGTTGTACGAGCTATTTCTTCTTCCTCATGCTATCCTTTGCTGTGATGGTTTGCTGTCTCCATCTCTGTAATATCCTGCTACGTAAAAGTGCTTCATCTTTGCAGACAAGTGCATGATGTATCACAGACATGAAAGACAAACTGCGACTAACAACATTTATGTGGACTCCTTCTGTGAGTAAAAGGGGAGGGAGTTGGACCGGGTCTTGCGCACTTGTTTGGTCTGTGCAATATGCAGTGCAACTCCACTGGAAACCTTGACAGTTCGCTGTGTTCCCATTTTCCCATTTTCCAGGGCTTGTACTGCTTCACACTGCTTATTCATTCATGAGGAATAGCTATATGTTTCCCGAGGCACCACCTCTAGAAACTGATGTTCGCTTGCCCCCAGGCCTTAGTGTAGCTGTCAGAGCATGCTAAGCATCCTTGAAGGACCAGGGGCAGGTCTGGGGCAGTGAGCATGGACGGTTGGCTACTTCCCAACTGCATCCCCAGCACCGTTTGTCCCACAGGCTGTGGTTCCCAGCATGCACCCCAGACAGGCTTTCATCCTGGGCATGGTGTGCCCTGTTGTCCTTAATGCACCTGGGCTGAAAAAAGTCCTGATCATTATTCCTGATGCTAAGTCTCAGTGAAAAGAATAACCACAAGCATGGAACAATTAAATCTGATCAAGAGCTTCAGTCTGTGGAAAAGTCATATATAATAGTTATTTTGAAATGTCTGGTTTGAATATCTCTGAATATCACAAGCTCTATATTTCATCCTCTTTTATTCAATAATATTTTTCAAATAAAGAAGCTCTATGGACTTTTATCAGACTCACATAATAATGAGACAAAGTGCGCTGTGGTATATGGCATGTGAAAACCCTTGCTGTGACTAACAGGGGAGAAGGCTGATAAGTCAAATCTTATTTCCTGTAACCAGTTTGAGGCCTGTGGAGACTGAGCTGATAAAGAAATAGCAGACCAATCCAAGCATGGTGTGGGGATCAACGACAGCACATAATGTATTTGTAAATGGGCTATACATAATTTATTGAAATTAGCATAAAGTTACAGTTTTACAACTCTGTAAGTCTTGAGTTACACATCAGCTGTAACAGAGACACCTCTTTAAATCTTAATATATGCAAAATGACACTTGTTACCTTCAGGTTTTAAAAAAAGGTCCTTCCAGTACAATTAAGAAGCAATTCCTGTCTTCTCGCTGCACTAATTTATGCTTGTTACTTAAACAAAGAAACACTTAATTTTAAAGTAATGGAAGTCTTAGGTTTGCGATATTGTAATTTTTATTGATACTGCAACAATCTTAATCAAAGTAAGCTAACTGATTATTAAGACTGTGTTCCCACAGAGGGATAGAGATACTTAGCAAGGCTCAAAAGCAACAGCTTAATTAGGTCATATTATGCCAGGAAATTTATGCTCATCAGTAAGCATAACATTTGGGTTTAAGTTTGAAGAGGCTTTAGAGAGCAGCCAAACTATATATCCAGAGGTTTCTCGATAAATCCTTTTTAGAGAGGTAAATTTATATTTTCCTATGCAGTGGATTGATCATAATAATTTTAATAGCTAACAACATCCACCTTTTACAGTGAGAAGATGGGCTCTGCTATAGTATTACCTCTTTGGACTTGAGTGATCAGCCAAAGTTTGGATCTGTTTGCTTTAGGAAAAAAAGTTAATGATGGAGTCAGGTATCCCTGAAGTATCTTTCTGTATTTCCAAGAAATGTTCAAATTCCTGTTCCATGAATTCAGCTTAAGAATAGGACAGATAATATTTTGCTGTGATTTGATTTTTAAGTCCTTTTGTTACTTTTCCCTGCCTCACTGCTTGAAGCATCTTTCTGCCAGCACTGAGCCCAAAGGCTCAGGGATTTTTTCAACATCTTTGAGTTCTGCTTTGTGTGTCCCACATGAAAGGCTCTTATATATTTTCCTTGTAAAGAGACACAACTGCAATAAAAACACTCACCTCAGTTTCTGGTTTTTAAGGGAAACAGGGAGGGAAAACCCTGCATATCAGCTAAGGGTGGAGGCTGTGAGAAAATGCTTTCTGTCTTGGATGCCTCTTCAGGTTTACATTGTGTCTATTACAGTCGTCCTTTGGAAAAGCAAATATTGGCCTCATTACTCTCTTAATTCACCCCCAAAAATATTTATGTAAAAGGAGGAACTGTAAACAATTAAAAAGCAACTACTGCCCGTGTGCCTTGGTCCCTATGATGTCTTACATACATACATATAAGTTCTAAGTCAGTAGGAACTGTAATTATGTGTCTGTGGTAGATTTTAATTTTCACTAGTTTACAAGAAGCTATGCTGTTAACAGATGGAGACTGTCTTCTTATTCTGGTGAGGTCACTTATTACATGCATCTTAAAGACAGGCACCTGAGGTCTATAAAAAATCCATGGGAATAGAATTATGTTAAAGAAAAAAAACATTTCTCCATGTGTAACTTAAAGCTGGGGACCAACATCCAATTTATACTGCAAGGAGAGTGGGGACGGTTCCTGCACCACATACAGTGTCATGTTTCCAGAATAAAATCCTCTAAAACCATCCACATTTTTTACAGGTGACAGTAGGGTTGGCTCAAAACAATTTATATGGCACAGGTGTCACTGGGAGAAGTTGCTGTGACAGAAGGAGAACATTTTTCTGATGTGTGGCACAGAGAAGTCTCCTAATTGCAAGATCTCACAACTATGCAGCAAAACTACTTTACCTAATGATGTAGTAAGAAAATTACTGTAGTGCTCACTCCAGAGAGGGCCATCCTCACACCCAACTTTTTATCCTTTACTAGTTATTCTGGCAGGAATAGAATAGAATAGAATAGAATAGAATAGAATAGAATAGAATAGAATAGAATAGAATAGAATAGAATAGAATAGAATAGAATAGAATAGAATAGGAGTTAATTTGGAAGGGATTGACAACAATCTTCTAGTCCAACTGCCTGACCACCTCAGGGCCGACCAAAAGTTAAAGCACATTATTAAGTGCATTGTCCAAATGCCTCTTAAACACTGACAGACTTGGAGCATTTTGGCCACCTCTCCAGGAAGCCTGTGCCAGTGTTTGATCACCCTCTTGGTAAAGAAAAGCTTCCTGATGTCCAGTCTAAACCTCCCCTGGCACAGCTTTGAACCATTCCCATGTGTCCTGGCACACAATAACAGGGAGAAGAGCTCAGCACCTCCCTGTGCACTTGCCCTCCTCAGGAAGCTGTAGAGAGCAATGAGGTTGCCCCTCAGCCTCCTTTTCTCCAAACTAGACAAACCCAGAGCCCTTAGTCACTCCTTAAAGGACATTTCTTCCAGCCCTTCACCAGCTTTGTTGGCCTCCTCTGGATGCATTCAGACACCTTCATATTATATGATAATCATGGATAATTGCTCATGAACTATATATTAAGGAAAGTTACTGTATTTTAAATTTATTAAATACCAGATGGTTTGATTTTGCTGTTAATTCTGCAGATCTAGTTTAAAGATCTGTACAGAATTAGCATGTTGGATAATTAGTTGTATGGAAAGTATGTTCAAAGAAAAGTGATTTATTCTCTCACCTTATGGTGGAAGATCACTTACCCAGAGTTGTTCAAAAGCTCTTTCAGAGGTGAAGGCTCAGAAAGGAGATACTGCCAAGCATTTTGCAACAATAAGTAATGAACAGGGTCATTAATGAAATAATCTGTATTTTTTAAACTAGAGTTTGAGGTATTTAATGCTTTATTTGGAATGTACAATTCTCTATTATATGGCCTTTGAAAGAGTAGCATGTTTGTGCAAGATTATTTATTTTTGCAAAAATCGTCAAGACACTCTCAAATCCATCTTCTAGGCAGAAGTCATTTGGGTAGAAGACAAATAAGTGTGGCTGTTGTACCTGAGCAGCTGTTCTGTAGGCAGCACGTGGAGGACAGCAGGCTGTACAATGCAGGTGCAGAAGAAGTGGACAGGTTGGAAATGTGAGATGAGTCTTCTCTTCAGTGTAAACATGCTCAGCTGGCTGCCAGTAATTACACTTGCTTATCCTGCTACTGGCAACACCATGTCCAGTGTCAGCCAAGGGTTAACAGATTGTGTAGGAAGAAAATAATGGATTTTTTTAAAAAAAAATCTTTGAATTGTCTGTGAATAATAAAGGAGTCAACAACGCCTACTTTCCCAAAGCACTTTGAGATCTGTAAATTAAGGTTTACGTAAGAGTGTAAATATTATTATTTATTTAAGAGCTCTCACATTTCCCTTCACTTCTTCTTTTCTTCCTCTTCCCTGTTACTTGTTTGTTGGGAAGATGCTATTTGCATTCATGAATATGTGTCCAAAGTGGGAGGCAACAGGAGGATGTGGAATATAAAATTGGTTGAGAGAGTGAACAGAAGCAGGGAGGAGAGGGGGTGTGGGCAAGGTAAGGGGAGAGTATAAAAAGAGTAAGGAAAGGTTAGCAAGAGGGGAATAATATTGGGTTTCTTTTGTGATTAAAAATTTCTTACCCTAAAGCATGAGCAGATCTTTGGTTTGGGGTTGGGGTTTTTTAATAGACATTTCTTAAACCTTTTAGTTGAACATTCAAGACAAACAAAGTTTAAAGCAGCTATGAAAAGTTTAAAAAATCTGGGCTTCAGTTGTCAAAGCATGTGATATGATTCCTATTTTTAGCATTCTGGCTGAAATCAAATTCAGGCTCCTGCTGGTGCTATTTTTTCACGTGCCATGCTTTAGTCTGTGCCTTTTTGCCTGTCATCGTGTCTCCCGGGAAGAGGGTCGAAAGCGCTTGCTGTCTAGCTGCAGGGCTATGCAGAGCTCCCACCTCCAAACCCACTGTCCCCCTGCCCCTGTACTGCAGGCTCTGGATGAGCTGTCCCTTATGTTCTGGTAAATGTTGAGAATGGGTACTGGTCTATGTTAGTAACAAAACATCAGCTAGGCAGGAAGTTAAAATAAGATACACCAGGGAGAATGACTGTAATATGTGACTTCGATGGAAAACATAGCCATCACGTGTGAACAAAATAACCCCACTAACTTGTATCCCAAGGATGCAATTGTAATGACAAAAAAAATTTGAGGCATGGTTGTAATGAGAGTAAACTGGTTCTATAGTGAAGGGGCTGCTCAATTATTATAAGAGCAAAACAGAGTCTGTTTTTCCTTTCAAACACATCTGTCTGTCTAAAATTGTGGCCATATTATTCCTTTATAAAAACTGGCTTTCCTGTATTGAAATATTCCTTTTCCTTTTTATATCTGAAAGCCCTTCCTGTAGTCTTTCTCTTTGTGACTCCACATTTTATTTCCCCCTCCCATTCCTGGGAAGGGGGATTGGCTCTGTTGAATGCTGCCTCTTTATGACTTTATTAATTACTCAGCTCTGGAAGTATGTTAACTACTGTAACTTCATTAATTTTTTTTGCATATCATTTATGTGAGATGAAATGCACAGTATTGTAATACAGAACCTTGTGATAGGATCCAGGTTCTTTATGCATTAAATTAGGTATTTTCATACTGCTGTCAAAGTAGCTTTAGGAGTTCTTCTTTACTATTCCCAACTATAGCAGAAATATTGGGCAAAAAATTGTTCAGAGGATGCATTTCAGCCATACCTACCTAAAGCAGAAGAGTACAGGGTAGCTAAGAGCAGACAATTTCCTGGCAGGCATCGAAGCTTCAAAGACAAATTTACATTTCTTAATGGAAAATAAATTAATTAATCATCAACAAAATTGTAGCATTTACATTCTATTTCAAAATCAAAGCATCCTATATAATGCCAGGGACAGAGTCTGCTACAAATATTGATCCATAGTAAATACCCAGGTGTATATTGATACGGAATTTAATATTCATAAAACATATCTGACTGGGCATTTTCATTAATAAAATTAATCGGTAAAATGTTTACATGCAGAATACTTTTCAGACAATAGAGAAGGCCAGGGCTTAAATTCTTTTGGGTAATTGCACAGAGAAGGAAGGTGTTCTTCAGCTGAGTAAGGATAAATCCTTAACCAAATAACTGTTCTGGCTGTAATTCATATTGAAATCAGCACTGGTCTCTCTCTTTAATGATGAGGCCTTTGTGTTTTACATAGCTGGAAGAGGGAAGGCTAATTTACACTAATGCTGTTCCCAAATGTAGACAACTAGATTTGTTTGAGGTTTCTGAACAAGTTAAAATAGACAATGTTGTTTCCAAATGATGGAAACAATACCAATTCCTTCAATAAAGAGCCATGTAGCTGTTTTCTAGAGTCCCAGCATCTCAAATGCACAGTAAGTGTTTAGCTGTTCTTTCTTTGGATTTGGAGAACATTGAAAATTAAACTGTAAGAGAGACAGTTTCTCTCCTGATGTTATCTGAGAGTCTTGATCATGCATGCTGTCTTTTGAGGCTGTGTCTACTAAAAGAGTAAACCTCATCATGTGAATGTTATTGTTAGTGAATATGTATCTTGGGCTGCTCTGATACCTTTGCAGGGTGGATTTGTTTTACTTCCCTTTAATTATTTTTTATTTTAATTGTGACTTAGGTGCATTTGTTTTACTGTACTAGGGTCTGGGTCTTAAAGATGAACAGGATTGACATTTGCACAGCAAATATCCCTTTTGTGTGGGAGATCTGTAAGGGAGCTTGTGGAACAGATCTCTCTTATATAGACATGTTTCTTGCCTGTGTTATAACTTCTTGCAACATATAACAGTGACTGGACAGAGTTCACCTCTCACAGAACTTGCACATGCCAGGAATTTTTTCTCATTCTGTGTTTGAGACATTTTCTGTGGTTGCACCTCCTGCTGAATGCTGAACTATCACAGGTACTATTCCAAGTAGCTGCAGAGTAATCCAGCACCTACTTTTGTGATGGGAAATCAGGACCCTTGAAATTTGCTTGTTTTCTTTGTTTTATTAAATGTTCCCTATTCAAGAATATTTTTTGAAATTAGGTCAGTTGCTTCAAAGTAAACCCTAAAGGGGGAAGAAAGAGCAGCAGCGTCTTTTGAATCGGTGCTGGATGCATGAAAAGCACTCTGGACTATTGCTCTGAATGCCCTAGTGTCCCAGGGAGAATTTCAGCCTCTTCTCATCTGATCCTGAAAGAGGGAAAGGCTTCTGGGACACCCACCTTCATCCCTTGTGGCTAGCTCTTT
The DNA here is from genome assembly GCF_047716275.1 of Strix uralensis. Classification (NCBI taxonomy): domain Eukaryota; kingdom Metazoa; phylum Chordata; class Aves; order Strigiformes; family Strigidae; genus Strix; species Strix uralensis. Next base: position 20,796,690 of record NC_133975.1, read on the forward strand.
ATGGAGGCTCCTCCAGACTGACTCTGCAGAAAGCTCACACTGGGCTTCCAAGGACAGACTGTAGATCACATGCCTTTGTGTGAGTGACTGGTTTTTCTTTTTTGGGAATACGATGGGTCTGAGCTAGGATTGTTGCCTTCCTAAAACATTAACATGGTCAGCACATAGGATTGTGCTTAGCAAATGGAATGAGCAGCGCTGGAATAAAAATGCTGTGGAAGACGTCACCATGCGCTGGCTGAGCCCTACCTGGGTACCTGGAACGTGCCCATCTTGTACCTTCTCACTGTCAGAGCTGGGTTTCACAAACAGTGACTCAGAAGAGAATAAGCCATGGCTCAGAGAAATCCAAGGATTCCCAGTTAAAAGCTTCATCTGATTTCCTACATGCAGGGCATCAGTGAAAAACTACTGGTTTGAGATGCAGTACACTTCTGTTAAGAAAACTAAGCCTGTGAACCACCAAGATTGACTTTGGGTCCATTTTCCATCACTTCTTACCACTTTGGACTGTTCTCTGCTTTTCATAGAAGGAAAATGCTTTTCCTTTCCATAGCCATCTCTGTGCAAACTGCAGCTGGGAAGGGTGAGGCAGGGCTGGTGCTTTCATCCTTGGGCTCCAATGTCAGCTGTGCCCAGGAGGGCAGTGGGGTATACACTGGCAGGGCCACTGCGGCCAGGGGAGGTGTTTGGTGGCTCCGCTGCCATGATGTGATGCTGCGTACGGGGCTGTGGAAGCTTTTACGATCACCACTCATTAAACGTTTCTGATGCCGACGCAGGTGAAGAGTAAGTTCTGACTCACAGCTCCAAAGGCTGGGTGTTTCTGCAGGACTGAAAAGTGGAAAAACCAAGAGTTTTATTTTTCTAAGTTACTAAGTCACTAAGCTGTGGGGAGATATGACTGCGTACACGCAGACAAAGCAGATCTGCTGATTAGGCTGCTGGTTTACAGCTTATTTTCTCAGTATAAGTTACTCGTTGAAACAGAAAAAATTCAAAGATAATAAAGCTACAGTGCCTAATGCAGCTCCCCCCCGCCCCGGTCCCCATTAAGCTCATCAGTAGAACAGACAGCAGTGCTAGTGACTGCTTTGTCTAATCTGTAATACCGTACTGTATTTACTGAATAACGTATCTATTTATCATATAGTCTTCTTCCTCACTAGCGTTCTGAATGCAATTATCAAAGGTGTCCTTACATCTTTAAATCTCATTTAGAAGGGGAGCCACAGCCAAAATGCTAATGAGCTTGCCTTAATTGTAAACACTGAGCACTGATAAGAATGAAACTCCATCCTCTGTTCTCAAAGAAGTTCTTACGTGTTTCCTACTTACACCGTTTTTTATCTGATTCTCCTTCACTTCTGTTCTTAGGCAGATTAATAGGCACCTGAACAGACAAATAGCAGTACTACATCTTCTTCACACCTTCTTGACAGACTTTTGAGATTACAAAATATTTTTGGAAAATTATTATTGGAAAAAAGATTACTGAATGATCAGGCGGACGGCAATTTTTCAGGCTGGAACAAACCGTTCCCCAGCATTCACATGAACACATTAGTAATTCGTACTTAAATGCTGATGGGACATTTTTTAGAATGTGATAAGTGTGAAATAGCCTGTAGTTTTATCAGTCTTGGTTGCTGCCCACTCCTGCTAAAAAAAGGTTGATTGTGATCATTAAGTTGCAGGTAGGCAGTGCCTCTGGACTGTAAAATAGGAATGTTAGCACGCAGTGATGAAAGCAAACTTTGCTCAACACCTGTCTATATATATTGCAGGTTTCAGTGGCTGCCCAGTTGATCCGTTCGCTCTGTTGTCTGGGAATAAAGAAGTGGTAAGTAAGAATAACAAACCAAGTTTTCTTTTTTTCTTTTCTTCTTTTTTGAACTTCTTTAGCTTATAAATCCAAAGCTCTGCTTTTGCAGCTCAAGGAATGGCAACAGAGAGCTAACGTGGGGAACTGGAGTGGCATGTGAAATGTCATCCACTTGTGAGCATTTTCACCTTGTGTTCTTTCAACTGCATTTATATTTTAAGGAAGTGATAAAAAATCATAGTTCTAAAACCAAACTGTGCTAGTTTTTCTCTGCAAAGAACTAGATTTATTTTTATGGAATATGATAAAGAAAAAACCCATTTTATTAGCAGCTGTCAAAAAAACCCCAGAAATAACTGCCTATAGGACAAGAAAGTATTGTTTTAAATATTATTTGGATTGAAAAGAAGTGAGATTTTAAGTCACAGTAATCAGTGGTATTGGATACTGGAAAATGTCTAGGATATGATTAATGAAACATTGGAAGGAAATACTGTCAGTTCGTGTGTTAGCATAGATAGTGTGTAAAGTCTGTGCTGCACTATGGCCGTGTCAGGCTATTCCTGATGGAAACATTTTCTTATGCTAATTTGGTTTGATACACGGAGGTAAAAGGAATACATTAGTCTAGTTTGCTCAACTAATGTGGCAGTAGGCAGAAATCAACTGGTTTCTCAGTAACTTTTATTAGCAGCTCTTCCATTAGATCAGTAAGTCTTTTTATGATTACTTTTCCCTCTCTTGATTCTTTACTATGTGTTTTGTGTTCGGGATGGGGTATATCTGCTGTATTTTCTTGTTGGTGAGATTATGATTTTTGTTGTTATTTTATTCTAAAAAAGTAATTGTTTTATTTAAATACCTAGGAGGCATTTCAAATAGTTCACTGATGTTTCCTGGCTCTGGCTCCTCGGTGGCAGTGTCTAGTGCTTTGCTTGGTTGTGAATGCAAAAATTAATGTTTGGGATTCATTTTCTCTCTGCACTTGCTTAGAAATTACTTCTCTTTACTAGTTTGTTTTATATGTGTTTTTAGTTTTGCTATGTGTTAGATTCAAGATTGTGAGCGATGTCTCAGGGATCCATAGAAATAAACAGTGAGCACAATGCTCATTTTTTTTAGCTTTCACATACCTATTTTTTCCTTTACTATTATGTTAGTTGAAATTTTACAACTGGGCTAAGCCTGTTAACTTATTCGGAGAAAAAGCTCCAAGAAAGCAGCTGGTGCCAAAGCAAAGACAAGACTTGCTCCTAACAAGGCTGAATCATTGCTGGTGTTTATTTAAGTCGTTGCCTGTTCTGTTGCACCTGGGGCTTTGTGGCTGCCATGGAACAGGTTCTGGGGCAAAATCATTAGCTGATGTAAAGCTACTGAATGAATTTGTGCTGGCTGAGTATCTTCCTTTCCTGTCTCTACTTAATGTGCTTCTATGTTGGAAATGATACATTTTGAGGGGAAAAAGACAGTATTTCTTCAAACTGTGTATAAGAAGGGTTGCTATGTAGCTTGGTGTTTGCTCCTATGAAGTATGTGTGGTAAATATTCATATTTACTAAATCATATAGTCAGATATCAGATTAGCTGATAAATCCTATTTTAACATAAAAACAGTAACACAGTGGTGAATGACAATAAAGTGATATGTTTTTGTAGATAAGCTGAGAGAGAAGAGAGAGAGAAGGGGGAAAGGCTGACTGAACCCAAAACTTGATTTGGAGCTGCTTAAACAACCTGTAGGCACATGTATGATCATGTTGGTGGTTGTTGCAGTTATTACCCGTTGGTTTTGAAAATACTGCTATTTTCTCCAGTACTTTTATTTCATCTTGGTTTGACTGGGTCTGTTTCCCTTGAGGTGAGATTTCTTTAAGGCTTACTGCTTTGTAGTTCTTATTTCAGACACAACGTGGCCTTTCACTGAGCTGTCACGGGTGGAGAGGTACAAACAATACCGTCCAGGCACATGGTAGTTCATATTCTCCGTGTTAAGTCCAGCAAAATAAATACATTTACAACTGTTTCTGATTTAAAACTGAAAAGCACCGAGAGTCTAGCCCTGCAACAGAGGCAGTGCTGTTACAGTCCAATGAGTCACTGAGGAACGAGATATAGGGCAACTGCATGACACCTAGTGTTGCTCAGATAATTCCCCAGAGACTTTAACTCTTTGGAATGCTGCAGTGAGAGAGTCAGTATGGATATAAAAACCACGGGAGCCCACTTTGGCTTCGACTTTCTCTCTCTCACATTTTATTTCAGAATTGGAATGCCATTGATTTCTAGCTATTTCCCTCTTTGGAGTGGGAGGTTTCAGTTTCTTTTAGAGTTAGAAAGGGTGTCACATGTAGTTAGCATTTTCCAAAGGCGAGGAAAGGCTATACTTAAAATGAAAGGAGCACACACGACGGTGTGAGAGGATTTGCCGTGAGGTTCACTGAAACGGACTGGATTACAGTTTGTGCAGGCATTAGTTTTCAGACCTTTGCAATATGCATAGCATATTTTGACCTGCCACTTTCAGGAGGAAATTACGCTCCCATTTCAGCACAGTTCCAAATGGGTAGGTACCCCAAGTGCCAATGCCTGTCTGGATGTAGGCTCCATGACTACATCCTGGGTGCAGGCATCCTGGCCAGTGTCCTGCCAGCTAAGGCAGGAACCGGACGCCCAGCACTGAGGCACGCGGGCTGGCACAGGGATGGGCAGAGCTCATCACTCCGGGCACCTCATCCAGTAATTGTGGCTATCCTGCCTTTGGACCTGGACCGGTGCGTCCAGCTGAACATAGCTCCTTGTTGTGGTGTGCGTCGTCACTGGCCCATCCTCTGCCCGTTCTCTAACATGTTCTTCGCAGTGTACTTATGTCCTCAGTGGCAAAAGTAAACCACTATTAGGGTTTCCATTGTCATTTATATCTTGCGTCAGTGATGTTGGTCTTTTATACCACGCCTGACGTCAGCCTTTCCAAAAGCACATATGAGCTGCCAGGGAATGATGCAGTTAGCTTTGTCACCCCACTGCTCTGCTCCTCCACAGCATCCAGATTTTCTTCTGAGTATTTTCTCAAGATGCTAATGTATGTATTTGGGCCAAGGAAGAATTCTTTAAAAGGAAAACCGTAGAAAGTAGATTATCCTTGTAGCACAGCGATTAATTAACAGTAAGTAGTTGTGGCCAGGACTCTAGCAAACAGAGTATCAGGTGGCTGTAAACTATCTTCTCAGCTGTTCCTCTTAACAAGAGTCAGGATCTGGAGAAAGCTGGCAGCTTTGGTAGCGCTTCAAGGATCTAGATGGTTCTGCTTTCATCAGTCCTTGATACCAATCACACAGAATAGGCTGTTCTAGTAATACCTCTGCAAACCCAAATGCACAAGGCTCCAGTATTCAAGTCTACCTTCTCAAATCAGAAGTTGACTAGGGCTCATATGAATAATTTATATACATACCTATAAAAAAACTTCCTCCACAGAGGTGGTCAACTCTCATTCTATGGTTTTTAATCACATAAAACAAAACAATAATAATACATGACGTACCTGTGGGATCCTGAACACCTCAGGAACATGGGAGATGCTTATTATGAAAAAATGCCCTGATGAATTCTTGAATGAGGAGAGTTTATTTAGGAGACATAGAGGCTGTTTTTCTGCTGAAGTTTTCAAGCTTCAGTTTCTCCAGTGAATGCATCAGCTCAGTTTCCCTACGGTAATCACGCAGGCTGAATCCTTCATTTCCATGCTGAGTGTGACAGAAGACCTGTAGAAGTACTGATGGCATTTCTAGGGCTGGTGGTGTCCAGCATATTCTGTGTCACTCCATGGTGGGAATATGTTGTCAATGCAACTTCACATCTGAATTTCCAATGCATTTTCATGATTGCCTTTCACTTGAGAAGCACTTGTGCTGAGCAGTTATTTTTTAGAGCTCTTTAAATGCTGAACACTTATAAATGAAACTTGTTTAACAGGACGGAGGTGTTTTGGCATGGGTGGGGCTTGGAGGTTGTTCTGGCATGGGAGAAAATATATGAGAATTTGCTCCAAGCAAATGGAAATGCTTGTTGAAACAAGCAAGAATGATTTTTTTCCATCTGTTCTGAGATCTTTCTTTGTGTATCACGGGACCTGCTCTGGATCTTACGCCACAGATAAAGAACGTGTAAAAGCATAGTTTTTGCTAATGGGATTGTAGAATAATTTCTCCTGCTGATGTGGAAGGGGAGATACTCTTTTCTTTGTGTAGTGCCAGAAAACAATACACTCCTCTGTTACAGTAAGATACGAGTGATTTTGTCTGTGACATTTCCTTCCCAGCTAAAGGAGGAGGATATGTGGCTTATTGACATGGGCAGGGACAAAACATTTTCACCATCAGCTACATAAAGGATTATGATTAAATGATTAATTATACTCCCTTAGAGTGGCTGCTAAATGCAGGTGAACCTTGTTTATGGGAGCATGATACCAACTCTGACACTGACTTTTGGAGGCTGGGCGCAGGTGCCCTGTTTATGAGGAGCATTGCAGGGTGGAAGAGACAGATCTGAAGGTGAGGCTGTTCTGGGCACAGTTCACTTCTCCCATCCTTTCCACTGAGTTTTCAATCATGCTGGCTGAGCTAATCAACAGCCTTACAAGCCTGGAAAGGTAGAAATATTATCATATATTGCCTCGGGTCCCCATGGTCACCTTTCCCCTCTTCCATGTCTGGCTTCTGATATTGGTGAAGTAAATAAGTAGGACTATTCTAGGTTTTGGGTCAAGGAACATCTGCCTCCTCCTCTTGTGCCTGGGCTACGTCTGACATATGTACTTGTACCTGTGCTGGCAGGATTTGGCCATGTGATGTGGGTTTTTTTAGTTATTATTTATTAATATTACAATGCATGTCAAATGTGCTCAAAAGGGGTCAGGAAGGAAGAGGTTCAGACAGAGAGCCCACGTGAGATGGGTGAGCCTGACCTTGCTGCCACTAACTCAGCTTCACTTGCAGCATCACCTGTGAGTTACAAGCAAATATAGACCTGCAAATGACCACTACAGTCTAATTACAGTCTTGTCCAGTCATTCAGCAAGCATCATTCTGGAGCTCAAAACTCTGGGGTCTTCCTCCACCTTGTCCAGGGTCGTGTTCCCCTCCATGTTTCCATGGGAATGAACCAGTAAAGGCAACAAAAAGATTGTGTTTAGCCTATATGACCCAAACTAGGCAATGCTTTAGGGAAGAACTTTCTTTGCTAAGGTCTGTATGTTGAATTACCAGTTTGGTAAAAGCAGTCAGTTAAATTGAGAGGGTGTAAGAAAGTAAAACAGTTGTCTGACTTTTTGCTGAAAGGAGATAATATGAGTTAAAGAAAATAAATGCCTAAGGTTTGGAAAGCAAAGGAATCTTTGCTTTCATGAAAGTTAAAAACAAACAAAAATACAGGCATGAGAAGGAAGTAATTTTTTTAAATTGTGTGAATTGCACAAATAAATCAACTGTGTGGTTTAAAAAATATTTGAGAAATCAATTTTGCAAATAAAGGAATAATTAATAAAGATTAGTAAAAATCATTGAATCATAGAATGGTTTGGCTTGGAAAGGACCTTAGAGATCATCTAGTTCCAACCCCCCTGCCATGGGCAGGGACACCTTCCACTAGACCAGGTTGCTCAAAGCCCCGTCCAACCTGGCCTTGAACACTTCCAGGGAGGGGGCATCCACCACCCCATCTGGGCAACCTGTTCCAGTGTCTCACCACCCTCACAGTAAAGAATTTCTTCCTTATATCTCATCTAAATCTACCCTCTTTCAGTTTAAAACCGTTACCCCTCAACCTATCACTGCAGTCCCTCCCCATCTTTCCTGTAGCCCCCTTTAAGTACTGGAAGGCCACTATAAGGTCTCCTTGGAGCCTTCTCTTCTCCATTCTGAACAACCCCAACTCTCTCAGCCTGTCCTTATAAGGAAGGTTCTCCAGCCCCCTGATCATCTTCCTGGCCTCCTCTGGACTCACTTGAGCAGTTCCATGTCCTTCTTATGTTGGGGGCCCCAGAGCTGAACATACTACTGCAGGTGGGGTCTCATGAGAGCGGGGTGAGAATCACCTTTCTCAGTCTGCTGGTGACACTTCTCTTGATGCAGCCCAGGATACAGTTGGCTTTCTGGGCTGCGAGTGCACATTGCTGGCTCACAGTCTTTTTTCCATCCACTAATATCCCCAAGTCCTTCTCTGCAGGGCTGCTCTCAATCCACTCATTGCCCAACCTGTATTTGTGCTTGGGATTGCCCTGACCCATGTGCAGGACCTTGCACTTGACCTTGTTGAACTTCATGAGGTTCACACAGGCCCACCTCTCCAGCCTGTCCAGGTCCCTCTGGATGGCACACCCCTTCCCTCCAGCGTGTCGACCGCACCACACAGCTTGGTGTCATCGGCAAACTTGCTGAGGGTGCCCTCAATCCCACTGTCCATGTCACCAACAAAGACGTTAAACAGTGCTGGTCCCAGTACTGACCCCTGAGGAATGACACTCCTCACTGCTCTCCACTTGGACATTGAGCCGTTGACAGCAACTCTTTGAGTGTGACCATCCAGCCAGTTCCTTATCCACCGAGTGGTCCATCCGTCAAATCCATGTCTCTCCAATTTAGAGACAAGGATGTCATGCGGAACAGTGTCACATGCTTTGCACAAGTCCAGGTATGTGACATCAGTTGCCCTTCCCTTGTCCACCAGCACTGTAACCCCACCGTAGAAGGCCACCAAATTTGTCGAGCACGTTTTGCCCTTAGTGAAGCCATGTTGGCTGTCACCAATCACCTCCTTATTTTCCATGTGCTCTAGCATAGTTTCCAGGAGGATTTGCTCCACGATCTTGCCAGGCGCAGAGGTGAGACTGACTGGCCTGTAGTTCCCCAGGTCTTCCTTTTTTCCCTTTTTAAAAATGGGGGTTGTGTTTCCCCTTTTCCCACCAGTGGGAACTTCACCAGGCTGCCACGACTTCTCAAGTGTGATGGATAGTGGCTTAGTCACTTCATCCGCCAGTTCCCTGAGGACCCATGGATGTATCTCATCAGGTCCCATGGACTTGTGCACCTTCAGGTTCCTTAGATGGTCTCAAACCTGATCTTCTCCTACAGTGGATGGTTCTTCGTTCTCCCAGTCCCTGCCTTTGCCTTCTGCATCTTGGGTGGAGTGGCTGGAGCACTTGCCAGTGAAGACTGAGGCAAAAAGCTGTGTTTAGGGACAAATTTCTTCCATTCCATTTCCATCTCTTTTGCCCATAGACATAATCATATTTCTCACATATCCTGTTCTAAGTTGAAGATTTTGACCGCACATGCATTTTAATCAGCACTACTTTGTTTGTCACAGATCATGGCTCCCTGGCCTGAGGTGGAAAAGCCTGAAACCAATAACTATATTGGGGACTCTTCCAAACAAAACCAGAACATGGCTGGGAAAGAAGGAGAAAATCACAAAGGTAATATGTGCTCACCTGTGAGTTACAGAGATATATTAGTTTTGGGTCTCCTTGGAGAAGATGGAAAGTAATTAAACCGTTTTTTTTTTTTTTAATGCTCTATTTCATCAGGCAATGTGGCTTCACTTGGAAATAAAGGGGAAATTCAACCTGCATTTTCCACAATAGCCTTGATAGATGAGACAAGGCAGGAAGAAGAAGACCCATGGGCTCTGCCGGAACTGCAGGATACTGGGGTCAAGTGGTCAGGTAGCCATTTCTCAGTAAATAAGTTATCTGCATGTATTTTTTTCATCACTTCTGCTCTCTTTGCCTTGGTTATTTTTCTGAAATGATATTTTCTGCAGAACTGAATTTAAGATTTGAGGAGTTTTCATATATAGGCTTTACATTCTGTCTCACCTTCCCCAGAAGTGAATGGGGATATTATATTTATAAGTTAAGCAGAATCTGGAAATCATGCTTACCCTCCTTAAAACACAAGGAGATATATGGAAAACAATCCAAAATGAGTATTATTATATCCAGGCTCCTAATGGCCTTTCTTTTCTCGGGAGGATAACTGTGTAAAACCAAGGGTCAATCTCAGACTTCATAAGGCTTTTGACATATACCAAATGCTTTTACATGGTAGAACTAGGTAAATGAACTACCTGCTTCTGCAGTTAAAATTTGATTAAGAAGAACATTCTTTCAGGTTTAATCACACACTGGGTTCACAACACTGTCTTTGACTCTATAGTCTCTGCTTGTGTGCTAGACTGTTCTAGAGAGAACACCAGATAACCAGATACATCAAGCACGTCTTTTATGCATAATGTATTTATTTTGCAGAACTGGATAGAAAAGGAAAAATCATTCGTGTACTCTACGGGATAGGGAAGTTTATTATGCTACTTGGATTACTCTACATGTTTGTGTGTTCTCTGGATGTACTGAGCTCTGCTTTTCAACTGGTAGGAGGTATGAAAATGTCTAAAATATCAAGAATGAACTATGAACGGGCCAGTAAATTTCATCTGAGTGACTAAATTACAAGTATAACTCTTCAAGAACATTCTCCATAGGTTTATGTGTTGAGATATAGATTCAGAAGTAGCTCTGATTGAAGACTGACCTTCACTTGTTGGAAAGGGTCTTTGCTTCTCAAATTCCAAGAGCTTGGTTGTTGTTGGTTGTTGATGTAGGGATTATTTGCCCTGATTTCTTATTAGGTTCCTGTTACTTTAGTGAAAGTTTACATGAATACACCTGTGTATAAATCTGTCCGATGTGAAAGACAGTTCAACAAGGTGAAATATGAAAATTGTGCTCTTGATCAAAGTATCCAACACTGAAATATCCCCCAAGTCCTTCAAGGACGAAAACTATTGAAATGTATTTTTCACATTTACCTATCTCCAAGGGTTGAATTCTGCTGATGGATTCAGAAGCAGTTATCAGAGAAATATGTGAGCTTCCATGGAGGTATTTTTGATTTTTGGCAACACAGAAAGCTACAAGAATAAAATTACTCATGATTATTAAAATAGTTGTCCTTGATGCAGTAACAAAAAATACAAAGACAGCAGTACCATTTAAATCTATGCATGTGTGGGTTTTTTTGTCCTTACAGTCCTTCCTCTGATGGCTGTGGTTTTATATGGTTCTCTGCAGAGTTCAGTAGAGCTTGTTCAGTCACTGAAATGAGAGAATATAAAGTATTTTCTGATAACTGAGAAGCTGAGAGTTCAGGACCTGAGTTAGGATCCCTGGGCTACATCATCCTGTACATTTTTTGGCTGCCAAGCATGGCTATTTATGTATGAATTAAATGGTTGAATGATCTTTAATTAAATGCTCTGATAATTCCTATGGACTTTACCTTGCACTTCCCTCACTTTGAGAATATGTTTTTTGTAGGTAAAGCAGCAGGGGACATTTTTAAAGATGATTCAGTGCTGTCTAATCCTGTTGCGGGATTGGTGATTGGAGTTCTGGTGACTGTTATGGTCCAGAGCTCCAGCACTTCTTCATCCATTGTGGTCAGCATGGTGTCCTCCACATGTAAGTCTGCTTACAGTATCTTCCTAGAGATCACTCATAAATCTTGGTCTGGGGTGCAAACAGTGCCACCTGTGTTCAAGTTGTAGAAGATTTGGGTGTACAAGTAGAGACTGAAGGAAAAGATTTTCACAGCTGTTGTCCTGATATAAAATAAAATCTTTAATAATAATAGTAGTAGTAGTAGTAGTAATAGTAAGTCCACAACTGCAATGAAAATCATTGGAAGCCTTGGCATTGAACGCATTAATTTTGGAAGTATCTGCATACTTTTCTCATGTTATCCAGTTACTGACCTTCATTTGTTTCTGTAGCATCATTTCAAAATTCTACAGTAAGTAGGAAAATGCCTGGGAAAGAAGAGACTTTATCTTACTCTGGCCCTCTTAACATGTGGTGGAAAGGGATAACCTTGGACTGCAGTTTCAGTGGGGATCATGGGAGTATGGGAGTACCACATTCCCAGGGGGCTTGATTAAAGCAAACGCATCTGGATTGGAATCCCTAATCCCGGTGACATCAAGGGAAGTCAGGGTTCCAGTGACATTAATAGATGTTATTTTCATTGGAGCAAAGAGCTTGCTGATGATCTGATTTCTTCATTCAGTGCTTCCTTTTCTGCTTTCTAGTGCTGTCTGTCCAATCAGCTATTCCTATCATAATGGGAGCAAACATTGGCACCTCAGTTACAAACACGATTGTGGCACTCATGCAAGCCGGGGACAGGAATGAATTTAGAAGGTATTGTACTTAAACACTAGATCTGAAAAGTTGTTTTTCTTCCTTCTTTGGAGGTTTTCTTCTATATTCCTTATCACTACTACAACCATTCAACCTTTCTATTGACCAAAATGTGAACGTCTAGTTAGCAAAGTCACAAGCATGGCCATGGTCAATGTATAATGCTGACTAGTTATATGGCTTCATATACTTGAAGAAAAGCATATTGGATTTTGTGGTTTTGTAAGAATCCACCATTTTTAACTGGGTCTTGCACAAGGAAAAATTTTCAACTGCTCCCACTGTACCACCCACCTTTGATTATCTCTTAATTATGGGAGGCTGTACAAGAAGTTAATATACAGTATTTTGGTCTACTCTCCTTAAAAGAGACTTCAATGTTGAAAGTTTTTTAAGTCTACAGTAAGCAAGAGCTGGTAACTGTAGAGAAATGAAGTGTTCTGGCTGTCAAATATATACAGTGACAACTTTTGGACTGCCACTTGACATTATCACTGAGAGCTCATGGCTTACTGGAGATGGGCAGTAAACTTGGGAGGCTTATGAGACTTTGGTACCTTGTAATTTATGGCATACCAGATGTATGAAATACACTTAGCCAAAGCCTCTGAGGGAAGAGCTGTGGCTCCTCAAGCTGTGGAGGAGAAGTTGGAAGGGAGTTGTATGCCAACAATTTGCAAGAAGATGTGAGAGGGCTGCAAAGAGCTGTATCTTGCTCCATGAGTCAGGGAGAACAGGTCGAAGAGGCAATGCCTGGCTGAGGATTTAATATGTAGCAGAAATGGGTGAGAAGCAAAACAAATGTAGACTGTACAGCCGTTCTTTCTTCAGACAAGTACTCATGGCAGCCTAGTGTTAAGGATCACTTTTGCATTTTCTAGTTTGTCTTGTTTCACTCACCTGGCTGCCTCTTTCACTCCATCAATGGTGTGGAGACAACTTAGCACTCTGTAGCAAAGTAGCCATCTCCTTTGACCCCAGAAATTAAATGATTCTCATCCTGAAATGGGTTTCATCCCCCCTTCCATGATTTCATATTTAATTGATGTTGTGCACATGTCATTTAATTAAAAGCAGCTCTGGTTTTTAATTTCTTCTCACAGGGCCTTTGCTGCGGCAACAATCCATGATTTCTTTAACTGGCTCGCTGTGTTTGCGCTGTTGCCCATTGAAGTTATTTCTGGCTATCTTTACCGTCTTACCAGTGTTATAGTTGAGTCCTTTCGTCTTGAAAGTGGTGAGGATGCCCCTCAGCTACTAAAAGTTATCACAGACCCCTTTACCAAGCTCATCATTGAGGTAAGCTCTTTCTCTCTTCAAGGAAGCTGCTTACTTGGTTCAGTCACAGCTAATCAAAATGCTCTGAATATGCGGGAGGAGGCTTCCACTCATTTCTCCGTGTCCTCAGGGTAAAGCTCATTAGCAGATAGATTGTTTCTTTTACTCACATTTCATAAAGCCCCAGCTCTATATTTCATGTTTCTATTTCCCTCACATTTCACCTTAATAATTATAGACCTAGCTAGAACTGGGAAGGCAGGTAAGGACAAATACAGCCACATAGGATGGATGGGATGTTGCTTAGACATTGGCAGATAGTACTAGCTGAGACACCCTAGCACATCCAGAAGATCTGCACAGGACCTGAAGAGATAACACTGAAATTATGGGAAACTCGCACACATTTAGAGGGAGAGCTGGAGGCCAGGGGGGATGTGAGCTGCTCCTAAAATGACAGTAAATGCATTTAGGCAGTTGTGTCAGTGTAGTTGTTTAAACAAAGGGTGAGATGAGGTGGTGAGTGATTTGGAGAGAATGAGACACAGTATTTGTGAGCATAGAGTTGTACCTTTTTCTGGGAGTAAACCTCCTCCTACCTGTTGGGCAGTAGCTCCAACATTAGAGATGGTCATGCAGGCTTTAAGTGGTTGAGCTTCCAAAGGGAGTTATTTCAGTAGAGCTGAACAGAAGTCTGTGGTGCAAGTTGGAATAATGCTTTTTTTTTCTTTTTAAAGCTTGATAAATCAGTAATAAATGCAATTGCTACAAATGATGAATCAGCAAAAAACAGAAGCCTGGTAAAGATTTGGTGTGTAACTGAAACCAATGTGGTGAGTATCACGCTAAATTGTCACGTTCCTCGGGAAATATATTACTGATCTGTAGCTGACACTCCTTGTCATTGGATTGCAAAATTAGACTTTTAACTGAGTATTTTTTTTCAGCAGAAAAAGAATGAAAACAATTTAATGTAGTTTTTGTTCCACTTAAACCAAGGATGTCATACTAGTGGTGAGGTTGATCTGGTTGCTTTTGGTACCATGGAGGCCCTTGCTTATCAGAAGTAGTGGTTTGGAGCCAAGCCTTTTACGCCTTTCACATCCAAATGTCTTTAAACAATGATACTTCCACTTACTTCCTGAAAGTGGAAAAAATCTGCAATATAGGCCAAATAAAGTATCTTTTTGCCCACCGTTTATCTATCGATCTAACCAGCTTTAGTCTTACATGTGTTAGGGTCATCTGGTGGCAGCTGGTTATTTGTAGCTTTCTTGGAAAATTGCCCCCAGAGGAAGCCTCTGTGGGGCTATGTCCCGTTGTTCTTCACTCAAACAGCACTGCAGCTTGAACAAATCTGTTGCCAAGATCGACACCAATGAGTATTTTGGTAAACTGTGAGGCTGAGTGTTTGGTTTGCGTTGTTCAGCTAACTAACAATTAGAGCATTAAATATCCCTTGGATCTCTAATTATTCTACTTGTTGGTATGTATAGAAAAGTAATTCCTGAAGTCCTGAGACAGAAGATACTTAAGGACAGAGGAGGTTAAAATTAAGTGCTTGGGTTTTTAGTGGAGCCCAACTCCTATTGAATGACAGTCTGGATGGCCAGTGAAATGCTAGCTAGGGAGATAGTGCCAGGAGCAGAGCTGTGCTAATGTGAAACTCTACTCAGGTTACACTACTGAGGAGCTGGATATTTCATCTCAGGGTAGGCATGATGCTTGGGCAGCTGTACTGCTTTCAGGCCCCCAGCCCACACTTGGCTACCCCTTTGTCACACTGTCTGGGCAGGCACAACTTAACTCTCAGTGAGGTCTGAGCCCCTGAGTCCTACAGTCACCCCACTCTTAGAAGACAAGCAACTACACAGAAAGTGTTACATTTCCATATATGCAGTTTTTTCTGTGTTTGTCTGTATTTTGGTTGTGTAACTACTGCCCAAGCATACAGTTAAATTACAAACCCCACATGAAATCCCTACAATCTTGACTTGAACTTGATGGGGGAAGAGGAAGATCATTTAAATGATTGACATTCCTAGTGGGTTAAACTAATTTCTTGCAAAAATGATTAGATAGACTTATGGCAGGGGTAAATACATACAGACCCCGTATGTTTAAAGCAAATCATACAGATAAACATTTTGATCACATGCAGCTACTTTGAAACTCAGATGTCTGAAAAAATTTCAGGAAGGTGAGAAACAGCATTGCGTTGTGTTTGTGAAGGCTGACATACTGGGGAGGCTGGAGACCAGGTGCTCCCTGAAGATGTGGGGGCACTGGATCCACCCCCAGCTTTGCCCATCTGCATCAGCTGGAGGGGGAATGAGAATGAGGGTGCCAGCAGCAGTGCCCAGCAAGAAAATATGATTTCTCTTTCCCTGTTTCTGCCCAATAGAACCACTCAAACACATCTTAAAGCTACTCCCTGTTCAGCAGCGTGGTTCAGAGTCCATTTGGCTGTTAGCTGCTGTTGTGACGAAGTACAGTTCAGTCAGCAAACTCTTCCTCAATCTGTGTAAGGACTAATGGACCTAGTGTCAGAATGCAATATGTCTGGGCTAGGAGCTCTTACAAGGAAGGTTTTATTGCGGTATAAATAGAAATTCACGTTCAGCTCAGTAATACTAATGCTAATCATAGTACTAGTAATTAGCTCTTAGTATATAAGCTTTAAAAAGGAAAGTAGTAGCAGCACTTCTGTTTCTACAGACAGGAAAACAGGCACAGAAAGGCAGTGTAAGCAGCCTGTGCTCATCCAGCAACAGAGGCTGCACTAGTATTCACAGCACTGAATCACAGTCCTGTGCAGTACTCACCAGACCATTAACTGCACTTAAGATGACAGTAAAGAGATCTTTCTTTGACCCAAAGAAGATGTGGCACTGGCTGGAAAAGGAATGCCACTGTTCCCCAGCTGCAGTCAGACATGAACCTCATTCCACAAACCCTGACATCAGTAGTTAAGGTTCTTAGCTAGTAATGACTTAGTGCTATGGTTATTACAAAATATCCTTGGGGGATATTTTAATATTTAAATGTTGTATTGATTGACTTGGATAACAGCACAGCCATTTATTTTAAGAATACAAGAAATTTTGCCTTGTCATTAATGTGGTGCCACCTTACACTCCAGCTCACAAATCTGCCTTTAGCTGATGAATGCTTGGTTGTAGTAAATACCTAGAACTTTGCATGAGCTCTTAATGAAGGGTTGTAGGTGACTGAATTATCTGATTTGTCTGACAATCTTTAGACACTGCAGAATGTCACAATTCCACCTTCAGAAAACTGTACATCTCCCGACCTTTGCTGGTCTGAAGGAAATGTAACATGGACCCTCAAGAATGTAACTGAAACAGAATATATCAGTAAATGTAAGTAGTAGAACTATTTCTCTTTTAGTAGTATCTTTACACATGTATATAGCTTTCTCATGGTGTTAACAGACCACTTAAGAGGTATATTGAGAAGCACCTAACTTCATATGGACACAAGGTATTACTGACTGCAGGTGCAGTCAGAGCAGCCCATGCTCTGTTATAGCTACACAGCTGGAGTTACCAGCATCATATGGTATCTGGCTGCAGATGGATCTCTTTCCATGCTCCCTGATATCAGCAATTGAGGTCTTCAGTATCATGTCACCCTTGCTGTTCAGGTGACTTGGAGCTATAGTTACTGTGCTGTAATGGTTGCTCGGATATCTCCATCCCTATGCATGCCCTTCAGGAATTTCAGCAGCCCTTCTCAGGCACACAGACACCTCTGGGAAGAGCCAATCCACCATCCAGCTTGGAGCACACCAAAATTTCCTCACACCGTTCTATTCCTCTCCCTTGCATATGGTCACCCAGCTCCTGCCTGCCCTGCAGGGTTGCCCACTGTGTATTTTATAAGCATGACCATACAAGAGCCCCTCTTGCCCCCCTCAGACATGCTTTTGTGGAGCAAGGGAGGTCACATTTTCACTCTTTGCATCACCCCCCCAGGCTGTGTGTGCTTTGGTCCCATTTTCTTAAGGCCATGTATGAAAACCAAAGCTGGACTTGGAATCAGAAGCAAAAATGTGGCTAGGCCAATTCATTTTCTTTTTATTTTTCAGGCCGGCATCTCTTTACAGACTCAGACCTGCCTGATCTTGGCATCGGTCTCATCCTCCTGGCTTTGTCCCTGCTTGTTCTGTGCTCCTGTTTGGTGATGATTGTTAAGCTATTAAACTCTGTGCTTAAAGGACAAGTGGCGAGCGTTATCAAGAAAACAATCAACACTGGTAATTATCTGCTTTTTCTGAAGATTGTTTTCAGGACTGACAAGGACACTGAGCACATTTATTGATATCTCCTGTTCTGGCAGATACTCTAGAATAGTTGAAAGAAAACAGTATTAAACCAAAATCACACCCTCCCCCCCCAGCATTTTTTCTCCCAAGCATGTTATTTTCTTTCTTTTAAAAATCTATTAGTGAACAGCTTGCTTGAGAACTGCAGCAGATTAACAGCAACAGAGACCAAAGTCCAGGCTCTGTTTCTTGATGTATAATCATTAGCTGTTAGAAACGTAGTGTTCCCATCCTCAAAAGATAGCGCTGAAGTGCTGAGATTGTGATTGCTTGCTCTGGTAAAGAGCCTGCATGTTTCTTCTAAAGTAAGTTGAAAAAAAGTTTGTAGTGATTAATGATCTAATTCCCTTTGCTTGCCCTTTTCCACTGCTTAATTCTCTCTTCAGTAGGATAAGGCAGACCTGAATAGTGGTACTTTTTGTCTTTCCCTGTGTTCTCTAGGTGTTTTTTCAGCCCGGATCCATTGAGTGTAAATGTTGTTTTTTTTCACGTGGCTGCTTTTTCTTCATCCTCCCTTGCATGGAGATGTTAGAACATGTAGCAGAGAAAAGCAGTCCTGGCAAGTCTCTGGTTGTGGTTGAAGAGAGGGTTCACAGAAATGGGGAAGGCAACAAAGTGGTCCCCATGCTGTCTTATCTTCTCACAGGCAAACAACACTGCCAGAATCAAACACAAGGAGTAGAAAGTAATCAGCTGCCAGTTACTGTTCATTTGTGATCTACTCTGTGTTCCTCTGTGTCTTCCTGATTAATTAAGCCCTCACCTCTTGGCTCACTCATAAATCTGCAGACTACAGAGGACCCTTGTGCCTAGTTTCTAATCACTGAGATTAGCTTTTCTTTGCAAGTGTTAACAAGTGGATTTTTAGAAGGTCATCCACTTGAAAATAGAACAACCAACCTGATTTTCTCAGAATGGTCTTCAGAACTTTCTGAACATGCAATGCATGCAGCAGGTGCCTGGTTGTCAAAACCGACACTCAAGACACCCAGAAGTTTTTGTGTTTGCCCCTGTAGAAACATTTCTGGTACCTAACTGTATTACAACACAAATGCTACTCTGGGTCAGGACAAATGTCTACCTAGTCTAGTATCCGTCACAAAGTGTATCCAATGGTGGAAGGCTGGAGAGGGAGTATAGTGAACAGGGTAAATTAGAGTAGTAGAACTGACACTGACCCAAAATCGTCATTTAAGAGACAATATGCAAACAATGTATCTACATTTGAAATGCTTAATAGTCTTTTCACTGCTGTGTTACTGTTCCATAGAGCATTCTGTTATACTAAAGACAATGTTCTCCCTCTACTTTTTTAGATTTCCCATTTCCTTTCACTTGGCTAGCTGGATACCTGGCTATGCTCGCAGGGGCTGGTATGACCTTTGTTGTCCAAAGTAGTTCTGTTTTCACATCTGCTATTACACCCCTTGTTGGTAAGTTGTCAATACTGTGTTCTTTATCCCCATATTTTATCTTCTCCATAATTTTGAAACCACTCAATCCTGTTTCTTTTCTCCTAGGCATTGGCGTTATAAGCATTGAGCGCTCTTATCCCCTTACCTTAGGAGCTAACATCGGCACAACCACAACAGCTATACTTGCAGCTTTAGCAAGTCCAGGGAGTACGTTAAAATATGCATTACAGGTCAGTATAAACCAATGATTCCTTGTCTTCATTTAGAAGTTGCAATTTTTCTGAAGAAAAACCTGACAAAATTGGCTCTGATGCAAATATGCCATGGATGTCATGCCTGATTTTATGTGTGCTATTAATGACAGCTTATTAATTTCAACTGCTAGAGCAAGAAACTTGTACTAAACATCCCCAGAATGTCAATATATAGTAGAATCTTGCTTTAGTAAATCCGACTTGATCTGACTACATTAATTGAGAACTGAGACAGGGTGGGCCGCTTGACCCCTGACCATGGGGTCTCTGCAGCTTGGAATTCAGTGCCTGCATCTCTGACAACCCTCTTAGGTAGTCCCCTATGAGGGTTACTAATTTCTGTAAGTTCCCTCCTCAGGACCCTAACTCTGTTCATGCAGTGTACAGGGACTCCTGTAACCTAGGTGAAGGCCGTACAACCCTTAAGGTGGCAAGCTGTCTACCTACCTGAAATTGCAGTGAGCATCATGAGATCTATTTTCTCATTGTAAATCTAATCTGAGTGGGTTTTATTGAATTCCTTGTTGCTTCAGACTATTTGAAAAGTAGGTAGCCAGGTTTTGGGCTTCCATTTACTACCCAGTAAAGAACATTCCAGGTAGCAGATAACATTTGAATGAACCCTCTACATCAAAGAGTGAAAAGATAATGAAGTTTCCTTTGTGAATAGGATGAATGTTTTTTACTAGCCACAATAAATCAAGAAAATTACAGAAGTCATTTTATTGTCCTCAGGCATGATAGAACAGATGTAATCATGAGAAGATACTATCTTGACCAAGATCAGATTTCATGATAACTTGCTGTTTTTATAATGTATTTTAAAAATAAACCCCTGTAGTTTTATATTTACTGTAGTCTGATAACAGTTATAGAATGAAAATAAGATAAGGTGAGCAGGTCATGTACTGTTTAGTTTAGTATATGCTTATTCTGTCTAAGCAACTTCTGAAAGCTTTAGCGAGTAGGTGTTTCTTCACGCTTATTTTTTAAAAAGCAATTTTGAAGTATGTGAATTAAATGATTATAAAAGTCCCAAAGTCACATTCCAGGAATCTCCTCAGTGCCCTATAAACTTTTAGCTAATTTTTGTAAAATCCAGGTTTGTACTGCTAACAATTTCTCAATACCCTGTATGCTATATCTAATTTACACTTCCCATCTTTTCATTGAAAACTTACGGATGCAGAACCCAATAATGAGCAGTTCTCATGTAGTTCTCATGCCTTACTAACAACAGAACTATTTCCTGATAGCTGCTTGGTTTGTCAGCTTTAGTTCTAATGGAATCCACTTCTTGCGGCTGAAAGCTGCATTTTAAGACTTCTCCATCTGCGGGGAGATATGCCATCCCCTCTAGGCTTGCCTTGTGTCCAAATTCTGTCCCCTGTTTGTAGACAGTGATCTTTACAATGTGTAAGGTATTTCCAAGTCCTTGTTTTGTGCTAGGAAAGGCTCTGCAGGGAAATAGCACAAAAGACAAGAAAAAACAGTGAGGAGCAAGGGAAGGGAAACCATGGAGCCTTAGTGCCACTGGAAGTTATTACCATGTGGGTAGGAGCATTTAAAGGCATTTTAGCTAATGAACTTCTCAAATGTTTTTGCTTTCAGATTGCCTTGTGCCACTTTTTCTTTAATGTCTCTGGGATTATTCTGTTTTACCCACTACCTTATACCCGGCTACCAATCCGCATGTCCAAGACCCTGGGAAACATAACAGCCCAGTACAGATGGTTTGCTATATTTTATCTCCTTCTCTGCTTCTTTCTTTTGCCTTTGTTTGTATTTGGTCTGTCACTGGCAGGTTGGCCAGTCCTTCTGGGTGTTTGCCTTCCCCTGTTTGCTCTTTTTCTTGCTGTGGTTATAATTAACGTTATGCAGAAGAGGCGACCACATTCACTGCCTGAGAAGCTCCAAAACTGGGATTTCCTACCTGTCTGGATGCACTCCCTAGAGCCCTGGGACAATATACTTATGTCTTCACTCGCCTTTTGTGGGAAACACTGCTGTGGCTTCTGCAAGTGCTGCAAAGTCAATGCAGAAAAGGAGGGTGCCAAAGACAAGCAACTAAAAACTATGGAGGTTTATGAAAATACCATTGCAATGGCTGATGAAGAAAGAGGTGGAAGAAGGGCACCAGCTGCAGCTTGTGTTGAGAAAACAGGCACAAACAACACGGCCTTATAGTAGCGGATAAACCCATATTAGCAGAGCTACAGCATAGAACAGTCAGGCTCTTGAAAACCACCTTGGACAATGCACTGAGGACAGAATGAACGTTTTGTTAGATTCCTGCAGCCAGTGATATATCACTCATCAAGGAATGGAGTCAAACAAGCTTGACAGAGTCCCTAGAAAATCTATGATCAGTTGAAAAGCTAATGACAGATTTGCTTACACAGGATCTGCTATGCGGTACCTTCATCCAATGCTATCAGTAGCAAACAAAAGAAATCCTGATATAGTCCCATGAAGAGAGGTATGAAAGGAGTGGTGATCAATTCAAACTTAATTAAAAAACAAACAAACAATGCACTTGTAGAACAGCCTTTCTGACCTACTGACTTATTCAGCAGAAGTTACTTTATAATACCTAAAAATCTTGGGGGGGAGGGGGAAAAAAAGAGAACCAAAAAGAGAATCCTAATGTTTTCATTGGCCTATTTGCAGTGGTCAAAATGGAAAACAGTAGTTTTCCCAGTATGGACAAAATCTATTCTATGTGTGTGAAGGAAAACAAAATGCTGGGATGTCCTTCAGAAGCTCTGGGAGTCCTACTTTGGCATAAGCCCATTTTGAGCCCTCTCTGTCTCCTTTAACACTGGGGACAGGAGTTATAATTTTTGATCTCAAGCTAAAGGCCATAAAATTAATTGCTGATCACTGCCTGCTGAAGGTTAAGCACTGAGTTTGGAGACACTGGGTGGCTACCAAAGGGCTTGATGGACTCAGGATGTGGTTGTGTGGCCATTCTTCTCTCTAGATGGTCCTCTCCGATCCTGTTCACCACGACCATGTAACCCTGCAATCAGAGGAATGGTGCAGGAGGGAGAAGTGGCCAGTGTAGGGGAGGAGACAGCTGACACCAGGAGATCTGTGTGCAACTGTGGCTCCGTTTGGCTGAGCCACAAAATGACCTTTCAGAGTAGTGGTGGAGACTGGCTTTAGAGCTACAAAAGAGGGAACCTGGAGAGCAGATAATGGCTAGCACGGGACGTACAGTAACATTTACTGGAGAGAAAGGAGTGTTCACTCTGTACCACCACTTTGTGCTCTGAACTACTCTCCTTGGAAATAATGTGAATTTTACTGGCAATTGTATGTAGCAATCCAAATCCCAAATAAAATCCATAAGTAGTGTAGTCACTACCATGTGTAGTCAATCCATAGGTACTGTAGCACTTGGTGGGGAGCTGCTTGTGCTCAAATCTTACCGTTACGGATGTTTGGGTGAATGCTTCTGAGGCTGCTCT
This sequence comes from Strix uralensis, assembly GCF_047716275.1. Taxonomy (NCBI): domain Eukaryota; kingdom Metazoa; phylum Chordata; class Aves; order Strigiformes; family Strigidae; genus Strix; species Strix uralensis. The sequence continues at coordinate 20,819,541 of NC_133975.1, forward strand.
AAATCATGGGCTGACAAAAGGTATAATATCAATGTCAGAAAAAAAGCATTTCAAAAATGCACTGAGTACTTCTGCTGGCCTTCAAAGGCTTAGATATCAGCAAGTATGGGATAATATCTGAAGTCCAACCACTAACATTAAAAAAAATTTGGGTTGCTGAGTGTAGGCCAAGTGTCGTTTAGAGATAGTTTACGTGGCTGAGTTGTTGATTAAATTTGTAATGGAAATGCTGAGAAGACCCTTAGTTTAACATAGCCACTCAGTGCTGCTAGAACACATTTACTTCTGAATACTTGTTTGTTTTCTGCAGAGCTCTGGAATTCAGTAGGTTGAATTTGATTATCAGGTAAATATGTACATTTTAGTTTTCATTTACTTTTTTAAACTGACATTTAAACTGGCAAAATATGTTGCTGCACATGTATTTGCAAATTGCATTCATGCTGAGATTCCAACTGTTTCTATAATTGTGAGCCAGTGACAAAATGCTTAGAATCAGAGTGAATTTCCGAAAGCATCAAGTTTTGGTATAGTTCTGCTCTTTTGGGGTTTAGCAGCAGAGAGCAGAGTTATGCCAAACTATTCTTTTAAAAATTATTTTCCTTGTCCCTCATATAGTTGAAACAGAATTTTGTCAGCATCTCATTTTTAAAGTGGAATTTTGATATCTTCGATAATTCTTCTTCATTTTATTCTCACAATTCTGGATGCTTTTAGAATCTGTTTCTTTAAATCCCAGTATGCAATTCCCATGCTCTGTTTCTTTTGGAAGAATATAAGAAAAATCTCTAGAATTCTTTAGAAGTTATCTCAAGTTTCCATTGACCACCCATTGGAACAGGAAACATTTAATCTACTTTTACTCATTTCTTAAACAGCATGCACCTTATTTTGCATCTTGAAGTAAAGCCGTCAAGCACAGTGATAATAACTGTGGGAAAGCTGCTTTTACAAAACAATCAGGGTAATAATTAATAGTCAGACATATCGGTACTTTATGGTTCCTCATTGTACCATTTCCCCTATGATCTATTCAGTTCTTACTCTCTTCTCTCATTGCTCCAGGCCATATTGTGCCGTTGTGCAGATTCCGACAAAGATTTCTGTTTAACACTTGACAGCACAGCATGTCCTGGTGTATTTCCCCCCCTACTCTTACCAAAAGATATTTACACTTTATTTATAATTATTTGAGTGTACAGAATTTTTCGTAAGTTATACAGAAAAAAGCTCGTGATTGTGTTATATATTACATATTTGAAAACTATGCAATGTTTATCTATGAAAATGTAAAAAGGAACTACTGTATATTTTGTAATATAACTTTTCAAATTGTTTGTAACTGTGTATACTACATATTATGGAGGCTGTTGGCTCCATCAATAGGTTACATAAAGATTGTTAGCAATGCAGAAACAGATTTCTTAAAGATGAAAAACATCTACACACTTTCATAATATGGCTTAATGCACAAGGATATTTAACTCTACTTTTCTAAAAGATTTGAATTTTCTGTAATGAGGAATTTGGGAAACACAAGGTTTCTAAAATACTTTTTTAAACTCTTAAACACTATATCTTTTAACTGTTTTGAGGACAGTATATGGCTTTATATTTTGTCACAAATATTCATCTTGTCTGTCCTTGTGCATTGAATGTAAAAATAAAGAGAAGTTTTAAAAAAATAAGATCTTTTAATAATATCTGTTTATATACATATCATGGAAGCTTGCAGAAAAATAAGTGTGCAGACAAGTTCTAGTCTCAGATGATGCAATGTACAAGAAATGAGGTTAGCATCAAGCCGTAAAAACCACCAGAGGCCTGTGTGTCCAGTATTATCATATGAATGAGAGATTTTCACATAGAGAAAAATAAAAGGAATTGCTCAGTGCAATTGTGTGGGTCAAGGTATTTTCTGGAAGGGTTCTGCAGACCGTCCTCAGAAGGTGAGCATGGGAGAGCAAAGCCAGGGCTGTTGTAACAGCAGGCTGCGTGATGAATTATAACAAATGATCTGTGTCACTGTGTTAGGCTCAGATTCCCCCTTCTGCATGAAAGATGGCAAACAGGGTATTTCCAAAATGCTCCTTATAACCCATGACCTGAGAGACGTCTGGCTTATAACTGGGCAAAAATATCCATTTTACTCTGTTTTTAATCACTCATTACCTATGGAGCTTGAAATTAAACAGACACAGAGAAATAAAAAGTACTCCTTAAATACCTTAAGGATTGTTTAAAAAGGTCATTAGACTTCCTAACTATGATCTCAACAGTAACTGAGGAACAAGCCCCAAAAGCAACTGTCATTCCCAACTATGTCATATTTTAGTGAAATGAAAATAGCAGAAGTATTTCTTATAACACAAATATTTGTGCACTACAGTGTAAACTGCCTTATTCTAAAAATGCAGTAAGCATCCTCGGCTCTTGATTTAAAACTTATAGCTTCTTACACCCATGCAAAAATACTGTGATTCTACTTGCCATCACCCTCCATGACTCACTGTCCATCAGGAATCAAAACGCCTCCAGGAAATATGCACAGGTTGTGCCATCCATCTCTCCATTTCCAAACCCTTTGCAGAGCTGCCTAGGGCAAAGTTCAGCAATGTCTACAGGTATTTAACAGCAGGTATGTCATGAAGTGCTGTACTGATCAGAAGCCTTTGAAACATTCAAATAATACTTCAGCTAATAGCCTAGTTGATCCTGCAACTGCTCTCAGTCCTCTTCCTCTCTGCCTGTGACTTAACCATGTTGTCCACAGCTCCTTCTGGTGCTCATGTGCTTTTTTTACCCTCTGCTGAAGTTTCACATTCACTTCCCCCAGTTTCAAATTCTTGATAACACTGCATTTAACTGCACCAGGCCTACCACTATGAAAGGTTCTCATTAATCAGAAATGCAGAAATGCAGGTTAGATGCTTCAGCTTGTTATGTAGTGGTGGGCACCCAGTCAGGTCCCCAAGACAGCCACTGGCCATGCCATTGAGAAAGGCTGTTCTCTGATTTACAGCAAATCATTTGAGGGTGTAGACTGGTGTGGTACCATTGGCAGTAGCTTAACCGACACACAATAGCAAAGGATCTGATCCAGTCAGTTAAAAGTAAATAGTGAGCAGTACCGAGTAAAAATCCACTAGTTTAAGAGCTGTGAAGGGAGGATATACTCTATACACATACCAGGGAATGACAGGCCACACTTCAACTGTGTAATTTCAATGAGCTGTGCTTCCATGCAAGCGCTTTATCTGCATTCGGATGTTTTTTCTCTAGCTAATGGCCAAGCCTGGTGTTGCCGCATGCCAAAGGCATGACACTGTATGTGTAAACCCACTCATGATAGTTTTACAGTGAATACTTTGTAGATCTTAGTCCTTTTATTACAATTCTTCTACAAAGGAAACGTGATTCATGCGTGAGAGCTGAGTGTTTACTTTGCATATTGGATAGTAATTATACTGATTTCCATTGAGCTGTCCATAAGCAGGTTTCCCCTAACAACTGAGATCTGAGTGTTTCAACAAGACAGACAAACAGAGTGAAGGCTAGCATTAAAGTGTCACAAACATTCCATCTTACTCAACACCTGATGAAATTCCTAATTGCCGTTTACACTTTTGGGGTGTATCAATCTTTTTACACAGCTCAATGTCTAAGGACACATTAGCATAGCATAAACAATCAGAGCAATTACAGGAGAAGATATTTTGCAACCAACACCACAGTTGATAGATTGGGTTTTTTTACACAATGCAAAAAGCATAAATTACAGGACATGCAAACAATTTATGGACCAAATGCTGCCCTTGGTTAGGCAACATGCAACCGTAATTGACATCAGGAAAACTAGTGCAGTGTGAACCAGGATAGCATTAGCCCTATTTTAACTGACTAATGCAATGGCCTCAGGCACTGGATCTCAAATGGTTGCCAGCAGAAGGCTAGCTCTGGTGTTGCTGTATAGTACAAACATGTGGAATTGACTCTTGCTTGTTGCTTCCAGCTGTTATATTGCCTGAAAAGATATACTTAAAGGTACCTATCAATGTAATTTCTCCGTCTTCCTCAAAGCCTGCTAGAACACAGCCTCAAACACTCCCCAGCAGAGTGGGAAGCATATAGCTATTCCTGCCCACTAGGCACAGAGCATCCTTTGGCCCGTGCTTGAGGACAGATGTGACACAAGGAACATTTTTGATGAAAATGGCAGCACAATGGCTCAGGTTATGGGCTCGTATGCTGGAAGTTGAAAGAAACTTAGGAGGTCTAAGTGTGTCCTGGAGAAATCTGCTTACCTTGGTTGCTGCCTTTGGCCAGACTGGGCGTGTCCTCACTGCCCTCAGAGCTGACACCTCTCTCACAGAAAGGGGAAAGAGAAGAGGAGCAGGAAAAATCACGAGCAGCTCATTGTGGCTCAGATGAGATCCCATCTCTGCCTTCAGTCCTGTGTGCTTGGGACAGCTCTTGCCCCTCCCCTCAAACATGACAATGCTGCCGAACCAAGGAACCCCTCAAGCTGATGTTCACCCAACTTGGGAAAAATAGGGGCAGGGAATGATATTTTGTTTTGTCCCCTCCCTCCCCACATTGCAAACTTGGGATGCTGGGTGTAGAGGAATCACAGACAGAGCAGGAGTGAGGCTGGAGGAAGAGGTCTCCAAAATAGGGCAGGACTCCTGGGGTTAAAATGAGGTGAAATTGGTACCTGGGCTGGGTGACAGGTTGGACCTGGTCATTAAATGACTGCATGTGCATCACAGCAGGCAGAGATCACTTTGGCTTCACCATCAGCAATTTCAACACTAGCTTGAAATGCAGGGAGAGGAATCTGTTTTACTTCCTTTGGAGTAAAACAAAACACCTGGTGAGCCCTGGGCTCATGAAGCTGGCAGTCCTTCTCTAGATACCTCATGGTGATGGATGTGATGGAGCATCTCCTGTCCACACCTCCTAGTCAGGTAGGAGACCACCAGCTGTGCATTCACAGTCTCAACAAAGGCCTCAATACAGTGGACTCAAAGCTTTCACTAAGGTTGCTGAGAAGAGAAAGCAATCTGGTGTTCAGGGGCACCCCATCACAGGGCTTCATCTTGGGTGCTGCTTGCAGAGGGATGGAGGAGACCTCTCTCCCTCTGCAGGATGGCAGCTAGGCCATCTCTTCTCCAGTATACACACACAGAGGGATGCTGATGTGCTGGGTACAAGCACTGCATATTGGTGCATTTAGGACATGTATCTGCAGTTGGAAGAATGATCCATGTGAAAAAGTAGCCAGGCACCAGTGGCTATAAAGCTGAGATATATAAATCTAGGAAAACAACACTGTTGAAATCAGTAACTGAAAAATAGTCAGACAGATTAATTGTGTGGGTCATTAATGGTTGTCATTAGTCCCTCCAGAGAATGAGAGGTCTGGTTCCTGGTGAATTTGGAGATTCTGCTTGTTAAGTGGTCTTCTACTGTTGCAACTACTTGTCCTGTGATGGATATGGATATTGCCTGAGAGCAGCATGAACACTCCCCCTCTGTTAGTAAAACTAACTTGTTCCCAAGCCATATTCAGCTGCCCCTCTTGAATGTGAGTCAGAGAGGTATAAGCCCTGAGAGGCAACTTTTAAAGCTGTTAAGATGTCTCAGCCATGTGTAACAGGTGACAGGGATGAATTACAGTTTATGGCAGTTTAGTGTAAAGCTCTGGGTCTTTTCTCTTTTGTATCAGCTTGTTGTGCAGTGGTGCCTTGCAGGGGAAGACCTGTAGTGCTGTGCTGGGAGGTATGTTTGAAGTTACATTTACTCAGCCATTGTCACAATTAATAATCTGTTTCAGGACACACCACAGGGTCATTTTTGAATAAGAGTAATGAATGAGAGGTTCAGTCAATGAAAAATCTTGCTACAGGGACAGTATAGATAACACTCCAGAAGCTGCTATGATCTGACAAGAGCTGGAAGGACCAGTCAGCTGGAGCATCCACAAAGGCAAAACATAACCCCTGTTGTGTGTTAGGGGCTTGTAGGGCAGTGAAGACTCGGAAGATATGGCAGGATGCAGCAGCCAGTATGTTCTGGGGCGGTTCCCCATACTCACTTCACCAGCACAGTGGAGCTGTCGAGTCCCAAGGACACCCTGGTACCTGGGGGTTCGGCCACCAGGACTTAAGGCCTGGGGCTGGTGCAGGCACGGGGCAGCATGTAGAGGGACCTCAGTGGGGGGGTCCCCCCCTCTTTTGCTCAGGAACAGATTTAAGCCAAAGTGTCAGATAGATCAGTTTTGCAAAATGCCTCACTAGAGAATGAACACTTGGTGCTTTCACATCAAATTTAGCTTTTAAATGGTTTAGCAATCTTTTAAAAGATGACAAGGGAGACTGGATGGCAGAATTCCTTCAGCATATGTACAGCATCTTCAATAAAGCAGACTATGGTTAATGGAAAATATCACAGTGCTGAGAACGAATTTCCCATCTAACCAGTAGAAAGGGCCATTTCAGCACCATCTGTTGACATATCCTGGCAGTTCGCCTAGATGCAAATCTCAGAGGAATTTAATATTGCTTCACCTGGGCCAGGTGCCTCGCTCACCTCAGGAACAGGCATTGACATTGGCCTCTGTAGGACACAATTTTCAGAGTGTGCCTATGCCTGCATGTGCACGTTTTACAATAGGTGTTTCTTAGTCTTAGGTCTGCAAATGACTAGTAGGATAACTGGTGCTGTGTAAGATAGCACAAGCAGCTATAATTGTTTGTTGGGGTTTTTTTTTTAAATAACCACATGTATTTCCACACATGCACATAAGCAACTGAAGTAGAAATGAAAAATAATAAATAAACACTCAAAATGTTACCTAATATCTATTGGGGTACAAATGAACACCATTCAAGATGGGCTGTGGAATTTTTTTTTCCCCTAAAAGTTTCAAGCAGCTTTTCAGCTTAGAAAGGATGAGGAAAACTTCCCTGGAGAGATAAAGTATTTCAAATAGCTGAATCAGGGCTTCTAGGGCACAGCTGGTGATGCTTTAAAGCAAAAAGAAGTGATTGAAAACAGCTGAAAAGTGACTGAAGGTTTAAGGGTATGAGCCAGAAGCTGCTATGTATTTAAGTGTCTGAAGATTAGCTGATGGTAGGTAAGGATGGTAGTTTAAGACTGTGGCTGTTTAATGAGGAGGTAAATGTTTAATTTTTTTATCATTTAGTACTAGTTAGTTGGTTTGAATCCACTGTACTACAGCAGAAGGGAATGAAGTTTCTATTCTGAGTGTTCTCTTGAACCAGGGGAGTTTTGGGTGAAGGGGAGGATATGTTTTCTTGGGCACGTCAGTGATGTTCTGAAAGATGTACTCAGTGAGGACCTTTTTGTTGATGTTTGTTGTAGGAGTGTTATTTTTTTCTCTCTCTTCCCTAGTCATGAGCTAACTTCTGTGAAGGTTTTATGTACAATCTAAACTTGCTCTGCTAGCTGTGTAGTGGACCTGATGGATAAACATTAGTTAAGACTTTATTCTGTCTGTAGGAGAGAAAAGAAAAAAAAAAAAGTAGGGCAATAGATATCTGCATGTACTTATTGTTCATTATTGCTATAATACTGTAGGAGGGATGGATCAGATTTTTGTGCTTTGGGTGCTACTAAATACAGACCAGAATGCTTGTCTTTCTGAAGAAAGCTTTACTTCTTTTTGTGTGGAAAAAGAAGGCATAAAATGTGGCTAACCATCACTATACAATATGGAAAACTTATCTAAAACAATGTTGGGGGAACTGAGGTGCTGAGAGTTTTAGTTGAGATTGGATAGAGAATCATAGGATCATTTAGGTTGGATAAGACCTTTAAGATCATAGAATCCAACTGTAAAGTTAACACTGACAAGTCTACCACTAAACCCTGTCCCTAAGTGCCACGTCTACATATCTTTTAAATACCTCCAGGGAGGGGATTGAGTACACACTCAGTAAGTTTGTAGATGACACCAGTTTAGGCAGGAGTGTTATCTGCTTGAGGGTAGAAAGGCTCTTCAAAGGGATGGAAGAGCTGTGGTCAATTGTATGAGATGCAACAAGGGTAAGTGCTGGGTCTTGCAGTTGGCTTTGTGTGTTTGCACTTGTTCCATCAGCATCCACCCCCTCAACAGTGCTTGTGCCTGTAGAAGAGGGAAGCACCTGAATGAGGAAAGCCATGAGGAAATTCCACCCCAAATCATCCTGATGCAGGTCTATTTCTTAGCTGTCTCTTGTCTTTGCTCAGGACCACCAACTAAAACTGGCCCAGCTTGTGCTGTTCCAGAAGAGGGGGTCTGAACTGAGCCAGTGTCACCTAGGGCTCTGTAAGTCCATAAAAAGCAATGGAAATTGAACCAACTTTGCAGTTTTATCATGTGATAAAATACTTAAAAAGAATGCAGCTTTCTCAGCGTGGAGTGGTTAAGAGGGAGTGATGTTTTCTCCAATGATTGAAATGGGTATGAGCCTTAACTGAGGTTGCAAAGCAGTCTTTAAAACCTAGTTTAGACTCTCTCTGCTTGGGTGGATTGGTTTGGGGCTGTGCCATTCAGGGCTTATATCTGGCAAGACAGCCCACAAAAGACTAGGAAAACTGTTGGATAACAGTGATATGAGTAAATGGCCAAAAGTACTTTGCTGACAGGGGATTAGGCTGGGTTCTGACCAAACCACTTGAGAATCAGATAGTCGTCTACTGACACTACTGGTCTCAACAAATTACACACCAAGATAAATGTGCAGAAAATATTACTGTAGCAAAGGTCTTGATGTGCTGGAGGATCATAACCTGTTACTTATTACCTGAAAGTCTTTTCACTAAAAATACATGCAGTATACTGGATTACAGAAACAAAATGGAGTTGACAAACACTACATTAATATGGTTAACTCAAGTTTGTGAGGCAATACAGTGTTTAATATAGCAAAAGTCCCACCTGTTTTGCTTTGCCTTGAATGGAAAGATTCCTGTTCTGGAAGGAAATCTGAAGCACCACAGTTTTTGATATTAACTGCCTAGGTTCAGGCACTTGAACACCTCTGAGCAAAGGAAGGAAAGTTAGGCAGCTGAGAGAGGAATCACCATGTGGCATAGCAAGGTATCCATTGGAGAGGACAATGAGGTGAGGGTTAGTGCAATGTGATGCTGAGATCCTCCAGCCTGGTGACAGGCAGCTCTAGTACTACCTACAAGTGGTGTAGTCTATATACTGGCAATACTGTGTGCGTGGATTCTCACTTCCATGATGATGTGAGGTGGCAATACTGCTCTGGGGACTTGATGTTACTGTGAGCTAGCCTGGGTGTCTCCAGCCCAGGGCTGGCTCAAAGGCTCTATTAGAGCTTTTAGATTTAGACTGCTGAAGTTAGGAGCTATTAGCATAAGAGGCAGGTGGTGGCTGCATTTTTTCCTGTTAGTCTTTCGGGAAGAGCATTAAGTGCATGTGTCCCAGATCAGGCACCACCAGTAAAGAACCCCCCCACCAAAACAAAAAAAAACCCCAACCAACCACCATCTCACCACATTCCCCAAAACCAAACCAAACCCCCAAAAATGGGGAGTAATCCTGCTGAGGTGTCTGTTAGGTTGGGCAGCCTTGCACATTCCCTTGGCACTTTCAACAAGCTGATGATTCTGCATAGACACCTGTAGAAAGCCCTGCAGTGGTTTCCACAGGACTAGGTAGCAACCAAGAAAACCACTCATGAATACCAGCAGTACCCAAGATGCTGGTTCTGGGTTAGAATAGGACTGGAGTGTAATCCAACTCCTGAGAATGCTTATGGACTAGGAACATTATGAAGCCAAGCTCCCATTCATATCTCCTGTGGCACAAATACAAGTGATGTTGACAGAACTTTTGCATTTCTGTCCGATGTATTGCTAATTTGTAGGGGCAGGGCAGTTTTCTATGGAGTGAGAAATATAGACATGAACCTCCTTGCTAAGAGGCTGTTGAGTGCTGCTGCATCCTGGGTAGGTTCTCCATTCACAAGGCTGTCTTTAGTAATAAAAAAGCTGCCTTTGTATAAAAAGACAGTAGTATAATCACACAGCCCTATCAGTGTATTAGGTATACATATTTTATTTTATTTATATATATATATATAAAAAGGCAGAAGTAGAGTAGCAGATTCTTGGACATACTAGGCACTGGGGCACCTTCACACAGTTTTTTGGCATTTACAGTAACCAGAAGCTGTAATCAAAGCCAGTCAGAAAGATATACCACAAGTATCTCTGAGTTTTGAGTTCCTTATTGCTATTTCTCTGAGTCTTGAAGAGTGCTGGAACAAATTAGGCAAAAATAAGGACAAATTTCAAATGAATTGGAGGGTTTATAATTGTAGACATCAGCAAAAATTAGGTGTCTAAATTCCAGCTTGTAAGGCAGGAAAAGGCTTGGACTGAGAATTGAACTATTCTGAATTCGTAAAAATCAACTACCTGAGTGTTACCTTCATGTGGAAGAAACTATTAGAAATATTAATTTTTAATGAAATTGGACATTCAGCTCCTGAATACTCACACTTGCCAAGGCCTGTGGGCCTTTCTTCCATGGTCTTTGAATAGGATGAAGATTCACAGAATCATAGAATCATCTAGGTTGGAAAAGACCCTGAAGATCATCCAGTCCAACCATCAGCCAAACATTAACAGTTCCCAACTACACCATGTCCCTCAGTGCTATGTTGACCCCACTCTTAAACACCTCCAGGGATGGGGACTCCGCCACCTCCCTGGGCAGCCCATTCCAATGCCTAACAACCCGTTCTGTAAAGAAATGCTTCCTAATATCTAGTCTAAACCTTCCCTGGTACAACTTGAGGCCATTCCCTCTTGTCCTATCGCTTCTTACTTGGTTAGAGGCTCTCTCTCTGCAACCTCCTTTCAGGTAGTTGTAGAGGGTGATGAGGTCTCCCCTCGACCTCCTCTTCTCCAGACTAAACAACCCCAGTTCCCTCAGCCGCTCCTCGTACGACATGTGCTCCAGACCCTTCGCCAGCTTCGTTGCCCTTCTCTGGACACGCTAGAGTCATTCAATGTCCTTTTTGTAGTGAGGGGCCCAAAACTGAACACAGTAATCGAGGTGCGGCCTCACCAGTGCCGAGTACAGGGGTAAGATCCCTTCCCTGTCCCTGCTGGCCACGCTATTTCTGATGCAAGTCAGGATGCCATTGGCCTTCTTGGCCACCTGGGCACTGCCAAGGCTCATATTTACAGTTAGGTCTAGCAAAGTAATTCAGTTTTCTATCATAAAACACAAGGACAGTCATGTGATATTTCTTTCTACAGTGAGGGGAACTGCTCTGGAGCAGTGTTTTATTTGCTTGGTGGTATAAAGTTCAGTCTTTCCGCAACAATAAGCCATTTCTGTTGGAAACTGTCCTGCTGAATGTGTACAATATTTCATCTGGAAGTCAAATGTCCAATCTAATTCAATACTCTTATTGGTGAGACACAAATCCTGAGGACATGCTCTTATGTTTGCTTCTAACAAGCAGAAGCTTGAAGGAAGACATTGTGAGAATCACTCAATGTTCTTAATCTGATGGAGAAAAAATAAATTTGTCTTGCAATGTAGATTATGGACCTCATGAATTTACTTAATCTGTACCACTATATGTATGTTGGCATGGACTATCCTCGAGTGGTTGAGATGTGCACTGGGGCTGGTGGAACAGAAACTATGGTAAGGACAACAGTATGGAAACTTTACAGGGTACATGCCCCAGATCACAGTTCAGCCATACCCTGGAGCAATTACGGGTGTTCAAACTCTGTGCTGCTCCCTGTGGCATTACCACTCAACATCAGCAATCTAACATGGCTTATAAACTCAAGCAGGGTTCAAGTACTGTTGCTGTCTGGACCTTTGCCCAGTACTGTTGGCTGAAAAGGGACAGTTATCTCTGCATTGAAGAGCAAGTAGAGGTTAATTTGCTGATAGCACCTGGGATAGCCCATTCAAGGAGCTACCCCGATGAATCATCCTTGAACTACTCTGTCTTGACTTGTGCTACACATAGACTTCCAGGAGAATATTCTAAACCCTTCTGTCCTGTTGTAAACAAAGTCACTATATTTATCAGAGAACTGCAGTAAAGACCCAGAGAACTGCTCTTTTTTTTTCTGGATGGAAGAGTGATGGAGACTGTAAAAGGCTGTGGAAGATTCTCAGGACTCCAGTGATTCTGGGGTTTGGGGTTGGTTTTGTGTGTTCTTCTCCCTTCTTCTTTTCCCCTTGCTTCAATTTATTCACAGACAAATGAAAATGCCTTTCTTTTTCAGCTGGCCTCAATTTAAAACACTAGACTCTGGCATGGTAGTTTTGTGTGTTGTGCTGGTTTTGGCTGGGATATAGTTAATTTTCCTCATAGTGGCTAGTATGGGACTATGTTTTGGATTTGTGCCGAAAGCTGTTAATTCAGTTATTTTTTCATTATTGCTCAGTAGTGCTGACATGGTATCAAGGCCTTTTCTGCTTCTCACCCCACCAGCGAGTAGGCTGGGGGTGTACAAGAAGTTGGGAGGGAACACAACTGAGACAGCTGATCCCAACTGACCAAAGGGATATTCCATACCATATGACGTCATGCTCAGCATATAAAGCTGGGGAAGAAGGAGGAAGGGGGGGGACATATTTGGAGTGATGGTGTTTGTCTTCCCAAGTAACCACTACATGTGATGGAGCCCTGCTGTCCTGGAGATGGCTGAGCACCTGCCTGCCGATGGGAAGTGGTGAATGAATTCCTTGTTTTGCTTTGCTTGCGTGCACGGCTTTTGCTTTACTGCTTTTTACAGTTCAACTTTTTGTTGAACTGTCTTTATCTCAACACACAAGTTTTCTTACTTTTACTTTTCCGATTCTCTCCCCCATCCCACTGAGGGGGAGTGAGAAAGCAGCTCTGTGGTGTTTAGTTGCTGGCTGGGCTTCAACAACAACGTGTGCTGAGGAGATCAAGGGTGAGACAAATATCCAAGAGTTTTTAGATGAATTATTCTTCATGTAAGTAGAATTGATATCGTGTGTCTTCAAAAGTTACACTTTATAAGTTGAACTTTTCTTTGTTCTAGGTGTGTGGTTGTTAACACTGTTTTTTAAATGTTTTAAAGAAAATCCTTTTATTGGATTCAGTGAAAGAATCGATTGTATGTATCTTTACATATTTGCAGAAGGGGCCTTTGTTAAACCCAGCCTCCTATCTTCAGACCTTCAAATAGTTCTGGAATTATGAGAGGCGGGTACACAAAGCAGTGGGTAGATATCTAAATTTCTGCTTTCATCTGCTAGTGGTGGTGGGTTAGGTGGGTGCCTGAGGAATTACCTGTTAGGGTTTTTACAGGCAGACTTAGGACCATAAAAATTTTTCCAACTGAAAGAGGGATTTTATTTTATGCACATTCCCTTAACAAGCATTTCATGCATCACGAGAGAATCTAAATATTCCCAGGATAATGGTATTTGGGCACAAGCTACAAATAGCCATGAAGTAGGGGTTTAGAGAGTAGCCTGTTTTTTTTTTTTATTATTATTTTTTCCTGTTGCTAACTGAATTAGCACATGGGGTAATAAAGGTTTCTCGGAAAGGTACATAGTTATCTTATTACTCAAAATGCTGAACAAGGTTTTTCCTATCCCTGATATCAGCATCAGTGTAACCGACTATCATATGTTGTTCCTCTGCACAAACCCATGTGGAGCTGATAGTATCCAAGCACCAGGGATCTCCTGTGTATTCTCACCGGATATGCAAGACATGAAAGTGAAGCTTTTTATCTGCTTTTAACACTGGAAAGGCACAGAGGGTATGTTTGCAGAGCACACTAATGCAGTGCCATGTGGGATAGAAGAGTTTGCCCTAGGAGAGCCCGAGAAACAGGCTGTGCAGCAACACCGTGCTGCTAAACTGCCTCTGGACCCTGGCCCCAAGAGCCTCTGAGGGCGCATCTGCACTTGCCAAGGTTATCCCTGTGTGGCTGTCACTTTGTTGTGGATTTCAGCCTTTCTAAGAACATCTACATTGTTTTAATGAGTGTAGATCACCACTTTTAATTCTGTTAGTCCAAGTTGGGTATCTGAAGAATGTGGCCAGAATTACTCTAGGCTATGGAATATTTGGATTCATGTCTTTATTTTATGGCAGCTTTTCAGGTCAGTAAATTAACTCCTAAATATTGGCCTATTGGTGCTTCTGAAGGCTGCTGGTGATTTTAATATGTAACTTATTTTTGCTTGGGATCAGACACAGCTGAGCAGTAAAGATTTAAAAATATCTAGAGGAAAGATTTCTGATACTCTACAACTTCTCATATTTGTTTAATGTAGAAAACTCCAGGCTATTTTCATTAGAGCAGATGTATCTGGATTTCCCTTATTGGTGTTGCAACCAACAGAATTGAAATGATTAACTTGTTTTCCGGGACTAGTATGTTGTGATTGACTCAAAAATGAAATCAGAAGAGCTGTCCACATGCAACTGGAGCTGGCTTGGAAGAGCAATGCAACACCAATGAGCAGATGTGAGCCTCTGAACCTCGTCGGCTGTGTAGGACAGCAGACGGAGGCGGTAGGGGACAAGGAGGCAGGGACAGCATTATTGCCATTAACCAACTCTGCAGAGCAGAAGGGGAAAACTATGCTTTGGTCTTTCTGGAACAAGGTAAAGCATGAGTGGAGACACTGATTCCGGTCAGTTAGTACTGGTGTGTTTTGGAAAGGCTGTTCTGTGGTCTACAAACACTTGCTGAGCACACTGCTCTCAAGAAACAAACCTTCAAAAAAGCTCTGAATGTGTTTGGACTGCTGGAAGGCACACATTGATAAACAGGCTGGTGAAATCAGAGGGATTAATCTTACAGTAGTTGCTTGGGGGTGGGATGGAGTGTCACAGCCTTTAACAGAGGCCAGCAGTCTCAGTTTGTCTGCACAACTAAGCTAAACAAGGCCTGAAGGATATGCTCGGGCACTGGCTTGTGATCATCTCGGCTATTTGGTGGTAGGCTTCCTGGCCTAATGAGCCTGTTTGAGTAGAATCCTCCTAGACAATGGCTGGGCACTGTTTGGAGTTTTATGAACCAGGACTGGTCCCAACAAGAAGTACATTAGGCAACTGGATTTTCAGGAAGAAATTAACTACTCACAGCCAGATAGGGGAGCCTGACCTTCATTAGTTTATTAATACAAATCTAGCCAGGGAGATTTGCTTTTAACTTGCACAATTAAAGATGCTTGCTGTGTAAATCCATGACTGGCCATGCCATAACGAACAGATAGGAAATGCCATGCAGGTTCCTGCTTTTGTGAACTGCCATAACACGGTGCTAGGCTTTGCCAATGGACTTGTGCTTTCTCCTGTTCACCTGGCAGAACTGGAAAGAGCAAAGAGCAATGCCGACTATTAGGAGCTATCTAGAAGGCTGATGAGTGATTAAGGAGAGGTCAGTGTGGACAAATGAAGAACACTAGAAATCAGAAAATGCGAACTGGGGAGGGAAGCAAGGTCAAGGAATACGTTAGCAGAGAGGAAAGATCACCGAACACAGTTATAAACGAACCTGTTGCAGCTAGTTTTCTTCTAAGGGGTTATTAAGATGCCCAAAGGTGGATGGGTATCTGATAGCACTTACCAAACAACCCAAGTCCCTTAAGTCAATGGGCACACAGCACTAGTGCACTTTAAATTCGGAACCTCAATGCTTCAGAATATCTAATCTACTGCAAGTGGTTGGGTGTTTTGTTTTGTTTTCAAACACGTCTAATGCTTATTGTAACATAAACACATACTGCAATTATGCAAATGATCTTTTCCTTTCCATTTTGGTTACTCATTATCCCCAATCTTTTCTGGTTTTGATGCTCACTTATCTGTACACAGCTGCTTTTAACACAGATACCTTATATTTAGGAACAGACTCGGTTACTTTTTTTACTGTAAATAATAATTTGGGCTTCTGGCATAGGAATTAGGTCTTTTCATAAACATCCAAGCTGTGATGCATTTCCAGCATATGTATATCCCAGTAGCTGCTTTTTCTTAATTTACAATGTTCTGTTGATTATTCAGGAATTGCTCCTGCCACCTAGATCTTGGAAGACAGCATAGGAAATTGCTCCAAGCTTGGAATCCCTTCATCATTCTTTAGCTTCCTTACACTTGGGCTTGTTCAAAAATTCCAGCTTTTTCTTTTACTTCTGTTCTCTTTCTACATCCCAGCCTTTTAATGAAGTTCATGCATTTATGGGAGGGAGGAGAGGGTGTGTGGGTGGAATTCCTCAGTCAAGGCTTATTCAACCTGTTTTGTACCTTTGTGCTGCATTTCATCCAGGATAAGGGTCAACAGTCAGCCAGTGTTAAATGTCATAGTCCATTAGTCTATGGGGACAGCTTACACAGACAAGAATCTGCTATAAAACAAATCTCTTCACAGATAATCTGTATTTCCCATGTGCTTTTAAAGACCATCTGATGCTTTCCCAGTAGCTCAAATGGAAATACAAAAGTCGCAACAGGTTATACTTATAATACATAATCAGTATGCCAGGACTAATTCCCGTGCATTGGTCCCTTTACTACTGATTGAAATTTCTATTGCAAGGTATGACTTTCCAACATGTATCAATATATAACTTTCAGCATGCATTCATGCCTGTATATTGGGATGCCATGTTCATCACTGTGTGGATTGGGAAGCAGCACCATGCAGTGGCCACAAAGTCACCCACATATGGATGCCCACATTCAGGTATGGCCTGCTACTACCTTGCTACATAATTCAAGGCTGAACAAACTTTTCAGCATAGTTGCAAATTTTGCATAACAGGCTTGAATCACCTACTACATAACCTTAAAGTCATTAACCACTCAGAACTACTCAACATTGACTTTTTTTTTAAGCTTATCTTCACCTCCCTCCCTTTCTCAATCTGTAGCTGGTAGAAAAAATTATTTTTTCATCGCACTTTGATACACTGTATGTAATGACTTCTCTCCCTTGTCACTTGCTGTAACACACATCTATTTACTTAGTTGGTGTAAACTGCATTAATTTCAGAGAATTGGGCACCTATTTCATAAATAACGACTCAAAAATTCTTTCTTGTCTCTAATTTATTTGCTAATGATTATTCTGGGCTGATCCAAGGGAGAAAAAGAAAAATGGCTACCACTTATACCACCTTAAGCACTACCTGTGTTGTTTAGATGGCTGGGCTTCCATGAAATGTGTATAAACAAGCAGCATTTTAGCTCTATACTTGTGATTTATTACTTCCTCACTCCCATCCTGACCACTTAGCATGGGCTGCAGAAACTATAAACTTCAGTGGTCTTGTTTTAATTTACAAAAAGTAATTCTTGATACAGCAACTCTTTTTTTTTTTTTTTTTTTCCTTCCCTCCTTGTGGATGTAGTTGAACTATGTAGCTGCTTTGCTTAACTAACCATCTCCTCTTTCTCTCTGGGAATTGTTTGATTCTCTAGGTTGTCAAATAATAGCCCCCTAGATCTTATAAGAAATGAAGGATAATAATGTAAGTATTATTATTTCAGCCTTAAGTATTGCCAGTTTATTGTGAAGAGTTCCTTATCTTAACATACTTTAAATATACTTTGGTAGAACTTCTGATGTAATAGATAACAATAAACAAAGACCTAACCATTAACTGCTGGCATCAAGAAATATATTGCAGCTTCAGCAATTGCCTTCTGAAATACAGATGTGAAATCATGTTTCTGGCAAGCCTTCTTAAATTAATTAATTACTGAAGTTGAGAACATGGGCTTACTTTGGAGAGCAAAATGGAGTCAGCCTGACTGCTAACACTTAACTCTGACCCATACATACACAACCTAAACCACTGCTGCTCTAAGAACCCAATGATTTCCACACCTGGGTTGCAACCATGCCACCACTGACAAACTCCCATGGGATTAATACTTCCCTAGGAATTTCATTTTTGCTATGTATGACATACATACTAAAATACATGTTGCACATGTAGAGTACTACAAGCAAGATTTGCCATATGCATGTCCAAATAGCTTTTTGTGACCGTCTAACTGTACATGCCACTTAGTACCTAACATCATGCCTATGTTGTGACAATTGTCTACTTGTCTTCAAAGGCTATGCTTGACTTTCTGCAATACTTCTGGGTTTCCTATCTAAACCTGCCCCAGTTTTAATACAAATGCACACTATTTTTTTTTATTAGGTAGTAAAAATGTTAAGGAATTTGATATAATCAAATTTAGCTGCACAAGTTTTCACAACTCAAGACTCAAAACTGCTGGTGATCCATTTGCATTGGATAACAAAAGCACAGCATATAACCTCTGCAAGTCAACAACAGTTTAGTATGTAGAAGTGAAGCTCCTTTGTAACACTTCAAAATGCTTAGCTATACATAAAAATAACAAAATATGTATTTACAAATGTACGAAGAACAAAAAGTACTCTTTGCACTTTTCTTGCTTGAATAAATGAAAATAATGTGGCATACTTAATTCACTTTCTGACTATATGGCTGGAGGGCAAGGGGTGGGGGAGAAAGTTTCAACATCTGTTGTTTTTTTTTCTGCTTGCTTATTTAATGCAACTGCTGCCTCAAAGCATCAACTCTTCTCTGAACAGTTTTGAATTTTCATTTTTCTGCAAGCAAAATATACCCTGATGATATGTGTACATATATATTTATATATATAAATCTCTCTTGAAGGTTGGAGGTTTTTTTCCTTTTAATTCATTCCTTTCTTACTAAGAACTCCTATGTCTTGACTGAAAGCAAAATAAGTCTTCCAGGTCTGCTCTGTGAGAATGCTACATTCCTCAAAGAAAGCAAGGGCTGATTGTCCCATCTGAAGCTAAGGAAACAGACACCTAAATAATGTTCTTGAGAATTTGCAACAGCTAGATATTATTTCATCTGACAGGTGCTTTAAAAAAAAATCCTCCACATACAGGCTGAATTAGAAAAATATTTTTATTTACAAGAGTAAATAATGTAGTGCAAGGAGAGTGGATTTAACCCTCAATAATGCATAGATTGATGCAATTTATAGTCTGTGATCTACATCATTTTGCAGAGGTGCATGCACACCTGCTTTAAAGGTCAGACCTTTCCTACAGCCACTTACCAGAGAGCTTTAAATCAGAAGGCATTTGCACTCCATACTTGTTATCCATATATCCCATCTAACATTTACCAAATAAACTGTCACTTAAGTAGGTGTCTGTAAGTTACTGTAGAACATGAAATAAAATCCTTGCCAACATTATCTATGGAAGAATCAAAAAATAAATGGTTTATTCACTTTGTGTCACCTGTTCATACTCAAATATTATTTATTCATTAGGGAAGCTAATCAGTGACTCCTGGCAGGGTGGGAAACGTTTTGTTGTGCCCACCAGGGAACTGCTAACACTTGAGAAACTTCAACCAAGGATTAGCCAGCAGAACTACTATGTTATGATCATATTGCAAATCTTCCTGGTATTTTTCTTTCAAAACAAACCACTTTTAACATCAAAGAGTTAGCATGGAATATAAAATGCCAAAAAACTAACTGTTATCACTGCACGTACTGAAGCCCTGGCTGGTGGGCCATGGAACTTGGAAAGTGTTGGTGGCTGGGTTTCGTTTTTATGTCATTTCCATGCTTCCAACATGGAAAACTCTGGTAGCTTCACCAGTAAAATAAGCTCAAATGCAGTAAAGGTAATTTAATAAGATATTAGATATGAGAGTAAAACTTCTTCATCAAAACCAGTGGGAGATTCTCTCATTCTTCAATTAGGCAAAGACTCTGCATGTTTCCTTCCAGTCCTTCAATGAAATACAGTATGATCGTGTGTTGGGTATAGTGATATAATCTGCATTATCTGTTTGTAGTGTTAAATAAATTACAGGGATGGTTTTCCTCTATAGTGGAGAAATCAGATCAGTGAATTTTCCTACAATTCTGGGTGTTGGACTGCATTATTAATGTCATTAATATGGTTGGTCACTAGTTCTTAGATTTGTCATTGTTCACATCCCATCTTCCCAAAGGGACATCAACCCTAAGAAAATCACACTTCAGCTTGTAACAAGAAGATTCTGAGGGTTTGACTCCTGCTGTGCTAAATCATTTGAAAAAGTAGATTCATCTTGCTGTACAAGTCTGGTAGCATCCTCGTTGCTATTCCCTGAGGAAGAAGGTTCATCTGATGATGGTTCTGATCTTGTTCCAGAAGAATTATGGGCTTCAGAAAAAAACGTCAAAAGAAATTATTAAGAAAGACCCCACTGCACCTAGGAAGTCTATTCATCAATATTTAAATATTATATGGATATAAAATCACATATAAAGATAATACTCAAAGGTTAGGAAACACTGAAAGAAGAGTATCTGTTAACTAACTATATACTTTGTACATATGTAGTATGATTCCCAAGTTACATAAATTAGAGCTAGTAAGAAAAGAAAGCATGGTTTCAGAATTATTTCCATAGTCAGCATATTATTCACAGTTACATGTCTTAAATGCTATCTAGAAATTATAAAATTCAAGTATTCCTTTTATATTTAAAGGTGTTCTGCTTTAAAATACTATTCCCTATAGGTATAGCTTGTCACGTGGAAAGTAGTTTTTTCTGTATTTTATTACAGAAATATGTCAGAAACCAGTATTTTCTGACATAGGCTTAAGCTGCCTACTGGAGTTAAACCACAACATAAGACAATGTATTTAGTGAAAGAAATTATTTTATAACTGATAATATTAATTTCACAACTTCCTGACCAAGATCCTGTCTTGAGATTTGGAAGTGAAACACTTGGTTGAAGCTTGCAATGCTTTTTAAATGATGATTCATTATTTTTGCATGTGATGGTAGAGGTTTTTTTCCCCTCTCCTGAGCAATGTAGTTTTGTCTCTGATATCTCTTTCAATATGGTAAGAAAATAATGGGAGTTTTAAGAGACTGAAGTCTGGCATTTGGTTTTCTGTCCCTTGAGAAAAGAGAACATACAGCAAACCTTTCTAGTTTAGGACAGCAGGAGTCTGCAAGTGCTGATTGAATTTATTTACTGATTCTGTTACCAGTCTGAAGAGGCTGAACTGCCTCCTCCTAAGTTACTCCAATGTACTAGCTCTCTGAACCTCACTTTTTCTCTCTCATGTATCTGAATGGATCCAGTCATATGAACCAGGGAACACAGTCTCAACGCATACTGCAGAGACAACATATGAAATCAAAGTCATATAATTACTCTAACAATACCACATGTTGAGAGATGGGAAATAATGTCTTATTTCCAGTCATAATCTCCTGTAGTTAATGTTTTTATTAAGAATCTCCTTTATCGGAAATCTCCAGAAACCAACAGGCTTAAACCTATGCCTCACTTCATCCATCCCTTCTCAATAAGCAAAAAATGAGTTGTGTGTCAAAGAAGTTGCTGTTCGGAGGTACCTCTACCAAATCCAGAATTCCTGGTTTTATTTTTGAAGATTTTATCAAAATAAAAAGATCACTCCTCTTTCTTCGGTTTTACTATGACATATACTTACCAGATAAAGACTGAAAATACTGCACTGCAAATGCAACCAGAATCGATAAAAAAAAGGTTCCCATGAAGTAGATCTGTGACAGTAAGTTTAAAAACATAATTAGAGCAGTGTAAAGTCAAGGTAGCACTCCAAATGAACTGTGCATGTACCAAAGGAGCAATACTTACCAGAGTAGATTGTAAAATATTGTTCCAGAAAACTCTCATGTAAAAATAAAGCAACGCTAATGAGCATGGACTAATTGATTCTTGGTTGCTACTATTCCAGCACCTACAACAAGAAAATTAAAACAACTGATTAGTCCTCCTCTACAATTTTGTGGCATCTGTCATCTGGGAATGCTGCAAAATGGGTTTGCAGCAAATCTCAGTAAGACAGAAAAACAAGCAGATATTATCACCACTATCTCACGGGTGATGAAGTAAAACTGCATAAATACCAGATTACCCTCATTAAGCACAAAATACCTTACCCTAGGAGCATATTTTTTATTTTCTTATTAGTCAGCAACGGGTCTAAGCATCCAGGCTACCCTTGCCAAGGAGTCACAGTACAAGGCCATACCCAAGACACTTTGTTCTAACTAATGTGAGTCAACAGCAGTAAGATTAGATGTACAAAATATAGTTGCCTAAGCAGGACACTGGTGCCTAAACCCCTTTTGAGGCAGTGGAATACTACACAATGCAGTCAGAGCTTGCAGAGAGCTTTAGATGACTAGCTATGAGGTATCTGTTGTGGGGAGAGCTGAGTAGCTTTCTCAGTTCCATCAATTAGGAGTTAAGACAGCTAAATCACAGGCACCTATTTTAAGCTACAATTGATTCCTTTCTACCAAGATGAGGAGGGAGGGGTGAGCAGGGGTAGGGTGTGTATATATAAAAATATAAAAAATTCTTATATGTATAAAAATATATATAATTTTTATATAAGGTTATGCATGATTTATATAGTGTATATATATATTTTTTTTAAAAAAAGTACATGCCCTTCTGTACAAAAGTGTATGATGATGGGAAAACTCTGTAATGCTGTCAACTCTGGAGTTACTCTCACTGCAAAGCAGATGGATTCAGCCCAAGGGAAGGCAGAACTCAGGCTCAAGCTTACACTCCAGATGGACCAGCTGGTCCAGAAGCCCTATTTATCTGACTGGTAATTTCACATGGAGTGGAGGTAATTTAGGGTACAGGTTCAGGCTAACTGCAATGAATAACAATTTCAGTGGATTGTTGGTGAATTGACAAATGAGGTTTTAAAACTGATGACATCTCAACTTTTTTTGTGTCACACCACACTCAGTAGCAAAACAGAAGACAAACCACCCATTCTTGGTTCACTGCTCCATTCATCAGCTCCTCCTCCTTTAAATATCTGAAAGGCAATTCCATAAATCCACCAAATATTGTATAAGCTTCCCATTCCCACGGTGCTTTCCAACACATGTAGCTTTACCCAGGTAAAGGAAATGTAAGTTCTGTACTGGAACCAGAGGTTTCTAGGTGGTTTGTGCATGAACAGTGCTGGCACAGGCAGTTCAGACAGCAGAGCTGTAACCTTCTCACATATTTAATATTCTGTGCCACAACATCTGTGTCAGGCTGGAACATCTTTGCAGAGTAAATAGGAAGGAATGCTATTATCCCAGTTACAAACTTTCAAGTTCTGTATTAAATTATGCTGTATTTATCATTAAAAGATTGTTTTGGACTGTATACAAATTGTCAGTGCCTAACTTCGGAAGCTGAATATATTGAACTGGAAAAGACCTCCTGGATCATTAAAACCAGTCCCTGCTATTTCAGGCAACCACATATAACAAGGTCTCTTTAACAGGCATAAACTGAAATATATTTAGGTAATTTAAGCATTTCAAGCACGTTGACCTGAACCTGCCTTAAATCATACAAGTGAACAAAGTTAATAATTACAGGAGTTGCTGTTCTACAGAGTAAATGCTACTCACGTGGAAAAACAGAAGATGCTGATTAAGGGGAAAAAAGACTCACCTGTAATAAAGTTCCTGAAGAAGTGACGTATTACTAGAATGTAATGCCTGATCAATTTCCAAGTGATCCAGAATGTAGGAAGGTATGGAGTTGCCCTCTTCTATGACAAGGGCCAAATTAAAGAAACCCTAATAATAAAAAAGCATACACATTTTTTTAATCATTAAATTTTCATATGTACATTTAAGGTCCACTGTAAGCATCAAATATCTAAATAATTATAACTGTCTTCTATAAATTCATTTAGTATAGTGTCATCTTCACTGAAAAATTGAGACCCTTTCCTCCTAACCATATACACAGATAAATACTGAAAATGCAAAAGAATCAGTGTTCATTTGTTGTGACACCATTTTTTCAGAAATCATCCGGAAAAAGATCTGAGCTTTCTCATTTCTAGTTGCTCTTTAAACACAGCCACGATATCAAACTATAATCTTTTATCTACTAGGGAAATACAGACTGAAAGCAGAAATGGATTCCTCTCTATTACTGTTTAATTCTTCTCCACCCAGCTCTATAGATCAACAGTAATCTGAATAGTGAAATTGAGAGCAGAAATTTCCTCTAGACAATTTAGGTCCTTAATCTTACAGTTTTGCCTACTGGGACAAGTCGTAGGCATCCCTATGTCTCTTCAGAGCCAGGAAGATGAACACACATGAAATGTATTATATGATTCCCCATCAGTTTGGCTTTCATACTTCGAAGTAATTGTTCATACATCTCTTTTTTTCTGTTGCAGTTAGGTTAGCAGTAATGTTATGTCCCAGTACCCTCAAAGCAGAATCCAACTGTGCTACCTCTAATAAATTCACATACAAGATACTGTCTGGAGACATTGTCATGGGGACAGGGAGACCAGAATATCACACCCAGAACACTTCAGGAGGGTCTGAGGGCAAGAAACTCAGTGTTGAAACACTGTATGTCTTTGGTAATGTGATATAGTGTATATTTTAATTATAAGGCATTTTAAGATGAAGCTTTTGTTGGTGAAGTGAATTAAATTCACCCTAGGATTCACTCAGTATACCAAGGGAAATGGGCCAGTCTTCTTGTTAATATCCTAAAATAGCAGAGGATAGGACTGGAATACAACTCAGCAGTCTATTAATTCTTCCCCTTGCAGTAGCCAAATACCAAGGTCACAATCAGTTGTGCCAAGGTAAGGTAACACTGAATTAGGCCATTCACATCTAGCTTTCAAAACAGGACTAAAACAATTCTAGGACTGTCCATCTATGCTAGGTTTACCTTCCATTATCATGAAACAACAACTACTGACTCACATGGTATTTTGAGATAATTATAACTTATTCTAGCAGGTTTCTTCAGTGCAGATGTAGCCAAGCAGAAAAACCAGACTCATAAATCCTCAGATTGTTCTAAAGTCTGATGTTTTACAAACACGTTATAACAGCAGACCCACCTGTGAATCTCCCTCTAATGCAGCTTGTGCATACATCCGCATAGAGAGCTCAAGGTCTTTAGACTGGTTCTGGTAACCATAGTAGTAGAAATCGCCCATCTTCAAATAAGCTGTGGAAGAAACCAGCAGCCGATCATTTAGAGTAGTTGTAGAAATAGAATTAATGTGATGGAGAAGTTAATAGTAATTCTATTTAAAGCACCATACTGAAAAAAAGAAAAGGTTCTCTTTCTCTCTGGTTGTCTATGTAGCTACCTTCCATTAGCCTGCCCATTGAAAATACTTCTCCTGGTCTCCCTTTAATTAAATTTAGTGAATGATATTGCTACTTTTACAAAAACTGAGACTTAGAGACTTTATACTGCATTCCTTCCTCACTTGCTAAATCTGTCTTTGGGCAACCTGTGGCCTTAATATTCAGGTTAGCCCTACTAACTTGATGAGACTTAAAAACATGCTGTCCGAGCGTTTGTTCTATACCTGTCACTATGGTGGCTGAACCCATCCCAAAAGTTACAGAACTTTGTTGACAACAATTTCATTAGTTTCAAATCCAACCTAACCCAGGACAATGGTAGGTATAGAATTTTCCTTGTCTAGAAGGAAGCAATGCCCAGTAAATATTTTACAAACTGCAGACAGAAGCAAGCATGACATTGCACTAATCTATGCTAAAGAGTTTAAAAACTCCCATGACTGCGTCTACACTTAGCTGATCTAACCTTTCCTCAAATGGTTTGAAACACTTTTACACCTTGCATTGTGCATCTATGGCAGCTACCTTGAAATCCCATCTGTTTTTACAGTCGACTATAGATGAGCTCCTCCAGGAAGCAAGTTGGTCACTGACATAACAGCAAAGGCAGAAAGACTACATGATGGGCTGGCACAGATGCAGAGTGGAAGGCCACGAACGCTGTAGTGAATCACCAAGAGAATTCTGCTCAACCATACCAACTGCATCGTTCCAGCCCTGGCCCAGAGAGCACTCCTGCAACAGGCAGAGGCCTTGAGGTCACCCTGCATTGCACTGATAATGTAGCCCGGGAAATCTCTGCTGCTGAGGTTAGAATCTCTGTCCTAGGCCCTACACTGGAGATTTGATTCTCCACTACGGCAAAAAGGGGTCTGAGATAAAACTCCCCTTATGTTACTCATGTGAGGAAGAGATAAAGTAATAAAATCCTTCCCCTGTTAAAGCCAGCAAGTCTCCTCTCCTTTACTTGAATGGAATCACAGTCTCAAACCCATGAATCTGACGTTCAGAAGTGTCTCTAATATAAGATGGTACCAGTGGATCTGCCAAAGGGTCAACCAAACTGCACCTTGCTAAGGTGTATACAAACTCCTCATGAAAGCTAACAGGGTTTGTCAGCTCCTGTGGCTTCAGGCTATATTAGTGTGGTATTCAGTTTCTGCGCTGCTGTGTATTTAAATGAATAGCATGAATTATTTTTATACTCCACTTTTTCATGTGCTTATTACAAAGCACTAAAACCTTCTTGTAAGACAATCAGATCAATGTTTTCAAATATTAAATAACTCTTTCAAAGGCACCAAAATTACTTAGTGACTAAAGTCACAGATGTAGTAAAATTTAAGGCCGGAGGAATGTAACTTTTATGTAAATAAACCTTCTTTCTAACAGAGAATCCTTTAGTTCCCCAAGGTAAGCTGTGCCAATGTCGATAAACTCTGTACCCTAACGGAAAAACTCATAATAAATTAGATAAGGAATCCTTTAGCCTTCATTAGTTTCTCATGACTCAATTATGATACGGAAGTATATTTGCTTTTGGATTTTCTCTTTGATAAACTAAACAGCATGAGCTTCTAAAGTCTATTGCTTTTTTTTTTTCTTAAACCTTGAGTCAATTGCTCAGGTTCCTAAATATCTAGCCCCTTCTCAGGGCTTAGCTTTTGTATTTTATTCAAATTTTATACATTTTATGCCATAAAAAGGCAATTCCCAGAAAAGCTGTGCTGAAACACAACACTTAAAATACCTTTTTTCCCTCTGATATTCCTATCAAAACACTAAAAAGGAAATGTACAATAAGCAGGGATTACTCTTCCCTTAACTTGCTCACTCACATAGAAGTTGTAACAAGCACAGGGTTTGAAATTTAAAAAAAGGTAAAATTATAATTCAGAAATAATTCCTTACACATACCAAATGATGGTGCATTGACTTGAGAAACAGAAAAATTGTAGTATCTCCAAACACAATCAGTTGCTAGGTATTTCCTTGCTAGGTCCTGCAAAGAAAATAATTGATCCATTCATAACACAGATAGGATCACATTAATATTAACAAGTTTTCCTTTTAGGATAATGACTTGTGAATACATTTACTTACTGGTCTTTCTTCACAGATGTGTGCTAAATTTGACTGTGACACTTCAATCCCAGTTTCAGCTGCTAAAACATAATGCAGGAGAGCTTCATGCCTAATGTTAGATAAAATAAATCAGTGAAAAACGTAACAAAAATAACATGCATTTTAGTTATAGTTTAAAAAAACTCACTAAATATATTGGTAAAATCACCTAAGAGCAAAATTTTGTTAAAAGGTTTAAAAGCAAGAGGCTTGCAAACCCATGCGACAGCTACATCTACTGGCAATGCTTTGTGTAACAAGCCATGCTGGATCTCAAGAATCTGCAGTGTTTCCTCGCTTGCATTGAAGCTAGATTGGCTCCAGTGTGTAGTGCAAGACTGACGATAAAGTTGAACTGATATTACACCCAATTATTTATTTAAATGTTTCACACAAAACATTCTTAAAAGACTCCTACCTCCTCCACTTAAAAAAAAAAATCTGTAATTAGCTGTGTTGTCTGTCAAACATTTATCTGAGTACTTCTTTGGTGTGCTTTACCCTTTTATTTCCATGACTTGTTTGTCTTGCCTTTTTAGACTATGGGCTCTTTGAACCGGGAATTGTCTCTCATTATATTTGAATGTGTGAATAAAATAACAGATTCAGTCCCTCTATGGACTCTAGGCACCTCACTGACTGTAAAGCAAGTAATAGAAGCTAACTTTGCATTTGCAGTATATCAATTCAGTATTGCAGTACAGCAGTACAGCACTGCTCATAATTCCAGAGAGGAGCATCTCTTTCATGTTCTGTCACTCATTGACACAATATTATGAAGACTAAGCATTCAAAATTAAGAGGAAGTCTTTAAAATCATGTGTTTGGTTTTAAAATTACAAGATAAAAACCCACTTGGTGTACCTTTTTTCTGCTAAAGCTTCCTATTAAAGGGTCATGTTGCCAGTGACTTTCTCCACAACACAAAGCTAAAGCCATGGCAAGTTTCAGGGTTCAATGGTTTGTTTAACTGGAAGCAAATATGGTTAAATACACATTTGACTTCAAGAGCAGGTGCTTAAGAGAAGAAACTTTAAATGAAATTGTGAAAGCAGTTGCCCTTACAGAATTAGCAGGTGTAACCTCCTGTTTCCCAACTGCTTCTGCAAGATTACAAATTCCTCCTTGTACTTGCCCAGTAAAAACATCTGGGACAATGGAGACCCGGCACTGCAGAAGAAATTCAGGATACCTAAGCTGGGAAGTCAGTTCTTCCGATCCTTAAGTCTCAAAGGGCAAAGAAACTACATTTAAGGCCTTTAAATCAGTCTCTGATTGATCAACTATGATGACTAACAGGTGTGTAGAACATGTGGCTGATAACACCAATGACTGAGAAACACATATTACTTGGTCTGCTTGGCAGTGTAACAATATACACCTATGCAAGATACATGAAGAAATATTCAGAAGCAAAGATTTCAACATGAACGTACTCCTAAAACCAGAGATGTCTAGAACCAGTATTTATAGGCAACTACCCATACACCCCCAGTCACTGGCATCTCAAGCGGGACTCCAGCGGATTTTTCCTCCTGGCTGTTGAGACCAGACCTTCTGGGATCTTAATGCTCTACCCATCACGTGCCCGGGACTTTCATGAGAGTGTATGCAGAGTGAGCTGGGTAGAGGTCACAGGCTTGCACATCAGAACAGGCCACAATAATATTAACTGAGAGTTTTTCAGTCTTGAAAAGTGAGGTCAAGTCTCAGGGGAAATGTCTCAGGAGAAAAAGAAACTTCTAGGAATGGGTTATTCCAGAACAGTCCACTGTCAGTTTCCTGTAGATCTCTTAAGCCTGAAGCACTAATTAAGTACTAGCAGGGGGGAGGCTGCAGGACTAAACGAGCCATTGTCTTAATCACATACGAGTCTGACGCCTGCACGTACAGTATCTGAGGCTCATGCCTACATGTCACTGCAAAAATGGAGCATTAACCTGGAGGCTATTTTGAAACCTCTTGGTTGGCTCATTGGATATTGTAGACTCTTAATGTGCTTTACAGAAAATATTAACCATCTACAAAAAAAGAACAAATCTAGTCCAGCAGCCTGAGTTTTCATAACATGGAGTTATACAGAAGAGAGAAAGCAAAGTATGGTTTTTAGAACAGAGGGAACATTAATTAGAAGTGAAACGTGTTTCTCTGGCTAATCCAGTGCACATTACATGCTACAGTACTATGGGATGAAAATCACAGACAGCAGATACAACACTATTTCACTCTACAAACTTCTTCTTCACTCAATTCTGCCAGAACTTTCAAATTATGCCTCCGATCAACTCCTCCTTCCCTTTCTGTCAATGGGTGTTTTGCTACTGATTTCAGTGGTGCTGCTATTTGTATTCTTTTGAGGTGATGGCCCAATGTTAATATCATGCTATAAAGTAAGTGAAAAATAGAAAATGAACTTGAATAGAACAGAACAAACATACCATGAAAGTTCCAGATAAGCATTGAGAGCTTTTCTAATGACATGACCTAAGTAGCCATTCTTCTCTGCAATGTGTTTTGCCCAGCTGTAGAAAAGAACAATAAAAAATGAACAGCTCTGCTCCAGTAATGTTATCCCAACTCACACTGACTCCAAGGACACAAAAGGATATGGGATCACTTTCCGACTTCTTCCGTACGACAAACTATGGGATTTCACAGTTAACTGCTGTATCAGTTTTGCAACTGTTGACTGAATGAGAACATTTTGTTCATTCATCTCCATGAGCATATCAGAGACATCCTATGATTTTTCTTGGCAAAATCACTTTTTTTCTTTTTTTTTTGTAAAAAATAAACATAAGTTAAGTGCTATAACTAATTATCTACCTTTTTCTTGATTTCTTGAAAACCAAATAAGCATGGCTTTGTTAGATACAACCTCTCAGAGTTGTTCAATATAATCTCTCCAAGTTGTTCTGGGAAAAAAAGTTCTAAAAGTACTCAGCATATCTCAAAATTTACTGGTCATTTAAATAATACACATATTCATGTGGATCAAACTTTACTGCAGAAGAACCTTTTGTCAAGAAGGTAAGCACCATCAAGTACAAGATATTTAGACTATGGACTTAAAAATCACCAGTAATCAGAATAATCCCACCAGAAATATATTCTCCTTTAACAAATGGTTTCATTCCTTACATTACAGCTTTTTCTGGATCTCTAGGGAAGTCTTCCATATTTCCTGTGATGTAGTACAGAGAGCATCGTAAAGTCCCTTCTATATGTCCTCCTTGGGCAGCTTTATAGAAATAGCGTGCAGCAACTGTCTGTGAAGAAACAAGACACAATTAGCAACTCTGCATTATTAATGTTTATTGAGTTTTGCTTCCCAGGACTTATTTCATTAAATTAATTAAAAGAGGCAATTGGCTAATGAGGGCAAGCTAGTTTAACTACTTTTAATGTACTCAGGTGAAATCAATTCCTTTCTTCTAATTTTTTAATAGTTTAGGCTGGAAAAAGGTTTTTAAAAACATAAATTCTGGTAATATATGGAATGTCAAATAGAAAAGCGTCTAAATGTGTAACTAACACCTGGTAGCATACAAGTCTTGTGTGCACTGACAAAAGTAAAATTAGTTACTCACTAGTAGGGAGATTAATAAGGGACCCTGGAGAAGAGACAGAGAACAGGACTTTCACACTGGCAATGCCTAAGTGAAGGCTGGGGAACAGCAGCAATGCTCAGTATGTCCAGCAGTGCCCAACCACAGTGCTCAAGCCTCTGAAACTGGTTTATAAAAGATAACACAGGCTGAGTAGGCAGGGACAGAGTCACAGAAGTGGGAGGGGTGTGTGACTCTCAATGTTTTACCCTCAGAAACACTAATCTGTAATGTAAACCTAAGCAGCATACAGCCTGGAATAATTTATTTCAGGAGATTTTTAACCATTGATATATGTTTTCTGTGAGTGAGCATGGGCTTCAGAGTATCCATCACAGTCATAACAAAATACTCCTTGCCCATGGCTTCGGTGAATAAAGAAACCTGGGCACTTTTAGGTATACTCTTATAATTGGTCCACTCTGGAATGTGTGTTTTGGTTCCCAGGGAAGGAAAATGTGTTTGCTAAATGCACATGTTGGTGAGCACTGCTGCTGTTGGCAGCAGAAATGCTCACTGTCTGGAGTATATACAGATCTCAGAACTCAAAGGCCACACTGGAAACATCTTTCAGCTCCAAGCACAAAGTCGACTTGCATTTATTACAGCCTACCTCACTATGTTTGTGCTGTTGGTCATAAAATACCTAGTAAATGAAAAGTAATATAACCGAAGTAGACCCTTCCTATTGGGGGAAAATTAATTTTGCACATGTCAATGAGGAAAGGTAATAAATGGGCTGTGTCACAGAAAAACAAACCAAAATACTACAGTCTACCAGGACTGTATTAAATAGTTACATTTGCAAGTCTGTCTTGAAGGTCCTTCACTGCAGTTCTGAGGTTCACAGAAGCTATGTGAATGCAGCACAGCTGTTCACGAGTTCAGGGACAAGGTTCTGCTGCTTTCATCTATTGTGGAAAGCATCCTTTCACTATATACTTTCTAACCTAAAACCGAGAGAAACCAAAAGGATCACACGATGTGAGAGCACCCATTATCCTGGCTGCTGTCACAGGAAGCAGGAAAGCAGAGGCAGTCCCTGGAGCTAAACCTGCACCTGCTTCGTTTCTAAATTAAAGGAATACAAACACACACATGTAAGTATGACTGAGATACTGGAGTAACATCTCTCTAAGCAATCTGACTGAATTCCCCAGTAACACCCTTCTTTGTGATAAAAGGTACCAAAATCTGACTCAGAGTGAACACAGCAGTCTCAAGAACAAAGCAAAAACTTCTAAACTGGCCCCTAATGTAAGAAATATTACTATTAAATATTCACTCACTTGATTTCTACCAGGTATTCCAGGGTAAATCCCATCTAAATAAAGGACTCCAAGGTTGTACGATGCATCTGGATTTCCCAATTCTTCAGCAATTAACCAGTGTTTGGCTGCTTTTCTGTAGTCTCTTTTAAAATTGTGGTAATACCATCCCAATCCATTCACTGCCTGGGGCAAGCCCTTAGGGAAGGAGAAGAACGGTCTCAGGTCACACCTTTGATTCTGCTTTGGGTCACTTTGCAATTCCAACCTGCTGCTCGACTCTGGGTGCTTTCATGACCTTGCCTAGATTCTAGATGCCTGGCACAAGGATCCAGCCAAAATTACACCGATCTAGGACTAAGGGACATAAAGGTTTGTTGGCTTTTTTTCACACTATTCTTCCTTGTGGCTTCATATTGAGAGCAAGGAATAAGACTCCAGTGTCGTCTTATTCTACAGAGTCTCAGCCATGTCTGCATTCAGATTTTTACTTGTTGACAAGAACAAACTGTGACTGTTTTCACCTGTTTCCTCTGCAAAGCCAAAATGGGGCATCTATTCTTGTGAACTCCCAGAACCTGGTTGACAGGATTAGCAATCAAAAAACCCACTTCTTTTAAACTAGAACATTTCCCTAAGAATAAATAGGAAGCAATGAACATAGAACTTTGTGATGCTGTTTTCAAAATGTCAACCAACATCATACAGATCTGCTTAAGATAGTGCTACATGCTATTACTAAGCTGCATCTTTGCATCAATAATCATAGATCAAGAGGAGAAAATCTTCCTGGGACAGTTTTTAATTTGGGTGCAGTGACTCACTGTCTCCTTGCATAAACTGGTGGATCATATGGTTGCTGTAAGTATGCAAGCAGTTCAAATTATTCTGTACCAATAAACATGAACATGCTATTTACTCCTATTTTATACTGTATGTTTAATAGCAACCATGCCAGAACAGTGAAATAAGGTAAAAACTAGCTAAAAAATCTCAGTGCACAAATACAAGTTATTTGCTTGCTGCTGTTGGCTTCCATACTGCACAGTTTCCTGTAATCTCTGTAGAAAGAACTACATACTACTGGCACTTACAAAGGCCCTCTGGAAAAGGATTCCTTTTTCTTTCAGATTTAAACAGTGTTACTAACTTATCCATTAAAATGGAAAAGCAGTTAAAACTTTTCAATAATTATGGTGTTACTTTTGTATAGAAAATGTGCACTGGCGCATAAGAACATAAGTATCTGGAATCAAGGAAAGTAAAGAAATTGTTGTCTCTAGGATCCTTCCTGGAATTTGTTCCTCAGATCCTGAGTCAAGGGAATTCTGATCACACTGTGAAAGCCACTCAGTTTACTCAAGCCTTTCCCAAACAGGCAGTAGAACACGCAGTCTCTCCTGTTTCAAGAGCTGTCAGTGTGAGGTTAATGGTTGGACTAGATGATCTTCAAGGTCTTTTCCAACCTAGATGACTCCATGATTCTGTGATTCTGTTTCAAATGAATGATAGAACCAACACAATTCTTTTCTGACAGTGGTCAGCAGTGAAGTCGTATTGTCATTGTCAGTAACTTAAGTAGTTCTGGTTCTAGAGCTAGGAAGGTATCAAGGCCTTACACTTTTATACTAAGGACCAGATCATGGCCTGGGTAATCTGAGTGTACTTAGATCATCAAATGGAGTGAGGCTCCTCTTCTCTGTGGTGCCTGTCAATATTTCCCCTTGCTATGGAAAAAACAGAAGGCTTTGGGACATCCAGGTCTTCTGTCTGAAGCAGAGAAGAGCTGGTCAGAGAGAGCACATGCAATCTTTTTCCAGTCACCAGCATCCCCTGGAGGAGTTCTAACTCTAAGCAGAAAGAACTAGCCATAAACCATCACAGCTCAGGGGTGGTGGGACAGGAAGCCACCATTCTTCTGCTTTCAGCTCTTGTGCTGCAGGAATGCACCATCACTCAGTGCAGACTGCAGAAGTACAATCCAGACTTTGGTCTTTACTCTTTCTCATTCACATTACAACTTAAAGACACTCTGTTATTATAGCAAAACCTGCTGGCATGGATTTTCAAAGATGGCCGTTATCTCCCTGACTCTGGAGAGATCATGTCAAAAGCTCAACCCTGGTAGACACACCTATGAAAGAACATACCTAGTATCGTCTAGAAGAAAGTGCTTAGGAACATGAGGCAAAAAACATACTCCCAGATCAATTATCCACTCTCTAAGTCACTGAACTGTCATCAAGTTTCAAAAGATGTAAGTAGAGAGAATTCTTTTGCTTCCATAGAAATTTTGGCTGATTTTGAGTGGTCTAGTTTACCTTTTTGGGAAAATAAAGTTTCACCATTCATGGTGAAGACACTGGGAGAAGCAACCAGCATTTACACAGAATTATGGTAGTATGCATTTTATATAAATCAGAAGTCATTATTATTAGCACCTGGTATAGGACTTTTACAATAAAGTATTTATTACATTTTACCTTGGCTGCTGCTTTCTTCATCAATTCCAAAGCAAGTTTTGTGTTCTTTTTCACACCTTGGCCCTAGGAAATGGAAATGTGAAACAATCATTGTTTACAAACACAGAATACAGGCTGATGAAAATTCACATATACACATTCAAAATGCATTTTAACACTGATACTATTATTACTGGGTGTTATTTGGCTTTAAACAGCTACAACAAAAAAAGGAGCATTGTGCTCATCCCTCATTCACAGCTTTACAAAATCTCAATGATTCAGTCTCAGAAAACTATTTCACCAGTTGATTCAAGTCATTTTTATGGGTAAGTATCACAGATCTTTAATTTTTGGCAACTAAAGAAGAATGAATAGCATTCAAGGGTGCACAGATTGTTCACAATTTGGCAAAGAGTAAAAGCTCTCAGCCTTCCTGAAGAAGGATGACAGAGTGTCTCCAAAGGAAACACACAGATGTCATGCTGATGATGTCCATATAAATTAATTCCAGACATGGGTCCAACAGACTATGGGTGCTCAAAATTAACACAAGCAAAACTTAAGGAAGCATTTTGTAGAGAACGGCTCTCCACCATCAAAGGAATGAGACAAAGACCTAACAGTTCTTCACTAATATCTCTAACCTTTAGTACTGTTGAATGTCTTATGGGTGACATGACTTAGCTGATACAGCTTATTTGACTCAGGTAGGGTTACGCCCGAGTTTAGCCCTCTGCTATCTACTGCTTCTAGCAAGGAAAAACTAACTGCATGGAGAGTGTAATTCCTACTAAAAAAAAAAATTCCCAAAGATCTAATAAAGACCATTCTAAGAAAGGATTGAACTTTCACCTACATCTCTACACCGGAACCTATGCCTACTAGCTGGTTAGATTTTTGAGCTGAAAATCCATTAGGAAAAACTAGGATCCACAATTTAGGTGGTATTTTGATCCTGAATCTGGTTAGGAACAAAGTGACTAAACTGCTTTTAACTTGCTCTTTTTAAAATTTTTGCGCCTATCTGGTAAAACTCAACATTAGCTTCATAACTATTGGTTGATTTTCAGAGTAAATCTAAAAGCACTTGTATACACTGTCACAGTGTGTCACTGCAGATAACTTACAAACACCCATGTCATAGGAATGATTTTTTAAAAGTGAAAAGATGAAACATGACTTACCTTAAATAACACAATGGCATAATCATATATTAACACTGGATCTTCTGTTTCTATTGCACCTTTTGCATACCATTCTATTGCAGCTTCAGGATTTTTTGCCACTCCTTGTTGGCCCCAAAACAGCATCTGAGCCAGTCGTTGCTAAAAGAAAACATAAGCACTAATGCTATAAATGCTAATATTGAAACTGGAATTGCAGGAGCAGCATTTTGCAGGCTTAAATGCATTTTAAATGTGTGAAGAAACTAGCTATATGTCCTCAACACTTTGAAAACAATTGGTTGTCAGGAATATTCAGATGGCTCCCCAGTGGTGAAATGTACTGTTATTAAATCTATAGCAGGGTTATTTTTTACAGCTGTCAGTACCATGAAAGTCTGGCTTGATTTAAGTGCAGAGGTAAGTGATAAAGGCAGATTTGATGCATGCAAATGGCTCACTATTACAACATATTGCTGCTGGTCTCAGGTCAGCAGCAATAACTGCACTGTGTTAAATAAGAACCCAGGGAAAATGATCAGAGAAGGCGGCTGCTAAATCTTGACGACTCTTCCCTTTGGCTTGCATCATTGTTACAGCTTTTCACATGGTCACTGGATATTATCAGACAGAAACATGGGAAATAATTCAAGCTCATAAAAAAGAAGCAGTTCTGGGTAGAAAGAGAAAACACCTGTCCCACTTCATTCTCCTCCACAACTTTCCTACGTAGTCTATAGATGTACATACATGACGTGTGTATAAAACCAAGAAAGGGGAAATATATTACTTTATACCTGTGCAGCTGCATTTCCTCTCATTGCTTCATGTTTTAGCCACATAAAGACATCACCATTTTCTTTTGTCTGAGCTTTCAGAAGTTCATCATCCATCAGCCTTATAGTTTCAACAAATGCCTGAAGAGTTGGTGAACAGAAAAGAATTATTACACAATGAATTCACAGATCTGCCACCAAAATGAAAATGTTGCTCATTTCCTGTTTATCTCTAAAAATTCATGATCAATTCTGGGTTTTAAAATTCTCACCACCCCTCTGCTGGCCAGTGCATTAAGAACCATCCTCACATACAGTGTAAAAACCATTTACTGCTTTGTTACAGTACAAAACTGTAAGTCCACTCTGCACTGGAAAGATATGCCAAGATGTCAACAACTGAAAAAAACTCCCCCCTTTGTAGTTTTAAATGCACTTAATAATGGCAAAGAAGTGCTTTTAAGCCTTTTAAGGCTCTTTAGTTTCTATAGAAATCTCTCTTAAGAGATAAAAAAAGGCTGGCAAAAAGCTCGATGAAGACCTGCCCTATAGCACTCTTCTCTAGGTGGCTGTCTGCTGATTTTTAGTTCTTCAGCAATCAAAATCTCATTATTTGTTGTACAATAATCATTCTTTCTGATAAGCCAGGATCCTAGTACTGGCCTACCTGGAGTATTCTTTACAGATAAAGTTGTGCTACCTTCTGTTTAGTAGCTCACTCTAAAAATCATTGTACTGTATTTAACAGCCAAATCTTTACAGGTGATTACAGAAAAGCTATATGTATGGAGAAGACAATAAATCTTCTGCATGAACTTCATGACGTTTGGCTATTTATTAAGCAACTGATCTGCTGTTTCAATTAATAGCTAAAAATCTGAGTGAGGAATTAGGGCCCAAGAATAAGACTTTGACTTTACTGAAAGACAGGTGTGCGAACAATTGCTGCTGGTCTCAGATCAGCAGCAATGACTGCACTGTGTCAAATACAAACCTTGCTAAGAACTGGACTAATGATGCCTACATGTAATTTGGGGGATTTTGTAACAATCATAGAATGGTTTGGGTTGGAAGGGACCTTTAAAGACCATTTAGTTCAACACCCCTGTCATAGGCAGGGACATCAATCACATCAGCTAACACATGTAAATCAAGACGAAAATGTTCTGGCCACATAATTAATATTAATATATGAAAAGTCATTTGCACAGAAAACTTATTCAGATACTTATAACTCTTTTACCTGTTCCCCTTTTATAGTGTGTTGATCCAATGATGTCTTTATTGCAATATTACTGTAATAAGCATACGACAGCTCCAAATCAAGTGGATAGTTATTAATGCCTTGGTAATGTTTATAGCCAAGATTCATCACAGCAAGTCTCTCATTCCCCTGAGCGCCAACCAAACTATACAGCAGTCCCTGCCAAAAATCAACAGACATAAGCAAGAGTGAATTCACACCTCACAAGTTTAGCACTTTGGTCGAGATTTACAGGGAACAGAGTGTTCATACTGGTAGCTGATATAATAGCTATACCATGCAATCAGAGTTACAGAATCAAGCACAGCCCTAAAGTAGTTAAAATGTCTTCTATATGTATAGAAAGGTTTGAAAGAAAAACTAGACTCTCTAAATACTTTTAAAGTACTGAACTTATTCTGTCAGCATTAAGTGTGCAGCATTTTTTTAATGCCACTTTATTATAGTGTTAATTATACTCTGACACTTTTTATGCTCAGCGGTGACTTAACTAGTCTCACTGATGTCAGCTGAAGTTTTCACACTGAATTTAGTGGAAACATATGGAAGTTAACAAACAGCACTTGAAAATCTTACCCTAAGGACCTGACAGGACTAGAAGGATGGGACTGGTGGCTGACAGGGTTTCAGCAAAAAGCTCCCTTGAGATACATGTTAATTGGTACTAGAAATAGCCTAGGTACTGCACATTTGCCAAAACCATTTTCAGCACTACTATTATTTTTCACCTGCACAATAATAAAAACACTGGTGTTCCATCTCCACTGGATATTAAATTATTTCCTACACTATTTGAAGTAGATTCAATAATGAAATTATTTAGCCTCCGTAATTAGCAGCATGTATACTCCATAATTAGGGTATAAAAAGGGCTCTGGTCTAAGGTTTCTTGTGTTTGAGAAACTGTAGTGAGCTTGGTCTCAGGCTGGCCTCTCAGGGGATCTTCTGATCTAGTATCCTGTAACCACATTAAGCAGATCTGCTGTTCTTTATGAGCATTTTATATTACACTACTATATCACAATTAAATATCTGTTGGCAATTACAGCATAGCCCTCCTTCAGTGATATATAAACACCTTTCCTTTATTTGACCTTGCAATGGAATCACATGGAATCATTTCAGTTATTTGCAACCTCCCTAAAACGTCAGGAGTTCACATGCTCTGCAGTTGCTCAGCTGAAGCATGGTCAGGTTTTTTTCTAAAAGAAAACTGTTGTACTTTGGTTAGCTTTAATCATTTGACCATAATATACTCAGTACCATGGTTTTGCACACTGTAAAATGGGACTTCTTTCCTGACTGTACTATGCAACCTTTCCACTTTAGGAGATTTGCCTGACATGAGACTTTCTTCATACCCATCTACAAATGACAGTGGATGACTTGAGGGTTATTACCTCATCCTACCTCCCCAGTGACTGGGAAGAGCAGTATTCCATGCTGTTCGCTTTACCACCATTTTTAGGTCTTACTAAATCATTGATTTCCTTGTTCTAGATGAGCAGGATAGATTACCACCATCAGGACTTCATAAAGACTTCACTGCCATCAGGCTATTTAGGAGTGGCTGTATTGGGGAATCCCTTCAACCACAGCCTAGATCTGGAGGCCACTTCACATTATTTAATTCAATTGATCATAAATTCATCCAATTTCTAAACTGCCTTTAAAGGTAATAAATTTCACAGACATAACCAAACATATTAAACATACTACCTTTTTACGATCCACAGACACACCGAGCCCTGTTTCAAATATAACTGCAAGGAAATAGGAAGCCTTATGGTATCCACAACAACTGGAATCCACCAAGAGAGGGACAGAGGAGCCCATATTGCTGAGGCCATCGGCACTGGACAGACCTTTTGCGACCTTCTCAAATATCCTCCGGCCAACTTCTAGAACTGTATCACTTTCATCTTCTAACACAAAAAATAAAACACAGGATGCATAGTTATTGCAAGAGTTAAAATCAGGAACTGATTTCCCCTCCTTAATTTAATGGAACTGAGACAGATTCTGTTATTTCTCAATGCTGAAGGGTATTCTCAATGCAAACAACCAAAATTCCTAGAGATACAGGGTCCTATTGAACAGGAAGGGCAAATAAAAATCTAAAAGACCATCTCAAAGTAACTAACCACTAAAAATATAAGGGTATCTCTATTTCCTGCTACATAATAAGCCATCCTTCATTGGCGGCACAACATGTAAGCCACATGACATTCCTTTTCTAAGTTAGCTGATATGAAAAAAAATGTATAAAACATGAAGTCAAAGCATACTAACTTACATGACATATATTGTGGAGTTATTTAAGAACAATAAAATACAATATGATTACCATCTGGAGCACTGAAATCCATCTCTTGTAACAGTTTGAACAAAATGTGGTACTTTTCCCTGAGCTCTTTGCCCCACATGAAGGCATCACATTTGGATTTTTCTCCATATTTGTGAATCAGC
The DNA here is from genome assembly GCF_047716275.1 of Strix uralensis. NCBI lineage: Eukaryota > Metazoa > Chordata > Aves > Strigiformes > Strigidae > Strix > Strix uralensis. The sequence continues at coordinate 20,859,942 of NC_133975.1, forward strand.
TCCAAATAATAGTTTTCATAGTCACCTAGCGAAAACAATATATTTAAGACATGAAAGCTGATTTGGCTGGTCTTTAAAACAACCTTCTGGCAGAAAAAAACAATTTCTAGGGTAAACTAAAAATTCATGGACAAGATGAGCCCATCTGTTACACAAAGTAGTACTAAAAACTCATACAGTTAGCACAGGCCACTTACATAAGATTTCTTCTACTCTCTTCCGTACTCTGGTCATAATGCATGCAATTGAATTCTAATTGGAAACATAAGCTAGTTTTCAGCACACATTTAAGCTATGTTACTCTTCTTTCACAGAAGTGGTTGCTTTGCTATAAACCTGTCAATTACTGCACATTAGGCAACTGTGGCAGAGACATTCTAGCAAAACCCACCCATTTTTGGGAAAGGGCTTAGAATGCACGTGCCTTTAGGGTCATTTGGGAATGAAAGGGAAGAAAGGCAATTGAATAGCTTGAAAGTATTTCTTTGTCCCTTTATGCACTTGTCTTATAAGAGAAGAAATATCAAGACCATGATTTAAGTTTGTATTCCATGGCACAAAAGTCTTTGCAGGGACAAAAATATCAGTTTTAGCTACCAGTAACAAGGCTAAACTCTTCAAATTGCCTTTTTTCTTGTTATGGCTGAATTTAAGTTTACTTTTGATGATTGTTATCCAGATTCTGGTAAAAGGAAAGAAAGCAGGTCTCCAAAGATGACAGTTTAAAATTCGTATCTCACAGATCAACACTTACAACTTCTTCGTGCTTTTTCACCTTGCCTTACAGTGTATCTGTACTCATAAACTATTTCTTGAATGTCCATACATCTCTCATAGTAGAGTTCAATTTGTTCCACTGTTTCTTTGTCATGAAGAGGGTTAGAAATCTATAAAAAGGCAAATGATGGATAAATGGCATCTACAGTATCTGTTATTGTCTATGTTTGGCTAGTAGGCAAATACCAAAAGGAAACAGATTGTTTACTACAATCAGCTTATCTGGCACATCATGTTAATGTGCCAGACAACCTGATGCTGGCCACAGTAGACTATGACTTTAAACAGTCAGCATAATCCAAGAAACCATGTATGAACTTCCAAAATTGACCAAGCCTATGCGACTTTTACCATTGATTTCAACAAAACCATAAATTAATCAAATGTGTTCAATACTGGATCATCAAAATCTCTGGGAAACAAAGCAATACTGAAAATAAGTCCTCACTTAAATATAGATTTAGGAACATTGTTTTACATACTCACTTCTAGAAGTCTTATCTTTAAGCATCTGAAGTGGTAACTAACATTCCTACATTTCAACAGAAAATGATCATAATTTGGTTATATATTCCCAAGTACTATTATGCTTCACAGCAAGTTTATCACTTGGTAAGAGCTTCAGTTAAAAAAAAAAAAAACACAGCCATAGCTGGCTGCTAATATTTAAACATTTCCAAATACCGCTTTTGTTTACCTGTTCTGTTTCCAACACATTGAGACGATAGTATTTCACAGGTCCAAAAAATGCTTCAATACCATTTACATATCCACTGCCTCCAAGAACAAAGTATCCAGCAGTGTCATCATAATAGAAATCTTCCCTAAAACTTGAGAACATGAAAGAGAAGCTGTTTATCAAGAGGTACTACGAAAGAAAAAAAAAGAAATCCATATCTCAGAATTTCCATAACTGACAGCTTTAAACTCATTGCCAGTATCCTTCTTTTCTCATCTGTTTACTCTCAAAATCTAGTCTGCAATTTAGTGTGATAAATTCTGGAGTAAATTTAACAAACCCCTTGTCTACAAACATATTTAACCAGCAGGGTGTTTGATTTTTCTGACCTGTAGGTATCTTCTGCTGTTTTATGTATCATTACACAAGCTCAAAGATTTCAGTTCCACCTCTCCCTTGCACTTTTCTAAAATTGGCACGTGAAAATTTAAGTTACCTGTCTCCTAAACACTACTAGCTACAAATTTACCATTTCTGGTTTGTAAACCATAGCAGAGAAGGAACAACACTGAAGTCTGCCATGCAATTTACTGTTACATAGTTTCCATATTAAAAGGGATTTTTTTTTTTAATTATTTCACAAGAAAGAGTCACTCGTAAAATACCGCGAAAGAGAACAATTAAAGATCCATTTAAAAAAACCTATTCAGTTGCTTACAATAAAAGGATAGAATAGAGCAAGAACATTTTTTGGTAGAAATTTTGCTCTCTACCTAAGCAAAGCAGGTAACAATTTCACCGGTGAAATCCTGGCTCTCTCACAGCAACAGCAAAACCTCCCTTGACTTCAGTAACACCAAGACTTCATTTGAAGACTGATCCTAATGCCACTGACCTTCCAATCAGTTTTTAGTGAAGATTATTGGATTCTAGTACTAGATCACGCAGCATGTTAACTCAACTAGTTCATGGCATTAAAAAGTTATTCAGCTCATGCTCAATGTAAGCACAGTAATGCAAACTGGTTTTGAAAGTGTTGAGTGGAAAAGACCACAGACATTTTGAAAATTGGAAGTTCAGTTACAAACTTGTGCTCTCCTTCTCCCATTTTCCATAACCAAACACATACACACATATTACTTAACAAAGAGGAAAATGCTGCTTACGTAAAAGACTGATGATGATGTCTTTTCAAATTCTTCCCAACACTACTTACTTCGATCTAAAAGAACACAAAATATTAATGATAATAAACAAAATATTACAAGGTACACTTATTAAGCCATTTCAGCTCATAGTTCGGATTACAGGTGCAGCTTGTTGCACCTCCTCTGCACTAAAGAAGATGGTGTCATGTATTCGATATGTGTCAGAAGACTTTAATAGAAAGCGTTGGCACTGGTCTGTCCTGACCAATCATGAGCAACAAAAAATAGCAAAAATAGCACAGATGTTGCCTACTTCAGCTATTTCATTCCTGTGTTCAGTTACAACCTGTAGCTGAAGCTTTTATTCTTCCGAAGTGTGAAAGGCTGTTTTGCTTTTATATAGCAGAGATGCTAAATGAAGAGAATATTGATTTCCTCAGGAAATTGCAGCTTACAGGTGAAGAATGGCCATAAAGCTAATGTAACAGGCCATGATTTAAAAAAATCTGGGTTCAACTCCTACTTCTGCAAGAGGTGTACTTTCAGTAGACTTTAAGTGCCAAATGGTTAAAGGAATTCAGATGCCCGAGAAGGAAGACAAGATAAGATTTTCATACGCACTGGTATTGTAAAAAGTTGCCCAAGGACTCACAAAACAAAATTTTCTCAAGTGCCTTGGTACTTTTAGGGATTCATCTGCATCTTCAGATGCTCTTAATTTCTTGATGCCTCTATTTCCCAACCTTCCCTAATTTATATATTTTCTCTCAGATCACGCTGGACTAAATGTATCTAAATCAATGGAAATGAAATAATCACAGAATCATAGAATCATTTAGGTTGGAAAAGACCTATAAGATCATCAAGTCCAACCGTAAACTTAACGCTGCCAAGTCCACCACTAAGACATGTCCTTAAGTGCCACATCTACAGGTCTTCTAAATACCTCCAGGGATGGTGACTCAACCACTTTCCTGGGCAGCCTCTTCCAATGCTTGACAACCCTTTTGGTGAAGAATTTTTTCCTAATATCCAATCTAATTCTCCCCTGGTGCAACTTAAGGCCATTTCCTCTTGTCCTATCAGCTATTACCTGGGAGAAGAGACCGACACCCACCTTGCTACAACCTCCTTTCAGGTAGTTGTAGAGAGCCATAACATCTCCCCCTCAGCCTCCTTTTCTCTAGACTAAACAACCCCTGTTCCCTCAGCTGCTCCTCATAAGACTTGTTCTCTAGATTCTTTACCAGCTTTGTTGTTCTACTTTGGACACGAAGTGCCTAAATAAGGAGATTCTTCTGTACCTTTTGAGGATCGTAGCATTTAAAAACTTACTACAGGAAGACATGTCAATAAGATGGAATGGAACCACAGCTTTTATCTGTTCCAGAGAAGGGCTCTAAGTATGGAAATGTTTTTAAGTTAAGTCTTATTTCCTCTTTTTTTCCACAAGTGTTCATTAAACTCTTCATAGCTCCCTTATTTTGTCCAGAAGTGGAAATTTATTGACCACAGGTTTTATCTCACCCCTGAATAAATTCACTGTGCTCTCTGATGGAAGAGTATTTTTTCTTAATCTAATCGTACAAGCAATCCTCAAATTTCCAACAAATCAAGACTATATCAATATTGACAGTAACTTTCACCATTTGCACCTGAAGCTGAACTTCAAAATCCATAGGGCTATCCCTTTCCCATTAACTTAAATTATAACTACAGTTTAAACAAGCAGAAAAAGACGGTTCTGATTCTGTAAAACACTTTTTTCACTTTTCCTTTTAACAATATATTTAAAAGCATATTATATTAAAAGTAAACACATGATTCTACCTGATTTGCTTCCAACACAATCTGCTCCCCACTTACATACTTAAAAAAAGGTGGGGCACGAAGGAACAGCTGTAGTGTAGCCTGTACATTGCTCTCTCAGTACAGCATTGTCTCAGCTTTATCAGTCATTTACCTCATACTTTAAATCTGCTTAGTTGTTCTTGCCATTAATTAGCAATTATTTTTACAATTCAGAATGTAATCTATTTAACCATTTCCAAGGAGAAAGAAGTTGAGAAATAGAGGACTAAGGTTTTTGATTATTTTCACACCTTAATATCTTAATAGCTGGAGGTTCAGACAAGAACTTAGGCAGGGAGTTTCTGTTTTCAGAGCTGCGTTTGGAAGGTTTTGTGAAAAAAAATTGTGATTTGTTAAAACGTAAATTATGTATTTTATCTACTACAGAGGGATACTGTAATATTTTTTAGTCTTTTAATGCTAGTCAGTCTCATGCCACTTTGGCAAACTTGGAAACTGCATGTGCCTCCTGTTAGCTAACCCATCTATGCAAGAGGCATGCTACTGTACGGAAGCCCAGACACTTAAATTTTCGCATGAGAATGGTAAAAACACCTAAGCCTCCAAGTGCAAAGTCCCTCAGAGCTATTCACACCACGTAACTTAAAGTATCTACATAAGGTAACCAAGACAGGAGTCCTGGTTGCCTGTACAGTCAATAAAGTCTCTGGAGAGCAACCATGAACCAAGATAGCCTCTGAATACACAGTAATTCTAGGTTCTTATCTTAAGTATCTAAGTTGATTTCCCAAAGTTGGAGGGTCTGAACATCCCTGAACAATTTCTACTTTTAGATTTTTCATTCTTTTGCTATGTGAGCATGTACAATTTACAGTATTTCTCTCAGCCTCAGCTATTAAGGGGTTTGTCAGAGGCATAATCAAATTAGACAAATCTCAGACTTGATCGTGTAATTCAGTAGCACGCGTACCTGTCCACCCTTAAAAGAGAGATCCAGTCGAAACCACTGCTTCAAAGGAAGGCTGAAGCTAGTTTTCACTGCAAGGTCATCTCCTCTCATGAGGTGCATCTGAATATGCACATAACCTGACAGAGCAACAAAGGAAGAAAAAGGAAATAAACATCACAGAAATAACAACGTTAAGAATGGGTTTCCTAATATATTATTGACAGTGATTCTGTCTTCTTCATCCTCTTCCTCACCAGAGATCTGGGCATTTGCCAAGCCATACATCAGCTCTCACAGAATCCCAGGGAAACATGCTCCGCATTTCACTCACACATCTCAGATGCTAATGCCCAGGCTCCCACACGAAACCACAGATTCAAAATCACACACTAAACGCAAGGCAAACAGGGAGGGTGCTACAGTTGATCTCAAGCACCAGAAAGCAGACATGACTTGCAGCAAACAGCTGAGGGAAACAGCAGACAATGGTATCTACTTAACACTCAACTACTTGCATGTGAGAGAGCAACCACTAAGTACAAGATGACTCTACCCTCCACTACTTAGACCTGCAGAAGTTTTGGTGGTTACTCATGGTCTGAGCTCTTAAAACCAGAACAGACCGTTATGATAATCTAGTCTAACACTCAGAATAAAACTGGCCCTAAAACTTCTCCAAGCAAACCTCTTATCAAGCTGATAATTTCCAGTTGAGCTGCCATTTTTTCTGTTCTTCAAAGAAAAGCATACAGCATACAATGGATAGATTAATTATCTAGATTGGTTACAAGACAGAGAAAATAGAAATAGCAAAAATAACAGAGAGGAAAAGATTAGTTGTGAAACTTGCAGAGGGGCTTATGAGAAAGCCAGGTGTGCACTTCTAAAACTCTGCACACTGGTTTCTTCTGTGAGCCTGCCAGTCAGCCCCCAGCTGCCGAATTTCATTCTCTATCAGAGGCTGAAGAGCCAGCCATCTCCTGGCAGGGATGTTCCTCTACTGCAAGTGTTGCTAGACTAAGACAGTGCTACCTCTTAACTTTTTTCTGGATCAGGGAAATAGACTGTGCTTCTTGAACACTGTAATACAGGTACAGCCTTGAATCATTTGGACTTCTTCTGAGGCTATTTCAACTCGCAAAAATTTTCAGGTATAGTATGTATATAAGAATTGAGAACAATATTAAAATAATACTTCAATAATAATAACAAAGGTTGTTCACTAAGATAAGACTGTTTAATCCCAGTGTATGTATGTTCCTGACTTGCAAGATTCAGTCTATTCTCCTGACAAAGCAGACGTTTTCTGAAGTTAGCCAAGACTACATGCTATGCAACTATTTCTGTTTTATCCTATTAATTTAGTAGCTACTTTCCTACTGAGGCACTATAGTCAAAAAGAAGAATTTTACAAGGGATCAGTTTCACAAAATAGGATACTATATTTATAAATGTTATTCCTAGGCACAGATCTGTAAAGACTAAGTTAGACCCCTTCTGAAGGCTGTTAATATCCCTTACCTTCCTCATTTAGAAATACAGCAGGAGTACTATACATTTCTTTCAGATCAATAAAATAGAGTATACCACACAGATCCTTTTCACAGTGGTGGAGTAAATACAGCCAGATTGAAATGGTGAACCTGCATGAGCAAAAATAAACAAAAAATCCACGCCTGATGAGAAATCTCCCTATGTAATTTGAAAAGCATGCATTCCACTTTAATTTAGCAAACCTGTTTCACACATGTAATCTTTAGAACAGAACACACACCCTCTGCAGTGAAAACCTTCAGAGCAACAGTACTTAAGACTCTTGGAGCTGTGATGTCCTTTTAACCACCCACTTTTGTGGTAACAACATGAGAGGAGAGTAAGGGAGTGTTATCAGAATCAATTCCAGAATGCTGGGTCAGAGCTACTGCCAGATCCCACATCAATAGGGAACTGAAAACATGACTGAGACAACTTGGAGCCAACTTCCCACATGTGGGCTACAGTACAAAATCCTCAAATGCATGGTCTTATAATCTTGATTGTGGAACCCAGTAAAAACTAAGCTGTGTCTCCTATACTAAATGCCAACTGTGAAAATGTGCTTGGGAGAAGCAGTTAAAAATAAATCCAGCCTTTGGGTAGTACAGATAGGTATGAATAGCTGTCACAGAGCTATCACAGGATAAATAAAGGTGGAGACTGTGCATACTATGGAGCAGCGTAAATTAAAAGAACGAAGACCTGACAACACTATCTACTTAGAAATTTGTGTACAAAGCCAGCTGAGGCACTAAACGCAGAATTTATACCACAGTATCTAATTTTAAGGAGCTCCTCTGTGCCAGACTTGATCTGCTTCAGTGCTCTTAACAGAAACTTGACCACTTCTATTTCCATAGCAGTTAGGCCAATGCTGAACGCCTTTGAAAACCGTACCTCCTATGTACAACCCAGCAAAGCATTACGATTATTATAATCGCTGATGAAGAAGTTCTCTTTCCTTAGTGACTTTTAGAAGGAGATACTATTTGGGTTTTGTATTTCTATAATTAAGAAAATAAGTCAACATTTGTTTATAACACTTCGGAATTGGGTCAGCTTGCCTTGCTTCTCTCTCAAATTGCTGAACACAGAGTACCTTGTATCTTCTCCTAAACTAAACCAATATAGGTCTGAAAGCCTAACACCTGCTCTCCTGCTTAAAAAAAAATACAAGGGTGGTGAAGTTTCCCCCAATATAGTCTACACCTTAAATAGCTAATGAAACCATATCCTCCAGATATGGTACATGGGTGAGATAAAAGGGTCTGTAAATCACAATCACTTGTATATTGGTTGTTATGACCTACAGGCAAACACTGTGCTTCCAGAAATACTGCTTATGCTTATATATCGCTCTTTTCATCTTTCATCTCTGGCACTATAGCAAACTTAAATGCCGCAGTCTCCATTTAATCCTTGATTGCCAATCTGAGCACGTAACCGTTCAGGACAAATTACTTGGGACAGAGTTTGGGACAATGCTGACTCACTTCACATCCCCCATCACTGCAGAATGCCGTACAGCGTGGGTAGTCCCTGGCAGTCCCAGCCTATCCTTGCTGCAGGCTGTCCACTGGTAGCTAATTCAAATGACAATTGTCTATCTCCAGTCCTCCTTCTTTACAAATCCCTGACTGAAGTCAAGCAAGTAACTTCAGTTAGATCCATCTACTTCTGTTGGCCTTTTGGTGCAGCAGGGAACCACCACTCACATACAGAGAGCTGAAGGAAAACCCTCTTCCTCTTCTTAACAGAGCTACCCTAGGCTGTCACACAACCGCAACACAGAGGCAATGCTTTGTGTCAACACTGAAGACACCACCTGAAGGCAAGAGAGGGTGGAACTGTGTGGAGCAGGTAAAGAGCTGCATAAATTCATGCCATATATTCTCAACCAGAACTTGAGCGCCTCAGCACCAGAAGCAGAATGCAGCTGGGCTGGTGAGCAAAAGGCAGCAGGCTGTGCAATCCAGGTCATCACTCATCCTGAAGAGGCCAGGAGCTAAAAATTGCTCTGTACCTGTGACTCCAGAGCCATAGTTTGAGGGCTAGTAATTTGTATGCAACCTGTGCTATCTGGCAAGTCTCCTTTGTCACTCTTCTTGTGGTCACAGACCAAACGCAAACCAGCAGGCAAGTTCCAGTTCCTGTGATCATTTCCTATTTCTGTAATAATATTGCTGGGGTAACAGCATCTGGTGGAAGGGAGATATATTTATATATCTCTATATATACTTTTCCCTCTAAAGTTGCAAAATATGACTGAAGAGTTGTGACAGTTTTGGGAAGGGGTAGAAGAGTAGAGAAAGATGATCTTCCCAGAGCGATTCCCCTGTGACTGAATAGTGTGCAGGGGCTAAGGGGTTTTACTCCTGTCCAACTAGGAGTTTACACAGCAGTGGTGGAAGGAAACAATGTAAGCTCAAGCTGGAAGACTTATGACTTTATCACTAGTGGCTTGTCAGCTGCAAAATAGAGCATGAATTTATAGGGAAAAAGTTGCTCCACACTGCTTGCCCTTGCAAGAAACCCTACTCTGCACTTGGTCTGCAAACGATGTTTGAAATACAGATCTCTTTGTAATGCAGAAAACCCCAGGCTTGCTAGTCATGAGACAGCAGTCTGATCATGACAGCATGTAACAGCTAACTTACCCTAACTGTGCTTAACCAGCTCAGTTACACCTACTATTGGTATCTCTTACACAGCATGGCACTAACATGCACTGTAAGTATCTTTCTGAGGTTCACCTTAATCCTCTCCAAAACTGAAATCAGAGAACAGAAGGAATTGCTAAATAGTTTCCTTTTGAGCCTCTTCTCAAATTAGTAGGCAGTATTCCTTTAATCTGTGGTATAGCCTAAGAGTACATTTTACAGACTTCAGTAATCACTTACAGCCCACTTCAATTATTTGCCTATACTTACATGGGATAATCAATCTGGTGTCGTCTGACCGTCTCAAGTTCTCTGTTTTCAAATTGTTCAAATTTCTTCACGATTCCTGTTTTCTCCCCACTGGAAGCGTATATAAAGTTGAGAAACTGGACACCATCTGCAAAATACAATCTTTCTTAATCTGCCCGACAACAAGTATTGGTAACTAATTAATTAGCTCACACTCATGCAGTCAAACATTTGAATCACACAACAGATTAAAAATTAACACAAACCTTCAGTAAATCCTTAAACACAAGTTCACTCCCTTTTATTAAATACGTTACAGTCTTGGACTGAATATCCCACAAAAAATGAAATGGAGTCCATTTCCAGCTGGTATTAGAAGCAGGGAAAGAACAGGCTAATTTAAATCTAAGATACTTAAAGAACCAGTTAGTAAAGAAGAAATCTTCATTTATATTATTCGCTTAAATCTCATCCTATCTTTGGTTGTGCCTACATGACATTACTCCACAACTCTTGGACTTGCTCTCCATTTTCAGCTCTCCAGTTTACACTGTATGTATGGATAGATACCAATTCTGTTCTTAACTGATATGCCTAATCCTGTAATAAATCTGATAAAGCTGCCCCCGCTAAGAAACAAAAAGATCTTCAAGGCCACGACATATCATCAGCTTTCCTAGAAAACCCCACAAAACAAACAAAACCCAAAAATCCAAACCCCAAGCAATTTTTTTTTAAAAAAGCTTGTAACAATAAATTTGAATAAAATGCTATTTTCTCCTATTTGTTGTTGTTTTCATCTATAATATAATTAGATTATACATAAGATGTTTCACACTGTTGTCAGATATCACATGCTGTCTCCAACAAGTATTTTAGAAAGCCCCTGAATGAAGCAACATCATTGCTTGCCTGTTTGTCTTCAGAGCACTTACATGCCAGTGCAGTGAAAATAAATGACAAAAATACCATTATAGGATTTTCTAGGACAGAACCCTTTAAAAGCAAATAACAATTTTTCTTTTAGGTTCTGCTGTGAATATATATTGAGGACAAAAGGAATTATCAGCAGGTGCAAAGCTACAGATAGCAGATGGAAAAAAGAAAATCACAACTCAGAGAAAATCTAGAAAGCAGAGTTGTGAGTTTCAGTAATTTATACAATTGGCAAGACACCTTTTTTTATTTAAAACTATTAATTTTTAAAACAAAAGTGCTTGTCCATGATGTACTATAAAGTTTATTTTACTACAAAGACTTTAATAGGTTTCTGAGCGTGTAGCCATCATCTTAAGCAGAAGCAGACCACCTGTGTGAGAATTATGTGTGTAAGAACTGCAGGACTGACCCTCAAACAATACAGTAAGGGACTGAACAACTCCCTCTAAAAACAAAGTAATGATGTCCACAGACATCAGTGGGTTTTAAATAAAGTTGATTGAATACACTTAGAAAATAGAAGGCCACGCTGCTACAAATCTCCAGGCTGGCTGTGATGAAACAATCCAGCTCTGAAGGACATGACGGCTTCAGTCATTTGCAACTCTAATCCTACAGTTATGAACCTTACGTATGCAACAATGTTTGTCAAGTAAATCATTCTACACAACATTTACTACAGGTATGAACTTTTTAACAGCTCACCAAAGATGCTATTTGGGTCCCATTAGTTTCCTTGAGGAAAAAAGTGACATTACACCTACCACTTTCATGAGGGCATTGAGGTATCCTGTTTGCCTGGAGGATCCACAAATAGTCAGTACCCCATTGAAGACAAACTTTGTGGTCCTTATATGGGCGTTCAAAAGGTGGAACTGCTTCTAAAAAAGTGTAATTCTTGGCAACTGCATCCTGGTAGTCTTCATTCTGCTCAACATCATAGCTGCTAACTGATTTGTGGCTAATCCATGCATATAATATCACACTGTGCACTATTATTGAGTTTCTGATGATATAATCATCTCTGTAAACCATGATGCTCGGAAATTTCAAATGTACTTGTCGAGTTCTGCTAACATAAAGGTTCTTCTCATCCTTCCATCTCCTTCTATACACTGGTACACCAGTCCTGAACTCGGAGGAAGCTACTGCTTCCAAGTTGATGATACAAGGCTTAGAACATAAATATTGAACTGAAACCTCAGAACTGTTAAGAACTTTCTTTTCTAAAATGTTTAAATGAATAAAGTCCACATAATCCATGTTTTGTTCAAACTGCGGAGTAACTGCCGTTGTCCGTAATGTCTCCTTTCCAAAGGATGGTACAAAGTTCTGGAAAAAAAAACAAAACCCAAACAATGTTAACCAGAGAATCTAAGTTTACGTGACTACTAATATACTTGCAGCAGTAACAGAACGCTGCACAAGCAGAAGGTTTATATACCATACTCCAAAATACCAGGATTCTTTCACACAGCAAGTAGATGTGGATTACTGAAGAGCTACCATCAACGTTATAATGGTAATAACTCCTCTATATCAAGTTCTCAAAGTTACACATGGTTCTACAAACAAACTGTATTTGCAGGGTGTACCCTTCAGCCCTTCCGCAAGTGGAATCCGGTCTAAGATACTGACTTACACGTCATGCTGTTTAAACATGCTTCAAGGATCTGGCCTAAAGAGTATATACTAAAATGTACTGGCATCGTATTGTTGTTCACTAGTACTGCTGCAGCCTGATGTTTCTGTATCTTTTTAAAAAGTTAGCTGATTCTGCTACCCTCATGCAGGTACCTAAGGACAGAATAACAACTAAGGCAGCTCACAGTGGTTTGCTGAAAATGAATTAATGTTCATGAGGTGTTTAGGAACTTATTATTGAAATGTTCCTATCCTGAAGACAGACTTACAAATCTGAGCAGAAGAACCAGCAGGCAGCATTCGCTCAACTTTTGCTCTCTGCAGCTATGTACATTATAACATACTTCGAGAGCGAGTGCTTGGACATACACCAGGATTATCCTCCATGCTGAAGTTCTTGTCTCTAAGGTTTCAACCAGCTTCTTTTCCTTCTGCTCTGCAGTCAGCGTCCGGCTTGATGCACTGCCAAGAATACTGAGGATTACTCAGCTCAGAGGGCCAGCCACCAGCACAGCACTTCTGCCAGATCCCCTGATCCGTCTAAAATATTCAGAACTGGCACTTAGGATTACCAGGGAAGCTGGTTGTTAAGATTGCTTAAAACGAGAAGATCTGTCTTGGGTGACTTTTAACTTTGCTAAGCTTAAACAAATCGAACTGAAATTTATCTTGGATATCTACCTTGGATTGATGGCTTTTTCACTGGGAGTCTCAAAGATTTAAAAGCTTCAGCCAATTCGTTAGTACATTCATATCATCAGTACTATCAGAATTATGTGCTGTGCACCTGGAGGACAAGACCTTGCCCATAATTAATATGGTGATCATTAAAAATCCCTAACGATGAACTACTTTGTTTTTTATTTCTTAAGAATATATTGACACTCCTTGAGAGCTATACTGAAAAAACATCAAGCCAGCAAAACCTGTGAAGGTATAAATATTAGGAAAAGTCAGAACTAAGTTTACCTATACTAGTTCCTTGTTACTATAGATGAGGACTTTGGATTTAACTATGTGATCAAATGCTATTTTTCCCCTGGATCCCTGCATTCTTAAAGGCACAAAAGAGCTCTAGAGTCGCAAATAGAACACAACTGTGCATCGAGGAGATTATTTACCCCTAGACCTTGAATTTATTTAAGGCAGAAGCCGGAAGACATAACATTTGGATGAGAGAGCTGGGTATCATTGCTAGCAGCTGGGTAACTCTAGATAACTAGATTTATTTAGTGGTCTTTCTGAACGTGTCACTTAAACCACTTTCCACAAGAACAACTGAGTGCTCTTTATCTTCTTGTGTCCAACAAGAGACATGGAAGCCAGATGTGCAGAACACTCAAACATGTGTGTAAGCACCAAGATATATGCTATAAAAACGCAAACCACTCCACAGTGTCAGTATCTAAGCTTTCTACAATAAGTAGTCTCTTCAGAGTGACAGCCCTCCTCTCTGCCTCATTTCCCATTCTATAGAATGGATATTGTAAAAATGATGTGTACCGAATAGCAATAGGAGGCTAGTGTCCATTGGAAAGGTTACCACCATATCATGTAGTAACACACATTCACAAATACGGATATAAAAGTTGATGAGAGAACCTTAATTTTAATACTAATTTAAATAGCCTTTAGAGCTTGACTTGACAAAGATACTATTCTTTTGTTTTCTACATTATTATTCTTTGGTTATAGATACCTCTAAAAGCATTAAAAGCACATAGCAGCACCACAAATTATTCTAAACGTCTTCTACTTGATGGTTATCATTCATATTTCTTACATATTTTTTTATCTCACAACAAAGAGCACTTGAAAACAGTTTAATCTTTGTGATACGGGGACTATATCATGAGGAAGATGATAATATATTACAGAAGTAATGCCATGTGGTTGTCACAAAATGTAGAAGTCTACCACGTAGACACTACAAACCATTGTGGTATCACTGTGTGCTTACCACATACACACATTTACTGTCAAAATGCACACAGCCAGCTCTCAGTTTTTTCAGGGCTTTATTCAATAGAGAGATATGGAAGCTGGCCTCCAGCAAAACAGTTTGGGTCTGGCACAGTTCATTAACAAAGATGCAGCAGTGTATGAACGTGGCTGAAATTTTGTGGTGGGGATCCCAAGGTAGTAAGCTCTGCAACCCAAATCCAGTTCCACGTAGAACAAACTCCTTGACGTTCCTAGAGCACTTAAGCACGATGTACCAACTACTGATGCATAAAGTTAGCTTCAGCCATGCTGGTGTTACTGTGTTTCCCTTAGTGTCTGTTCTGCTAACTGGGTCCCACAGAGCTACCCAGGAAACTCTTCTTTCTATCCTTTGGTGCATGGGTATTAGTTGAGACACATGCTGCAAAAATGCATGAAGCACGTTTGGGTCTGCTGTTACACCACACCTAACAAACCCTTCAGGAGGCTCATCCAGTAAGGAGCACAGTGCAAAGACTCCTGAGCAACCTCGCACCAATGCTCACAGCTGTGGCAGAGACTGCAGACCATAAACTCTTCCAGACCATGGCCAAGTCTCTGTTACCACTTGGTTGCCTGTACACAGTGCTCCCCAGCACACTGCATAGCATGTGTATTACCTAAATGTCCCTACTCAGTGAGGAACTCTAGTTCTTCCCTCTCCAATATTTCCGACAAGGCAGCGTTAATGGTGCATCACCTCTGACTACAGAGAGTGAGGATGAAAGGATTACACAATGAGTGTGATTATGAGATTTAAATATAAAAGTTTCCCAGCAAAGAGGCCAGCTATGATGGATTCAAAATGTTACCATAAACTAGGCAGAGTTCAACAAGAAAGACATAGAGGCTTTGTTGTGTGGAGCAACTCAGCCACAAAAGCTGTAAAAGTTTTTTTCTTAATCTTTTCCTTAAAACTTGATGAATCTGAATGAATTTGTCCAAGTCATCCCACCAGATGTTGGGATAAAAACCACTGTGGGAGGCAAACACAACAATTGGTAGGAAAGTAAAAAATTTCCATAGTGTAATATTACAGAAATGAAGAGAAACCATTCTTCCACTTGCTGGAATAAGATCTCAGCATTACCCTCCCCGAGTTCACCTCTGCAGAAGTTCCACATAACCCTATGAAACTGCACCTGTTTGCATGAAGCCTGAAGATAACCGTAGTCCTTTACCTGTGAACTCCTGCCACATCATGATAGATTTTAAGATCCATGAAAAGGAGACACAACAAAAAGGGTGCTGACCTGCTCCCAGTCAGCATCAATACGGTACAGGCAAAGACTGTAACCACATTTTGTGTTTAGCAGCATAAAAGAGGAAAAAGTAGTTTAGTAGATGCCCCTAAAATGCAGTTGTTTCCGTAAACCAGTGCAGCACCATACTCACACGTGCACCTGTAAGTAGATGTCAGAGGCTCCCCCTTCTTTCACATCCAGAAATTCCACGTCACCTGGGACGGAAGCTTTTTAACACTTTGATTTAACGACCTGACGTTCCCCTACTCGCTAAAGCAGCGTAACCCTGGGGGATGCTGCCGAGGGTGCGGGGCCAGACCGGACAACCGCCGGGCTGCTCCGAGAGGCGACCCGGGGCCCCCCGCGCACCCCCCGGACACCCGTTCCTGGCCCCGGCCGGGGCCGCGCCTCCCGCCTCCGCCCTCCGCTCACAACCCGCAGCCCCGCACCGGCCCGGCCGAGCGCGGAGCCCCGCCGTGACGCCGCGGGGTGCCGGGCAGCCCCCACCCGCGGGGCTCGGCGCTCACCCGGGCGCCGCCGCCCGGCCCGGCCCCTCGCCGCGGCCACCATCTTCCGCCGCCACGGCGGCGGGCAGGGCCGGGCCAGGGTCCGGGGGCAGGTGCGGGGTCGGCTGCCACTCACCGTGAGGAGGAGGAGGAGAAGCAGAGGGAGGCGGCGGCGGGGCGCGGCGGGGGGCTCAGCCGGGGGCCGCATGATGCTGCGGAGGCGGCGCTGCCCAGCGCGGCCGGGATTGAGCGGCCGGCCCCGCCGACCAGGATGCGGCAGATCCGGCTTCCTGGAGGAGGGGCCGCCGCCCGGGCCGGGCAGGGCCGCGCCTGGCCCCGCGTCGCCGCCGCAGGTGCGGAGGGGTGCGGAGGGCGCGGAGGGGCCGGGCCGGGCGACACCCGGGGGCCGAGACTCCTGGGGAGGGCCGGGCCCCCGCGGCCGTGCTGTGAGGCACCTCAGAGCCCCCCGCGCCCCCCAGTACAACAGGCACCGGGCGGCGTCCCGGGAGCGGCGCGCCCCGGGCAGGACCCCGGCGCAGGGCCGCGCCCTCCCTCCCGGCGGCAGCGCAGCTCGGGGGCTCCGCGGCGGCTCCCCGCGCCCCCGCGCCTCGACTCTGCGCGGCCAGCGCGGCCCCGGCCCGGGGCAGCCCCCCCGGTCCCGCTGGCGGCCGCGGGGTGGCTTTAGGGTGGCGAGGCAGGGCAAGGGCTCCTCGCAGCTGCCGTCTGCGGCCCCGCAGGCGCCGCCGCTCGCCCGGTCAGGCGCGGCAGGAGGAAACGCGGCGGGTGTGTAACGGCACCGCGCTGTGCCCCGGCCGCCCGCCCGCGCGGGGGCGCTGCCCGCCGCCACGCCGCTCCTGCCGGGCCGGGCCGGAGGGGGCGGAGTCCGCCGGTGTGCCGGAAGCGGGGCCCGCACAGCTTCCGGGCTGTGGCCGCCGGCGGCGATGGCCAGGCTGTTCCGCACGCTCGGTATCTTCGGCGGGTTCGTGGCCGTGGTGGGGGCGGCCCTTTACCCCATCTACTTCCGGCCGCTCCTGCAGCCGGAGCAGTACAGTGAGTCCCGGGCGGGGCGGGGGGAGCGGCCCGGGCCCGGCGGTGCCGCTGGGAGCGGGTTTGTGGCGCGGCGGGGCGGGGACGGGAGCCCGGGTGTGCTGGGGGCTGCCTCTGGGTGAGTAACTCCCGAGAGATTTTCTGCTCGTCTAAAGATACTTAAAAAAAAAAATAGTTAAACTCGTCGTACTCTTGTTTCAAGTTATTGGCCAGCATGTGATGAAGAACACCCTTCAGGTGTTCTCTGAGGCGGTGACGAGAGTTGAGATGCAGTTAAGGAAGCAGTTAAAGGTCCGGGGGCTGGAGCACCTCCCTTAGGAGGACAGGCTGAGAGAGCTGGGGTTGTTCAGCCTGAAGAAGGCCCCGGGGAGACCTTATTGCAGTCTTCCAGTACCGAAAGGGGGCTTATAAGAAAGATGGGGAGGGGCTTTTTAGTAGGACTTGTTGTGATCGGATAAGGGGTAATGGTTTTAAACTAAAAGTAAATAGATTCAGACTAGATACAAGGAAGAAATTTTTTATGATGAGGGTGGTGAAACACTGGAACAGGTTGCCCAGAGAGGTGGTGGATGCGCCATCCCTGGAAACAGTCAAGATCAGGTTGGACGGGGCTCTGAGCAACCTGATCTAGTTGAAGATGTCCCTGCTCATTGCAGGGGGGCTGGACTAGATGACCTTTACATGTCCCTTCCAACCCAAACTATTCTATGATTCTTTAAGCTGTTTATGTTTTCCAGCTGCAGTTGAAAAGTTTAACTTAAAACATAGTAACAGATTTTTTTTACCAATTGCGATGATTGGCTGGATCTGGCCTCAGTCTGCAGAGTCTTCTCTGAAGCTGACTGCTGAGGAAATTTCACTTCCCTTCTAGAAAACCAGAACACCCCACCAAGCCTGGAACTGACTCTGTAACCAGGGAGCTCTTGAGCACTGTAAGACCCCTGAAGCTTTGAGAGTGAAGCTTCCGAGGCTCCAGGAGCACCTGCTACCCCTAAACTTGTGTTAACTACGGCTGAAGGAAGCAGGGAAAAGTTCTGCTATAACCAGCCTCATCCCCTCACTTTAACTTTTATTAAACTAAGCAAGCTGTTGATGATAACCTGAAGATGCGTGTGGTTAATCTGCTGAGACAATTGAAGAGATTTCTAGGAAGAGGAAAAAAAAATGGTAACAAACTTATTGATCTTCTTGGATGGACTTCAGCCTTTCATCAAAGCTGAAGTAAAATTTAACTTGCGAGCAAGTTTTTATTTAAGGAAGCTATGTTTGTGAAGTTGGAAGCTGCCCATAAAGATGCGTTTTCTACTCTGTGTTGCCATTTAAAAACCTTATTCTTAATTAATTTTTGCTTATGGTGCACTTTCCAAAAATATAATATTAGAAGTGTGACTCAGCATTAACAAAAGGACAGAACTAGTGGACAACGTCCTCTTTTGTACTTGTGAATTACATGAGCAAATGTTCCCTAGCAGGTTAGGGATTTTTTTAGTCTCCTTTTAGCACATTAGTGTTGCACAGTTAGCGAGTTCTTAAACTTGCTATTTAATACCTGATTCTAAACTTTACTTACTGCATGCTGCTCAAACTCTCCTTTGATCTCACCTTTGTTAATTTCCTGTGTACTTTTCTTGATGCTCATCACTGCAGTATGAGAGGACAAGCGTTTGTTGTCATAATAGTTTAGACAAGAAAGTGGAATTTCACAGTTGTGGTACCTGAGCAGAAGTATTTTAACCTTTGGTGTATAAAGGATTTGGTTTTTCAGAGCACAGTCTAGTAAGCTGTATGACAACTTCTGGAGAAGCTTACACCCCCATTGGTTTGAGCTGTGCGTGAATACTCAGTATTTCTGCATTTTGGGACACTGAGCCTGAAGCTGGACATTTGGATTAGCATCGCATAGTAATCCTGCAAAATGCAAGAATAGGTTTTATTTCTCTGGTGTGATATTCAAGTATGTAAACATGAAAATCTATTTTTTTCTTTCTTCAATCTTGTTTTCCTTGTGTATCTCCCTAATTCTACATGAATGAGGCACACTATGTTCAGGAAGAAGACTTTTCTGCACAATTCTCACACATCTTCAGAGGAGTCCCTAGCAGTTTAACAAATAAAATAGAAGATACTTGGAAAAACTGTATGTAGTCAAATTGTTAATATGAACCTTAAATTGTGCATGCAGGCGTTTGACTTAATTTCATTCAGAAATGCTATCATTTTGTAGATTTTGAATACCTTGGTTTGTGGCCTTGATGTTTCTAGTATTTTCCTGTCTGTAACTAGCTCTAAAAAAGACTGTTTCCTCATATGAAACATGTAGTTAGTTTAGTGGCAGTGTTGAAACTTTGAGGTCTTCAGCACAGACCTCTTCCACTTGGATTAATTAAAACAGTGGGCTGGCAGCTGCTATTTGGATTGATATTGGGGCATTTTCATAGTAGATTTTGTGATTTTGCTGAACTGTGAGACTCAGCTCCTTCCCCATCCTGTGAGGTGGCTGTCCTCTCATCAAGACTGGCTCTTCCTCATTGTCTTGTTTTTGGCTTACCTGTTTTCCAGGTTGTCTCCAGGTCCCACACCAGTCTCCCTATTGACTGTGTCCTATCTCTGTATTTCTCATCTGTTACTTCTCTGCACTGGTTTCTTTGCCTGACCAGTTAACAGCTCTTTCTTTTCACCCCAAGTGCATTCCCAGACCTCTCAGAGACCAAAATGAGGATCAGCTTTTCTTCTGATCTTAGTCTCCACCTAAATATCTTTCTCCTTCAGGTTCTGCAATAAGCCTGATTCCTTGCCCTAATTTATTCTGTTTTCTCTGTCTGGGTTTTGTACCTTTTCCTTTGAAATGACAGTTCCCTGAGAGTTTGTCTGCTAAAAAGGCAATTACCATGCTCAGTGAACAGAACTGGAAAAGCTGCATCTGCCTCTAGTGCCTGCCCCCATGTGATATGCCTGCTACTCTCCAGTAGTGTTAGGCTTGTACCTAGACAGCCTAATAATATGTAGGTCCTGTGCATTCTCAGTGGGATAGGATGCTGAAAATTTCAGTTTTAAGATGATCTTAGTTCTGAGCTTTCCCTGAGAATGTGCACCCTACAATTTTTTAAAGGCTTAAAAATTTAAGTTGTATAGACAAAAGGCTAATCCAGCTGAGCTGTGACTTCCTGCTTTGAAATACCACAGTGGTGAAGTGCTTAACTGGAAGGGGAAAAAAAGGAGAGGCATTTAATAAGGAGAAATAATATAGTTTTGTCCATTTCTCTTCTTGGAAGTGGTTGAATCTTTCAAAGAAAAAAGAAAAGCCTGAGACAGGTCCATTGTATGGAAAAATATCCCTTTGATACTTAATTTCACAAAGTTTACAAGCAGTAATTCGATAGATGCTGTCATGAAATCTACTTGTAAGATGCAAGATCTTCCAGGGCCTGAAAAATGGGAATCACTGATTCAGGAAAGAATAAATCTTTTGAAGAGTTGTATGTTGAGCATATGAGTGATAGCTCCTAAAAGTATTAATCATTCCTTAAGTGATGGGATCATGGAGAGTATTTTGGCATCTTTTATTAAACAGTAGTCATTACTTTAAGATAATTATCTTATTTTTGTAATATCTCAAAACAAACTAGCTGTTAGTTTCTCAGAAAAGTGTGAATGCTACATTTGCATTGTATAGGTGGATACTCACCAGAATTTTTCTTTGTAGCATCCAGAATGAATTAAATTTTCAATATTGTTTTATTTGGTGCAGTCAATATGTCTGTTATTTTCTTTTTTTCAGTAGTGTCCTTTCTGTTCTGTTTTTCCAGAGAAAGAACAGTCAATAAACCGAGCTGGTATTGTTCAAGAGGATATTCAGCCTGCAGGTATACTTGATTTGTGTGTTTGCATTGATTGTTTTAAAGACCTTCTTGAAGTAAGACCTGAATACTTATATGGATTTAAATAATACAGTGAAGAATACAATCAAAGAATACATATATAATAAACTTACCATGAAAATTGTTTTTTCAGGGTAATGATTCACTTGAAAATTATGGATTTAATGAAACCTGGTTTAACTTGACTTAACTGGCTAAATAAGTTGCAGAGATTCTGTTATTGTTGCATTTTATTAAACAAATGCCAGTTTCCACAACAGAAATTAACTTCTGAACCAGCTCTGAGCAAATAGCCATGGGTGAGCTGAACTGTAGCTGTAAAGAATACATTATTGCACCCTGGTTTTGTGGAATACTGGTTTGCAACTCAGCTGAAACACAATTTATGAGCACTTTGTCAGTACCTTCCAGCCTCGTGGGGAGAGGAGTAAGGCAGAAAACCATTACAGGTAAAGGCAAATTTGGAATGCAGTGCTAATAGCTTTTCGATCCCTGCTGTTGCCAATGGAAGGTGTAGAAAAGCACGAGGGGAATAAAATTAAAGTATGGCAAACTATCCTTGAGAGTTCTTTGTTCCATAGGTAATGGAACTGGTAGTGGTAATAGTTGGCACTTCTCTTTCAAAGACGTGAGAGTGCTTGTCTTGATGAAACAGTTCATATCTGAGTATGTTAAAGTGTAATGTATTCCTATTTTTAGAAAAGTGTAACATCAGCAGCAGGGGAAAACCAAATAGGATTAATGTCATGTCCTTACTACACGTATCAGTTAAATCATCAGTGCAGGACTTACTTTCCAGGAAAGTGGTGAAATGCTGAAGAGGAGGAGGAAGGGCATTGTGAAATAGAAGTCTGATAAACCTACCTTTTTTATTAAACATTAAAGAGGACTGGACTGCCTCATTTATTGAAGATGCAGGTACTTGATGATCAGTTCTCCTCAGTATAACTTTCTCATCTAAATTTAGCTGCTGATGAGAAGTTACGAGATCCACTAGTTGAAAGTGAAATCTAAACAAATTCAAGTGCAAGGTGCAATTCTAGTTGATTGTTCCAACAGTATTAGAACACCTTACCTATAGGTGTGATAGGTTTTTCTATTATCTGAAGCTTAAGATCAAGATGAGGTTGTCTTTCTAAATATTTTTGCAAGCTTAAGCAGAGTTGTGAGTTTGGTGCAGAAATTGTTAGGTTCTTTCATTGTTTTGTACACAAGGCTGGAGAAGCAGACCAGTTTTTATTTTTTTTCCTCCAACAGTCTAGTTATGAACTGCTGGTATTCTCATATTTGATTTGTAGGGTTAAAAGTGTGGTCTGATCCATTTGGAAGAAAGTAATGTTGGCGGCTGGGTGTATTGCAAGGCAAAACTGAAGATGGAGATCTTCAGCTGTTTCTTCTTTCACTGAAGTGTGTCTTTGGGTGTCGCTGGAGAAGAATTCTGAATATGCTGTATGGGCACATGAGGAGCAACAAAGGTTACTGGTTGGAATCCCAAGAGATAAAAACATGCTAGTTTTGACAGTGGATGCTGAGGCATAGCACACAGGCTGTTAGAGCACTGAATGATTCTTGAGTTTAGAATTGAAATATTTATTTTCTTGAGAAAAGGGAAGAGAAATTATTTTTTTTGTTAATCTGTAAATACTTGTAGAATAAATTATGAATAGAATAAATTGTGCAGACCGCTGCAGTTTCCTCTCTAGTTTGAAAATTACTTTTTGTGGTTTTATTATGAAAACGTGATAGAAGTATATACTGAGAGGGATCAGTGCAGAAAATACAACATGGTGAGTGTAAATTTTTACATTAAAATTTCTTCCTTTTAAACCAATGCGTACTTTTTTTCATTTGTTTTGCAAGTGGGCGTGGTGGGTTAACCTTGGCCAGCTGCCCACCCTACCACTCTCTCACTCCCTTTCCTCCATGGGACAGGGGGAGAAAATAGCTCATTGGGTCCAGTAAACACAGGGAGGTTGCTTACCAGTTACTATTGCAGGCAAAACAGACTCAGCTTGGGGGAAAATTAATGTAGTTTATTGCCAGTTAAAATGAATTTGGATACTGAGAAACAAAAATTAAAATAACACTTTCCCCCTGCCTCCATTTTTCCAGGATCAGCTTCACTCCTGACTCTTCTGTGTCCTCCCCTCCGGTCCCCTGAGTGGTGGATGGGGGAGTTACAGTCAGTTTGTAACAGTTCTGCTCCTTCCTCCTCACGCTTTTCCCCTGCTCCTGTGTGGGCTCTTCATGAGTTGCAATTCCTTCAGAAAATACCCAACTGCTCAGGTGTGGGCTCCTCCCCAGGCTGTGGTGTGGATATCTGCTCCAGCATGATCTTCTCCAGGGTCTGCAGGGGAGTATCTGCTCTGGTGCCTAGAGCACCTCCTCCTGCACCTTCTTTTCTGACTTCGCTGTTCATACTGCTGTTCCTCACGTTTTTCCTCTCGTTCCTCTGCTTGTCTGGTGTTTTCACAAAGGTGCCATCCACTTGGCTGCTGGGCTGAGCTGTGTCTTGCAGTGGGTCCTTTACCGAGCCAGCTGGAACTGTCTGTGGCCAGCATGGGGCAGCTCCTGCAGCCTGCCTCCCTTGCTGCCAGCCTTGACTGGTACACCTGATACAGGAGGTTAGCAGCAAATGTTGGGATAGAAAAGCAGATACTTTAAAGAATCTTTTTTAAAAAGCACTTCTTCATGGTGACCATAATGATCATTAGAACAGGCGAGTAAAGGATTGCCCCTACTGAAAATCTTTACCCAAATTGGATGGCTGTCTTAATAATAGGTTCTGAATAAACTGTGTGTTTTCAGATTTCAAAAGAAAGAAACAGTATATAACCTATAGTTACAGTCTATAACCTGTTGTTCTTGAGCAAGGTGTAGCATGGACATTTAACTTGAATATACTATCTTCTTTATTTATTTTTAGCACTTCATTATGGTACACAACATTTTAAAGACCATTGCAGGATCATATAAGTGATGAAGAGTGAGTATTATTTATAAAGTTAGCAAATGTTAGTTTGATGATTTTTTTTTTTGACATCACACAGTTGTATTAAGGCAGATGAAAGACTCTGTTTACAGTGTTCTTTTCCAAATCACCGTTCTCTAACTTGCTATTCCTTTTCTACGTGTGGTTGTCATTCCCCCTACCCCATTCAGACACGTTTCCTCCTCTGAGGTTTGGGGTTTTTTTTTAGTCTCCTATTATCACTTGTAAGCATTACAGTTTTCTCTGTTTGCTTGCTGGGAAAATGTGACCATATTTGATTCCTTTGAGTTCTCGGGTGATTTCACATGGCTGAAGCCAGAGTGAGTGTACGCGTTCACTGTAGGGATGTTAACAGAATTCGCTATATAGCACAGAACAACAGTGTCACAAAGCTAATTCAGTGTTTGCTAGGAAAAGAAGAATCAATTAAACTGAAGAACAAAGAGGTTTTTATCACTTAAACCTTTCTTCAGTGAGACTGTGGAAATGAGGGATCCTTGGTTTTTGTTTTCTTGAACAAAATATACTGATGCATCAGACAGTTTCAGCAAAGTTGTTTCGCCTAAAATACCTTTCCAGTGGAAATAGAGCATTGCTTAAATGCATATACTCCATCTATAACTGACTAGATAAAAAACAGTTTTAGGAGAGACTGGAAATTGTTCAATAATGCTGCTTCTGTCACTTGGTGACACAAATGCTTAAAAAACATACATCATGGTAGTGTGAAGCAATTATTAAACCACTCTTTCGGGATAAATGATGTGACAGAGGATACTAAATTACTTAGTTTGGAGTTAGGAGATAAGACAATCTCTGCTACTCGTTTACTTTGTGAAGTTGAGCAATTTGCTGAGTCAGGATCTTGCCTAGAAAAATGTTAGACGGTTTCAGAACAGTGGCTGTTGCTGTCAGGTGCTGAGCCTTTTGCCTTCTTTTTACTTAAACATTGCAAAACATTTGAGTACATGAACTCAATTATTTAACATTTATAGAACTGTACATGTCTGTTGGTTGTGCTCTCTAGTTCATTCCAGTGCAAAACAGCTTCGTAAGTTTTGTAATTGCCTGAATTTGCAGCAGTGCATATCTTTTGAATACTACTGAAGTGAATCTAAACTCTGAAAATGGTATATGTTGGTTTTAATGATCATTACTTTTCACTTGCTGTGTTCCACGTTATTAAGTGGGCTGATTGGTCATGTCTTTAAAAGTGTTAGGATAGTGAATGCCTCTTCTTCTAGATACTTAGTAACAGGTGAAGTTGAGTGTACCAAATTGTGCTTCCCAGGACTCTATTATCTTCCTCTGTAAATAAGAGTTTTTGCTACTTTTGTAGCCTGCAACTATTATTTTTCAACACAGTGACACAAAGTTGTTAGATATGTTTATAATTATGCATAATTTTATATAATTTTTAGTATTTGGGAGGGACTAGCCCGCCTTTTTCAAGAGGAACTGATTTGCTAGTTTTGTTCCACCTGTTCTGATAGAAAGGTTGGGACAAAACATTTGATAAAAATGTGTTCTTAGAATGTTTTTAAAAGAGTTATCTTTATTTTGTAATATGAATATATTTTGCTTATTTATTCTAGCTGGAATGTGAACTGCAAATGTAACTTCAGCCCTTGGAGGACTGGAGGAAAGTTTTAAACAGTGCTTTGACATCCCAACAGAAACACCTCGTTGTACTAAGTTTAGGCCCGCTGTTGTATGCTGATAAGTTTGGAAATTATTAAAACTTGTGCCATGAAGAGCAAATCTGACATTTTGGTCTAAATGCAGCTTGGTTTTGAAACATTATTGACTGTTGATGATGCAATGAAACTCTCAAGCACAAACACTTCAGGAGGAGTAAATATGGCAAAAGATTTTGGCAAGTTGCCAGATTATACACATGAGCAAGAAATATGGGATTTTTCTTGCTGAATATTGCACTTCATTTGTTGAGATTGTTCCCACTGATGAGAGGGGGATTTTTTTCTGTAGTACTCAAAGCGCATTGAATAGGCTCCAATGATCGTTGCAAATTTTACTGTACATGTGCCCTTCCACAAAAAACAGTCCCAAAAAAGAAGCAGTTCTCATGATTTGCAGTTTTCTAAACCAAAATAAATCATGTATTTTCCCTTCTTGCAGTCTAGCAATAATTAACTACTCATTTTCTCAGTACTGTGTACACTCCTACTGACCTTCTTCATGTTAACATGCAGACACAGCAGTAAATGAAAAGCTGCATTGGCTTTTTCTGTGGTGTCACGCAGCCCAAATAGTATGTTTGCTAGTGGAAGGAAATTATTTTCCAGCTTCTAAGAAAGTGCTGCAGAATATACACTGTTTCCATGTGGACAATTATAACAGGACAGAGCAAAAAACAAAGTGCAGGTCAAAGCATATTGAAGCTCTCATTTTCACATATTAGCCTAAGATCCAAGGTGTATTTGTGCATAGTGCAGACTGTGTGGTCCTTTCAAGAAAAATGGTGCAGTGTTTAAGACACTGTCTTGGAAATTAGGACTGTTGTGGTCAGTTCCCTGTTCCACCATGCTTTTGTCTGGCAGCAGGTATGTAATTTAGCCTTTGAGCTTCAGTTCCCTCTGTAAAATAGCAGTAATAGTTCTCCCCTTCCTTGGAAGGCATGATGAAGGTAAATACAGGGGTGGGGTTTTTTTGTTGCTCTAGAAAACATTTTTGGTTCTTGTCTGAGAAGTTTTCTTCATGGTTAGGAAAAATAGATCTGGATTTGTGTGGGAATCAGATATTCTGGTTCCAAGAACTTAAAATGTTCTGAAGAGTCTTTTCCAAAAGGAAATGACTTCTGAAACTTCCCAGAACTTCATACTGCTGAAATATTACACTCTGAGTATGGAAATTATATATTTTGGGAGTCAAAACAGAAAACTCACCTGCTTTTCCCTATACTAATGTTTTTTTAGAAGATCTCCAAATTTGAGTATAAACTTCTATATGTAAGTTGAAATGCAACCCAATATGAATGTTACTACAGTGTCACAAAAAAGCAGAAAATTGGTCAGCTTTTGTTACTGGCCCAGGTACCTCAGCAATTTTTGGAGACTCAGCAATTTCAATATTTTGACTTGTCACTTCCCTTGTCTTCTGTAACAGTGCATCTTCCCTTCTGACTTTTGCATGCCAAAAAAGTAGTTAAAAGTCTTCTAAAAGAGCTACAAGTACTGAGCAGGGGAAGCTGGGTGGCAGTTAAAGTAGGTGGGGAAGAGCTGGAGATACTGCAGGGAAAAGAGTGTTCTTCCTGTAGCCCTGGAGAAACACCTTGGAGGTAGGGTGGTGGATATGAAGAGGAGACAGGGCATACTAGTCAGTTGAATGGGCAGGAGCATGAGGGTCATAGGACATAAATCCATTGGAATATGGCCTTCATGAGCTCTGCTGCTCACAGAGCAAATTGGGATACCTCTTTCCCTGTTTTCTGTTTCCTCCCCAGCAGATAAGAGGTAAATATTTCTAAAGTCAAGACAAGGAGATTATCACGAGAAGAGAGCATTTAAGGAGAAGTTATATAAGTACCTTTCTCTCTAGCCTACCTTGAGAGGTCAGAAATCATAGAATAACTTGGGTTGGAAGGGACCTCATGCTGAAAAGTATCTTTCAGGTCACAGGGAAAGGTGCTTCTTTGCTATCAACTTCTTCCTGTAATTCAGTACAGTGAATGTCAGCAATACCAATCAGGGTAGAGGAGGAAGGTACTCCCATTGCTTCAGCAGAAATTCCTGTAGGAGGAGTCCTTCTCAGCCACCCATTCACTCCCAGAACTGGATGGCTCAGGCATAGTTTAGGAATGTATTTATTCTTTCACCCCGGATGAAGAGAAGCCACTGTGGATATTAACCAGAAGCATTTGCTTCCTGGTCTGTTATCTGTGACTTTTGGGGTGCCAGTGATTGTAGCAGGCCAGCTCTAGATCCAGATCTCCTTCCATCTACAGATATGAGGAAGGTATATACAAGAACTCTAACTTGTGCCATTACTGCCTGAACAGCACCATTAGGAGTCCTCTGAAGCCTGGAAAGCAGGTAATCTTAGTAACAGAATCTTCACTGTCTGCTTGTAGATTCCTCTGAAATAAGCTCCATTTCCCTGGTCCTTCTCGTAGTCATCCTGTGAGTGGCTAACACAGGCTTGCTGGATGTCCCATATAACAAAGAATTTCTCATAGTTCAGTCCAAAATCCCATATCCTACATTAAGAACTTGTGGGCTATTACTTCTCCCTGCATTTTCTGTGTGTTTTTAATATGGATTATGTGATTTTTGTGGCCTCAGCTGCCTGCTCCCTGCCTCCCTCTCTCTGCCTCAGGATCGAAGCAATGATGCCAGCAGTACCACTAGATGAAGGAGCCTGTAAGGAGCTGTGAGGATCTAAGGCAGGCATTCCTATACATGAAGTCTGGCAGTCCTACTAATATGTCTCAGAATTCCTCCTAGCTGTTTTCAGCTGACAAGCTCTTGGTTCATAGCAAAAATTCTTGTTATTATTCCTTATGGCACTTAGCACACAATTAAGTTTTGTCCCATAGCTACCATTCCAGCTATTCTTATGCACTGACATGGCCTCCCAAGTTGTTTAATCAGAACATTTTGTTAGTATACTGCTATTTTTGTGCCAAACAATTACGTTAAATTTGTCCTGAGACAGTTCTTTGAGGAACGCCACTAGTAAAATCTCTCCAGGCCAATGACTTCCCGTTTGTCATTTCCGCTTCAGCTGCTTCCATACTTGGCTTACAATTCTTGCAGCTACTAATTGTTTTCCACGTGACATTGTTCCAGATGCTTTGCTAAAGTCCAGATGGAGTATATCCCCTGAATTTTTGTCATGTTGACAAGCTGGTTACCTGATTAGGTAGCAAGATTAATACTCTGACGTTGTTCTATTTTGGGAATTTTTGTTTGTGTCCACACTTTTCATTACTTCAGCGTTTGCCATGATGCTTGTGTGCTCTTCTGGAAAGACTGACACCTAGGCAGATGTTTTCCAAAAGAAATCCCAGAAGTATCCAGACATCCTCATACTCTTTCTGTCTGGATGCATCGTAATGCATATAGAATGAAAGACTGGGTCTGTTAGAAGTACTTAAACATCATGAGAGTGACCTGCCTCTCTAGCCCAGGCAGAAAGGAGAGATGTTTGCTGGTTCCTTTCAAAAGCTCAGAAGTTTATATTCATCCTGTCTCTGTGCTATTGATTATTGACTCATAAGAACCAGGCCCAGCTAATAGAAAATTGCTATAAACATAGTACAAGAACACAAGGCTGGTTTTATTTAGTCAGAAAAACCATCACTCCTCAAACTCACAGAAGAGGAAGGGCAATTAGCAAGCATTATTGAGACAGAATGTGATTAAGTGAATTGCCACATCTGCATTCATTAGCAAAATTATTCAGGGGGGTGCAGAAGAATTTACACCTAGTTCTGGTTTCCACAGGTCATTGGGTGCCTATCACTTAGAAAGGCTACTGACAAGGCAGGCAGGACATCCAGATAATGACTGCTTTGAAGAAGATAAGAAGTTTCCCTTTGCTTCAACCCTTTGGAATCACAGAAGAGATACAGATAAAGGTAAAAATATAATATTTCAATTGGGCCAGTGTTTTTAGTGGAATGTTACTGATGGCACTTTGTGATTCATTTGTGAACTGTTGTATCCTTTGGGAACTACCTGGAATATGATCTGTATGTTTTGTAGGCTCCTAGAAATTCTAAAGATGCCTTACTTTATACAATTTCATGCCCTATTTACAGCCAGTCACTTTGCCCCACCCTTTTCTAGAAATTTTCCAATGATGGCATGGTCTAGCTAAAGTTCTGATCATCTCTAAGTCTCAGAAGAACAAAAGATATTTTGTTCCTGTTATTTTCTGTCTTCCAAGATAAAATAAGTTTGCATGCTACTCTCTGTTGAGACTGTCATGAATCTTCAAGACCAGGTTCTAATTCTAGCCCTAAATCTATGGAAGACTTCTTATCTTCTAGATTATTTTTTCTATCTACATGTGCAGGCAGACAGCTCCAATAGTAGAAGTGTCCATGTTAGGTGTTCTGAAGGTAGTAAAGAAACACTTAGTCACAAACACAGTGTCATTCTGAAGAAGCATTTAGGATTACCTTGCTTGGGAACTTGGCTCTTGGTGCAAATATCTACAACAGGTATGAGGCTCCTTACCACTTAATTCTTCCAGGATTCAGCAATTTTGTCTCATCTGCAGGTTTTGAGATGTATCAAGGGAAATACTGTAGTTCCTACTTATGGTAGGGACCTTCTTCACTCATGGTCTACCTGTCTTGAAATAGATTCCGAGTGGGATTTTCAGATCCCAACTATCTGAAAATATCTTCTGACATTTTCAAGACCATGTTCTGGGTGAAGACCCTTCTTTGCATATGAAACAGCTTATGAAATGTTACCTCTACTGCATATAAGCAGTGTGGTAGTATTTATGTCTGCTTCACTGATGGATGAGATGCTTCCCTGGATGGGAACAGAAGTTGTATGCTCTGTTCGCTTGTGCTAGTTAATTTGTTGACTGTCCTGTTACCATTAAACTTCTCCCTCCGAAACATGGCAGGGGAGAGCCTTTAAAACTGTCTGCATATTCGAAGTGTGTGTTCTTTATGGTCAGCTTCATGTGAGTATTTCTGAGTTGGATGCCAGCTGTTACATTGAAAGTCTTTCTCGTAATTCTAATGGATTTACCATCTTGTATCATTGTAGAAAACATCACAGCGATACTTTATATAAAGTAATGAAGGAAGGGCCACATCCACTTAAATTTGCAGAGGCTGGGCATCTGGGGAATTACTATATTTACTACAGTGTTGTTCCAGTGTTGCTGTTGTAGGAAGTGACAGGTAGTTTTTGAAGATGAATTATGCAAAGGAAGGGACCCGAGGTGTTCCTTGGGCAGGAACACCCTTGCCTCAAACCAGGTGAAAGCGTAATGCCATGTCTGCTCTGAATGTTAGGGGTCTGTCCAGTGTGTTTCCACTGTGTTTGCATTTCATCAGTCACAAGGGTGTCCTGGTTTGAGCCCAGAGGGAAACTGAGCACCATGCAGCTGTTCCCCCCCAGCACTGGGAAGGAGGAAAATTATTTGTAATAAGGGCAGAGAGGGATGGCTCATCCATTACAGGTCAAGGGCAAAAGACAGACTCCTTAGGGGAAGATAAAGAACATCACTTTAATTCAAACACTAACAAAAAAACCCACTTAATAGAGCGGGACAGTGAGAAGTGTTACCACATCTTAAAAACGCTTCCCCCCCTCTTCCCAGGCTCAGTTTTGTGTCCAATATCTCTACCTCCGTCCTGCCAGTGATGCAGGAGCAGGGAATGGGGGGTTTTCAGTTGGTCCCGCCCCTCCTTCCTCTAAGAGAGGGGGAAGTACTCCCCTGTTCCACATGGTGTCCCTCTCACAGGAGACAGTTCTCCACAAACTTTCTCCGACTGAGTCCCTCCCACAGGCTGCACCGTTTCCCTAGCTGCTCTGGCGTGGGTCACTCCGGTGTGTTGCAATCCTCCCAGTGCCGAACTACAACAGCAGGGGCTTCTTCCCGTGGAGTCCCAGCCTTCTTTGGGCACAGCCGCCTGCTCCAGTGTGGGGTGCTCCACAGGCTGCAGGCGAATCCTGCTCCTCTGGTGACCTCCATGGGTGGCAGGGGGGTGGCCCTGCCATCTCACCACGGGATACAGGGGTGCTTTCTGCTCTGGCATACCTCCCCCCCTTCCCCCTCATTCTTTCCACTGCCCTCAGTGTTTGCAGAGGTGTCCTTCTCGTAACTCCTTCTCACAAGTCCTCAGCTCCCTCTTAGGTTTCCCTTCTTAAATACATTATTGCAGAGGCATGGCCACCATCGCTAATTGTCTCAGCCTTAGCCAGAGGCGGGTCTGACTTGGAGCTGGGGGAGCTTTGAGAAGCTTCTCACAGGGGGCCACTGCTGCAGCCCCTTGCCCTGCTACCAAAAACCCTGCCACACAAACCCAGTGTAAACGGTCATCAAGAATCTTTGCTAGGATGATGTTAACTCTAGTTGAACCCTCAATTCCAGATCTGAGGTAGAAGCAGTCTTTCCATTGTTCCTTCACAGATGTGCTGTCTCAAAAGCAGTGGTATCACAAAATCACAGACTATATACTAGAAATGACTATTGGAGATCATCTGGTCCAATCCCCTGTTCAAAGCAGGGCCAACTCCAGAGTCAGATCAAGTTGCTGAGGTCTTTTGTCTCAGGATTACATGCTGTCTTGTAGCTAGTGCTCCAGGCTTGGATAAGTCAGTACAAAACATCATCACCTCTGGGAACACTGCAGAATCAGTACCTACTCATATGAAATCTATGTGAAAGTATTATCGTGTGTTTTGGTGCGAAGCTCATTAGACTGTACCAGGGACTATGGTGTTGATCATCTCCAGACTTAACACCCGTGCCTTGGAGAAAAAACATTCTTACAGTGATTCCCCTTTGTCCCTTTGCTGTGTGTTAGTTAGATGGCATAATCAATGAATGCCAGAATAAGCTTCTGTGCTCTCTTGAGGGGACCAACACCAGGTTCATCATACCATTAAGTGGATTTATCTGTCCTGCCAGGAGGCTCCATTCAGCCTGCAGTATTTTTAGGGAAGTGGTGGGTCATGAAGTCTCAGTCTTTACCTGAGTAGGGGCCTGTCCAATGAACACTCTCATTACATGTCCATAGTACAAAGAAAAGCTAGGGGGCTGTATTTGCTTTTCCCACCACAGATGTGGAAATGGTAACCAACAGTTACTGTCTAGTGAGACTATGGGTGGAACGGGCTTTTGAAGAGGTGTTTGCACTGCCAAGAGAGGTGAGGAGCTATTTCTGGGCGAACTGGCCAGCCAAGCTCCCTTTTGAAGGCTCACTGGCAGGAGGGCTTTGGCAGCTGGAAGGCAGACATGCAGTGGGGCACGAATGATAATCGCACCTCTCTCTGCCCAGGAAAACAAGACCCACGGTCACATTTGTGCGAACTCCTTTTACTCATCAGCAAAAGAATGGGGGCTGCTCAACCCAGTCCAGGACAAGAAGAGAACCATCACTCCAACACACCTCAAATGGTCCGTAGCGTCTACTGATCTTCGGCCTAGGCAGTGTTCCTGTTTCTCTAAAGGAGGGCTACTACCGTTTGGAAGCCCTCTATGCAGGCTCTTGCCAAACACTCCTCTCATTTCCCTTGGGCTGGAAGTCATTTTAGATTTGCCAGCTGGGACTTGGCCCCTGGGCTGATTCCAGCACCTGAGCCTAGTTTAATGTCAGAGTGAGCTGGCTGATCCCGTGGGACGTTACAGTGTGTCCTGACGCAGGTATTGCTTGGAAAGGTGCTGCCGGACTTCTGCAAGGAGGTTGAAAGTGACGGTATCAAAGCTGAGTGGTGGCAGAGCAGTGATTTCCAGCTCCTTCTGATGTTTATTTCCTGGTGAGTGTCATGTTTAACAGTATTCTTAATGGTTGTGGTGGTAGCAAGAAGTGATATAGTAGTTGCTTTGCCTATTTCTTTTGTTTTGAATTTTAGAATATCTGTTACTAAAGATATAATTACCCCTGCACCTCAGAAGAACCCCCAAAACAGAGACTAATCAACTGGATAATTGATCAATCCTAAGTGTCTGAATGTAGGATGAAACTTCTGGTTTAATATTTTCTGTGCTGCTTATTTTCTAGTGAAAGTAAATTGCCTTTTGATATAAAAGACATGGTTCAGTCTCTAGGGAACCCTGTCTTTGTATTCTTCTTGTGCATTATTATTTAAAAAAACCCCAAACCAGTAGCCTGAGTGATCACAGCTGACAAATGCAGACTTTGTTCCCAGGAAAAAGGTAAAAGGGAAGAAAAATTGCATTCAATTCTGTTATGTAACCAAGAAAATAAATTATTTCAGAGAAGAGTTGTGCTAGATTTCCCCCCTCAAAGGCATTGTATATAACTAACACAATTAATTATGTTCACAACCAGGAACAAGGATGTTTGATTCACCTTGTTTTACAAAAAACAAAGGGTCCTTAATCTGTCGAGTGCCATGCTAATAACAATTGAAGATTGTTTATGAATACTGACAATGGGTCAGAGATTGGGGAGTTATGGGATGAGGAGGATTGTTCCCATGTGCATTGATGGCAACAGTAAAAGACTGAATGGTTTATCTGCAGTCGTGGTTGTAGCTTTCAGTTAAAGTCTGGTTTATATTCAAAGCTCTTGCCAAACATTTTCTTCTGCCAGTTTCTGGATTATTTATCGGCTCGGATTGACATAATAAGCTTTGGGCCCGTGATGTAAGTCAGATGTCTAAATCTGGCCTTGTATAAGGAACAGACTGGGTTTTCCCAGCCTAACAAGCCAGAACTTGGCCTATCAAAGGTGTCTGCCATGAGGGACTAGAGAATTAATGAAGTCTGACTCTTGTCTGTGGAGGCTGCTTTTGAGAGTGATACTACTCTGTGGCTAGTAAAACTAGGCCGGCATCCTTTCAGCATCTTTCTTCAGCAGGGTTGCCTCTTTCACAACTACCTGTTATGTATGGTTCCTTTTCCAGCAGCTTCCACCTGACCAGCTGCTCTCAGCGGGCCCCTTCAGCACAAAAGTGTTGAAGCTTTTGCTCTGGGGGTGGCTGCTTGGGGAGCTAAGGGCCATGCATTCTCACAGGAGGGAGGAAGCCTGAGCTGTTGTGAGATATGTTCCTCTGAGTGGGTCTTCATGTGTGGGGAGTTGTGTGTGAATTCACAAGCCCAAGCACAGTTGGCATCTGTTTTCTCAGGTATAAATTCTGGCCCCTCTTCCATCACTCAGTATTTTATAGGCTGAAGAATTGAAATGCTCTTAAATTGTGCTGCTGGTCTAAGCTGAGGAATTACTGAGGAAGTCAGGCATGCTTAACCACAGGGCTCCCAGAGCACCTGCCCTGGAGGAATCCAGGTTATACTGCAAGCAGTTCTGGCATTGCCCATGGTTCACATCTCTGTGCACTGTCCTGGGTGACACCTTAGCTGTAAGCTGTTTGCCTCCCCCAGTGTTTAGTGCAAATATGCCAGGTGGTTGCGTGCCTGTGGGGAATCTCCTGGCAGGTTTGTGGTGCTTGGAGAGGTAGCCGTCAGGGCCTGTCATCAGTAGACTTTCCTTGCAGACACTTCTGGACACTGACAATGTTTCTTCTACCCCAGTCCCTGGGTAACTGAGGTGCTAGCTATTACATGCTTCATCTGAGAAATCTCTTGGCCATTTTTGTGACCTCTCTAGGGATGTCAGCTAGAAATGCTGGATCCCAGCTTACACTGCAGTTGTGAGGCTGTGCAAGCATTTGCTCCAAGACACCATTGTCTATTGTTTTTTCCATTATAGAGTTTTGGACTCTAGCAATTTCAGAAACATTTGACCATACCCTTAAGACAAATAACTCAGCCCAAAATATACTTCTGGGAGGAGGCTAAGCAAACCTCTCGTGATGATCTTCAGAGTAGTGCATGTGCTTTATGAACTCTCACGTACAACACATCAGTTAGTATACCAGGAGGTCTAGATCTACTGCCAATGATTTGTTTCCTTGCCTGCTATAGAAATGATATATTTAAAAATAGTCATAATTGCTTCTCAGGTTTATTACATGGGATGAATGAGTCTCAGTGGGGATGCTGTTCCTCACTGGGGATGTCTCTTCCCTGCTGTGGCTGGTTTATTCCCACAGAGTTTGCTGGGTAACTAGAGTTATGCTCCTTAAGACAGATGGTTGCACTTGTGCTTTGCCACCTGTGCTTCCTGAGGACAATGTTGGGCTCTGATTGCTGAGAATGATGGTTCTTCATTCTCTGTTGTGGTGTGGCAATAACTCCTCTCTGAACTTTCATGCCTGGGCTTAGGTAGACATACTGGTAGTTTAGTCCTGTTTCTGCTTAGACTTTTCAAGACCCAGCAGTCCTTTGAGCAGGAGACTTGTGTGTCCTGCAGGAAATGTAGTTACTTGCATACTGAGTATGTGCCTAAGCAAACTGTCACAGTCTTGACAGGTTATGTGGAAAGAGCATGGCTGGGTGTAAGATCTCAAGGTGAATCAGCTTGCAGGTGTATTGGGTTACCTGGTGGGCAGCTTGCTGCCAGGCTTTTTTGTGGCCTTTCTGTTGGCTGTAGCTTCTCTCTAGGCACATCTGATCAGACCTGCAACCAGCATGGGAGGTCATGGGACAGAGGGAGGTTACAGTATGAGCTCAGGTGCTGCCCTCAAAGAACTGGATGAGAGTGAGGCGTGTGCTCAAACTGAGAAATCCAGCAAGTCTTTCTACCTGGGGCAGGGTAAAAGGTCTCTTCAAGTCAATCCAAACTTCACATTTTCACTCTAGACTCCAGCCTGTTTCCTGAAGGAACAGACCCACTTTGGAAGGATGGATGCACTGCATGCAGTGATGGAAAATATAAGGTCAACAGGCCTTTAGGGAATCTCACTTGCTATTTAGTAAACAAATACTTATTAAAAAAAAAAATCCCTAAGAAACCATGGTAACCTTGTGATGACCTTACTGAGCTGCAATCCATATGGCTGCTTTGTGACAAGGGTTCTGCAGGCTGCTGTTTTATAGTACTAAATGACCGTAGCCTACTTCAGAACAAAAGAAGGCATATTTATTTAATTTTTCATGGTTAACAAGCCAGTGTTAATGAACAGGCAATCTTAGTATTTTCTTTGAAAAAAATTCATTTTTCTCCTTGGTTGTACAGAAGCCATAAGCCAATTCCTGCCATGCCAAACAATCAGCCTCAGGCTCCAGTTCGGCAAAGCACTTGTGTGTTTACTGAAATGCTACTGTCAGTGGTACTTACACATCTGTTTAAAGTTGGAAATGAGAATTTAAGAATTCGACTGAATCGGGGTCTCGGTGGTAATGGTTTTAATTGTAGTGTAAATCCAGTCTTCCCATTGACCAGTAGATGGGGCAAGTGAGCCTCTTATAGTTATGGTCAAGCTTTTTCTGAATGCAGGGTTAAAATGTAGCTCTCGTTGGCTCTTAGTTCAACAGTCTAGTTTGAAGGCTCTTTACCTTTGTACTGTAAGGGTAAATTACGTACTTTGACGCAACTGGACTATTTTCTTTACAAACATGTGTCGTAAACAATTGTTCTGTTCCTTGAAATTCTGAGATTTAAAATGATGTTCCTTTCTTTACACAGGGATGGAAATAAATCTTTTGAAGGTTTTGTTGTGCAAAGATATGAGAATGAGTGTTCCCTCCCCAAAACTAGCCAATAGTTAGGTGTTTACAACGCTCGCGGGAATGCAAAGGATCCAAGTTTGAGTCCCTGGTAGTCTTCCATGTGTACCAATGACAAGATCACCTTACTTGCTTTTGGGTCATCTTCTCCAATTCTCTCCTCCAAAAGCTGTTGTCACTTTTATACATTTATCGATGCACCAGACTTGTCTACATGAGTGACCATAGTTGCTGGCCACAGTTGCTTTCTGCCCACACTTCTGGCTTCCTGTTCACACTTCATGTGAGGTACTTATCCAAAGAGACGCTGACTCTCGAAATAAGTCAGTCCCTGAATACTGCCTGTTGTAAGGAGTAAAAGCTTTTTCTTGAACACACAGGAATGTAGAATCCTCAGTTTCCCTTTAGCCACAGTCACAGTTCTCCATGTTCTTCTACACATTAGCTCCCTAAGTGTGCTCTGCTTTGTCCCCACTCCTTGGAGCTCAGCTTGGTAGTGTGAGTCCTGAAGGTGGTTGTGTTCTTGCAGGCAGATGCAAGAACAGTTTGCTGCCTTACACTGAGGCAAACTCCAGTGCAGAGCTCAGTGACAGTGGGGAGCTTTTGCTTGTAGATATAGATGAGATACCATTGTTTGGCTAGTTGGGTGTATCTTGCCCTTGTGGAAGCAGCTCCCACTGTTCAGCCTTGAATAAAAGGTAATGATGTATCTATCCTGTTTTATTTTAGAGTGGGGCAAGCTTCCTGAGCTTGGGTGGAGGGGTGAAGAAACCTGTAAACTGGATAGGCCAGGCACATACAGCATGTTAATATAAAAGAAAACAGCTTGGCTAAAGATATAAAAAACCCAAACAAAACAAACAACAAAACCCACCTCTTTCTCCTCAAATTTTCAAAAACTGAAATGGGGAAATAGATGTGAGCCTACCTTCTCAGATATGTAGGGAGAGCCTCAGCTGCTGGGCTTTTAACTAGTTTAGCACAGGGGTCTGTGTGCCGCCATCTGTCATTATCTGTTTGTGATATCTAAAACTTCTCTGTGTGGGAGGGAGCATGGAGGAATTTCTGGCTGGATTAACATGACTTTGTGCTCTTGCTAGAAGCCATTATGTGGTTAAAACTAAGATGGGCAATACTGAATACAGAGGGGTACAAAGTTTAAGCTGGTGTAAACTGACAGCAGCTCCTTTGCAGACAGTGAAAGTAATCAGGCTCTACAGACATCTAAACTGGTAAGAGTCTGGCTCACCTTCTCTTAAAGTACATTAAACAGAATCTAGGCATTACCTTAACCTATTCCATATTTTGGAGGAGCAATTTCTGTTACCTTCTCCTCGTATCACTCAAAGGTTGTCCCAGCTTCTCTCTCTTTCACAGCCTGGTGATGCCCTCAGACCTCATTTCCAACACTGCCTCCTCCACAGTGAGCAGCCTGTGGGCTTCTCACAGCCAAATTCCTACAACCTGCCACGGTCCTGCTTTCTTCACTTTCTATTCAGTCTACTGACAGTCCTACAGCAAAAATTCCTTTGGCTCCTGCCATATCTACCTTTGTCTTTGAATGTTTTCATTGGCTCACTATGTTTTGAATGAAATTTAAATTTCTCAGTGCATTTTCAGCCAGCATTTACATTTTGCTCGTTGTGTGTATCTTGACCATCCGGCATCCTCTGACATCACCCCTATCTTTGTGGTCTTCCTCTATTTGTTTTTTTCATATCCTTCCCTGTTCCTGAAAAGATGTTCTTCTAATAAGCTGAGCAATGTTACTAGCACTCAACCCCCCTACTTTCACGCTCTACTCCTGACCTTCCCTCAAGAGCCAGTGATTTTTCTCTTAATTTTCTGCTTTGTGGATGGAAAGAACTGCTCCTGGGGTAGGTATAAAGCATGGCTCAGACTGCACAGGCTCCTCAGAACATGGGTTGTGACACAAATGCAGCGTGAGGCAGCTGGAAACACCTACAGCATGCGGTGGTTTATAGTAAGCCAACTGTTCAGTGACACGCTGGCCTCTGAGGAAAGCTATGTGTGCTGTTAGCCAGAGGTATCTCAGGAGGATTGAGAGTCTGTCTGTTATTTGGCTCCTCACAGACAGCAGATGTTCCACGAGAAGGTGAAACATGCAATAAATGGCTGTATTTACTTGAAGCAAATTAGAGCTCAAAAGGCAGTGGTCCAGCCAAGTGTGTTTACTGCTGCGGGACTGCTTTTCTGTTGATGCAGCATCTTTCACCCAAAATCTCTGAACATTTTGAAAGCGTTAACAAAGGTAGGCTAATGCCAGTGTTTGCAGACATATTTGAGCCAGCTTTTTACTCCCTGTTTTGGATACTGCCATCCATACAGCCTCCACTGAGTTTGGTACTGCTATGGCTACTTGGCCAAGTGTTTCCTTAGCTGCATAGATGGTTTCTGCAGCTGGTGCTGAGCTCGTGCTGACACAGCTACATTGGTAACAGGACCTGAGTGGGCCACTGCATGACTAGCTCAGGTAGGTACATGTGAGCTACAATGTAAAGATACATTTATCCTATTTTTAGGAGGAAAAAAAAGTCTGAGACCTGGACTGAAGACAAAAGACAAGTCACAGAGATACATCTCTCTTTTCTACTGCTTCTTCTGAGGAGAGAGAAATGGAAAAAGTGAAATACTGAGTAGATTATCACTAGTGAAAATAGGTTCAGGCTAGGTTGTGCCATGTCTACGTGATGAGTGAATGTTCAGCTAATAATGTCCAATACACGGAAGTGTCCAGTGACAGAAGGGAGAGAAGTAGTCTCTTTGTGTGCATGCGTATTTTTCTCATGGACCAACAGATAGCTCTTTTGGATGCTTATTTTGAGATCTAGAGGTCACTTGTTAGTCCTTAGTGGCATATAGAAGAGGACTGTATCTTTAGCCAACAGCAGGGTGTTAATGCAGGAATTTCATATTGGATTTCTAGTAAAGAACATGCTGCCAAATAAATATCACCTGGTTCTGGGTATGTGCCAGGGGTTAGGTGATGAGTTAGGACCCAGAAGAACTGCACTGCCCTGAACAGTTTCCAGCAGAGCCCTGGAGACTGATAGCTCCAGGATGACGAGGGGGCTGGCTATTCCTCTCGGGTGAACTCCCAGATAATTGTGATAGAGGGCTCCTCTGCGATGGTCTGGTGGTCCTCTACTCACAACATGCTAAAGGGGGCAATCTCCAAAAATTCTTGGAATGGACAAACAGCTTATGTCCTTCCAACTTGCTTACATTTTTACTGAGAAACTCACATTGTTCCCCTCTCCTCCTTTGCTCAGCTCACTCCTGGTGGTTTCCTGCGGACATTTCCCCCAAATGACCTTGCTAGAACCAAAGTGAAACAAAAGGCACTACCCACATTCTGCTTTGAGTCCCTTAACTACAAAATGTTTTCAGTCTGTGGAGAGTGTTTTTTCCTCTCTCATTCTCTCTCTTCCTTGGCTGCCTACAGTGACAGCCGTATCTGTTTGACTTGAGGGAAGCCTTGCATGTGCTGTGAGTGGCTCCTTCTGCTAGTAATTTGTTCTCTGGAGCCTGTTGCCTCACAGTATAAATACATTTCTCTGTTTAGTACTTTCCCTTTTTGTTCCCCTGCTGCTGGCAGTGAGTTGACCCGCCCTGTTTTGTTTTTCAAATTTATCTTTCTTTGCCCTTCTTATATGAGACAAAATCACAAGATTAAATTAACAAAGATGTATTATTGGTGCATACTTTTTTTGGTTGTCTTGTGCTGCACTAAAAGTTCTGCATAAAATGGGAATTAAAATGCAGCTGACATCCTGGAACAATATTCAGTTTGGTCCTGGGGCAGGGAATAAGAGTTTATCCCACTTCAAAAAGTCTAGCGGTGTGTGCTGAAGAGACAAAGTCTCTGTATAAAAAGCATTTTTCAGACATCCTGCCATGTAAACTCAGTCTTTTTCTAAACAGTCTTAATCTGGCCCATTCCATGTGTGTATGCTGCTAGAATGACCAGGATGTTTAGCACATCAGACCTAGCTTTGCAGTGGTGAATGTAGGTACTGGAAGTTCTCCAGTCCTGGTAGTATGCATGCCCCTGCAACCTCTAGCTCAGAGTAGGGTAAATATTTAGAGTGGCTGAGCCCAGTTTGGGCTCTGTGCTGTTTTAACTAGATCGTTCCTGCCTAATTTAAAGCTGGTTTAGGCATTTCTCCACCACACCAGAATCGCTGCTGAGTACACATACCCCTAATTGGGTATGATGAAGGCCACAGTCATGTTTTTCATGGTTCCAGGCCTGATGCTTAGAGCACTTGAGGTTGTTTTTACTGTATGAATGTGACTGCATGTGCATTTTAATACAGGGAAAAACAGACTGTGATAGACTAATGAAGTCAGTAGGGTGGTTACATTTGCTTACTTTCTTGGAAATCTTCATCATTCCTGTCTTCTTTGGGATGAATAAAAGGAATCTATCAACCTAGACAATATTCTTTCTGGATATTTTTGAATCTTTTTATAGCATAAATAGGTTTCAAGTAACATAAATCAAGCGGGTTTTGCTTTCTCTTCCACTGATTTCTTCTAAGCAAAGGACATCTCCGTGCACAGGGTAAAAAAGGCAAAGAGAAACTAGTCCTTTGCCATTTGCATTTTACAAACCAGATCTTGGAAAAAAAAATTACTTGAAGGAGGGGAAATTTGTCACCTTAACATTGCAAATGATGTGAAACCAGAATGTCCTCCCACCACAGCATATGTTTGTGGTGGGTAGGCGGGAGAGATGCAGGGAAGAGGTGATGGTATAAAAATACCTTGTAAAAACAAATGTTTGGCTAGGGGAGAGAGTTTGTCACTTCAGCCAGACTAGAGGGGGGAAACCAGACAGACAGGGGGTGGATGCAGGGGGAGGGGAGGGAGAACTTATGTCACTTCAGCGAGGTAAATAACTTGACAGTGTCTCAGAAATAGCAGTCAAATAATTAGCATGAAAAGATCAGATATTAAACAAGTAGGTGACCTAGAAAGTTAAGAGGAAGGAGTAAGAACTATTTAAACAGAACAATGAAGAGTGTAAGAAACAGTTAAACATGTGGCAAATACCCAGCAGAAGGGTGACAGGCAGAAACCCTGAGATAAACTCTTCCTGCGTTTTCATGAACTGAGAAGTATGATTTTTCTCATTTGTCCTTACAATAATTCAGACATGCCAGGTCGAATCCAGAGCAGGGGCTCTGTACGGTAACATGACTGCTAAATGCAGCTTCGTAATGTATTGCTAGCATGGTGCTCTCTGCGCAGGACGTTTCTCTCCACATGCCATATGGAACAGTTTGTACACTTCACAGTGTCCAGTACCACGCAAAATCGAGCAGACACCAACATGACCACCCACAACAGCAGCCAGGGTGGAAAATGACAGTTTGCCTTGTCATGCTCAGGAGGAGTTTGTATGCTGTGGTGGGAGACTGACATCTCCACATCTTGGGAGCTGTCGGGTGTGGGAGCTGGCAGGAGGGAGGGTCAGGAGGGATGACACTCGGTGCCCCTGCGCAGTTCAGGTTGGCAGTAGCAGCTGTCAGCGCTGGGAGGACAGTCTCCTTCCTATGTGTGAATTTATAGTTTTTATTTGGTTTTAATTGATTTGTCTCAGTGCTCAAAAAGGCGCCCAGCCCAAGGAAGAGTGGGTGAGAAAAAGAGAGAGACAGAAGAGGTGGGGAGAGGGTAGGCTGGTGAGGTGCCCTTTACATCTAGTAATCTTTTATCCAGACATATGTTGCCCTGTTTTACAGACAGCTTCAGATGCTGCTTTCCTTTCTGCTTCTCCTTATTCCCTGTTGCTTTAATCTCTGGAAATTTGGAAGTGGCGTGAATGGATCTCTCCATGAAGAGAAGGTGCTTTGCTAAATCAGACAAAACCTGCCCTCCTGCCTGCTCTCTTATTTTGCTAGGAAGTGTGCCATTCTCCTGCCTTGGTGGTGACTTCCCCCATGATGTGGGACCTGCAGAGCTGAGATGGGGCGAGCAAGGCTTTGGTGCTGTGCACAGTGGGTCTGCACCTCTTGCGAGGGCTTATGGCAACCCGCCCTCTGTGCTGACAGACTGGCTAGTGGAGCTTCAGAGAGGGATGGCACTGTTTCTAGTGCAGGCCAGTTTTCAAGGGTGGCATATGCTATGTAAGCTCATTGTTGCCCAATTTGCAATCAAGGATGGAAGAAGATTCATCTCTCTTCTTGTCCTCTGACCCAAAGCATGCTGTTGCACAGGGCGGGACTTTCCGCTAGTAGGTGTTCATACAAATTTGGCTATATCTGGCTATCTTCATATGTTGGTCTGCAGTCATTTCGTAATTGCATTCCACAGAAAAGCAAAGGGTATTTTCCCCCTTCAACAAATTTCGAAGAAAATACACTAACAAAACATTGTTAGAGAAATTTTGCACGCTCCAGTCAGCAAACTGAAACCTAGAATACCTTCTGAGACCTTATCTGTGCAGCTGCGTTG
This sequence comes from Strix uralensis, assembly GCF_047716275.1. Taxonomy (NCBI): domain Eukaryota; kingdom Metazoa; phylum Chordata; class Aves; order Strigiformes; family Strigidae; genus Strix; species Strix uralensis. Next base: position 20,903,713 of record NC_133975.1, read on the forward strand.
TTGCTTTTTCCTCCAGGGCTGACTTAGGGTAGCTGTGGGGATTAGTAGTCTGAGTTCCCTGACTTACATGCATGTAATATTAATGAAATATTTTGGTGGAAATCTAGCTTTTACATTTCAGATTTGTTTCGTTGCACCAGTTGGTGGATTGAAATTGCCATCACAGCAGCTGCCTGAATATCATGTAACGCAACATGCCTTGATGCCTTGTCATATTTCAGTGTTTGCTCACAACACGAACAGTCCCAAGCATTGTGTTGGCTTTTTTTTTTATGAAGGTCCAGAGTTATTGAAATAGAGAGGATCTTTTCACTCCACTTTCTCACAAACCCACAAGTTCTCATGCCTTTCCATTATGCCTTCCTTCCACTGATTTAATGATTCACCCTTTACTGTACAACTGCTGTGGGGCACTTGCACCATGATAAGAAACACAATACAGAAAGACTATGTAGATGCTTCTGCATACGCCTTACTGAATATACTGAGCATATAATGCTGTAATAACTGAAGAATGGATGCTATAATAATGAAAGCTAGGAGATGTACAATTAGTCAAGAACTTTTTACTGGAGATGTTAAAACTAAAACCTAACACTTTTCACAGAAATTCAGGGGTTATGATGAAACACTTAGGGGAGTTTCTTATGTGTGGCATGCAATTTCTGATAAAAAAGAGAGGAAGAGAGAAGGCAGGGTGATCTCTGAGATATACAAGCTCTAAGTTCTCAGGATGAATTAGAAAAAACAGGAATATGAATTCATCTCTCCAGTATTGTAGATAAGTGTCCTAACTATAAGGCTTTTGAGGAGGGTGCATGAGTCTGGTTTCTGCAGTTTCTTTGGGTGAAAGCTCTCAGGGTCTTTGTTCAATTCTAAAATTCTTCCTTTTTTTTTTTTTTTTTTAACCTGGGATTAAAAGTTTATGTTTTTGCAAAATGGAAACCTTATTATCCAGCCAGCTAGAATAATAAAAGTTGTCTTGTGAATGTGAGGCAAAGAATAAGAAGAAAATGTGTTGTTTCATTGGCTCTGTGTGAGAGGAAAGTCTGCACTTCATTTAAAAGTCCAATGTAAATATATTTTTGCTAATTTTGGCTTGTGACAGATTAAGATTTGACATATTCTCATTTCTCCTTGTGAGCTGCTAAGGATTTAGATCAACTTGATCAAAATCTGCCTTTGACAGATGGCAGCAGGATTTCATGAGTGGTTTTACCTCAAGGCGACTGCCCATTTTCCACAACTAGCAAGTGGCAATAGCGTTTTAGAGGAAGGATGTCAGAGAGCAGCTTGGTTTTCTCACTTGTCATCGTTATTTGTTTCTCTCCTGGCCGAACCACCAGAAGCAGGTTAAGGATGACACAAACTAGAAACAAATCATGGGGTGGAGGACAGAGCATGTGACAATGCCTTGGCTATGGTGCAAACATTTGAGCTACGTTTCGAAAGCCTGGGTTTGTGTTCAGCAGAGTTCACAAGTGAAAAATAAGTCTTTGACGATAGCAATCAACAAGCTTGATCTCATTAGTGTCTACCCTTCAGAGAAGAGGCTGGAGCAGATCCCATGAAGCTGTGATTTGGTTCAGTGCACTAGGGAAGGTTCCTAGAAGCATTCCCCCAGCTTCTTCACACTGTGCACTGAGGGGAAAAAAACAACATTTGGCAATTTGTTGTCAATATTTGTATAACTCCTGATGCCACTAAAACTGCATATGCAGGCTTTAAACTAACAAAAACAAAGCCATGGCCAAGCTGGAGAGCTGGATTTGTTTCCATGCACAATTAGGTTTATTTGTTTAGGTCTCATTTTATTTGCTTTCAGATGACTCAGATAGGAGTATTGCAATCCTTTCAAACTGAAGTAGTGTTCTGTGTATTTTGGGCATTGGGTTTAGCCAAATGTGGAAAGAATTGGCTGCTCAATAGTATTTTCCTATCCAGAGGTTTTTCAAACTTTTGAGAGGAACTGAAGGAATGTCCCTTCCATGCCAGGCTTTTTTTTTTTTTTTTTTTTTTTTCCCCTTTTTCACAGTGTCTCTCCACGTTATTGTTAAAGAGCACAGGAATTTTAAAACACTCCTCTGTTGTGCAACTGTTAGCAACTGCTCTTATTAATTGCTTTACCATTATGCTGCATGCTTAAATTCTCGCTGGTGTCATCCATAACATGCTGCTGTGAGTGCCTTTTAACCCATTCCAATAAGAATATAGGGATGGTGCACTGATCAGAATCTTCTGTCGTACTAGACCAGCTCTGGGTTTGCTGAAAATTGTTTTCTACATATATGAACGGATATTTACATTTTGGCAAGTAGCCAAGTTTTCTGCTGGGAGTTAGTCACTAAGGGCAGATTATTTTCCAATGGACATGCTTGCACGCTATCAGTGTTAAGAGAATTGTCCTAAGTCTCAGTACCATGGTGTTTCTTTATCCCCCAACCCCAAAAAACAAAAGAAAATAAAAATGCAGGGGTTTTGTGGTCTCTTCTTCTGTCTTATATGAGTAGGAGGCAATGGCTTTTAATTGGTGCTTTATTCACCACTGTGTTTTGGGGGGATTTTTTTTGTTTGTTTTCTTCTGATCATTTTGCTTCTGGAAATGCCTCCTCGGGTGATGTTTCAGAAAATGTAGACAATATGAATAAATCTCTATTTATTCCTATTTCTATGAAACATAAAGGTTAAAGGATTTCCTGCACTCACCAGAAGTATGCATTTGATTTATGGCCTTCCTTAATGCTCTTGCCACTCACACTCATGAAAGAAATATAGTAACAAAGGCTAATAGACAATCTATTTTAAAGTTTGCCCTGATAAAACCAAACTGGAACTTTATTCAGTCTTAAATGTCAGTTCTAAAATTTGGAATGTTTTTCTAATCAGGAAGAATAAACGTGGAAAGTGTCTCTATGGAACAGAGCTGCGGCTCAGCACGCTGCTGGCCTGGTGCTGCACACACACTTCAGGGGCAGATGGAGTCTGCACATCACATAGTCCTCCCTGTGAAATAGCTTGCTCTATGAGACTGCTAGACCCCAGGAGGGATTGAACAATGCTTAGGATATGTGATTTGTTGTTTTACTTTACTTTTAAGAGGACAGGAACCCAAAATGTACCTATGACAAATGAGGAGGGATGTAAATCTTCAAATACGATAAAGAAGAAAGAAATAATATAAATTTCCAAACCTGGGTTAAAAACTAGAAGTAATAAGGCAAGAAAATAGATTGGATGGTGCCTAAACATCTGTTCCATGCTTGTGATGCTTTGTTTTCCTCCCTCTAGCTGCAGAGAACTGAAACTGTCAAAATAGATGAAACCCATTTAGTGGCCTTACTTAACATGGTATCACTTTATAACATCTTCAGGGTATTTCAGCATTGTGCCTGGAAAGTCCTCAGTTCCTCTCACAACACAGTCCAGTGCACAGACTGCAGCTCTCCTGCCCTCTCTCTGCACACACTGTTTTGCTACGTGCAATTCTTCAAGTCTAATCCAAGCTGAAGGAGACTGTGGACTTCGCTGGGAGCTGAGAGAGGAGGCTGGATCAGGACCTGTCAGAGCTCATATTCTATGGGCTAGTGTCGTGGTTTAACCCCAGCTGGCAACTAAGCACCATGCAGCTGCTCGCTCACTCCTCCCCCTGCCCCAGTGGGATGGGGAGAATAATCCTAAAGAAAAAAAAGTAAAACTCATGGGTTGACATAAGAACAGTTTAATAATTGAAATAAAATAATAATTGTAATGAGAAGGAAGATAAGAGAGAGAGAAATAAATGCAAGAAAGACAAGTGATGCACCATGCAATTGCTCACCACCCACGGACCGATGCCCAGCCAGTCCCTGAGCAGCAATCAGCCCCTCCTGGCCAACTCCCCCCAGTTTATATACCGAGCATGATGTCGAATAGTATGGAATATTCCTTTGGCTAGTTCGGGTCAGCTGTCCTGCCTATGCTACCTCCCACCTCCTTGCACGCCTGCTCACTTGCAGAGCATGGGAAACTGAAAAATCCTTGACTTAGGATAAGCACTACTTAGCAAGAACTAAAACATCAGTGTGTTATCAATGTTATTGTCATACTAAATTCAAAATACAGCACTGTACCATCTACTAGGAAGAAAATTAACTCTGTCCCAGCTGAAACCAGGACAGCTAGTGTTAAATATGTAATTTGATTATCAAAGTATGTTGTTGATACAGGAAACTGAATTAATTTGACTTCTGTAACATAAAATTAGATTTTATACACTGAAAATGTGGAACCGTTCCAGATGCATATGCTTCAAGTACATAGGAAAATATAAAGACAGTACACTATATTATAGCTCCCTCATCATATAAGAGACTTCCTATATTAAACTGATTTTTACCATGTATGGGCTCCCTTAGTTACCATGTAAAACTAAGTGGTAAGACAGAGACTTTTTTTGGCAAGTTATATGTACCTTTTGCCTTTTTACTTATACCACACTGTGAGCTACAGCTGGGCAGGTTGTGATCTCAGTCTAAGATGGTTTTACCCCTTCCTTCCTGCAGATGTTAAGTTGTGTGTAGGCAGATACTCTCTGATGCCTGGCTTGTAATTCAAGTATTGAGACTTGTGGGCTTACCACCACTTCATGATGTGCATTACAGGTAAGCCTGCAAGGGGAAGAAGACCCTGGGGAAGAAAATTAGGAGAAAAGAACTTTAAGATTTGAAAGCATCAGCCTTGAAGCTACAAGGCAGTCAGGGCATGGAAGGAAGGCAGACTGCACTTCCTCTTCCAGGTGATGAGAGACCCGGCAAGTTTAGGACTAGTTAAATCTTATGGCAGTGTGAAGCACAGGTAAGATGGTGCACACATTAGTCTTCTGTTATCCTATTCCTCTGTTCTTTTCCCTAAGACAAAATGAGATAAGTCTATGCATGCTCCTGTTCGAATTCAGGGTAAACTAAAATAGCTCACCCTGAAACATCTCTGGAGGGGTTTAAGTAAATCTCATAGCCCAGATGATACATACACACTTTTCATTTGTTGTAAAGTATTACATCTTAGCTGAAGGTGGGGAGGAGGTGGCTACCAGCCATGAAGGAGTAACTTAGGTCACTGGAACATTAAACATACCCTAACTAGTAATGACAGCAACAAATGCTGGGAAGCATGGGGGGGAACAAGAGTGGAGGAAGATGAACCACCAGTGATGCCCTGAGGACTGAGCATGGCAGTAGTCAGGAAGACTCCGAGGGCTCTGGTATCCTCTGACATTGAATTTTTCTCCATATCTGAGGCTTGTTGCACATAATTTGACTCAGTCTTATAGAACAGAGGATAAACTTCAGACTGTTTTGACCTACAGATGCTACTATCAAAAAACACTCTTCTCCCCCTGTCATCCAAAAATCAATTATTTTGATAACCCATTTGATTGCCGCTTTGTGATGTTTCACTTTCCACAGATAGTCTTTATTACCTTATCCTGTTCATTTTAAACAGGACCTTCTATCTAGCTACGATTAATAACCTTATTATGGTGATACATGCTTATTTCCTAATTGCTGGATTTCATAAAGTTAAAGTTGCCATCTTTGAACTCTATACTCTTCAACAAAGTAAAACATATCGGGAATCTTAATTCCAGCAAATTTTTGTATGTGGCTTTTCTTATTATTAGTCACTTCCTTATCTCTATATCTATAGCTATGTGGTTGCTCACCAGCAGATATGAGCTCCCTCTGCTTGTGCTCCGAGCTGTGACTGTAGTTAGCAGGGTGCAGAGCCCAACTCATAAACTTGCAGCTGTGGCTTAACACTTCTCTAACATGGCTACATAGCTTCCAGTCGGCTCTGAGTGCTGAAACATCTGTCCGCAATGTACCTTGTAAATAAACCCTGTGTGAGTCAGTGTAGTGGCTTCCTAGACAGAGGAGTATTAGTGTGCAATTAAGTAGCACATGGAAGTAGCCTGTTTATGCCACAGATGGCACAGGCTTGGGTTAGAAGTCCAGTAGAGCTAAATGATGTAATGTATGCAGGTCAAGTGAACAGGACCATGTTTGCAGTATTGAATAATAAGGCACAAGTGAAGGTAAAACTGCAGGTTGTGAGATCATAGGATTGCAACTTGAGACAAACCTTCAGATACAGATGAGGAGAAAATGGCACCGTGCAGGAGAGGATCTGTCCCTTCCAAGCTGACATGCAAAACAGAATTGCTGGAGAAGGCTCTGATTCATGGTATTTGTCCTTTCTTCTCTCCATGACTCTCTGCCATCACTCCGAAAGGTGGGTGCGGGGGACTAAAACACTGAAAGTAAGTGGCACCCATGGTATTACATTATCTGCCAGCCATGTGGAGAAACGCCAGGGTGCTGGAAAGCAACACAGGTCTATGGTACAAAACATGCTTGTGTGAGGGGGTGAATCTGGGGGATATGAAACTCTATGCCAATATCTGACCATGCATGGCCAAGCTCTCACTTCCACGTGAAAGGGGGAAATCCCTGTGTTCATACGTCAAGACAAAAATCTGTCATTTCCACCCTGCATTCATTCACCTCTTGCTAGCTCTATGACTAAGTCTCTCTCTCTGTTGTGTCTCCTGCTTCCTCTGTTTCACGCTTTGTTTCTTCTTCCAAAGCATCCCACTTGGAGGAACCGTGCAAAGTCTGCCCACCACTGCCAGAAGCTGCAGTACTTCTTGGGAGCGGGTGCTGACTGTCTCTCTTGCCTGCCTGCTCTATGCACAGCCATCTGTAAATATCATCTAAGCCCGCTCTTGCACCTGCTTTAACCGCCTGTGTGCTTATTAAGGGCCCAGCTTTCCAGAGAAGCACGTATGACAGCTTTGAGTTGCTCTTGCGAGTCAGATGTTCTCTCACAGTCTCACTATGTGTCAAGGGGACAGTCATCCCAAGAGGCATTATTCCCAAATTGGCTCTTTACTGCAGGGTCTCCACTGGAGTGACACCTGCTGATCTCGAGCTGGCCCAGGCACAGCAGACTATGACCACTGGAATGGCCATTTCCAGCAAACTGTAGTTCACCAGTCACTCTGAAATGACCCTTATCATCCAACAAATTTCCAACTAAAAGCAAAAACTGAGCTGTCTACTATGAAACGTACCGCTTGCATAGCAATTGCTGCATGTAAGGACATTCACAGAAATAAATGAAATCCATGCTGGTAGTTGTTGCTGCTTTACAGTTCTTTCTGTTTTCCTCAGCTAAAATGGTGCCAGGATGCTTTTGTTCCCTGACGGGCTGCTGGCAAGAGCCTCCCTTTTGGGTACTGCTGATTGTGGTATGGCTTACTGCTGCCAGGCCTGGCAGCCGGGGTCCATCCCACCACCCCAGCCAGGAGAAGGCAGCCGGGGGGCACTAGGGCAGCCCCAGCTCTGGGTATCAGGCACCTTCCTAGGGACGGGCTGAGGCCAGGCCAGGACATGGGGTCCATGGCCAGGCAGGGCATAGCTGTGAGGAACTGGAGACCGGCACTGCTGCTGCACCACTGGGGCAGGGACTGAGGGCCCCAGGAGATAATGAAATGGGGTCCTGGGCCCTGGGTAGGGTGGGGGAGCCCTGGGGGGGCTGGTGGGGCCCTGGGGGCCGCTTTGGCTTTCCGGCACCAGCACCACCAGAGCCCTGCCGGCAGCAGAATGTGTAGGCCATGGGCCTGAGGATGAACGCACCTGCCTGCTCCATGCCAAAACCTCCCCTGAGTGCCTTTTCCAAGTCATGAATGTGAAACTTAATCAAATACCAGATTTTAATGCTTTTGCCAGAAGAGGGTGACTGCTAGAGTCTGGCTTTTTTCCTGAATAGCTAGAGATGCTTTAGAAATGCTGATGTCTTTTGGGTGTAGCCAGACAAAATTATCATTTGGCCAGGCAGTAAACAAAACCATTTGTTAAAGGTGAGTGCAAAACATCAGCACCAGCCTGGACTTCTGACTATAATCAAAATGTTTATGCCCATTTGAATTAAAGTCTCCCTGCAAACTGGAGTTAGTTTACACCTCAGCAGAGCACTTTTAAATGGAAACCGAAGGAGAACATCAAGCACTCGACATCTGAAAAGTCACCTCACAGAGAGGTAAACATCTGTAAACACGTAAAAGGATCCCAATGCCAAGGTTAGTTTCTTACAGATAAGTATGAACTGAGAATAACCTGCTGCTTAACAACAGCTAAGAAAAAGATGATACAATGGGAGAGACTTCAGTCTATTTCAGAGGCCTGACTTTTGCCTCCAATGGTCATGGCAATATTCTTCACTTGTGCAATGTTTTCCACCCAAGCAACAATGCTGTTAAAGAAAAATTATACCATTGATAAATTATTTGGTGTTAGCTTCCCAGTGAGAAAAGTGAAAGGAGATGCATTTGTCATACTGAAATGATGTCACTTTGGGAAGGGAATAATGTTTCTGGACTGCAAGATAATTAATGTCTGCTACCCCTGAGTGCTTGATTAAACTATCAAGTACCAAGTGACATCTTTGCCACATGACACTTCTTTGGAAACCATAAGCACCAGAACATCATTTCAGTGTATACTTTGGCTAATGTGGAGCCACTGCTCCTCCCCAGGGCTGAATTTGTCATGACTCCTGGGCAGTGAGGAATCTTTGGTCTCTTGAAATAGGTTATTTCCTTTTTTGGAGAGAAATAAGAAGACACAAGCAAGGGATTAGTACATTTTTAGGTAGAATTCCTGCAGCAAGGAATTGAGATGGATATGAAAAAGTGGTAGGACTGAGACCTTGGGCTGTGTTGCTCAGGAGGAATATTTTGTGTTTCACAACCAGGACAAAGGGAGAAACTGTTAATTTTTTTTTCTGTAGGTGCTTTAAACACAGATAACTAATGCTGGCACCAGTAAAGTTCCTTGTGTTGAAGGCATCACACTGAGAAAGAGTGAGGAATACCCATCTGAGACCAAAGAGATGGTGAAGAAAGGCAAAGAAAAAGCAGCAAAAAGGGGAAGGACATACAGGTGACAGAAGAAAGAAGTGACACAAATATGGCAGAAACACAGACAAGTTGTTAGGAAATTAATCAGGGAATCACCCCAACACACTGGAAATCTGTCAGTTCCACAGGCAAATGGGCCCTGCTCTGGTAGGTAACACTGTCCTAGCTTCTACCACTTCACTTTTAAAAGGTAAAATCTGTCCTGATCCTCAAATGTCTTCAGCCACTATGTCCAAGTTCTTGCATTCTTTTGGATGAAGCTCAGTTTTTAGGATCCAGACCTTCTACTGGCTGTAACATTTGGTTGGTGTGAGAAAACTTCAGGCTTGGATTCCTCACTGTTTCATTCACCTATGTCAGCCAAAATGCCAGCGAAACAATTTGGGCATGCAGGACCCAAACAGGAAGCTTAAAATGTTGCCCTGTCATTCAGAAACTGAAGATCAGGATTTATTTCCTTCTTTTTCACATGCTGCAGCAGAAATTGTCTCCAATTTTGGTGATCTTGAATAAAAATCTTTTTGCTGGCACAATGTGGAAAACAGAGAAAATATAAAATAAAAGGTGTTGAGTCAAAAGCTGTGGTTAACTGAGTTATTACAAAATTGTCCCTAATACTCTCAACTTTTATTTAAGTGTTTTATTAAATAATTATGTAACTTGATGCCTCTTGTTTTATTTGTTCTAAGGATTTGTGTGTTTCTTAGCTTGCTAGGCTAGGGCATGGGGTTGGAAAATCTCATGAAATCTCTTTTATGGCTTCAGGGAAGGAAGTAATTTTTTTCTGGAGTAAGGTTCCCTGCTTGATAGAAAATACTTATATATTCTCTCCCTAAGTGAACTTATTTGTGTTGAAAAAGAAACCTATTAACTGCTGTGGCTATGGCTAGAGATATGAACTCATACTACTTGTACAAGGAACAACAGTGAACAACAGCCATCTTTATTCAGCTGTTCCTGTACTTTATGTCCTTGTGCCAGTCACTTTGCCACCATATTGCATTATTCTCTAGAAACTTGGTTCATAGTTCCTGGAACAGCTCCCTGAAACAGCAGCAATTTATCTAGGTCCCAGAATACTTCAGGAAATATAATAAAGTTCAAAGTCCTACCTTTTTCTGGAGGTAGACAGAGTGTAATGACATTTCCGGAGTGTTTTCACTAAACAAAGGCTAAACCTCAAATTCAGTCTTGACAGAAGGTCCTGCAAGATACCTGTGATTGAAGCAAGTTTTTATGCAGTACCTGTGGACACTCAGCAACAGATAAGAGGAAGTGATGGCATCACTTTGGTGGCAGTGGTGTCCTAATGTCGTTCAAAGAACAAGACCCTTGTGGCACCTGCAGGAGGAAAAATTTAAGCTCACCCAAGAAAGCACAGCTTTTCACTTTCTTGTATGACTGCTATCAGTTAGGGTTGAATTTTTGCAGGGATTTTAAAGAGTAACTTGGATGCAAGACATCAAAAAGAATGGGGGAGGTGTTTTTGTACTCACATGGCACACTAGTCCTATTATTGCTGTGAGTGAGTTATCATAGCTTTTCATAAGGAAAAGAGTGATAATTTGTTTTTTTGGAGACTGATCTCTGTTCACTGTTAAGGAGCTAAGGGATGGCAGTTTTCACCTCTGGGTATCTTATCACCAGGAGGAAGAATGTGACAATATGCAAAGCTTTGTAGGAGTCTCTGTGATCATCTCTAGGCAGCCTAGTTAGAGATCAATTAATCATTTTGAATAATTAGAATTCTTGAAGTATGAAGGAATTATTTGAAGTAGTGAGATTTCACTTTTGGACTTTTCCTATAAAATGTATGCTTACCTTAGTAAAGCAGAAGTGAAATGCATGTTGGCAGAATTTTTATAAGCTCTGAACTTTACAGAATCAAACAGGTATTTGTTCTACACATATGGTAGACCCGAGGTGTGTCTGTGTGTCTGCTTTTGCACTGTTGAAAACATTCCCAGACTTCACAAACAGAGACAATCACCTGGTCAATAATATTCTCAGCAGAGGGCAGACAGTGGGATTTGATGCTGCACAGTCTAGTTGCTATGAACTGTTACTCCTGGCAACTGTGTATGTGGGTTTAATAGGTGAATGTATTTGGAATTCATACTTCTCATGCTTTATTAATAAACTGTCTTTTGCTGAAAGAATTTATAGCAGTATGAATTGTTATTGTTGGTACACTGAAGAGCATACAGACTTTTGAAAAGGACCCTTGTCTTTTATTAAGTGATGAAGAAGAGAGTGTATGGAGAGCTGGGGTGGAAAGTAAGGCTACAAAGTATACCACATCTGGCTTTTTTGGTGTGTGTGCGAGGCTTCTTGTGCCCTTTGCTGAAACACTTCCTGCCGGACACTTAAATGGAAGTGTTCTGGTCTAAATGGACCTTGTTTCTGAGTGGATCTGGCAAATCCTGTGCTAAATGTTAAACCATTTCTAGAATATACAAATAAAGGATCAGATAGATTATAGAATGCTATTAAGATGATACCCATATCTTTCCATAATCCTTTAACGGTGTGAAAACAAGGATACAGATATTCACAGAGTTCATAGTTTATTTCATTCTGATTTGTTATTGTATTGGAAAAACAAGTTACTGAGTCAGTGTTCTAATAATTCTTTTCCTTAGCTGTTGATAATTCCTTGATCATGTTGCTTTTGGAAGCTTTTATTCTTTACTTTATTCTCACAATCTGGAAATCGTTCTCAGTTTCCAGACTTTGATCTCAGACTGTCTTGTTTCTGTGAAGTGGTACCTTGCTTCAATTTGTTCCTCGGACTGGTAGGTTATGTCAAAGTTCCCTTTGTGTGGCATATCACCACTGCCCTGGTGTGTCCATATTCTTGGAATGACCACCACAATGGAGTACAAGAAATGGTAGAACCATAACTGACGCACTTACATGTTGCTTATTGAAATACTAAAGAATATGCTGAAGAAAGCATTTCAGCTCCTTTTTTAAAGATCTGGGATTCTAGCCAGCCATGTCCTACTAGGACTAGAATTAGGTAGGATCATAAGATATTATAAGACTAGATTTTACAGTTGACTTGAAGTGGCACATTTTGGTACTTCATTTTTAAACAGTTTGGTTTAGTCTGTTTTGCTTTATTAGTATGTTGCAACAAAGTATACTAAGTGTTCATCACAGAGCAACCAGAGACCAGGGACAGAGGGTCAGGAAGAACAGATGTGGCTTTGTAGATGCAGGTTAGAAGTTCATTCAAGTGGGAGGGAAAATAGCTATGTGTCTCAATGGGACACAGCAAAATAGGAAAGGGGCAGCAAGTCATACATGTCTCCAGAATGCCTTGCATCTATAGGATGCAGCTCTCTCTGAAGGGTGGCTTTTCTGCTATTCTGAATTTCCAAAAGGCACAGAAAGCATTAATCTGAAACATGAAACCAGGCCCAAGGTCCTAAGCCACACTAAAATAGCAGTGTTGTTTCATTTTCCAGCTGAGTAATTACTCCTCGGAGCCAGGGAGAAGGAAGGGCTTGGAATGTGACTTGGAAATGACTTCCCCCACACACACCTCCACATTTTTTAAAAGACTTTCCACGCAATGAAGTCAGTGCTTAATTCTGAGGAGCACACAAATGGTGATTAGTATACAGTATGCAAGAGGAGTACCTCTTCAGAACTGATGGGGGACTGTTTAAAAGAAAATAGAAGGAAAAGGGGAAAAGCCAGTTTGGATTCCAGGTTATCAGATTATGGAGACACATTCAAGGCCCATTCCACCTGTTCTGAATCACCAGTATGGCACAAAAATGTCCCATACACTCTGGCCCAGATACACAGGCTATTACTCTTGTAATTTTATTCTTCAGATGACCCATGTTAAAAAGAATAGGGTACTATCCAAAACTAGGAAACGTTAAATTTCATGATATCCACCATAAAATTGAGCAGTATTTAGGGTACTCAGCAGAGAAACCATCTTCATAAGCTTGTGCGTCTGCCTTTCTGTTCTTGACCACCTTCTTTCCACAAGAGTAAAAAAAGCCTTCCTTTTCCTTCATCTTCTGTGTTTATCTTCCTATTCTAGTTACCATCATGCTTTTATCTGACTGCCTATGTTCCTGTTTTTATTCCTCAATACTGAACTTATCTATTTATGGGATCAGTATCACTGTCTATCACCAGAATGTGCAAATGCTGTCTCTAAAAATTAACTAAAGGCTTAGTAGATTTCATGTTGTTTCTGGTATGTTGCCCATACTAATTTTTTTTAAAAAAGTGCTTAGGGTAGAGTTCTTTGCAGGTCAGGAAAGTTGTTTGGTCTTATTTGAGACAAGTGCCATGATGTGGTGGAAGGCTTTGCTGCATTGTGATTGCATTGTCCCAGAGGATAAAGCAGCTGCAGAGGTTTGCTGATCAGAATTCATTTTAGTTTCTGGGGTCCAGTCCATTGACTGCTTTAGAAATTAGGAGCAAGTTTTCAAACCAGCTTCCAAAGCTTCTGGAAGGGCATCTTGACACAGTGATCTGAGTCCAATGAGAAAGAGAACAGAGGAAATCTGTTAATGCTTAAAAGTTGTTTAGCTACAGCAAATGGAGCTGCCTAAATTTGGATCTGACCAAGGCATGTGTTGATCTTCACTAAGGAGTAAGGAACAAGTTTTTCAGCAGAGCAAAGGAGGGAAGAGATGCTCTCTGGTCACACCTAGTAGGGTGTCAGTTGATGCCCTGGTTCACCACTTGACTGGGATAGATCAACTCTGAAGTTTTCGGGAGTATTTTCAGGCAGTTCAAGTCATTTTCCACAGTCTGACCGACACTGACTCAGTCTTGCCTAAGTTCAGCTTGAGCCAACCAGTCATGCTTTATAAAAGAGCTGAATTCCTGTAGGTGTTCTGTCTTTTCAATAATAGTAATAGCTGTAGCTGTTGAGAGTAAGTGTCCTTGCAGTGTTATCAGCTATGCCTCTGCCACCTTGGAGTATCCACCAGTGATCTTGTGTAGCTATTAAAGAAAAAGGCTAATGTGTGTGACCCTGCAGGTGGAGGCCTGGACAGAAGATATAATTATAAATCATTCTGAGCTGTGCTTCAAACAAGACATCGCAAGTACCACAGGCAGGGTCACCTCTTTTTATCCAGCATTTCATGGCTTATTGCACCCCTGCATATGGCTCTAAATGGGAGTATCAGGCTTCTCTCTATGTTAGTGGTAGCCTGAGTGGCAATAAAGACAGTCTCTATTCTGTGTCCTGATGTGAACCCTGACTGTGAGGCCTCCAAAAAGCTGGCAGTTCTGTGCTGCTGGCACTTTCTGGTTACTGTGTTTTTAATAGTTTTGCCCAGAAATGAGATGGCAATTGCAGAGATCTTCAGGGTATAGTGTTTCCTTCCTGAGGAGTGGAAAAACTACTTATTTTTCAAGGAGCTTGATAAGTGAATCTCTCCAACTGAGGCACTGGCTATTTCCATCTTTGGCAGGCAAACTTCTGCACTGTTACCAGTACAGAAAGCTACAGAACTGTTTCATTGCTTATGGCTCTAATTTTTTGCCACTTTTTTTGAGCTTTGCCATATGGATATGGGATAGGATCATCCAGAAGTGATGAAACAGGTAATGGTATCTGTTGAAAGATGGAGCATTTTTTTCCTGTGCAGGTTTAATTGATTTTACCAGTCCTGTATATTGATGATTCTTCACAGCTTCCAGGGCTTCAGTCTAACATCTTAATTAAACTGCCTGGCTTGATGAGCTGTTTTGCGTAGTGAACAAACTATTCTGGTTGTAATTGTGCTACACTTTTTAAAGAGTGATTTCTGTCTGGTTCATTGGTCTTGAGCCATCTCTGAACCACAATGAACTTCCTATCACTGTGGGCAGTTTGAAATTTACATGTTGATGACAATTAACATCAGGTAGTTGGGCTGCTGGTTAAGGCATTAATGACTGAGTATTTCTGTTCTCCTAAGGTGAGCAAACTTTTGAGAGAGGAGGTTCTTTTTAGAAGCAGACCTGTTTGGTGAGAAAGCTCCAAAGCACTGAGAGAGCAGTGGTGAAAGGAGGAACCTGGGCTTGATAATGTCCTGATCAAACCAGAAAAGTGGTATGTTGGTTTCACTCCATCAGCCACTCCTAAGTGTTCAATCCTGTGCATAATATCTGTAGGGCATGTACCTTGTTCAGCCAGTGTGTTTTCTCTGTTTGACTGACCACTTTCAGTGAAAACCTTGCAGATAATACTTTTCTATTGGTCTCCTGTCCAGTAGAAGATTCTGGTCTTAAAACGAAAATGCAGCCACCCTCTATTTTCTATCTGTTCATTCTATGAATTGTTCTCACAGACAAAGAGTTCTGTAGACTCAAGAAACATCAGGAATTACGTCCTGGACAAGGCTGGCTAGTCCTTACCCAACATTCAACCTGCCAACATATCTAAGACAACTGTTAGTGTAATAATAAGGGATTCTTGTGCTTCATATATTACAACTTAGCTTTAGGGTTGGGGGAGTGGGTTGTTTTATTTGTTGGGGTTTTTTTTTCTTTTTTTCTTTTTTCTTTTTTTCTTTTTCTCTTTTTTTCTTTTTTTTTTCTTTTTTTTCAAATGAGAGTTGTGACGTTTCTGGAATGTCTGAAACTCATTTCTGTTTCTCATCGTTCATAATCAATTCCAGTTCTATCAAGTATTTTATAAAATGGTAGCTGTGCATTTTTTCCTACATCAACCATTGGGACTAAAAAATAAATACACATGATAGGGCCAGAACCTCAAGACATGTGTGCCACTTTGTTAAGCCTGTGAATATCACAATTTACAGCATATGAAAGTTCTTTTTCTTTTCACTGATTGTATTCTCAACTACTGTTCTATTCAAGTCTAGCCAAAGCCATGTCGTTCTTGTTTTAGTTCCCATTAACAAAGCACATAACTTTTCATTTTCATTCTTGGCCTCATTAATGATGATAATGCAAAGTTACAAAACAAATATAAACAGTGAAGAACCTCTAGCTGACTGTCAAGTTCTACTGGAGGATACATACTTCAGGAGCCCCGTGTAGGCAGCTTATCTGACGATCAACCAGTTCTTTTATGACTCATTTCAAACTGCTGGAAAAAGTAGTAAAAAGAAGCATTTCCCAAATGATGTGAGAAAAATAATGTTTCACCTACCAAAAATCTCCAAACACTTGTTACTCAGTACCCACAAGCAGAGGAATGTGGCTGTGCATCTGACTCTAAAATATGTGTGCCTCAAAAAGGAGTCAAATGGTATTCTGGGCCTGGAAAGCCTTCTTAAGGCTTCTTTTTTGACTCTTCCAGAAGTTGTTCAAGACACACTAGTTCTGAAGCCTACATCCTTTCTTTCTTTTTCTTCTTCTGTCACCTTTTTGTGTATGTAAACACAGAATACTGTTAGTGTTGCTTCCAGAAACAGCTCTTACGTTAGTGAAGGAATGCCCAGTACAAACTAGTTTGCTTACCTCCAGTGTTGTAGGTGTGGGAAAAAGATATGAATGGAAGATGCCATCCTGATTATTATACTCGATTTTTATTGTGTTTTGGAATATTTACACATGAGCCTTTAAACATACTTATTGCGAGCAATAGAGTCAGAGAGTTGTTCCTTCTTATGGCATAATTCTCATTGTCACTACTGTACATATTATCTTCTAAAACTGAACTTAATCTGTGGTTTGGATTTGTGGGAGCTGCTTTTTTTGGCTTTGTTATGTAACCACACTTACAACTGTGCCAAATAGCCTGCTTGTTTCAATAGGATGATAATTTGTGAGAGCAGGAGGGAGGAGAGAGAGGGGCTGAAGTGCCACATCTGCTTGGCTTTGCAAATATGGCACCTTATACCCACAAAGCATTTGCAGATGTATAGCTAGCAGTGTAGGTGGAAGCTGTGTAGCATACTTTAGAAATTATTTCTTTTCAAAGCCTCAGAAATCTTGTGGGCTCAAAATCTTCATCAGCATACTGATGTTTAATAAGTTACCATCTGTCAGCTGAGATGTGGTAAATCCAGTGCGAATGCTTATAGCCCATGGAAAATGTAAGGCAATTTGACACAGCTTTGCCTGGAGGGAAAGATGGCTAAACTAAGCCATACTACCCTGTGTTTGGCCAAATTAAAAGTGTACAGCCAGGTATTTCCTGGGGCTCAGCTGATTTGTGATAACTTGACCCATGATTATGAGTCCTTCTGCACCTTCATCTGCAGCCAAATGATACTCAGAAACTGAAATCTGGAGGGATGGCTAAATATAGCCATTTAAAAAATTTAATTCAACTGCTTTGGCACCAGAAAGCCTTTCAGAATTTCCTCTGGCCAGGATGCATGGAAAGAATGTTTCCCTGACAATGTAACACTGATTATTTTATAGATTTCTACACTTTGATGTAGCAAGCATACAGGAGGTATCCCCCAAAAATCTTTCCAAGGATCTTGTGGAAAAAGGTTTCAGAGAATAACTCAAGGAAAAGGAGTCATGTGCTTGAGTTTTGTAACCTACCATTGACTACTCTTGAAAAATTGCAGGGGGAATTCGTGAGTTACAAGTGAATAACTCATACTACACAGTGTGTTACTAACCACAGTACTGTCTTGCAGGAAGTAAGGTTTGAATATCACTCTTGGGCCTTGAATACATTGTAGTGTGAAATGAACAGGAATTACCATTTCATCATGTATCAACTGACATTTTCCTTTGAAAATTCAACTTCCACTTGATTGCCATATTCTTAAGGGTAGAAGGGACATTATGATCTCCTGTGCTTATCCTTCCACGTGACATAGCTTGCAAAAGCTAATTTTAGAATTCCCAGTTGAACCAAGCCTAGAACCCGAGCAAGCTCAGCACTGCAAGTTTGTAAAAGTCCATTTTTAAGAAGAGTCAGTTGGAAACCTTAGACTGCAACACACTAACTTTAGAGGAAAGTGAATTTGATTTAGATCTGAACTTTATGTCTTGGCCTTGACTCAATTTTTTCCAAGTAAAATTAGTATCTGACAAAAAATACCCCAACCCCCTTGCTTATTGGGTAATACAGTTCACTAGTCATTTAAAGAAGTGTAAAAAGATATACTTCGGAGACTGCATTCCTTTGGAAGGATGCAGAGTACCTCAAATGCACAATAAACCCTACTAAGGTATGAAGTGCAGCAGTATTATTTTGAAAAAACAACTGATTACAAAAAGTTCTGATCCAAACCAAGTCCTCATTTATTCAATCTTCACTGAGGCAATGACCCATTTGGAAAAAAAAAAAAGTTTGGATTTCACTTCTATTTTTTATTTAATGACTAAGTGTAGACACTAAAGAAGGGAATTGCCTGTTTTTACTAGCTGATTCCCTTTCCTTCCTCCTTGGCTCATGTGTCTCTCTGGTGAGTAATGGGGAGGTTGCTTCTCTGGAACACAAGGGGAAAGTTTCAGTAAATTGCAAAAGCATGTTTGTTACTTGGAAGTCTTTTGGCACATTTTTGAGCAAAGTTCATGGAAACCTTAAAACTATTCTGAAGAGAGACTTAGAGGCTGCATTATCAAAAAATAAGCACCTACGCACAGGGACCTGCTTATGAAGAGTTCATTGCAAGATCAAGAATCTAAGCGGTTGTGCAGTCAAACAGGTGTGCATAAAATACACTGCTGCATCTGCAGATGTGGCAGTTTCCCTATCATGGAAATATACAACTCTGAAATTTGCATGGATGTCTTCATGTTTTGTAAGGGTGACTTAAGTACCCAGTTTTATCTGAGAATTAAACTCTTTCCTTACTTCTTTCCTTGACCCTTCTGTTTTTCATGTGCATAAGATAAAAATTATCCCTGCAGAGCAATCTAATGCTTCTAAAATGCTCTGCCCTCAGAGACAGCACAATGTGGAGCAAGATTAGTAACAAACTCATATTGGAGACTCGTATGTTCTTACAGAACCTTGATCTCAATAGGACTTCTAAGTCCTCCCACCAGTAACTTGGGTTTTATTTTCTTATTTCAGGAAAACCCAACAGAACCTAGGGATTTGTTGGGAAAATAAATAGAGCTGCAAGATGGCACAGAAGGTTTTGAAAGGGAGGAGAGGAGAGGATGGATGTCCTCTGACAGGCTTTGAGGTCCAGAGGAATATGCTTGCACTAGTCTTTTGGCTGCCTGAATTACATCTGCAGCTGCTCATGTACTTGTTTTATATGTCTGCTTGCTGCCTTTAGTAGTCATATTAAAAAAAAAACAAAACCCAATAGATTTTTCTTTCCTTAAAATGACCATTAAAAATGGATATTGCACTTGTGAAAGGTGTTAACTAGGCATGCTGAGACACCTGGGAGACATACATAGGACATTCCATAGAACCTGGAGAAAACAACTCTAATAGGAAAAGGAAGCTTCATTTTCCATAGTCCTTTAGGTCCTGGCTTCCCCAACAAGGAAGTCATATTAACATTTTCTCTGATGATGACTTACGTGATGCAAATAGGCCTTTGCTGAGAATGGAACTGAAACTACATCTTCATTTCATATAACCCATAAAAATAGATACAGGTTATCATTGGCAAGGTTTTAATTGGAGGCCTCATAAAAAAACTAGTTCATATGCCAGCATCATTTTCCTGAGCTTCTCACAGTTCTTTGAACTTGCACATTTTTACCAGTCCTGTACCCGTCTTGGAGAAGTTTGCAGTGTGTCCAACAGGCATGTGTCTGCATGTTTGCAACTGACTTAAAAATACCTTGCAGGTATGGCTGTTGTCAGCAGTTTGCTCTACCTTCCTTTGTCCTTTTCTTGCATACTCACATAACCTGCAACATCCTGGGAGGTTTTCCCTTTCATTTGTGATTTACCTAAAATTCTTTCCTTTATTTTTTACGAGCCATGTCAGATGTATCAACATGGAGTTTGTCTTCTGCAATACACTGTTTTAAAAGACAGGGACACACACACAAATGGACAGGGAAGCTGTTAAAAATCAATAGATGTGACTTAAATGTCCTGTACTGGGAGTGTATAAGAACATAAACCACAATCCATCATTCAAAAATAAATTATATTAGCAAATGAGAGCTATGGGGAGAGCTGACATAAGCAATCTGCCTAACATACAAAGCGTTAATTTTCTAGAAATGCCCCATACGTGCTGACTATAACTACCTAACCCTAAAAACATTCATACACATGATTTTAAACAACAATTCATAAGCATAACAACTCTGACACTGGGTGTTGCCTGAGAACTAATGACTGTCCACGATTAATGGCCCTCAATTGCGTTTGAGCCATCGGCTCCTCCCAGCTAGTCATTAATCCCTACAAACAGTTCTCAGACTCCTGTTGTCCATTTGGTGTTGGACAAGCTGAAAATACGTTGTTTTCAAACACTGAAAAAGTTTGCAGTAATATAAACTTTCAATAACTCTACTGTTTCCTTGTTTGTGCTAAGGAAATTCCTATGTTGAGTTTGGTCCTAAATTATGTCTTTTATATACCTTTTGATTCCAACAATTAATCACTGCACAGCACCATAAGGAAAGAGGACTTCCATGTGCTGCAG
This sequence comes from Strix uralensis, assembly GCF_047716275.1. Classification (NCBI taxonomy): domain Eukaryota; kingdom Metazoa; phylum Chordata; class Aves; order Strigiformes; family Strigidae; genus Strix; species Strix uralensis. Next base: position 20,924,206 of record NC_133975.1, read on the forward strand.
TAATGAGAAGCCTCTAAGAAGTGTGACTAATAGAGGAAATGTGCAGCTTAAGCTGTGAATTAATAATTTATGTGAATTGCAAACAGGACTTTGCATATGGTGCATGCATGATTACAGATGAAGCTGTTCATGCAAATAAAACGATCTGCAAAATAGTTGCACAACTTGGGACCCAACTCCCTTCAAGACCACGTCATAGTAACTCTTATGCCCTAGAAAATGCAGGGCTTGGTCAAGCACAATATGTATTTAATCTGGGGCTGTGACTTTGGCTTTAGAGTGTGATTTTGATCTGAAGAGAGACACCTGTAAAAAAATGGCATGCTCATTTCATGAAATCTTCTTCCTAGCCCTATACTCAGAATCATACCTGATAACCTTGGAGACATAAATCCTGAGCTGAAAAGCAACATTAAGTAATGCAGAAAATGACAGGATTGGCATTGGAGCTAAGTGAGATGAAAGGAGTTACCCACACAGTTCCTTGCTTTGGGACAGGAATGAGTTAAAAGCTGGGATTTCCATGTCATGGAAAATATTGTCACTTTGCAAATTGCTCTTCTTCAGAATGAAAACAGTCTGAAACTTCCCGTGGAATGGAAATTCTGTTGAAATATTCTGTAAAAAATGTGTCACAGTGCAAACGGAAGACCTCCCAATCCATAAAATAGAGTTTCTGCCTTGACTAAGATGCAGCTGTCCATATATAAAATAAAACATGAGAATCAGCTTATAGAATATTAAAGGTATTGTACAACATTACATGTCCTGTGAGATAGCATTGCTACACTACTGCATGACATGTCAATAATAATAAGTTTAAACCCCCTAAAAATAAATGACTTTTCATAACAGTTTTAATTTTTAAATGTTCATAGATTGTCTGGTTTTCATTTCAGGGTAGTTCGAAGTCTTGTCAAAATCAAGTTATTTTGGCTTTAGATTAAAAAAAGTTCTTTTTTAATCTCTTAAAGACCAGCACTTAGAAGAGATAAAGCCACGTCAATCCAGTACGGAGTTGCAGCGCTAGTACCTCACGCAAACCAGGGCACCCATGTTACCGAACAAAGTGCCGTGTATCTGTTTTGAATTGGCTCCTGTCGGGGCGTCCATCATAATGGTGTCTGCAAGTCTGAGAATGTAAAGCTACTTGCTTTGCGGCCAACCTCTAACTACTAATAAGGGTTAGAGAGAAAGTTTCCTTGGAGGCGGTTCATCCCCTAATTGCTTGCACAGATTTTCTAAAGCCCTTCTCAGATGAAGTTGGCATTAAGTCCTGTGAGAGACAAAGGTTTAGACCACAAGGACAACAGCAGCTCCTGTACTCCCACAGCCATGGCTGCCAGTACCCCAGGGCCCACACTCACAAGGAGAGCTGGGGGGGCACTGGAGATGGACAGTGCTGTTTGTAGAGGTAGGCTTCCGTCGGGGCCAGCTGCTGGCATAGGCAAAGCAGAGCATTATCAAGGGTGGCAGATGTCTAGTGGCAGCAAAAAGGCTCAGCAGCTTGCTTGGTCTGTTGGAGGTCCTGCTCCTTGGCTTGTCACCATGGTCTTTGGCAGGGATGAGCAGGAAGGCAGGAGTTGTTGAGCTTAGGGCCTCTTCCAACAGCAGGATGAGTAATGATGGCTCTCCCCTCAGTCTTTGTCTTACCTCTGCCTTTTGTCCTCCGTTCCAATCACAGGAAGAGTCTGACTTCTCATCCACAGGGAGGCAAAATACATTTTTGTCTGCTTTGTCGAGAATCCATGAGTCTCTTTTGATGCAGTGACCTGCAATTCCCTTTCTTAAAGAACAAGGACTGTGGGGAGGCAAGTTTGTGAACAGAGGTAAATAGGGACCTAGTATTTGTGAGATGCAGAATTATTACAGTGAGAGTTTTAACAATAACCATACCTGTCTGGAGATGGGGAATATATGGAATATGGCCAGGTGTATTTGTGCTGGTGTAGACAGTCCAAGAGTCCTTTGGGCTAACTGAATATGGCCAAGCTCTGACCTGAAAGCCCTGTCCCATGCTAACACAGGGTATCTCAGCTTGGACATGGTTACCTGTCTTGCAGACCACAGCTGGCTCACAGCTGGCCAGGTTGGAGTATGGACAGGATGGGCTTGGGTTTCCCTGAGTCCAGCTACCCTGGCAAGCCTGTTTTAGACATCTTTTGTTTCTGATCTTTTATCATGCCTACAGTCTGGGTTTTTTCTCCCACTGTCACCAGCCCATTTAGAGTTGGACCTGCTGATCACACAGATTCTAGGTAAGACACAATCAAACAAACGAAGCTCCTAACTTTACTCTGGGTTTTGCTAGTGTCTTTTAAACCCAATATTTCAAAGCTTTTCACAAACATTATAAAGAAGGTCTACAAAGGTGTCATTGTCTCTGTTTCACAAATGACAAAACTGAAGGACGCAGATGTTTGAAGACAGGCCCAAGACAGCAGAGTGGGCATGAGTGTGAGAATACAGATATCATTGCTCCAGGGTTTGGGTCCTAACCAAGGGATCATAGGGAAATGCTGTAACCACTTTAGGCTGTGATATTAATTTATTTATATTTGCATATCAGAAATGTTACTATCGTGATACACGCTGGGACTACTTCAATAGTATTGTAGTAGTAACTGTAATATTACAGTTAATTAATAAAAATGCAGCATTCTAGAGATCTGAATGGCAGCCTCTGTACACATTTGGGGTAATAGGGTGGTGACAGTCATTGAGAATTGGCAGTGTCAGGCCAAGAAAGTGACAGGGAACTTTTTAAAAGCTGAATGGCTAAACTGGCAGTAAGAGTATATAAGATAAACAAGAAGAAATCCTTTCACAGTGAGGGAGCGTAATGGTTCCCATAAGATCTTTTAATACTCTCACTGTGAGCACAGTTAAATGAAGTAACTGGCAGCAACATTCAGCATAAAGTCACTCACTGTTTATTAACAGCAGTTCTAATTAATCTAAAGTCAGCTCAATCTAAACAAAAGAAATATCTGCAATCAATCTTTGAAATATTCTGGAGCATCTGGTAGACTCCCCCTTCTGCAATATTCTTATCTGTTTACTAGGCCAGAAATAGTTGTGGGCTCCCCAACAAGAGGTATGTTTTCTGTAATAGCACATCAAAATGCATAGAAACTTACATGATGACATGAAAAGATTGCAAATTAGTATGAAAATATTTCTTTCCTGCACTTTGATGTGTGATCAATAAATCAAGGCAAATGTGAATCAGGTGCAATTGGTGAATCAGGGTGAAATGGTCTCTTTATGATGATTCTCCATATAAGAAGAGTGTAGGCTCAAGCAACATCACTGAGGTGGTGATGGTGGGCTGGGATTGCTGCATGAGCCTGGGGGCATGATGCCATCCTGATGTGCTTCTCATGAGACAAGTCAGAAGTAACTAGAAGCATTAGTGCTGGAAGTGATTTTATTCAGGTTCAACTGGCCTATGCATGTCTGTGCAATAAGGAAGCTGTGGCTGGAGAATTTCAACCTGAGAACTGCTTCCCAGTGGAGAAAGGAAGCTCTTAGCTAGGCATTGTAGAAACAGCAGGGTGGAAAAATTTGGACCTGAAACTGCCCAGCACTGATGCAGGCATCAGGTATTCATACACCTTCCTGACAGGTCATTTTTAACTTGTCATTATAAACCTCACGTGAAGAAGATTTTATGTTTTTTCCAGGAGCTTACCGCAGTATTTCGCATCTCCAACTGAAACCTGTGCTTAAGGGCTTCAATGCAACAGTGTACACATGCAGCAGGACTGCTTTGGGGATCCAGCATAGTAACTGCCCAGATCTGGTCCTGCCCGCTTGCTTGACTGTCACCTGGAGCGTGCTGCACTGTTCCCCGTGGTGTTGTAGAGATGTGGCCCAGGACAGCCAGAGGAAGAGGCTGGACCTGACCTGCTACCTTTTCCCCAGGGGTGAAAGGGAGCGGATAGCTGACAACAGAGAAGATCTCAAACAGCTACGCATTTATGGTGCCTGCAAACCAGTGAGTCGCAGAGCCGCAGGTGTTTGTGCCGCAGGTGGGAAGGGCAGGGTAGGAAGGTGCCTCTGTGTGTGTGTGCCCTGGCACGGTGCAGCAGGCATACATCACTGCATGGGAGGGCATAGCTGGGACCTACCCCTGCTGCTGCTGTGTGGGATGCCAGTGCCTCAGCTGAAAGTCAGGTCAATTAGCCAAATTAAGTTTGCCAAAATATTTGAAAGTTCAGAAAAGCTTATTTGATCACAATGAAGTCCATTCAGCTCTGAAATTAGCTCATTTTTCCTCTACAAAAGATTCCAGAGTGTGCAGAGCTGGAAGGCAGGAGATTGAGAGAGTGCCATACATTATACGAACAAAGTTATGACACTTTCTTTGACAAGGCTGGTGTTGGCCAAAACTTCTTTCTTGGAAAGCAAGAAATAAATACAGCCCTTTCTCAACTTGGCTAATAAACCAAGGAGGTTTATTGTAAAACCTCTACTGGATAGAGTCCAGTGAAGGACCGTGAATTTGATGAAGGGATGGAAGCATCTCTCCTACAAGGAAAGACTGAGAGATATGGGACCATTCAGCATGGATAAGGCTCAGGGGTATCTCATCAATGTATATAAATATCTGAAGGGAGGGTGCAAAGAGACAACAGGCACAAACAATCACAAACCCTCTGAATGTCAGAAAACACTGTTTCACTGTGAGGGTGACCAAGCACCAGCACAGGTTGCCCAGAGAGATGGTGCAGTCTCCTTCCTTGGAGATATTCAGAAGCCGCCTGAACATGGTCCTGGACAACTGGCCCTAGGTGCCCCTGCTTGAGCAGGAGGCGTTGGACCAGATAACCTCTGGAGATCCCTTCCAACCTCAACCATTCTGTGATTCTGTAATTCTGTAAATTTTGCTTTACAGGCCTTGACAAAAAAGCAGCTTTTCAGGGAATGACCTGCTCATATGGCCCTGAGTCAGCATTCAGGAGAGAGCAAATATTCACAATCAGCGGCTAAGTCCAGCTGAGAATTGAAGTGATTGATAGTCTGTGAGACCTCAGTGAGAGGACTCAGACAGGCCCTCTCCTACAATTTTAAGGATGTGAATACCATATCCAATACAGAAAGATCTACAACATTGAGACCAAGTATGAAAATATTTCAGTTGTTTGATGTGCTGTCTTGTACCTGTTTGTTCAGGACTCCGTTTATCTTAGTAGCTGACCAAACAACTGCACTGACTCCATACAATGAAAACCTCAAATCCTGGTGTCATGTCAGGGTACGTGTCTTGGTATCACCTCCCAGTTTAAATCAAAACCAAACAAAAAAAGCAGCTATGCAAGTAGAAAATAAGTTTCTTGCGTGGCTACTCAGAACTGACTCAGCCTCCTAGGTGTGGGGCTGCTGCCCTCTGGAAAGGGCCTTCTGAACCATTTTGAAATAGGGGCTAGCATGAAGTGACATAAGGGCCTTTTGACCTGTTTTGAGATGAAACACTCCGAGGATCTCTTTTGTTTTCATTCTGTCATTTTACTGTCCCCTGAAGCATTTTGTCAAATTCAAACAGTAGCTGTGATTGTGGTAGTTCCATGTCTACTTCCCCTCCCCTTTAAATAACTGGTTAGAAAGAGACCTTTAGCGAAGTTACTGCTTTTAGTTGCATGGCTTGCTTTGCTATTTCTTTAGCATTGAAAAATCTCATGCCCTGCCTAAATGAAATATTTTTCTTCAATAAAAAGAAAGTGAAAACTTATTTTACCAGAATAGCATACTCCTGGCTGTGACCTATCTATACTCATGATGCATAAGCCTACACATTTCTTTTTATTATGAATGCGAATGAGCATTTTTCTGTTCTTTCATTTTCTGTGAAATCAATAATAAATATTTTCTGTCACTGTGCATCACTAGAGAGAATACTTCAGTTAGACAATAGCTACATAGAGTCTTGGCTTTGGGAGCCAATTAAGGACATGCTTTATGCCACTGATGGGTCCTATTTTTCTTTCTGTATGCTTGTTTTAAAGGCGTTGTGTAGAAAGCTTACTGCACTCAAAAACAAGAAAGATGGTCCAGAGTGTATTTTTTCAGTGCTATTTTAAACATGTGGTTATGGCTCTGAGAGACATGGTTTCACCAGCCACACCCTTCTCCTTTTCCCAGCTTCCTCAAATGGTTCCTCAGTGCTACAGCAGATTCACTCCACGTGGAGCAATTGTGCAATCTTACATCATCCCTCACTCTTTGCCTCCCCATTTCCCTTACCTACCATGAAAATAGTTGCTCCAATATATTCAAGATGTAACCAGAGCATTTTTTAATCGAAGGTCCTGAAGTAGGCATTTCTATAATCTATTTACATGTTTTCTACCTATCAAATGACCTACAGTTTATTCTCTAACATATCTGAATTTCACGTTGGACACATTTTCAACAACACTTTTATCACTGGCAAAGATCGTTGAAGTAGATGAAGTTTTGTGGGATTATTTCCTCATATGATTCTTCATTTCTCATGTAAATAGTCTTTGATGATCCTCTACTTTGAGGTTATTTTCATGTATTTTAGCCACAACATGTAGAAAGAAATAGTAAAAACATTATTCTGATGGAATACTATCTAGATAAACACTGTATTTTGCAATGTTTCTAGGGAATTAAGCAGAAAATTAAAAAGTTTACCAGTGGGGTATTAGCATAGGTCTGCAGAAACTGTAGAGTGGGTTGAAGTTAGGAATGAATTACAGGTATGAATGCAGAGAGCTTTCACTGTTAGTTTCAATTAATACTGACATTTTCCTAAGTGCCATATTATATAGTATGTGTCACCATTGTACCTGCTCATTAATACATGTGTTTTAATACACATTCCTGTGGCACAAGGATATAATTCTGTTCCATGGATGAGGAGTTGAGAAACAGAGATTAAGCAATTTATACAAAGTCACACAGGAAATGTGTGGCTAACCCTACATCTCTTGAATGCCAGTCTGGTGGTGCAACTACAGCAGCAGCTCTCTGCTTGCCAAAAAAATAAGTATGAGTTAATAAGTAAAAAACATAAGTAAAAAAGTAAAAAAATAAGTAAAAGTTTTTTACATAAGTAAAAAATCAAGATGATTATTAGCTTTTAATATATTATGAATGATGCAATGCATAGCCCTATATGTAGTAGTTACGAATCCTAATTTACTTAAATTCTACCGGTTATGTTACTGCAAATTGCTGCTGCTCAGAATACAGGATTTTGAAGCAAAGTCTACAGACATTGACATACCATTATGGCAAGAAGTGAATGAGCGGTACTTGTTCTACTTATGTGATTAAGATTATTTCCTTCCTACCATTGTAAAATGCAATCCTGTAGAAAACTGCTTAACTCTAACCTAACACTAGTCACCAACTATGGTTAATGTGTTTTGTGACTGCCCACTTACCGCAGAGTCCAGATTACCTCTACCCACAATACCTCATATTTCTGTAACACCCTTGAATATGTTTCAGAAATATGCTGATAGGACATAGATGGTGACTGCTATTAAAAGATTATTTTCAAGGACTTTGGACAAATTGTGTTGCTAAATTCAGTTGAGAAAATATAGTTGTTCATACAATTTTTTTAGATGTAGCATGTATCTTTAATATTATGTGGAAGTGCTTGTATAACAAGGACACAGGCTACTTTGCAACTTGTGTGGGTACCTTGACGCATGTCCTTTCTGTGGCAACTGGAAGACCACAATGTACAAGCATATTGAGTTGACCACATGGCAGTCATACTTAAGGCTCCTCCAAAACTTATTAATCTTTGGTTTCAGTTTTCCCCTTGACTTTTTATTTATATGCTTCAACTCGACACCCACCATGTTGTAGGATACCTCCCCACCAGTTTCCCCTGTTGTGCTTTAGCTGCTCTGTCGCAGCCTCAGGAGGAGATGCCTGATGGGGATCCCAGGGACCTGAGCCTATTTTCATTCTCTCATCTGTCAAGTCTCTGGGCAGAGCACTGCTGCACAGCATCCACCAGCACCCTGGTTGGTTTCAGGGACCCTTGGAAGGGTCCTCTGTTGTCTCCTTCCATCTCCAAATACTGTTTTTTCATTTCTGCCCTATGACCATGAAGTCTCTCCCTTTCTTTCATTTGTTGCCCCCATCACTGTTTTCTCCCCACTTTTTCTTTTGCTCATGTACTTTGCTGGGAGGTCATGGGCAGAGGATGTTCAGCTTTGTTAGGGACTGGCTAAGGCCCATTACTTTTGGAGGAAAATCCACGAGGAACAGTGATCAACTTCAGGCACCCTGGGAAGGAACAGGACATGCAACCAACAGTATTTCCCACATTACTTTCATGCACACCCACTGATCTGTAGCCTTCTGAGGTAGATACAGTCCTTGTTCTCCTTTGAATATGATGAATTTTCTTAATACTGCTTTCAGGTAAAGGTCATTCTGAAAGTATTTAGTGAGATGTGGATCCAGGTATGGGTATTACTGTAAGCCTGATTCCGGACAAAAGCATCTGAAGGTCTTCTGAAGGGAACCTTCCTAATAGAAAATGAACACAACTTTTTCTTCCTAAGTTCTGACTGTGTTAATAAACTCTCACCTGGTATTCTCTACAGTAAGATGATGGTCCATGTAAGTTAGATTTAAGGTGCTTGCACAAGCATCCTGTATTAGCTTTCATGCCCAAAGTGAATATTCAATACTGATTTTTAAAATCCATTAGTCACCCCAAATAGTTTCACATCTAGGAAAAAAAAGCTGAGAAACTCAGCAGTGAGGCATCCAATCTGAGTGGTGTTAAGTGGACAATTTCTTCCTCTTTGATTCATTAGTTACCTGCTTGCAGAATTCTTACCATGGGTACTTGAATATATAGGAGTAGGGGACCAGTGAGAAAGGAAAAACAATTAGAGGCTTGGGAAGCTTGAATAATGAGGCTGTCAGCAAAGAGACATTGCAAGAGAAGTAATCAGGAGGTACATGGAACAAATAGCAAATAAACAAATAATGGCCAATGCTTAAAGGGCTAGCAGCATGATTGCATGGGTGTTCTGTGTAGGTAAGCAAGGTTGGGGAAAGAATTTGGGTCCTGGAGCAACTTTTTCATGCTATGGTGTTGCTCAGAGGCAGTCCTGGGGGAGTCCCTGTTCCTTCCAAGCATTGCAAGAGAGCTGACTAATAAGGGTTTGCTACACAGGCACAAGGGAAACAAAACTAGAACTTTCAAACTATCAGGTTTGCATTGGAAGCTTTGGTAATAATAATAATAATAATTTTTAAAAACTGAACAATATTTCCCAACTGTAACCTGTGTTCTTAAGGAGGTTCTAGAAAAACATGTTGGTAAGAAATTATTCAACACTGGATTCCTAATCTGTGAGGGTGTTCCTATTGGTTGTTGATACTTAGCATCAGAAATACTTTCTTATCAGCTAGCCACAAATCCCATCTTCTCTTTCTCCTCTTTTGGGTGTGTGTTCATGAGGTTTGACTAACCTCGGTAAATAATGCAAGGTAAAATTGCAGTGTTTGATTTCATGACAAGAAGTGGGGAGAAGCTGTGGTTACAGTTAGTCAGTCTGAAGTGAAATCCTACCACAGCTGAAACAGTTTTCAGATGAGGTAAGTAGCCAAGCAAAGACTGATTAAGCTCCTTATTTGAAACACAGGTCTTTTGTTTCTGGTCAGTCTACCTCTGCTAGGCTTATACAGCAATAATCATCTCTTCTTTTGTTATTTTGATGGCCCTCAATTTATTTTGAGCATTTCCATGTTATCTTTTGACTATAGAGTTACTTCTTGTCTTCAAGATTTCAGTTAAATACCTAATTTCTTAGGTTGCTTGGGTACTTTCTTAATTTCTTAGACATCTCTGTTTACTTAAAAAGAACAGAGGTTCCAGCTTTCACTTGAGTTACCCAGATGAGTGAGGACCTGACTCTGGAGTAAAATACTTCAGATGGATTCTGTTAGTGGCCTTGTATAGGTATATACAGATGCTGAAATGAGAGTAAATTTCTGCTAACTTCACAGCATAGGTGTTCAGAGTTTTTTCTCTAATGTAAGTGACTTTATTAATGGTGGGGGACTGAAGACCTGGCCATTGTCCACCTGTAAAATTCTTCTGCTGATAGTCACTAAGGCATAAAATAGATTAAAAGACTAGATCCATTGCTGGCTAGTGATGAAATTGCATTATTTTCAGGTATTTGTCAGGTATGGAAAACCTGGTAAATTTAGCACTTTCTTAATTTTCTTTTTTACAAATAAATATATGCCAGATAGCAGAAATGGAACTGGTGTTGTCCTATAGCTTCTTGTGATGGGCAGTTGGTGGTTGTGCATAATTTCACATGTGGATTTCTAAGAACAAGATGCATGGTGTGTTTTAGAGAGGAAGGACTGAGCAGATTATTAAGACCAGCATAATGGGGAAAGAAGGAACATTTAGATGCAGGAGATAAAGCAGTGTCAATCTGAAGACTTGTGTCCTTGAAAGGGCTAGCTGGAAGATTTCAATACCTTTCTGGAAATAATTCCTTTAAGAAAATGGTTTAATTTTTTTTTCAGTCTTGTAGTTTTGAATTTTTCAAGATGAGAAAAAGCAGTATATAACATTCCAGAATTTTAATTCTTTTTTTTTTTAATGCGGGATTTCTGGGTTCTTCCTTTACTCCTTAGTATTTGACAATGGTTTAAAGGTGTGAAATGCTAACATTCCTTTATTTTGTTCAACGATAAAAAGAGAAATGAAAAGCGTCTACACCTTTATTCTAAATGGAAAAAGTAGGAGAACAGCAAGACTGAATTGGAAGTTAATTTTTGTTTTTATTTTTTTTGCTAAGTTCTTAAAATTTACTGATGGAAGAATCCAAAGACTAGGGAACTCCTAACTAAGAAGACACCAAAGTCTAGTCCTTGAGTACAGTCTTTTGAATGTTAGAGTAATTTGAATTTTCCATTACCCCTGACTGGGCTGAGGCTTAAACTGGCACAAAGGGGCAGGAGTGGTAAGCTGGCTTGGCCTTGATTTGTCAATTTGTTTAATAAAATGCTAAAGAGGCATTGGGAACATACACCAGATTCGCGACTTGCTGATTCCTATTTCCCGCTGGGAGAGTCCTTACTTTGGGGGCTGTTATGGAGCTGCCAACCCAGAATCGTACTGCATCTAGTGGAGGAGGAATTAGAAGAGCTAAAATGGAGTCAAACAACTGAATAGCTGACTTTACAGCAAAGACTTGTAGAGAAGAGTTTGATCCTGTAGACTAAGTATTAATATTTTTTGTCCAACCAAAGAATTCAATTAAAATGGTGAGATCTCTATGAAGTCCTCTGGAAAATTTGATGAACAAGTTACAAGACAATTCAGCTATGTTGTGAGAGGGAAATTATGCAATTTACCAAAACCTCAGAGACTTGGGTAAATTTACTGATAGCTCCTTGCCCCTACAAGACAAAATAAAGCCCCAGCATGTTGTCAAATCCTTGAAATCTGTCTTTTCCACTGAAAGTGGAAATTAGCCCTAAGTACAAGCCTAGTGATTAGTCAAGAACTTAAAATCTGTCTTCTCAGAGTGGCTGGGTCAAGCAGGTTCTGTATTTCATCACAGGGGCAGGACAGAATCTAACCTGGATCTGACCCATAACAGTTTAAAAAAGTTTGCTCTAGAGGTACTGCAAGTAAGACTGAATAACAGTAGTAAATGAACATATGACCTGATTAGTGAAGCTAGGCTGTATTTACATTTTCCACTCTAAAAAGTGAAAAAGAAAAAAAAGGGGGTGGTAGCAGTGGAAAGCAATTCAGTTTTTCTAGAATCCATCCATGTGAACAAAAGATGCAGCTAGTATTTCAGTTGGTGCTATAATAATTGATGACTTTATGTGGGGGTACATTATTATATACCTCATTTCTAAATTACCTAGCTTATTCAAACAAATCTTTCCAAAATGTATCAATTAGATTAGCTCAGTGCATCAATCAGCAGCATTCAAGATTGTGCTGACTTCAGTTTTTGTGGTGTCTTCTCTGCAGTATTGTTGATCTTATAAAAATTGTTTCTGTGGTCCTTTCAGATTTCCAAAGTCAGCTTCATCCAAATTCTTCTAGCAGTGGACATTTTGGGTAGTTAGGGATAACTATTTCCAAAACCACATTTAATTTATTTATTACCTCATCCCAGAACTTATTTTACCCTAGGGCACAACCAAAACATATGTAACTAATTATGCTGAGAATGTCCACAGCTCCAGTAAGTATGAGGGTTTTTTTTTTAATTCCGCTATTTTTCATTCTTTTTGGTGTCTGTTAAGTCCTACAGAGACATTTCTGCTGGATAAATTCAGCTTTGAGTTTGTGTGCAAATTCATTTATGTTTCAGAATATTCTGTTTCATCTTTTGCAGTTCAAGTAATAATCTAGATCTTGGTCCACGAACTCTTAAGCCTCTGTCAAACATTTCAGGATATCAAAAAAGAAAGTCACAAAATGAAGGCACCAAGGCCCAGATTTAGTCAGTTTAAATTCCACTAATGTCCCCGTGCCTGGTGATTCCTCTTGGCTACACACAGCTGAAGATGCAGAGCCAGCCAGGACAAAACATTAGCAAGAGGAATAAATTGGAATTTAGCCAATACAAATTAGATCTCATGTCTCTGATTTTGATTAAAAAAACAAACCACAAGAACTCTGAATTCTTCAGGATGGAAAGCTGTCTTATGAGCCTGAAGTTCATATAAATGCAGCTATTTTCACTGCCTTCCTTCCAAAAGAGGGAAACAATAAATACAAAATACTTATTGAACTGCAGTGGAGTCATAGGAGGAATAAAGTCAGGCCATTCTGATCAGAAATCTTTTTGTTTGAATTTCCGTGATGTTTGATGTTCTGTGATGACCTGAGTGAGTCTTGATTCTAGCACTGTGATAAGTGTTTAAAAAAACCCAACCCAAAAACAAACCAAAAAAACCCAATAACAAAAACCTATAGTAGAGTTTGAAGAAACTTTCAGGCAGATGGATGCTAAACCTCTCTCAGATATTCTGTTCTTCATTGCCACGGAATAGACTCTTCCAACTTGTTCATGGGAGTCAGGAGACTTGCACATTAAAAGTATGCTGGCCCCAGTTCAATGCAGTGTAAAGAACCAAACCTGTTCAGTCTAAATATTAGAAGCAGCTTAATTCTCACGGAGAGGAGTTCCACCTATGTTAATTTATTTTATCAGGAAGCCTGGTAAATTAGCTTGAAGCAGCCATCACCAGACTGTCTAAAAATTGGATGTGCATAATGTAGAAAGGTACTAAGTACTTTCAGGTCTCATTTATTTTGCTGAAGATGTGGGAGCTCAACGCATTTCATATTCAGCCTCTTGACTAAAGGGTAAATTCTAGTATCGGGGAGGCAGTGGCAAAGCTTCCCTGAATTCAGTGAGGCAAGATTAGCCTGATTGGGCTAATAAAGGACAGGTAGTTCTTCAACACAAGAGCAGTTTAACTGCAGCATTCAGTGTACCTGACAACAGAAGATGACTCTACAGCTGAAACATATGTAGTTCCTGGTAGCATTGCCATGTGGGAATGATTTTCATTGGACCAGTTTGTTTTTAATCCTGCAAACAAGGGGATTTAACATCTGCCACTTTACATTTGTAAATTCCCCTCATATTTTTTCCATAACTATAAAAAGGAATAATTTAGATGCCTGCTTTTTTTTAATTAGTCAAATGGCAACAGTATGCTTGGTTCCATAAAAGACTTACAAGTCAGTGTGCCCCCAGAAATATTTATCTCCTAGACAAACAGCAAAAGCAGGTTTAATGGAAGACAGATTTCTTAACTAATTTTGATGCGGAGTTTCCACTTACTGTGTTTGCTGGACTTTTGGGGGACAGTTGTCTTTGGAATGTGAACTACATTTGAGAGATTTTATACAGAAACATATCCTTCCTGGTCTTGCTGTAAGTCATTTATTTTACTTGTTGTCCATTGAATAAGTCTATCATGAGCCTATCCACCAGAGTAAACATAAGATGATAAAAGTTTCCCCATTCAGACCCTAACTCACATCTCAAGATATGTGACCAAATGTCGGACATTCCACTCAAAAGTCCAGATGAGCTCATCTCAGATAACTCACTGTGTTTCCATCTGGTTCAGATTTGAAGAAAACTATTTAGTTGGAAGACGAAAAATACATTTTGTATCATTTTAATGCTGAACAGATTTAGTGACATACTTGCTTATTTAATCTACAGCATTGGAGAGTCTAATGAACTGAGTAAGATACATATCTTGGCTCCAGTTCTGTTCTAAGATACACTAGAGAAGCCCCAATCGACTTAAATGGAATAGCATCTTTGTTAATGAGTGCAAAATGTATTCCGATGAAAAAAAGGGTACAAGCATGTTATGAATATAAGTATTTCAAACTATTGGAAATGACTTAACAGTTCATCTGAATTTATGTCTTATGTGTGTTTTTTTAGAGGAACAATACTGTTTAGTCAATAAAATAGTCTGTTTTTTTTTCAACTGAGGAATTTAAGCATGTAACTCCCACTCCCAATAGCTGGAGAAATAATAGATATGTGAATCTTCCAAATTCTGATGGGAGAGTGAAATCCAGTGTTGTTCTGCACATCACACGCTGCTGTTGTGTGTGCCAGACAGGTTACCTTTGATATAATACAGCCTTGGCCTCAGGGATGCCAAGCACCTATTAAAGAGTTCATGGCCATCTGCTACGTTTCAGGAAAATGGGTTTTCTCAGGATGGTCCAAATGCTTCCTTTCTGTTGTACTGAAAATGCAGAGGGACAATTGACATACATAAAAAATAGGTCTCCCCATAACCCAACTTTTATAGGGAAATTCACAGCTTCTGGTGACCTTATCTGGAGAAACTACGAGGTAGCAGCAAATGCCATAATCCTGCTTAAACTGGCATTGCCACTGGAATAAAATTTTTTTTTCTGTCCATCCCCAGCTGCTAATTCATTCCCAATTCTGCTCCATCCTTTTTTACTCTAGCACATGCTTGGGAGGCCTCATGGTGAACAAGATCAAGGGAGAAGCTAGGCTAAATAGCTGTTGTCTGTGTGGGAATGGATCATATAGAGAAGAGATGAAGGTGGGAAAGAGAAATATAAACTGCATCAAGGTTGAGATCCATATTTTTAGTGGCAGTTCCATTTTATGCCTGTTAAAGTATGTCACAGTACACTTGAGGGTATTTTTTCAGCTCTCAGAGGTGAATGGGCTACTTTGCTAGTTCAGCTACAGTAAGAATTCATTTTACTGTCTCTGGTCCAAGCTTCACCTATAGCTCAGTTGTTTGCAATTTTTTTTTTTATTTTCCATGCTAAGTAATGCATGTGAAACCCTACAAGTAATACTGCAGAAAAATATAAGGGTTCAGAAAAAAGTGAGTCTAATTTTTGTTTATGAGTTGGGTTTGTTGTACACTTCAGTTTTCTTAAATGTTGTGCTGTTGATTTATTTTTCTACAGTTGTGTTGTCATCAAAGTTGTGGGATAAAAGACTTGATTCTTAAGTGTCAAGACTGGAGTGCTGTTTTCAGTGCAACTGATGAGAGAAAAAATTAGAGGTCTGCTTCTTTTCAAAAAAGATTATACAATAATGAATTGTACAGGGAACGTTATTTGGGCACTCAACTATAAAACATTAGGAGTCTTTTGACAAATCTTTTTTTTTTTTTGTCAGAAAATGTCATTTTCGTGCAGCATTCAAACATTGAAATGTCAGTTCACCAAAATTTGGCAAAATAGCTTCTCCAGATGATATATGGAAGGAAGGAGAGATCAAGCTAAGAGAAAGGTCTTGGCTTTCTCCCAGGTGTGGAAAAGCAACTTTCCAACCCCAGTCTGGTTAGTGAAAGCTCTCCAGAGGGCTCTCTCCCTTTCTTGGGGAGCGCAGCCACTATGAACCATCTCTGGGGGCTTTGTCACAGAGTTGTGCTTTGTTTTCAGCGGAAAGGTCATGGATTGCATTTGCATGCATATGGAAACAAATTTTGAAACTAGACGTAGTTTAATGAAACAGAATTCCAATTTTCCAGTCACCCTTCCTTGCTATGCTTTGTCATCAGCTGAACTCAATGAAAAAGGAAGTAAAAAGTAGCATTCTCTAAAAAGAAACAGACTCAAGGGAACATATTTGAAATAGGTATAAATGTCAAATTTCCATTGCCATAAAATGATTAAGGAGAAGAACTTAGCGTCTGGGAAGTTCTGTCCCCTTCATCATGGATAATCTGAAGGTGCAAAATCTTCTTATAAAGATGCCAGAACATTTAACTGTGTTTCTAAATATCATATTAAAGCTGAAGTGTGGATTGTGCCATGTCCACTGATTACAGCAGTGGCACAAACAGGCAGTCAGTAAAGGAGGCAGAAGCAGAGGAGGCACATTTGCTCTGAGTTCTTTTCAGCAAAATTATTTGGCATAGAGGTTTGCAGGTGTTAATGTGATCTTCTCTTTTATGGCATGCTGACCATCACTGTTAATAATCGCTTGGACATTTTTGGAGACCTTGTCAAAGAAGGAGAGGGAGTTAACACTTCTTCATTTTCCCTTTCCATTTAGCTGTAGCAAGTTCTTGTGAAGATTCCTTCACTCCCTTGTTCTGAACATTTTTATGGTGTTAACTGTCCATTTGGTAGAACAGAAAAAAAGTGATTTTTTAATTCTTGCTTAAAACTGACTACTAGTTTCTTGAGGACAACACAAGAGAAAAAAAACTTGAGAGGGAGAACAGGACAACAAAACAGCAACACAGTCCTTTTCTCATTCTATTTCTTCCAAGCTTCCTGCTAGAGAAAGAAGAAAATAGCAGAAAGCCTTATCAGCCACTCTGAGATCTGGCAAATTTACACTAGTGTTGGGCTGTCAAAGGCAGTGCTCTCGGTTATCTTGCTGGTTGCAAGATTGCAGCAGTGTTGCAAAAGCAACAGTTTAGGACAGACTAACTAAACTAGATGGCAAGAACAGAGAAAGATTAAGTGAACTGGAGAAGGAAAAGGAGATAGCAGGGAGAGGTTGGGGACAGGAACCTTAGCCTCATGTGCTGGATATCATCCAGAAGTTAACAGAAGCTAGTAGAAATGGGGTTATCTTTCAGATCCTTCCCATTGACTCTGTCTGCCCACGTCATCTGTTAGCACTAGGAGAGCTAAGGTCCAACAGTGCCATAAAGAACTCTCAAGTCCCAGCAGACAGTGGGCATTTTGTGCCGTGAAGGTAAATCTGACTCCTTTCAGACCTCATGGCATCAAATTATGGACACAAAAGGGCAATAAGCAAAAAAGGATTATCTTTTTGTTGTTTGCCAAGTAAGCCAAATTTCCTGCTCGTCAGTTTTAGGCCATTCCTCTCATTTCTCAGATGTAATTTCACCCAGCACTTCATTCAGCAAGCATTTTTCCCTGAACTTCTTAAGCCTTTTTGTCTGTAATCTTTCCTGACTTTATAAACTCTTCTATATAACAGAGAGAGAGTTTTTATTATTTGGACATTGATGTGTCCATGCAACATACCTTGTTAGTTTTGGATTAGCGGCTTTCGTCCAATGACTTAGCCACTATTATTTCCTTTAAAAATAAATAAACTATTATTTTACAAGGATTTTTTCATTGTCTTCTAATAAATTTGATATTGTCTGCTATCAGAAAAGGCCTTTGAATGCTGATACACCAGTAGTTTTAGGGCTTCTGGGATAGTGGACTGCCAGTTTCTAAAGGTATATTCCTCTCACAAACATGCCTTGCAAAATATGTTGAGACCATCTGATGGAAATCGCTGGAGGTGTCATTGTGCTATGTGCCTGTCTCCTTAAAGATTCATAATAAACAGAAATAACTTAAATATATATTCAGACAGTAGTCTCAACAGAATCAGTGGAAGATGCTAGCTATGACCTAGGCAGTGTATCCAGTATTCACAAAAGTGATCATGCAGTAGCACAAGGTTCAGCCTGGGCATCGGGAACTACCTGGGACCCTGGCTAAAAGCCATGCAGTTGGGTCCTCAGCCTTCATGTTGGCCTTGCTCTCTGAAGGAAAGCTAGCTTGGGCCCACCAAGTCTTGCAGTAACCATTTCTTCCTACTGTCATGCACAAAGGGAGTAAGAAATGAGAACATTATGCAAAGAACACTTCAGGGAACACTAAGCAAAAATTGTTTTACAGTTGGAAAAATGTCATCATCAATTTCCTCTTTTTGCTTCTGTAAATTGCAGCACTAGGAGAAGGGGGGAAGGGAGAAGAAGAGAAGCAGGCTTATGGCCAAATTTTTATTAGCCATTGAAATGGTAGTCCAAACATGGACTAAAAGTCTTCTGTTAAGAAATTACTTTTTCAAAGTTGTCTCAAGTTCTTCAAAGTTTAATGCTGGGTTTTATTACACTGTTTGCCTCAGTAACACAATCAACTCTGAAATGGAAATAGTCACCCTCCAGTACATATTACCTCTCCATGGTGCAAAGGAGTACCCTGTTACAAACGACATTTCATTCTGAGAGGCAGAAAACTAGTATTTTGCAAGCCGCATGTTTTTTCATTCATTTGGTATGCCATGTAGCTGATGGAGAAGCTACCATAAAAATGGCCCAAAGAAAGACAAAATAAGGAGATGGAAGGAGAAGCCAGTAGTGTTTTCATATTTAGTTTTATACACTAGAACTTTGACTGTTCAGGATCCTGTGACTCTGAGTCACGCCTGTGTTCTCCGAGATATGTTGGCACCCCTTCCAGCTCCGCTCCTCCGCATCATTCTCCAGTTCAGTTACTCATGTTACATCACATTTCAAAAACCCGCTTTCTTCCTCTACTGAGTGCTACCGTGTGCACTACTACTAAAACATAATTAGTATGGCTGCAATGCCATGAGGTGGGTCTCATGAGCAGACCATGAGCATCTGTGGCAGCAACTTGGTCTGGGCAGGTGGATTGGGGTGAGGAGGTGCTGCATGTCGTGGCAGGCACAGCCCAGTCTGCTAGTGCCGAAGAGGTCTGGCGAGCACTGAGCCTTACCTACGCATGCAGCTCGTATCTGAGAAAGTCTGAAAGAGGAACCAGTGACTACCTTTTACAGACCACCTGGTTATTTTGTGCAACTGCCTGGGACATGGACATCTATTTGGTTGTATTAAGAAGAAGAAGAAAAAAATCTTGTGTGACTTCAATTTGGATTTGCTAGGTATCTAATGCCAAACTCTAAAAGAGACTCTAAAAATAAGAACCAACTTTTAAATACAGAAAGCCTTGCACCTGGGGGCGTGGGGGGATGACTTAAAACAGGAACTCAGTCTAACAGAGGAAAAGAAGTGCTCTATGATTTTGTTACCTTATGCAATCAGAATATGGCATGAAATGATTAAAGGAAAAGAGCAAGCCAGTTCTCTAAAGCCTAAAGCAGTTCTAGGCATAGTTACTCAGGAACAGAAACAACATGAGAACTGTTAATGAAAATTGGGAACTGTTCAAGGATCTACTACTGCTTTGTCCTTGCATAGCATAAAGGAGAAGTAAATGGAAACAAGACTAAGTTACAAGTCAACAGATAGAGGTGATAAATGGCAGTCAATAGAATAAATGGACTGTTCAGAGGCATTTCTGTCGTGTTTCAATGGAGCAGGAATACACATTCTCTCAGCTGGGCAGCAAATAGTGTCACACTATTGTGTCACACATGCCTTCAGCATGGCGTGCCGCTCACTGGAACTGAAGCATGAGCCTGGTGCATGCTGAGCGTACGGGAGGAAATCTTTGAAAACTAAATTTCAGTTCAACAGGCCTGATTAACTCAAGGCATATTTACTGCCCTGTCACTGCAGGGTACCTACCTATGTATCTAACTAGCTAGATCACTTACCACCTTTCTGCTCTCTTTTCTTTCACCAGTAAAGGTGAAATGGAAGGAGAGCAAGGGAAAAAAACACAAATCAGAAAAAAACTGAGAACCCAAAAACTGTTGGCAGAAGGGAGATTATTTTGAAATGTTTTCTATGAAAATATTAATATTTTTCCCTGGCTCTAGTGAGTCCATGAAACAGGCCTGCTATGTTCTGGTGCTTCCTACACCATTCAGGTTGCAGCCAAGGGGAAGTATGGCTGGCTTTTTTTGCTTGTGGGTTTTTTGACAAGATTGTTCAGTCTTCATCTTTTTATTTCCATTAGAACTTCACACAGAGCAAACCTTAATATTTCCAAGCATCTCCTTAGTAACTAACACTTAAAATAGAAAAATCTCCACATTGATCTCATTGCTTGCTCTCTGCCCTCCAAAACTCCCAATGGTATAAAGGATTCTAAGAAAAGGAAGTGAGATGTGCAGGCATGGTCCAAGAGAGGGATCAGCTCCGTGAAGACCTGAATCCAGGAAAGAGGCTGAGCAAATGAAGGTCCAGCAGAGAAGCTGTCTCTCAGCTGCTGCTGTATCCATGCAGTTGTGAACACCACTCTTCTCTCCTTGCAACAAAGCTCTAATAACAGTACTATCTAACTTCCACTTTTTGTGTTTTCTTTGGAGAGAAAAACTGCCAAAAGGAAATTCTTTTGCCTATGGCCAAGTAATGTTATTCAAAATTCCTGTGTTAGACGGGGGTTGCTAAAATCCCTTTGGAATCTCCCTTGTGCGCTGTTTCTGTGCAAACACAGCATGGCACTATGTTAAATCACCACGGTTGAATGATCACTGCAATCCATGACATAAAGAAAATAGATTGATCATATGGATTGAATCACAATAGATCGGAGAGACTAATACAGAACATATCTTCTTTAATTAGGAAATCTTTCTGTCTCAGGTACTCAAAAAGTGAAGTTAATTCATATAAACATTTTACATCTGGGCAGACTTAAAAATGCATCAGCACAGAATATTTTAAAGTTGCAGCTTCCTATGGGAAATTCAATAATATTTTAGGGCCAAACACTGAAGCCTGTAGGATTTTCCTCTGTAGAATCAGAATAAAACAAAACAGCCCCCATCTCTCCCCTCGACTATTGATGACAGGCACCAGAACTCCACAAAGGAAAATAGAAAACGAGCACTAATGAATTTTGAAGTGAACTTGCCAAGTTACAATACTGTCTTCATTTAAGTCTCTTCTAAGAATTTTTCCAAGGTATTCACAGGAAATAAATAGCTTATGAAAACAGCAGTATAATGTCAGTGGAACCATTGACATACCCAGGAGCCGAAGTCAAAGCTTTTTCATGTGAGTGAGAGTCTCCATAGCTATTGACAGAATAGCATTCATTTCACTGGTTTGGGGGTTAGTTTGGCAAACAGATGTGGGTACAGTTGCTTGCTCTGTCCTGAGTTCCTCTGGAAGTCTTCAGTACTTTTAGGATGATCCATTCAGCTCCTTTGGGTACTCTTCCATGCAGGGATGACCAAGCCAACTCTGACCCTTTTTGTACCAAGTTTCAGATATTAAAAGATAGTCCCTGAATGAGCAGTCCTGGTTTCTGGAAGCTGGATAATCTCATTAGCAAGGCACAGGTTGCTTTCCAGCAGGGCTGACTAGCCAAGCAAGCATGGCTGTTGTTTTCCCAGTGCCTGCTTTGCTGCTGCATGATTAAGTTGAGTAGATTTATGTGTCCCTGCACCAGGCTGCTTAGTTACAACCATTGGGTCTCAGTTCTTTGGGTGTAAAATGAAAGCAGTAATAGCCTCCTCCTGCCTTGCACACATGTAAAGGGGAAAATGTTAGAAGACAGAAAAGCATGTGGGTGTTTCTTGTGTTTCTTTTAAAGGGTACTAGACCTGCCTACTATGTCAGATCTCTCTTTCTGACAACTTTGTGAATTTTGCACCTGATTGATGCCAACTGGCCGATTTCATAATTTTATCCACAG
Organism: Strix uralensis; assembly: GCF_047716275.1. Taxonomy (NCBI): domain Eukaryota; kingdom Metazoa; phylum Chordata; class Aves; order Strigiformes; family Strigidae; genus Strix; species Strix uralensis. The sequence continues at coordinate 20,946,077 of NC_133975.1, forward strand.
TCCTCCTTTTACCCTGTTTCCCTCCTATTAGTCACATCCATGTTTGGAAGGTGCAACAGTCCAGAGGGATGGTGAGAAATGGGAGAGACAGAGTTATCACAGAGCTGATGCTGGGGCTTTGTGAGTTATAGAAGGCATTAAATGCAGAGGAAAGCTGGCTGGGTCAGAAGCTTCCCAGCCACTTCCTTTTTCTGCTGCTACCACAGCAGGATGTGAGATGGGAGGCATCCTACATTAAGACCTATCCTGAAACTCAGATGATTCTCCCTTGCCCACTTAATATGTTTCTATTGGTAGATCATACTGGCAGTGCCACTCAAAGGAGTTGTACTAGACAGCAGGATGTTGTTACGTAGCCTGCTCAGTTAGAAGATTGGATACACATAATGGCTTTTGGTATATGAACAAAGAAATATGCTGTCCCGCCAGGTACAGAGAAGAAGCTTTCTGAGGTTGTTAAAAGTGCAGGCAAAACTCCTCTCCCTATCCCCTCTCCCCTTGCGTGGGTAAGATGTCTCACATATAATATATGTTCCACATGTTACTGACTCATTTTCCTTCTCTTACTAAGATCCCTTTTAAAGCAAAATTTCAGTCTTTAAAAGCAAGTCCCTGCCCTTTTATATTTAGAAAAAGTAAATGACTTCTCTAAAATCTGTCTGAATTTCTCTGCAGTGGGTTTGTGGAGGTTATATCACAGATCTGACAGTCATAGCGAAAGAGGAATATGACCTGCTCCATATATGAACCAGGAAGTCTACTCTTTTATGTAGCATTAGTGAATTTCAGATTAAAGATCTGAATAACTTCCTTTTTCCACTTCATACTAAAAATAACAGAGTCCAGTCCAAAAGCCAGAGGGATACAGAGGGATGGGGATAAAGTAGGAGACTCAATCCTGTGGCTCAGGAGGTCAAAGCGCAGCAAGAACGTCACATGCCGATACTGTAAACCAGACCCAATGACAGTCTTGCAAGTGCTTATCATACTATTTAAACATACCCTTAAACCTTTCTGCATTGTTACTCTGCCTCTGTCCCACTTTGTATTAGCTCTTTTAGCAATACATTTTCCAGAAAAGAGGTCTTGATATAAGGATTGTTAATTAAATATTCTCAGCCTGGTGCTATAAAGAAGCAGAACTGTCATTTTTATTGAAGTCAGTTACATTTTGCCTGCCCTTCATGCCTAGTTTTGAGAGATCTCATATTGGAAGGTGAAGAGACTGTGTTTTTAATCTGTATTCTAGTTATTTTCTCTCTGTGAACCATATGGCTACAGTTTTGGGCCTCTAAACAGAGTCTGAATGTCTTTCTGGATATGTTTAAATTATACAGCAGGTACATGCTGTGAAGCACCTCAGGGTGGCTGTTTTCTAGTTGTTTGCTTCAAGCATGTGGCTGACGTGTGTGTTGGCTCCCACCTGCACATGAGTCCCTCCCAGGAGCTGGTGGGGAGACAGTGAGCAGCCGAATCTCACTCAATTGCGACCTGGCATGTGGATGTGCGGGTCGACATGTCTTTTGCATGGCTGAGGAGCCAACATCTCATATCTGTGGGCCTCTGATGAGAATCTCAGAGATGACTGATAATCTCATTGATTATTCTCTGCCTCTCAGCAGGAGGGTGGAGCCAAGCGGTGGAATTCCAACCTGAGAAGACAAGCAATCAAGTTGGCTAAGAGTTTCTGTAGCTGGCATTGCTTTAACAGCTTCTAGAATAGTGCAGTTCTTGTTTTTACCATTCAAGAATGATCTCAAAAAGTTGGAGAGAACTCAAAGAGGATCCACAGCAATGGTTAAAGAACTGGAGGGTGTACAGAGACTCAAAGGAGCTCAACCTATCTATTTGATAGGTGATAAAGTTAGGGGAGAGTCTGCAAGTCATATTTATTGAGGAAGAAACACTTTGATGATAAAGGGCTTTCTGATCCAGTAAACAAAAGTACAAGACCTAGAAGATGTGAGCTGAAGCCTCCCCTAAAAGCCCAACAGAAAAGAAGGTCTTTCCCAACAGTTCCACTTTGGTCCAACTGAAATGGTGGTGGAGGGAACTGTTCCTTCTGCTGAATCCAGTGCAGGCACTGCCTCCAACAAGACGAGCTGTGGCCATGGCCCTGATTTTGCCTCAGTGGCAATGACACACTATTGTATCAAATGCATTGTGCATTAGAGAAGAAGCCAGGCAAGATAATGGCTATATAACTGACAGGTCACCTGTGAATCGCTGAGAGGATTCTTCAGAAGTCTGGATTGATTTTAGTATCATGGACTGAGCCTGGTAAAGCAGTCTTTTTAATATGTATTAATTATGATTGAGCAAACAGGGCAAAACAAGTAAGAATAAAAAGGGAAACAAATTTCACTTTGGCCTTTGGAGAAAGAACTTTTTTTTTTTTATTTTTGGGTGCTCTGATCATTGAATTTGGCAACCTAGGGTCAGAGGCAGAGACACAGAAATCCCATGATACAGCTTGCTCCCACAGATGTCTGACAAATTCTGGAGCAATAAGAAAATTACTTCTGCTCTCATCATAACTCAGAAGCACCATTTCAGGTAAAAGAGGGTTAGAAAATTTCAGATCTCTAGCCAAACTTTGAGTAAAATGCTAAAGAATTTTCTGTCACATACCACTTCAAACTGATAACAGATCCTGCCATCAAAGCTAGCACTGATCAAAACTCAGGCAGCAGACTCCCGGTGACTGCAGGAAGTGCTGGATTTATAAAACTGGGTGAAATTTTTCTTGTAAAGTAAAGAAAAAGGGCCACTTACTTGTAAAGTCTTTTCTTTCCTTTACTTGAAATTATTAGATTTGGTGATAAAAACCATACATTTAACTGAGTGTACACTGGAAAGGATTTCTGGAATAATGAAAGAACTTTTAGAGAATGTAAAAAGTTATCACAAAATCTTTAAAGAAACTCTATAACACCAGCTGTACTGATACATCACTTCACTGTGGTTGTCCTAATGTAAAGCAAGCTTCCAAAATTATGTTCTCCGTATCAAGGGAAAATGAAGCAAAATCAAGTGCAGAATATTTATTGCCATTGAATTTTCTCCATTGGTTTATGGAAAAGTAACATTTAACTGGTCAAATTCCAACCTGTAATTAAATCCCACCTGAAATCCACCTCTTGCCTAAACTGACTGACCTGTTCATACCTCAGTGCTACCTGCATTCCTTTACTGAGTACAATAATACTGACGTGCAGCTGGAATGTTTGTTTGCTTGTAAAACACTTTTGAATTCTTGAAGGAAAAAATTGCTCAATGAAAGGCAGCTACACAAAAAGTGCGCAAATTCCTCAGATTTAGTTTGATGCAAACCTAGTTTATTAACAAAATAGTCACAGAAATATTTTACCATCATCATAGTGGGGAAAAAGATAAAATCTATGGAATGAGTACGTCACTTCACAGATGATAAGTACACATAATAAGTACATATTATACATACAATAGCTTGCTATAAGTGCAAGACCATTAAATTATTATCGATTAACATCTTTAAAAAACTTAATTTTTATAATGTGATTCATAACCCATTTTCATTAGCAATAATTTAGAACAGTAACAAACTTGAAACAGCACATTTTTTCCTAAAAATAAACTTGATGCTAAAGTGAAAGTGAAGACATTTAATAATGACAGTTAATTGGAAAAGTTTTCTATATGTATCTTCAAAAAGTGTATATTACTATGTACATCCTCAGTAGTATGGGCTCTTTTGTCTCCTTTGTATTGCCTTAAGAAATAATTAATTTGGATGTTAAAAATTAAGAAAATATCCTTGGTTCTGAGTAGGAAAGGGTAAGGGACAATTCCCAGACATCACAGATACATTAATTATAAATGTTAATATATCTATATATAAAATCAAGGGCCAAAAGTAACGACCAGAGAGGACCACAATGTATTTAGCCATTATTAGAGGAAAATTAGAAATAATGCAGAAAATCTAGAAGTGTTCAGTAAGTGGTTTTGTTCATTTCTAGGGGAGGGGGAATGCAATACTGTATTCACATAATCTGTTGATGAAATACTTTCCACTACAGCAGTTTTCAAGGCATCTCTATTCAACGTACAGAAATGGGAGCTTTTTGCTGCTCATTTATCCCACCTGTCTCAGACTCCCCTCTCAGGACAGACTGAATCACTTTCTGAAAGTGCCTAAAGACAGAGGAGATGAATTCCATCCTCTGAGTCAAAGAACATGAATTTCTGTTCTGTTGTGGTGTTCTTCATCAGGGCACAATTAAAAGAAAAAAAAAAAAAACAAAACCAAAAAGGCTAGTCAGTCACAGGATGCAGTCAGAGGAACAAAGTAACCTGAATGCAAAGAGGGACAAGTAGTCTCAGGGTGAATAAGGTGAGGGAAGTTCTTTTTTAAAATGGAAAAATATTAATGCTGTTTGCCAAGACTATTGGTAAGATGTTATCTGGAAACTCTGTTCACTCATGTTTGAGAATTCAAACTTGTGCATAGGTAGAACAGGCACCTGGACGAAATGGGGCAAATTGCTGTTGTAGAGCAGGCATGAAGGAGCTTGTCTTGTTTATCATAGCAAAAGAAAGGCTGGGATGTGATATGATTGCTTTCTGGAAATACATCAGAGGGCTGAGCACTATAAGAGGAGAAAGATATGTGAACTAACAGCATATACAGGAAATGGAAGATCAGTAGGTAGATAGATAGATGGATAGATAGATAGATAGTCACATTCAAAGTGACTCATTCCTGTAGCAGTCATATCAGAGGCTTAAACAGTTGGAAGCTGAAATGAGAAAAATTCAAATAAAAACAAGATGAAAATTTTAATTGTGATGGTAATTGTAGCAATTCACCAGTTTGCAGTAGATTCTGTCTCAGTGGAAACTTTGAAATTAAAATGGCACATTTTCTCTAAAAGATATATTTTTATTCATTCATAGTGCTGCTCTTGAATCAGGAACTGATTCATGGAAATCATACGGCTCTTATTTTCCTCTACATCAACTAGATAATTCCCATAGTGCCTAAAATCTTGTTGCTATCACTCTACTTATTTACTTTATAGATACTTTTAAATTGCAAGAACAGTGTAAATCAGACTCAATGGAAATAAAAATTGGGTCCTATGCTTCAGCACTTCTGTGAAACAAAAATCCATTGCTTTATATGTCTTTAATCTGTCTTCATGAATGGTTTTATTTCATACATGATAGCTCAGCAGAAGGCTGTTGTTAACTCACAATAATAGATTATATTCCAGTATTTTTTGTGTAGCTTCCTTTGCTGAGGAGGCCAGCCTCTAGGTTAAATTCTGGAAGTAACTTTGGAAACTAATTTTCAGGCAGTGCTCCAAGAAAAAGAAGCACATGTTGAGGAACTGACATAACTTTTTAACACCACAACCAGCATATTTCTTCAGGCAAACCCAGCCAAAACAAGTTGCCAAAATCAATATTGATCTAGTTCTTCATCCAATCAACAAATGCCATTGTTTATAAGATATGACTTTTCTTGGTTAAAGTTCAAAGCTAAATGCCAAGGATTTTCAAAACTATTAAAATGAGAGGATTTAGGTTTCCAGAAACTCTGGCTTGCTCTCAGCCTCAGTGGGTATTCTGAGCCATCAGAAATTATCCAAAGAACCTCCACAGTTTTTATATAGAACCTAATGGTGAAATGGCAGCAAAGAGAATGTGAGCGTATGCACATGTGCATGTGTGTGTGATATATGTTCACAAAAAAGTACTTTATAAATCTTATATAAAAAAATGGCACTCCAGATTTTTCTGGATCACTGAAATTTAGTTTGAGACCAAGGAAAGAGAATTATGCACTATGATTAAATGAAATCTGCAGGATCTCCTGTGTGTTGATAAAACGTCTGCTCTTCCAATCCAGCAAAATAAAAATTGTGTTGGGTTCAAAATTCCATGAGTTTAGGTTTTATAATCGTAAATCCATTAAATCATTGCATAGGCATGAGATTTATTTAACCTTTTCCTTAACATGTTTCTTTAACAGAACCTGTCAAGTATTCCTGAATTTTTCATGGTAATAGTATGTCCAGAACTACACAAATCCAGAAGAGGAAATGCAAATGTTTATCTCTCTTTGCAAGAGATTTTAAAAATTCCAGTCAGGGATTATATTCCAGAATCTGGGCTTCATTTTGTGAGCCACCCTGTAGGAGCTTTAGATAACATGTAGACAGGTAGGCCATATGGGAAAAAGCCAAGTTTTCAACTAATCTTCAGCAACGTCAAGAAGTGGGATCTGCACTTTTGAAAGTTTTGAGTGATAATCTGTGTTCTAAATAGCACCGTCAAGGTGTTCTTTAAATATTTCTGCATACTGCTAGCTTTGGCAGGCCATTTAGGTAATGATTAGCCTCTTTAGGTATTGAATGGTAAAATTTGGTTTATTTTCATAACCTTTAAATTCCTGAAGCCATAGCATAGACTGATTTTTAACAGGCTTATATGGTACTCTGAGGGTGCTGCTTTGCTTTTTCCTTAGATTTAGGATTTTTGTTTCTGATCTTGAGGGTGAAGTGGTTGCAACTGATTATAATTTCCAGTGTTAACTTCTAAAATAACCCATCTGTGCCTATTTGCTAAGAATTCTGGTTATTCATTGTGCTAAGTGGGGATAGTTCTTCCTTCTCCTCACTTTTACTATTTCAGTGGCCCAAGACAGTCTCTAAAGCGTCGTAGCAGTTCCTCTTTGTGCCTCCCCATACTTAGTTTCTATCTTGTGACACAACAGACAGCAGTGACTTAAATTCCCTTTACTGAGTGTGTTACATGGTAATCCTGGATATGACAGGGTACTGTGCCATTTTCTTACTGTCTTCTTAAAACTCTGAGGTATGTTTTTGTAAACAGGAATGCCTCTGATTATGACAAAATGAATGCAAATTGCATTAGTTTCACTTAACTTTTTGGAAGTATTTACCCTAAAAAATAAAATGGTGGATTATATAGTCTGGTATCTGGTAATCAGGCTGTAAGATGAAAAACCTAGCATATTACAGAATGGGAATTTGGTACAAAAATATTGTCCTTTTAGGTATTATGAGAGTCCTTCAGGTCTTATTCTATGCAGAAAAAGAAGAATTCATACTATTTACTGATGAACATTGAGGATAGGTCTAGTTCTTTCAGAAATTGTGCATTATTGTGGTCTTAAGCTATGCCATGCTTTAACTCTTGGGTTTCATAGTTCTAGCATAGACTCTGTGGCAGGACATACATTTCATGCAGCTAGTGTCACAATTCACAGAAAAAACCCAAACCCCAAAACATTCTGTCAAAGAAACCCCCTTGTCTCTAGGGGTTGGGTTATTCTCAAACTAACTTTTGAGTGTAGCTTCAAAATGAGCATCCCACTAGGATTTTAGTAGGCAGAGAAGCACCTGCAAAGATAAGGACCTCTTCCTCCACCCCACCAGCAGAGCCAGCTCTCTGTCCAACAACATAGGCACTTTCTGTCAACCTCAGCCCAGAACTCTGCCTGATCCCACAAAACAAGGAGTAGGTTGTAGTACCACGAAAAGCTCCCAGCAACACCTTGGATACACCCCCACCAAGTATTCAGTGGGGAAGGGACAGATTGGAGCACAAGCTCCTACTCTGAACGGGTCAGAAGGGACATTTCACAGCAGGAGAGGGCTCTTATGGGCAGCTGGGTTGATAGAGGACAATCCAGTCTTCTGCTATGGTTACATATGCTGCCTTGCAGATTGAGTGGTTTGCATTGTGGTGGCCTCATCTGAAAGTTTCACATGCTTGAAAGCAGTGAGGAGATGCCGCTGTCATTTTTCAGCCCTTATGGTTGTAAGGTGCTATGAGCCAGTTGGACCTGTGGGACCTGGAAAGCAGTGGTGGACTGGGTACATACCAGAGTGTGGCTACACTTACCAGGGGAGGAGTTTCACATTTATTTCCTGACAACCTATTATGAGTTGTGTCTACCTGTTCTTATTTAATTCAGGGTTATTTAAAGGGCTCCTACAATAACTGCTTCACTGTGGTGAATTTCACTGCGATTTATAAGATTGCATTGGGTTGATTTGTTCGGCATTTTAGGATCAACTGTGTCTGTACAGCAAACCCAGAAAACGCTACCCTTTTCAGCCTTTGCTTTTTTTGAAAATCTTTCTGGATCTTCCTTAGAAGTAGGTGTACTGTTCATGTTTTTTCTCCTCTCAGATACAGAAGGCCATTCTGGAGTGGACATCCAATGATATATTTTGTTTTCAGGGAGATGTTTAAAAATATTTGAAATCTATTGCCAGTAAATATTCATAATATTCCCTGCAGAAAAGCTTGTTCCCAGAAGTTGCCATAGGTGACATGGAAGTTCAGGAATGATAAATGTTTCATTTTGCTGACGATTTCACATTTTCTTCTTGCTGCTGACATTTAGACAAAGTTTTCTGCTGACATTAGAAAAAAAAAATTATTTTCCCTGTCCAGACGTTCCTGGCCGAAACATCACTTTTGTGCTTGCTTTTACATTCTTAAGTTCCCAGTTGTCTTAAACGAATTCTTTTTTATTGATTTAATCATTACTAGGTTCAAATTCTCCCTGATTATTCTTTCACTTTATGCCTTATATCTGTAGCTGTAGTAGGAGAGCTCAGCTGTTTCATTTTAATACTTCTAGTAATCTTCCTTTCTGTCTGCCTAGCCACACAGTAACTTTCACTTGACTTTAGGTTAGTTAATGGCAGGTGGCTGCACAAATTCATGGTGGTTTTTTCCCATCTCTTCTGCAATCCAAATTAGTGATACTTTCCTTCACACACAATTCTCAAACATGCATCTACCCCACCTGTTTGGTGCCTTTCTGTGTTATTTTACAGCAATATGGTTGCAATTTCTTTACCACTCTTATATTATCAGGTGTCTCTATTTCTGTGATCACATCTAGCATTGTCCATCCTCTTGAGTTCTGGGCTTGGCTTCTCTCTTAACATCATACATAATGTTCCTCAGTTCTGTACAAAGTCAACTCAGGCCAAAACTCAAGGTTGCAATGGCCACAAATGAATATATTTTGAAATGGCCTTAGAACTGACATTCAGTACAAGCCTTATTAGTTCCAGATTTGCACAGATTTTTAAACGCTGATAATTCAGAACTTTTGAATTTACTTTTATAACACTTAGACAATTAAAAGCAGGCTGGACCATAATGAACAAATCTGGGACTTGTTATGACACCATTGTTGTTATAACAGTTCTGGCTGTTTGTATTTTGAAGTGAGAAAATTGAAAGTTATTCTGAACAAAACCAATGCTTGTGAATGCTAAACTTTTAAACTCAATTTCACTGCCTTTAGTTTTTCTACCATGGAAAAAAAACATTCCTAAAAAAAAAAAAAGACAAAACAATCAGTTCTTGAGTGTCATTATCTGGCTGCCAATCAATAAGTAAGCAAGAAGGGCACAAATCTGCAATAACACAAGAAAAGGAAAACAAAACATGCAAGCCAAATCCTATCAGATTTGAAAAATTAAACCAGCCTTGCCTCAAAAGCCAAAACAGTTGGGGAGAGGCAGTGAAAACGTTCTGCAGAGAAACCTACTGCACCTTTGTAAGCTGGAAAGATTTGTTCCATTTATTGCTGCCAAGGGAGAGGGAAGAGAGGACACAGAGAATTTTGCAGGAAACACATGCTTGTGTGGGGTTTTTGATACTCTTTTTCTTGTTTATCACTTAAGACGATAGGAACCTGTACACAGCTGTTCATGATGAACAAATCTCTTATGGTGGTAATACAGACCAAGAAAAATACTTTGGTTTGGGTTTGTACCTTCATTCCCTAAAGAAAAGCCACAGCAAGGACACCTGCTGGTTGCTGTTTGCTGGGGTTCTGGATTCCTTGGATCCACACCAGTAAAATAACACTTTGCCTGTGGAGCAAGATTGCCCATTTCCATGCTTGCACCTTGGCAAATTCAGATGCAGTTGGTATCAGTAGAACTGCTTTGCAGTAAGAGGACCAAACTATACTTTCTCTCCTGCTACTCCAAGCACTCTGTATAGCCTTTATTCTACTGATGATACAGGGATGGAAGGCATCATATGTAATGAAGACACACTTGCCAAGAAAATTAAAATACTAAAGAGGCAGAAAAAATAAGTCTCCTAATCACAGAATCACAGAATCATTCAGGTTGGAAAAGACCCTTGGGATCATCGAGTCCAACCATCAGCCCTACTCTACAAAGTTCTCCCCTACACCATATCCCCCAGCATCTCATCTAAACGACCCTTAAACACATCCAGGGATGGTGACTCCACCACCTCCCTGGGCAGCCTATTCCACTGTCTGACCACTCTTTCTGTGAAAACTTTTTTCCTAATGTCCAGTCTAAACCTCCCCTGTTAGAGTTTAAAGCCATTCCCTCTTGTTCTGTCACTAATCACCTGTGAGAAGAGACCAGCACCAACCTCTCTACAGTGTCCTTTCAGGTAGTTGTAGAGAGTGATGAGGTCTCCCCTTAGCCTTCTCTTCCTCAAGCTAAACAGTCCCAGCTCCTTCAATCTCTCCTCTTAGGATTTGTTCTCCAGGCCCTTCACCAGCTTCGTTGCCCTCCTCTGCACTCGTTCCAGCACCTCGATATCTCTCTCATATTGAGGTGACCAAAACTGGACACAATGCTCCAGGTGTGGCCTCACCAGTGCAGAGTACAGGGTGACCATCACCTCCCTACTTCTGCTGGTCACACTATTTCTAATACAAGCCAGGATGCCGTTGGCTTTCTTGGCCACCTGGGCACACTGCCGGCTCATGTTCAGTTTCTTGTCAATTAGAACCCCCAGATCCTTCTCTTCCAGTCAGCTCTCCAGCCACACCTCCCCAAGCCTGTGGCGATGCATGGGGTTATTGTGGCCCAAGTGCAGGACCTGGCACTTGGCCTTGTTGAAGTTCATCCCGTTGACATTGGCCCACCGATACAATCTATCCAAGTCTCTCTGTAGAGCCTCCCTTTCCTCATGCAGATCAACACTCCCGCTTAACCTGGTGTCATCTGCAAGCTTACAATTTTTAGCCCCATCATCTCACAGTGCCAAATACCATTCTGCCATACCACACTGTTATCTTCTACCTTAACACCCAAAAGAAATATTCTACTGTGTCTTGTTTACAGCCTTGGAGTTTTAAATATCTACAAGGTTTAAAGGGCCTACTCCTGATGGCTTGGTTGGAGGCAAAATAGAGAGCTGAAAGCACATACAGTGTGTTGAAGGTATATTACATAAGAGACTCTTCCCTGCCCCCTCACAAAATTCCTTTTAATAGAAAAGGAATGAGAATTTTTAGCAGAATACTGTCAAACAAGAACTTCCTCATTGTGCTTTTCTGTTCATGCCACTGCTAGTACCCATGAGAATGGAGCAATGGAAATGAGAATTGGTTCAGCTTCATGGAGATATAATACTTGATACACTACATTTCAGTTAAAAACTTGACACCTTGCATTAGGTGACAGAGAGGGCTATGTAAATAACAGGAAGTTTCATGCTAAAGCAGGAAGCTACTTTTAATTTTTTTTCAGAAGCCCTGCAGAGAGGTATGGTAGTTACAAAGCAGTGATGCTTTGCTCTATTTTTCCTACTCATCTGACCCAGCACAATGGCTGCAGGGGCTTCCTGGCTTGGAAACCATAGCACCCCAGAATCATCTAAAAATATACATTAACTGCGGTTAACAGTTTTTGTAACTAGTATGTTGCCTTAGTTTTAGTAACCAGTACTAAAACTAAGGCAATGCTAGATGTTCAGGCAAATGTTGTCTTTGGAGACTCCTAAAACTGCATTTAGGTATATCCTTAAATTACGGTGTAATCCCAAGCTTGAACAGGTACCACTGGGACGTGCTTTCCTTCTCAACACAATTCTATATTGTTCAGTTGCAGGAGCGCAGGAAGTTTAAGAATTAGGAAGCTATGAACTTCTTATGCATCAACATTAACTTTTTTTTTATGAGCGATTAAGTGCTTGTTTGTCAGCCTTAAAGGGGATATTTTACAAAACAACCCACAAAGACCATTAAAAATTGCTGGGCAGAGCCTTTACCAGAGTTGAAGAGGGAGCAAAATTTACTTTTCTGAATTTCCAGTTTTTGTTCAGCTTTGTTCAGCATCTTTGTTCAGTGTAAAGAGTACAGAAAACAAAAGAACCTCAAATTTTAAACATAAAGAAGATGGACCTGATCAGCAGAGCTCTACCTTTCCCTCTGTTAGGGTAACCCTGCTATATTTTAAGAGAGTCTCGCCATTTGAATCTATTAAATCTTTCTTGGGATTTAAATACCAACATTTACACTGGAGGTGGCCAAATCCCAGAATATCTGAAGGGATGAAATTTTGGCATTTTGAAATTTGTTTATATGCAGATTAGAGGGGAAAAAAGACTGTGAAATTTCCCATTGAGCGGGCAAATTGAAAAAAATAATTCTGGAAATACCAACACACATAATTTCCAAAATGAAAGGTACTCTCTAGGGATCACAGCAGCAGTTTTGAGAAAGCGATTGCTATTTGGGGTAAGCAGTAGTGAAATCAGCAGGAATCATGTCAGCCTGTGCCACGGCTTTGAGACTCCAGGCGGACTTGGACTGAGAGCCTGCAAACCCTGGGACCCTTGGCCCAGGTCAATCTGAATTAGCAATGAACCTCTGCAGCCTCCTCCATGGCAGGACGCCTGGCAAGCAGACAAATTTTGGCTTGAGCTGGGGCTGCAAGCTGACTGCAATAGAGATGGAGGCCAAAATAAAGTTAAAGCCAGAGCTTCCAAGGCTTCCATGCTCTTGGCTTGAGTAGGATCCCAACCCACCCCCCCACCCTCCCCGCCCCAGCCCCTGGCCCCAGGATTAATTGTGCAGAGGGCTGTTCTGGAGCTGTGGGCTCTAGGACCACAGGCTCCTAGGCAGAAACCTCGCAGCAATGCCACTGCAGCCCACCAGGACCAGGAGAGAGCACTTCAGGTTTGACAGATTTGTAGAAAAATGTTGTAACTTTTTTTTTTCCAAACCAACGAGCTCACCTCTGAACCAGTGCTTTCACCCTGGCCACAGGGATGCAATGTGTAAGAGGAAAATACAAATGCCTCAGACTGAACAAAGACTGTATCATAATTTCACAGAGTAAGTAATGTTTCTCTAAAATGCCAGAAGAGGCATTTGCTGTCATGCCATTAATCCTATGGCTTTTTAACCCTATAAAATAGGATAAAAACTCTTCCTACTCATCTTAATTATCTCGCTGAGGCCAAGACTGGGATTTTCTTTCTAATGACCAGGTCATTAACAACTATCTATACATCATGTATCAGTTGGAAGTGAACTAGTAGAAGGACTACAGTGTAAGAACTTGCCTGAATCAGAAACCCCAATGGGTCACTTTGCCTTTGAATTTACTATCACTATAATTAACTTTTTTTTTCAATGTCAGTGTTCAAAGGACCCAGTTAAAGCAGGTCTTCACTTTGACCTGGGAACTTAGTACAAACTGAAGAGCATTTGTACTCCTGAATCCAAACTGTGAACTAAGCTGGCGCACAACACGTAGTTTTTTAAGATGATACAGTTGTATTCTTACGTTGAGACAATGAAAACTGTATATCAAAAACATTATGAAACATCACATTGAATACATTGATTCAATTTAAGACCCAGATTGGCATAAATAGAAAACAGATGCTAAAACTGCAATTCTTGTGGATCTTGGTTGAAGGGTAAGCCAATACTCTTATCTCTGAAAGTAGCCAATATCAGTTTCTCTGAAGGTATAATACTCTGCTGTTTCTAATTTCATACTTCTGTAAATAGGAGAAATTTTGTCTTCACTGAGCTAGTGATCAGCCTGTGAAGCAGGAGTGATGCTTCTAGAGTCTCTCCCCAGCTGGTAGTGTAGCAGTGGAGGCAGATGTAAAGACATTACAGAATGTAACATCCGTTAGTTTATTGACTTGTCTTTATTCCTTTGGTATGGTATATGAACAAATATGCACGAAACACTGCTCTAACAAACAGAACAAGTAATTAGTAGGCAAGAGGAAGAGCTGAAGTTCACATGCAATCGTAGTTCCTTTTTTTCCCTTTCCACAAAATACATTTTTTTAAACATGGACCAAGCTCATTATTCACATGCAACATGAACCCCACACTGTAGTCTGTCTCCCCCCTTCCCCATATGCCTATAAAGCACAAAGTGGTGGGAAAATACTGTGACTGCTTCTTACTGATTACTGTACATTTTTGTGATAAAATGGTTTGCAGGACTATCAGGATGAACTCCAGCTGACTGCTTTCAGTCCAACAATATTCCATATACTCAGGAACTAACCCTTGAAGCATTTCCTTCTTTCCTTGAGCTCTGCAGTGAGGAACACTGGCTAGTTATCTGTATATCTTGAGTGTTTCTCTATATTTCTTTAAAGCAAGACAAAGAGGCATTCAATAGGAATTTGCCTGTATTATATAGCTTCTACTTCTGTTTTTGCCATTACCACGTATCAGCTCTTTTTTTGTTTTCCGGCCAAGTTCTTTTCATATTTTCCAGATCATTCAAGTGCCGGCACCCAGTGCCCCAACAAGGTTTAATGAACAAGTCAGTATTACTTTTTAAGCAAGCAATTATTTTTGATTAATCTCTTTTCAGATCTGTAAGGGAAACAGTCAATTAAAGAAACTAATGGAAAGGAGTTCTTGTTGCGACTACCATGTGTGGGCTCTGAGCCAGAGCCTGTCTAACATTTGCAGGAGTCATGAGTGTGAAATGAAGGTGGATGATGGCTTTTCTGTAAAATGATTAACAGTGTTGGTCCGCTTTCACTCTTCCCATGGAACGAAGTCAGACAGTTCTTGCAGAAGAGCTAAACTCAAAAATATTCTCAGTCAGCCTGCAACAGGGAACCAGGATATCCTCATCCAGAATTAGCTCATCCAACCTTTCCCCCTACTCCCAAATGTGTAAAAAGTTCATAGACAGGGGTATGTTTGGGGGTCTGGCACCAATGACTGTTGCCATCTGAAGTAGCTCAGATCACAATTAGGTCTTTTGGATGAAGATTTGGGCACCAAAGTCTATTTATTTCAAGGTTGTTTTCTCTCCCACTTCTGTTCATCTGGAATACCTCCAGATATGGAATTTCTGCATGCCAAGTCCTACCATTGTCAGTCTTTAGGAGAAAACATCTTTGTCCCTCTCACAGGAAAATTACAGGAGAAGCTGGTAGTTTCCACCAAGTTCTGACTGAATAGCATAATTTTTTTTGTTTCCTTTCAGCTTTCCTTGTCATCTCTCTGACATCTCAGCCTACAAGCATTACTCTGTTTTTCCTGTATCATTGACAACTTTTTCTGTCTTGCATTGGTGTATTGGAGCATGTGACCGAACAGCCAGAATCTCTGATGTGACTGTATCTCTAGTGGCCATGGAGAGCAGAGGGAAATAGCATATGCTGTAACCTGTAGGCAACTTCAGCATCTAACAGGTGCTCTTTGGTCTTCCCTTATCTAGGGATGACACAGTAAAACTAGGATCCTAACTTTAGTCTCCTTAGTGTATCTCATTTAGATGTCAAAAGCAGATAGCTTTTGTCACTTTTCTACATGCTTACAATGACAGAAGATAATCCTTGTGTTTTGGTTTTACATCTGGAATCTGATGCTGGACGTGAATTGAATTTATCACTGCCCTACTTCCAATGCAGCATTGCAGCTGTCATCCTTGTGCTCCTGATGACTAAGATGTCAGAAGAAATGCTGATGCTGATAACACTGCATCTTCTCACACAGAACTTGTGCTAGAGCTCTTTATCACTGTGATTGCTTGCACTTGAACATCCTTTTTTTTTTCCTCTCTGGATGATGCTAGTGTGAATGTCTAATACTTATGTTAATATTAAAGTTTACATTTTATTTTTGCGTATGTTGTCTCTCTTCAGGCAGAATTAATAATAAGGCTGTTATTGGAAAATAACTCAACATTTTCAAAAACTGCAGTCTTGAGTCCCCAACTGCTTAACCTTATGAGAATAGTTTTGTATCGCTAGCCAAGGACTCTTGAACCTTGGGCCTGGATTAGCTGGGATTGTAGTACTTGAGATGCTGATGTAAATTTGCAACTTTTATTTCACCCTAATAAAGATTCCAGTATTGCCTGTACATGTGAATGGGCACAGATCAACTGATACAACACAGATTTAAACACATTTGATACAGTTTAAGTCAAACTCTAATTAAACTTGCTTTGGTATCTATTCCCTCTAATATTTTGTTTGCAGAAAAGCTGTAAACTCTTCTGGCTTAGCTGGCCAAGGAGACATTCTGTCTGCTACAGGCAATCCTTAGACACAGGCAGCTGGAGTCCCAAGTCCTCCAGTGCTCATCTTTTTTAGCCCCATGACAGAGCTTGGCCTGAAGATGAGAAACATGCCTAGGTCCTAAACTTTATCTTCTTCTTTCGGCATCAATTTCTATTTGAATCACAAGTTTCTGACTTCATTATCATTAAAAGGCCTTTATCACACAGCTCCAAGCAGCATTCCGTATTTTGAACTCGTATAAAGCACAGTATCTTACCACATGTTCCACTTTCTGTCTGGAAGCATCTCCTGATGTTGCCTGCTTTGGTTGTAAAGACAGGAGCCATTGCAAGTATTCCTCAGGGCTGATTGTAACAGAGAAAAAAAGAACAGTGCATCAACTTTCTAGGAAGGGTTTTTTTAAAAATGAAAACAAAGCCTATTGACTGGAAATGATCTAAATGTGATTCTAGTCACTGCCAGGTCTCTTGGCAGCATGAGCTGCCAGCTTTCCTTTCCTGTTTTTTTTCCCTCTGATAACATATGTAAACAATCAGTAGTACACATCAGAAGGTTTTTCTTAGGCTTACGTAGGATCTGCAACATAAAGCACACACACGATACGGGATGGCGAAATCTAGTCCATCAGAGGTAGGACTCATTCTGTCATAGGGCAAATTTGCATTTCCAGGATAGTAAAACAGCATGATGGTAATGGAACTATTTGCAATTCGGGGAAACAGATGCTGAGGACAGGGTCAGATGATTGCAAGCCTCTGCCCAAGGCAGAGCGTGACATGAAGATCATGTGTCCTGGCTTCTCATACCCATCCCATGGTTCATTCCCATTTGCCCCTCATAGGCTGACAGAGGCAAGGAGGTCATTACTGCAAAAGCCAAGGTCTTGGAGGGTTTAATAGGGTCTTCCCATTTTTCTCCTCCTGGCACATGGAGTCATTTGATAAAGTTGTCAGGGAGCCCTGAAGATGCTGAAGACTACTGAACTTCACAATGCAGATCAGCGTTGCTCACAGCTATTGTTTCAGGTTGCACATGCAGGCATCAGTATGGGCATCAATATTTCTTCAGAGGGACTTATTTTTAAATGAAAACTGAGATTGTGATACAATCAAATGAATCCCAGAAGGTTTTGGCCCTAAACAATTAAAAGAAAATATACATATACCGTCAGGTAGGTCTTTCCCACCTTCTCATCTTAAATCCTCCTTCAGTACTACACACACTTGGTTGAAGTCCTTTAAACATATTTGTGCTTGCCAGACTGGCTGTTTGGAGCAGGGAAGGAACATGATATAAAAAAAACCAGAAGAGACCGTAGAAGTTACTGGTGAAAAACGGAAAAGAGTTAAAAGTTGTAAAAATATGGGCAAAAGGATACACCAAATCCTCTCCTTCTGAAATGAAATCTCAGGAATCAGGGGACAATGAAACAGGTTGGGTAACTAAGCCTTCTGCCCTGTAAGCTCTGATCTGGAGACCCCAGGGTAGTCCTGGAACTTACCAGGTTGGATTACTGAAAGGCTTCACTGCCATTGGAGCGTGTGAACAAAAATACGTTGTGTTGCTTTTTTTGTTTTCTCCACTAATGTAAACAACACAGAATTATGTCTGTCAGAGTGTCTTTAGAGACACTGACCTGGTGAATATCCTTGATATTAAAGGAATTGCGAATGATGCTATTAAATGAACCCCTGGCTCAAACAGCCGATCCTTCATGTCCTGGTTTAACCAGGATAGGGTTAAGTTTCCCCAGCAGTGGGGGGGAGCTCTAGCCGGGTTATTCAGATACCATGCGGTCACATCCTGGCAGGTCACATTTTCCTGGCACGGGAGCGCGGTGCACTCGTGGTTTTGTACATCGTGCTTCTCACTGCTGTATTTGGTAGCTATTTTGCTCTGTTCATTGCTATCACTATTACTGTTATTGTTATTGCTGTTGTTGGTTGTGTTGCTATTGCACTGTTGTATTAAACCTTTCCTTATTTCAGTCTTGGGGCTTTGTATTTCACTCCCTTTGTGGGGGAGGGGCAGCGGCCGCGTGGTCTCAGACCCCGGCAGGGGCTAAACCACTACACTTCATTATCTTGAGCATTATTTAAACAGAAGTGAACAGAATACTTGACACTGTGATGTCAGACAGAGAGCGAGGTGACTATTTGGCAAAGTGATACGCAAGTCATAAGTCACAGGTAAAATGTACTGTCCCTATACCAAGAAAGTAGTGTATAAGTCATCCACCACTTCATTCTCCCAGCATCTCTGTATTGCAGACTGGAAAGTAGAGGTATAAAGAAGAGGCTTGAGGACCCAAAAGGACATACAACATGTTCTTCTCTCTAAGGAACTTTGAAAATATTTCACCCACTAGCTGCAGAGCACACCTACTTTGTAGTTGACTGTAGGCAGCAGTAGATGTGATGTCCACAAGGTCATGCTGCCCCATATTCAAGTCTACTTTTCCTGGTCACTGTATCATTGTCACAAATTGTAAAGCCAAGCAATACACATGCACACCTTCACTCCTATTTTGAAACCTAGCAAGCAGTCAGATTTCTGCTGCTTGTTCTCGACAGTGTGCTCTGTTCCATAAGGTAAGAACAAGGAAAAGTCACTAAAAGCTGGGCTGTTTTTACTTCATTTCTTCAGACTGACTCATACTCTCCAATCCCTTGTCCTTAGGGAAGATACAAGGAAATGATGTAATTTTTTTTGTTTGTTTTTTTCATGCTTTGGACTTTTTCTTTTGGCATCATTTGTGCTGCGCCTGTTTTTTAATTAATCTGTATGGACTGCGCTAAAGTAAAAGCCTGCGCTGTCTGTCTGTGTGTATTCACTTATAACAGGGATGTAATGGTTGAGGATAAGAAGTATTGATCTCCGTGACTTACCAGGTGACCCATTAACAATTACTCAGGAGTTCTGCGAGCTTTCTTTAGAGATCAAATTTAAAAAGGCTGACCAAGTTTAAATTTTAAAAGCCTGATAAAATTTTAAAAAACCATCTGTTTGAGACATGCAGTTGTTATAACTCCTGCAGATCTAAACTGGTAAACCTGGGGTGGGAGGGAAGATACTTCACCTTTTTGTGTTAAATTGAGAGAACAAAATCAGAAACACCTAGGAGATGTTCAAAATCTGCATGCTGGTTTTACAAACAGCTCCTGATGTTTTATCAGACTGAACTGAGATCTTATCTCTGAACACCCCTGTGGATGACCTCCAGTCCAGATTAAAAACTAAATCTGAAGCTATCTGTAGTGCCTGACTATGAGGAAAAATGAGGTGGAAAACTTTATAAAAATATCTTCTGATCAGGAAACAAATACACTTGAGTTGTTCTAGGACCAGAACTAGAAAGGGAGATAAGGTGTGCTGAGGCAGAGGATGCCTAGGATGTGGAAAATGTAGGTTTGAAGCCTCTCAGACTCAGAAAGGAGCTAAGCATGGCTGTCTCTGAAAATTTCCTAAACTAGAATGACATTTCAGGGCATAAGTGCCAAAGACATTCTAGAAGCAGCTTTTAATTAGCCTGTGACATGCCAGGAGTTTGGAGCCACATCTGACTGACAATGCTGTAGCTCCCCAGGAAGCAGCATCTCCCAGCTCTCTGGGCAAACTTATCCTCTCATCTGGGGATAGGAAAATTAGAGTTTGGGACTCTATTCTCAAAATATTATTGGCAGGAATCTGGACCAAATTGGATATTGCACAAAAGTGGATCGCAGCCTTTTACAGAGAAATCTTTCCTGCTCCTGCCGCTCATACCGAACTCAGCCCTTATGAGAGCCCTGGTGTCATTGCACCACAGCTGGTGTATTGATCAGGTCTCGATGGCAGCAAGCTGCAAGTTGACAGACGCAGCTCTGAATATGCGCAAATGCACAACCGCTGGTGCCAAAGGAGCCTCCAAGTCAGAATAAGGAGGCTCTTAGTGAGCTCAGGCACATCCATGGCAGCGGAGTGCATTTACCTGAATTTTCTGCAGCGCCCACAGTTTTAGGTGGCGTTCCCTTTGGCAGCTAGCAAATCAACCTGGAAGGTAGATTGTGTGTTCTCTATTAACCTTAAACAGAAGCTGAAGTTCTGACAGCACATACTATGAACTTTCTGACATAACTGCTATTTTAAGTGACCAAATCCCTTTATGGATCAGACCCCAGTGGAAGACATTCAACAGTATTAGAGCAAAGCCAGTAGACTACACTACTGTAGGAATTCCCATTTTTATCAGTCAAATACTTTTTCACTATTCACTTTACATTCCTTTCTGTTGGCTTTCTGGAAACATGCATTTGCTCAAAATGTGCCTGATCATTTGTTGAGAAGAAATGCAAAAATCATATACGCAGGAATTAACTGAAACTAAATTTTGTACTTGGACCAGCAGCTGCACTAGAAATTTGCCTGAGCTCTGGCAATCCAGCCAAGGAACTGAAATTACACAAATGAATGTGACTAATCAAAATTAAAACATGCAGCGCAAAAAGTTAGCCAGCAGTAGTAAACGAAATTCAGAGCAGTGTTTTAAGAACAAAGTAATGAATCATTAGAATAAATAGGCTAGAAATCAGAAAGGTAAATTGTTAAGTGTTGAACTCTTTCTTGTGCTCTTTGAAGCATTAATATTCCTTTGCTCAGGTGGCAAACTTCAAATAGTCATGACTTGACAAAAGCTGAAAATCATTGACAGAGTCAGAATTAGCATTCTGGAGTTCTGACTTCCGATCTCATGATCAATACATCGATGTACTATATAGTATCTGCATTTCTAATGTTACTTGTAATTGCTTCTGGTAGATGGGAGTAAGAACAAATGAAAGCTAACTACTTTTTTCAGACTTCAGATCTGATTCTTTCAAGGCTTTGACTGATGCTTTTGGTTAACTTTTTCCTTGAGAAATATAGAAGCAGAAGACAGAGGTTGCTTTTCATGGAGCTTTAGAACGTATCAGCTTGCTTTTCAAGATTATCTACCAAAATAAGTGAGTTGGAAAGAAAATGTTCTCTTTTTTTCCGATGCTGAAATACATTTATGTGCTGTACTCATTGCTTAAAACATAAGTGAAAAGAGAAGTCTATGATACAAGCTGTGATATGAAAGAGAAAGGTTGATCCTAGCAGCAAAACCAAACTTCTAATGTGTGTGAAGTGTTAAATATCAGCTGCTTAAATATCCCAAGTATCATCATTTTGAGTTACTACATCTGTGTCCTTTTTCCTGCAGACTGTCCGAAGCTTGTCAGCTAGGGGAAGCAATCAGTATTGTGGGTTTTTCCAACTGAGAAGATAGAAGGAACTTATTCATTTATTTTAATATCCAACATTTAAGTGAATGAATTTTCAAGCACATTGCGTTAAATGAAACCTGCTCAATTCCAGACTTTTATTTCCTTCACCATTTATGCGTTCTCATGAAATCCTATGTAGAGCAGGACCTTCTTCGATCACAGACAATTAGCCTCTTTTCCTGATTTGGCAAACCCATCACTTTCTCTTTTCTTGAGAATTGGAGTGAAACTTCCTCAATTTACAGAGCAGTTATTTCATCACGCAGCTTGGAAACCAGTTTTTCATATCGTTTATGTGAGGACCACAATTGTTATCACCTGATAAAATAAATCTACTCTTCTGAGTTACATGTAAAGTACAGATGTAAGGATTTCTCTGCTTACATAATAATTCAGTGTGACTGGCTTTGGTCTTTGCATCATTAAACACAGAGAATTTACCAGAGGTTGCTAGCCAGAAAAGAATACAAGCAGATATATCAGTATTGCCATGCAAAATTGCTGGGTTTGCATACAACAAAAAAATATGAAGTATCTTCCCAAAGCCACAAAAATATATTTGGTTGCCTATACATTAGCATTTTGGTTCAGAGCAGTAATACAGTTTTGAAAGAAATCCCATCCCGACCATCCCTATTTAATGCATGTCGGTTCGGTTCACAGAGCAGTTTTGGTGCACAGAAGCACTGAATTCCCTTTGCAGGGGACTAACCCAGAAACTCTGCCCAGTGCACATGAAATGCACTCCAGCTTCCAACAGGGACATAAGAGTCCAAAGCAACCGGTGGGCCTCTGGGCAGCTTTAAACCCCTTGCATGGTGGGAAGAGCCAGTCCAAGGGATCATGTTAAAGGTAGCCTGAAGTTCAAATCCTTTAAGTGCTTATAACGAACATGCTGATTCTCAGCACTAACTACTTCAATATGGTGATCTATTTCTGTTATGATGAATTACTCATTAATGTAGACATAGCCAGCCCATGACACATACACAAAAAAGAAAAAACAAAATAATCCCTGAAAGTATCAAATAGGTTTTCACACAATATTTTGAGAGCTATCTCTACATGTTTGTTTATCGTGCTGGTAGTTCCTCTACAGCCCTTGCTATCACCTTCTCCTATGACATATAAAGTACAGCTAAGATTTTACAGATGAAGCAAGATACCTTTGCTTTAAATTAACTTACAGTTCAGATGGAAGAATCCTGAAATGGTACATTTGAAAATACCATATCAATTTTGGTCTACTATACATGAACTGAACAGATTAAATAATAAAGTAAGCACCATCTCATTCTTAAACTACCACACAATGGGGGATTTCTGATGAGACAGACGTGATGGTGGTCTCAATTTACAACTGTATGTTCTTTCAAAATTATAACACACGGTAACTCACTAGTAAAAATATCACAAGAAAATCAGTTCCATTCTGCACTGCATATTATTCCTACAGAGAAAGACAAATTGATCACTGATCTAAAAATTGGGGATTGTGTAGATGCCATGGGTCATGCTCAAATTAAGTTTGCTTTGGAGAACCAGATTATTTTTTTGACCTAAGCAGTAACTACTTTACAGGAGTAATTTCTCAAGAATGAAAGTAAGTGCCAATTTAATGGAGCAAATGGAAGCATTTTATTTTAAATCTGAATGATAACTTGGAATTTTTTAAGGCTTTATTAATTTCAAAACTCCTGTCATCAGGACAGGAGCCTTCCTTTGGTTAAAAAGAAAAACTCATTTAAGATGATGACAGCATGATGCTCAAAGGCAAATACAGGTAAATTGAGCTTACCTACTTCCAACTTGAGCAATACAGTATTTAGCCCCTTCTTGATTCCTGACTGATATTGCCTCTTGAAAGTGACAACAGCATTTCTACTATCTCAATTTTTATGGTGCACTTCTCTGACATTTCAGAAAGTACCAAGAATTCCCAGAAAATCTGTAGACATTAGTGCTCTCTCCCAAGCAATATCCTCTTTTGCATGTCTACTTTACTGAGTTATTCCCAGTAAGAGCAGCACATCTGGAGTAAAACTGTTGGTGCTGAAGACCCTGTGTTCATCCCGTATACCTTTCAGCAGATTTTAATCTGAAGTAGCTTGAGTTGGACCCGTGGATTGAAAGGCCATGAGCCATATGAGGACATTTGGGGAGCTCTTTCCAGTTTAGCTGCTTTGTAACAAAATTCAGCTCTTGCACCCCCAGACCACCCTTCACCCTGAACAAGCTCCGCAAGCGGGGACATCTGGGAAGTTATGAAAATGTACCACAGGCACATCCCCCGAGCTCTGGGATGCCGCTCTTAGATGTCACACCACACAGCCAGGCAGACAGTGGTAAAAGAAAGAAAACCTAGCCACGCTGCTTCAGTCTGAGCTATTGGTGATACCCCAGCTTCCACTCTGCCATGCGTTCTCTTAGCCAATGCAGTGAAGTACAAGGGAAAGCAGAGAATGAGACAGCTCTATGGCTTTGTTTCGGGCAGCATTTGTTTTCTCTCCTGGTTGTTCTGAGCAACAGTAAGATACACCATCTTCCTGGCTTCCAGGGCTCTTTAACTCTTTCTGCTTCTCTCTGAAATGGAGGGTGAGGATGTGAACTGTCCTGTTTGCAGTGCCACATGGTCCCTGCTGTGGGAGCCGGCGTCTTCCAATCGCTCTGTACTTCATAACCATATTTGTGAAAATGGGGGACTAAAGTAAGCGTGTCTGTATCTCAGAGAGGCAGTGAGAGCAAACATTAGTAAAGTCTTACTTTGTTTTCTCGAGTCTTACTATCACGACTATATTATTTGATAAAGCAGTGCAGAAGTGTCAAATATGACAATGATGATTTATTTTTATGACCCCTTTTGCAGTCATTAGCATATTTTTCTTTTGATTTTTGTCCTCCTGCCTGCGGCTTGCTCCCTTATTCCCATTTAATTCCCCCCCCCGCCCCGTCCTTTTCTCCCCCTTCCTTGTTTTGTCTCCCTCAGGTTCTTTCATTGTCACATTGTGCTCCTTCAAATGCCGCACACATTTTGTCAATGGAGCCTCTGTAGTGGCTGGAAACCGAGAAGACCCTGTACTGCTGCTTGCCAGGCAGCAGGGGACCAGGGTTTTCTCAGTTTCCAGCTGCTTTTGAAGCAGCACTGATTGGTTTCTCTCGCTGCTGCAGAAAAGGCTGGCACACGGGAGCAACAAATTCAGCATGTCCTTCTGGCCTGTTTTCAATAGATTCGCAAGTGCCAGAACAGAGATGGGGAGCAATTTGATGCTGTCTGCTCAGCCATCCCTCTCTCTATTAACTGAAGCAACAGTCTCTCCCTTTGCCTTTTTACCCCTTTTTCCTTCACTTCTGCTGTGATTTCTCTCTCTGACACATCTCTTTCCAGTACACTATTCCAGCTTAGCCAGTTTCTGTAGGACCTTAAAGACAGTATTCTTCTCTTGTGCTGTTTTTGCAGCAGTATTTAAACTGAGCAAGCACAGTTCTGTTGCTCAGTGAGGTGCTACTCAGTCATTAACACAGTGCAATGACTGAAAAGGTGCAAGTAAAACGGAGTAATGTCAGCTGCTTTTGTAATCAACATAAAGGACAAAACAAAAGTTTACTAAGTTGATTAAAGCACGACAACCCTTTCAATAATCCTTTCAAAAGATTTCTATAACAATGAAAAGTAAGACCATAAACAATGGAAACAAATATATTTAAATATTAAAAGCTTTGAATATATCTTTCTCCCTCCTGAAGTTTTAAGCATCTCCAATATGCTTGGGAAACCTCCTGTATTATATGCTTAGGAAATACGACTGCAAAGACTTATTCAATCAGGCAAATTCAAGGGGCTAAAATACAATGCTGTAAGTGGGTAGAGCAAGCAGTGAGAAGGGATGGAGGACAAAAGCAACAGAAGTCCACAATAACCATATGTGTGCCCTAGGCCAGCTGCAAATCACTAAAATATTGCTTTCATAAAGCTACATAATTGTATTTTATGAATCCATTATTTCCTAATGGTCATTTATCTGGCCATTAGGCATTAGAAACTGGCAGACATTACTGCAGAAGCAATCCAGAGAAAAGATTTGGAAGAAGATAGGTTAGTAGATTTGTAAATGAGTTCAAGGCAGAAATGTTAAGAAACAGCATGTAAGTGGTTTGGGGGTAAAAATCAGGCCAAGGCTCCACCAGGCAGTAAATCCAAAGTCACAGCAGTTAATCCCGGATCAAAAATGTTGCTGCCTCTTGATGCAATGTACTCAACTGGTACAGCTTAAGGTAGTAGATCAAATTTGTTCAAAAAGGCAAAACCTTGCCTCTGTGCAGTTTGGGTTTGATCAAATATTACTTTTTCTCCCATAGTTGTCATTGAGGTAGCATAAAGAGCCATTATGTGTACGTATTATGTGCTCTGTCTGATTCAATGTATTGAGTTGTGCCTGATCTGGACTGAATTTTTGTTGCCCAGAGATCTGGTAACTTGCAGAACTGGTCTTTATAATATAAACAGCCTCAGAGATAAAGGGTGATGTTGATGAAATAGAGAGGCAATATAAAAAAACTGTTATTCTGGCTTAGATTTTCCCAACAGCTCATCTCCCACTTAAGTACCTAAACAAGAAGTTTCCAGTGCAGCCCCTGGACGCTATGTGGTTTCAACATTAGATTCCTAAGCTGTGTGCTTAACTGAATACCCACTGGGACAGACACTATATAAATTCATTTCATCTAGGCAATTGAGAAAAATAAACTGAACTCTTTAGTTCACACAATGACAGGTTTACAAAATAAAAGTTAATAATATGGTGTATCCAGGGCACCATTTCTTTTAAGTATGACACAATATGGTTGAGGAGGAGGGAGGATTCCACCAAGAGCATGGTTTAACAGGAACATGCCATAGAACAAGAGTACCAACACGGTGTTCAATTGCTCATTCAGTAAAAGCTTTATTTTTATCAGAGAAGTTATTTTATTCAGCAGAATGTATCTATTCTTGAGTTCTACATTTGTTAGTAAACACAGGAAATGTAAAATATCTCCCAAATACTGAAGTTCCTTGTTTATCCGCAGAACACATGTAACCAGTCCTAAATTTCTCCAGCATTGTTTGAAGAATATGTCTG
The DNA here is from genome assembly GCF_047716275.1 of Strix uralensis. Lineage (NCBI taxonomy): Eukaryota > Metazoa > Chordata > Aves > Strigiformes > Strigidae > Strix > Strix uralensis. The sequence continues at coordinate 20,972,826 of NC_133975.1, forward strand.
AACTGTGTCCAGAAGGATGACTGAGAAACCCAGTCTACTCCCCATGCTAATGTAGACACTGGATGCTAGAATAAAGCCTCCAACACAGGTGCAAGTCAGCACCAAAAAGCATGATTTCCATGATACCTGTCTACTCTGGACTATACGCACAGGACAACACAACACTTCTCTTGGACTACTGATGGGAAAGACTTTCAGTCCCTAGACATTGGGGCAGATTTACATCAATTACCTACAGGTTAAAGGCTCTTTATCCTTTCATTTTATTACTAGTGTCCTGACAGAGTACTCTGCCAGCTTCCCATCCCTGGCCTTCCCCTCTCCAAAATCAGAGACATCAAGTTATTTACACTTTGCATACATTTTAATATGTATCTAAACTATACATTGACTACTATTCTGCAACTTTTTGCTTCAAACTCAGTTACACAGCACTAGATTGTTAAAAAAAAAAAAAAATACTTCTTTTAGTTCTGATCTGACACTAAAAGGCAGTCTAATTGCAGTACGTACCTGTGCAGTTCAGCTCCCTGCTGAATGGCTCAGGGCAAGTGCCCTCGAAGTACAAATATGTAACTGAGCCTGGTGACGTTTTCCAAGGGAACACTAAAGCCTGCTCCGCATGCCCCCGCAGGCTCCAGAACCAGCTCTGCGGCTCTGGCAGCTGGGATGTCCCGGTGCCAGCAAGGCCTGGGAGGTGGAGTCTGAAAGGCATGTGGGTGCAGCTACCTGGAGGTCTCTTCTTCCACATTATGTTTCAGGCAAAGCATCCAAGAAGGCTGTCAAACATTACATGGACTAGAGAGGCTTTATGCAAAAATGCCCAGAGCACAGCTTAGTAAAAAGCAACTGAGGATAGGACCTAACAAGATTGGGTTTGCTTGTACCAAAACCGCTGATTATCAGATGAAATGTCAAAGATTATGTACGTGGTAGTGCTGTGACAGACACTGCAGCCATGTGAGGCAGGGAATACAGCAGTCCTTTGTGTGTTTTTGCTAGTACAGCACAGTTTCTAGTTATTTGGCAATGAGCTTCACTTAAGAAATGTTCTGTGTCCAGCTCCACCTGCCCTTTTCATCGCTTTCCAGGGCTGCTGCCCGTTCCTCTCACCCCATGCTGGCACTGCTGCCTGTATTAACAGTGCTGATGCTGAGACCAAACTAATAAACTCAGGTGAATACTGCTGAGTTTGTCCCAAGCAATGCAGATGTCTTTGCACTGAGCTCCATTGCTCCCCTGCTTCCATTTTGATGCAGCGCTGAAACACTGGACCTAGCCCTGCAGCAAGCTAGTCCAGATCAAAAAGAAAAGTTGTGCTTTACCTCTATGCCTTAACATACAGCAAGGAGACCCACCTCTAGTTCTAGGCACCAGAGTGTCACGTCCGTGTGCATACGTTCAGCCAAGGGTGCAGGACAGCACTAAGTGAAAGGTTTGCACTACCCTGCAGCATTGCCTTATGTGTCACACTGGTAGTGTTGAAGCAGCTGGTTTTAGCAGAAGAAATTAATTACTCACTAGTTGTTGTTCAGGCTGAAGAGATGCTAAAACTGCTCATTCAGTTTCAACATAGCAGTGACACAGTTGTACTCGTCCTGTTTCCAGGAACTGTTCAGTTTACGTCAGTCAGGGCTCTCTGCAACTCGCTCTGGCACATGGCATACACCTCATAAAAAGAGATGTGCACAGACAAGCTGGGGTAAGTGGCAGAGATCATCTTGCTGCTGTTACAGAATAATATATCCAAGTGTTTTAACATTTATCGTTAAAGCTTTTCCCATTCAGCTATCTTCTAGAGGACTTTGTAGATAGGAAAAGGGGAAACATAGAGACCCAGGCACCCTTTCAGCAATGCTACGTCAATTACAGATACAATGATCACTAGGTTTGGGCTTATTGGTGACAGTTTTTCTTCCCTTCAATTTGTGTTACGGCCCAAAATCACAAAGCTGTGATCCTCAAGAACCTCCTTTGTAATGCATATCAACTTTCGTTGTGCCCCTTTGTTCCCAATGTGACAGAGCATTGTGGTGCCTGTGTCCAGGGAGCAGGTTCGCTTTATTGTTCTTGTAAATATGTACTGCTGGGCGCAGCTCGGTGGAAGGCATTGAGTTTGTGCATGACTGACGCCGACCCGGACAACTGCTCTGACCCCCAGCAGATGGTGGTGCAGGGACTGCAATGATCTGGAAGTAATAGCATGTGCCATTTCTTTTTGTTTGGAACAGACAGCCAGACCCTGCGTTTCCCTCCCCTGCGCAGCAACAGCTGTATATACAGTACAAACTGGCGAAACCCTAACTGTCACTCCAGTCTTCCTCCTCTGCCATTAATCAGAAAACCTTGGGCACTGAGACTTCATCGAGATTAAACACTGTATGAACACACATGGCTCTTTCCAACGTTAATAAAAATGTGTGCACTGGGGCATAGATCAGTTGCTTTCCTAGAAAAATGTGAGTAAGAGTTAAAGATATCCACCACCCCCAATATTAGAGTCAGTAGTGGTGGATTTGCTGTTTTTTTAACCTCTACCCAGAAAAAGCCAGGCTATGGGAGTCAGTATTAACTGAATATTTTAACTTTTAGACTACAAATAGCCTCTACTGTAGCTTTCATGATTTTCCATTGTCATTTGGATTTGTTTTTATCAGGGACCAAAACAAGCATTTGTTTTGAAAGGAAGGTATAAAATGGGTGAAAGTCCACAAGTGATGTTTTTTTCCAAGGCCATGGGAGATTTATTGCTTCAGAATGATAGTGGAACAGTTGGTATTTGTTTTTGTAAGTAAGAGGCCAGATTTTTTATAATTCATTGTATATGGGGCATCTCATAATAGGTCAAAAATGACAAATAACAGCGTGTTGGAGTTAATAATCATCCACTGTATGTTTGGCCTGTGTTACCAATGGCCATAAAATTGCCCTGACGGTCCAGAAGGGAACTTCCTTGGGATGGATGAAATAACAGCTCCCTTCCCCTCCTCTCCCAGCCCCAGCCGAGATGGCTATCAAAGAAAGGGGCTGAAAACCAGCTGCGCTCTAAACATTGTACTTCTGGCTCCTATAATGCTTCTGTGAGTCTTTCAGCCGACAGGTCAAAGAAAGGCAGACTTGCAGTGCTCAAAATGAGGAACAAAGGTAGGGCAGGAGTAATGGCAAGAAAATGCATTTCTTTTTCTACAAAACATCTTTAGACTTTTCCCCCACTCCATAGCGGCAAAAACACCTCTTGAGGATTTCACACACAAGACCTTCAACCTATAAACCCACATCCAAACTGTCAGACCATTCCTCTGAGAGACTGGACACCTTTACGTTGTTTCATTCAGAGCAATCTCCCTCTTTTTGTGCAGAGGAAACCTGTCCTGGGTTTGCCCCTCTCAAACTCCCCACATTAATGAAATATTCCTGGTGGGAACTGAAGTCTCCCAGGCTGCAGCATCATGACATTGCTATCAGGTTACAGTCAGCCTCTGCTGCTAGGCCCTTGGCTGAGATGCATATTTCTCATTACCCTTCATTTAGAAATTTCATCCTAGACTTGAGAAAAGACCTTGTAAAGTTTGCTGAGACCAGCTTCAGTTCTGACAAACCCCCATCTACTGAAGAAAAAACAATGTTAGAAAATCCTTGTTCGCCTCCAGTGTGAAACCATCTTGTGTTCATCACCCATCAGGGTTGGGTCAAGAGAAAAATGTTTGAATTTCTCTTTATATGACTTTTAATGAAAATTATTGTTCAGTTTGAATTCCTTCCAGACTTTCCTGATCTTGTTTCTAGTCGCACTACCTCAAATGACAAACACTTAAACAGAAGTAGCTTTACTTTCTTGACTAATCCCATTAGCTTTAATGAGTCTAATCGCATGAGTAAAATTATGCATGTGCTTAGCTCTTGGCAAGGTCAGTGCCAGTAATGAGCAGAAAAACAAACTGATAATGAAGCCACGAGTAATAAGAATGGCTGGATATCTGGCTTTCTAGAAAAAAGATATAGCTGTCTGGAACATTAAAAATGAAACACTGCTTGTTAAGATTAAAGAAGAGAGAGTGAATTCTGAACCAAGACTGACAATAAATAAAATTATACAGAAATTCTTTAATTAATTAGCATCCATGACATGTCTTCAGTTGCATCCATAGCAGCTATAAGCTCATTACCTTAGTTATGACTTACCTGTTCATCCATTCATTTATACAAAGCTCATCAATATGATATCCAAGCACTAATGAATTTTAGCATTAAAAGGTCACGTGTAATCCCCTAAAAGGAAAAAATTCAAAAGGTTATTTTATTCATAAGTGTCAACTACCCTGGATCTGAGCAATGAAATATTCTCAGGCAATTTGTATGGAATTTATTTTCATTAACTACTGCCAGAAATAGTCTTTCTTTTTTCAGGATGAGGATTATGGAAAATGGGCTGCAGAAAGGCAGAGGTTCAAAATGAGAATGGTTTGAAAGTTAGACTAAGTCCACAACAACTAGAATTTGTGCAACTGTTCTTGACAAAAGAAATAATCCAAATAGCTATCAACATGGCAGTATTACAAGATAATTATTTTTTAGGATTATGTGTTCTTTGACCATGCCTTTAGACTACTTTAAAAAATCTTCTGATTCAGGAGTGTGTAACTTCCTCAATGTTTTAAATAAAGAAACAGCCCCAAACCGAGTATTATCTTCACAGCCTGAGGCCATGGATAGTCTCTGTAAGCCACTAAACACACAAAATTAGTTTAACTTCTTCATACAAGACCAGCATGAGGCTTAACCGTCACTGAATTCTCCAAATAGTGTTTACACGGTACCTAGCTTTATACTCATTGTGAAGCAATTAATTTCCTTCCTCTCTCTACCCATAACTAGGAAAATTCCTTTGTGCATGTATTTGTATGTAGAATTACAGGTTAAGGATTTCTGTCTACGTTTCCTCCCATTCGACATAGTGTGTGGTTGTGACTGGGACCTAGACTTTCCTAGTACATAGTAAAATGGGCTGGTTTATAATGTAAAATAAGTTTTTAGTGGTAGTTTTATCAAGGGCAGTTTGTGGTTTTCTTTTAGAGTAGGCTGCTGAGCTCTTTTTTTGTACCTTGTTATAGTTAGTCTGAAATTCCCTTAAGCACTATATCCAGCAGAAAAATGTGTATAATCAAGAGTGTGTGGGTTTCTCTTGTGTTTTGTCAAACCAAATGAGTTTTCATTCTTTGTGGGCTTTTCCAAAAACACATTTTACTTGCAGGTAAAGATGAAGCATGTCAGCATACATTTTCTCAAGGAGTCTCATGAATGGGAGAGCAGATTAGCTGAAAAAATCAGCTCTAACTCAGTCACCGAATTACAGGTGTGGGTGTGAGCATGTGTCTGGCAGTGTAGATGGTAAACTAATATACATCATGAAAACAACAGAACTCTGACAGCACCTCTGGTTAAATAGTTTTCCTGCACAAAGACATCTGTTTTCACGTTGTTTTCAGAACTGTAGCATTGCAAATTCAATTTGTATTTATATATGAATAAAATTGATAAAACATCTGGAGCCATATCATAATCTTTAAATCTTCCTTTTGCTTTAATGATATGTGATAATTCACAGTCTGACTGGTTTAATCTTTCCTGTCCTCTTGATTTCAGTGGGATGCAACTAATTTCCTTTGGTGTACTCTACTCAAAGTCAGTCCTACAGGGAGCAGACAGACTGAAAAGGAACTGTGTCTTCTCTAGCATGTTTTGGAAGCATGGAGGTTTTTACACAGTTTATGCTGCTGTACTCCTTGTCAGTAATGACTTTGTAATCCTGTGTACTGCTGCTTAATCTTAGAACTAGTTTGGTGGGTACACATGCTAACCATGGCACGAGGTCAGGGCGGTGTGGGAGCCATGCTCCCAGCAGCACCAAGGTGGGGCCCAGTGAACCTCCGTGCCGCTGGTGTCTGTGGTTGGGAACGTCGGAGTGCAGGGGCTGGAGGTACCTGGTGGGTGGTGGGCAGGCTCTGCCAGCCTCCGGGGCATTTTACTCTCCAGCTGATTCACAGGTTTACTGAAGTCTGGTGGTACCCACAGGGGCACCCTGAGGACTGGGAGGCTGATGGTACCAGCCCCCGCTGCAGGCAGCACCGCTGCAGAAGAGGGCTGTGTGCGGAGAACAGGGCTAAGGGAATAACCCGGTGCCACACTTAACTGGTGGACAGGCACCATGTGCACGAGTGGAGGAGCACTGTGTAAGAGAGGTTCAGAGATGGACTCTTTAAAGAGGCCAGTAGAACTAAGAAGAGAGATGCAGGATAGTTTACATGCAAACAGAAAAATACAACTTCACCTACTGGAAAATAAGCGAAGATAGTTTTCTGGGGTAGTGTAAGAAGCAAAATTTAATACAGTGCAAAGTGTCTTAACAGTGTGTTCTAGAAAAGTATTTAAAAAGAAGAGGTTACAGAAGCCAGTCATCAAGCTGTTCACACTGTTAACCTACATAACCACATGATGTTATTACTGTTAACCTCATCTTCCCTCCCCCTCTTCCTTCCTATTGTTTGCTATACTCACTTCTTGCATCTTGCCTTTATATTATAAAAACACTCTGTGAAGGGACTGTATTTGTTTGCAAGGCAATTCCAGAGTGAGGCCCAAACTCAACTGTAGCTTTTGGGAACTACCATACTAAGGCATACTTACACCTCATCTGGCATTAAGATGCAGATTCAGATTTTTCTTTGCACTGCTGTCCTCTCTGAGGTTATGACACACAAGCGAAAACTATTTAACAACGCTCCTGCTGCAGATTGTTAACTAGCCTATCCTTTCTCCCTATCATCCTCAAGACAACATTGCAAATCCTCTGAGCTATGTTGAACAAGAGCATCCGTTTCGAAGAGCAGAAGCACTCTGACATCGAGCTGTCCAGCTAGCAGCTTAGGTGATAACTTTTGTTGGCATATGCACTGAAGTTCAGATGTAAGATATGTTCTGTGGGCAACTACCTGTTTATTTTCTTTCCTAGACATGCGGTTAAACCACATTGTACATCCTGTGCTTATAAAATTCCAGCAGGTTGTATCACAGTACTTACTACTACAACGTGTGATTTACACCACCAGATACAAACTGCAACATCTCAAGATAAACCTGCTGCTTATAATGAAGATTCAGATAACTGTGTGGTTCTACTACCTACAAAGATTTTTAAGGTCACTGGATTTTATGAATAGCTAGGATTTTACAAGACACACTATGTGTTATTTTTTACAAGAAGACAGACTCAACCGAGCAAGGGACTCTTGTCCCCTTGCGTGTCTCTTACGTGCTTGTGCTAAGCACGTAAGAGACACGGGGTGCTTCTACACAAGTGGGTGCAGATCTGTTGTCTTCTCATCTTTCTCCAAGCCAGCAAGGTGGGAAGCAGTTGCCAAACAAGAAGTCAGCCAGCATGTTAGCTAGTGCTGTGCCCAAAGGGATGAGCTTAGGAGAAGCCCAGAGCCAAGGCTGAGCTGGAGAAAGTTTGGTCTGGACTGGTTGAACAAGCTGTTGAAATTTTCAGCCTGGTTATCACAGCTTGCATCCCGGGCTCCCTGCTCCCATCTGCCCTTCTGCTCCAGAGCTGGGCTGCTCGAGCGCCGCTGGCTAGCAGCTCCTTCAGTACCACTGGTGAGACAAAACTCCAGGCCAAAAGACCTCCTCCCCGTCCACACAGAGGGCCTGATCCCTAATGACTCTGTGGGCTCTTCCTAGGCTCCCTGTCTTTTCTCCTCTTTCCACAAGAAGAAAGATCCTGAGCGGACGGAGGAACCATATGAATTCCCAAGTGAAGCTGCTGGCATCCACTTAGCACAGATGTGCGTACCTGGCTCTGTTCACAGCTGCACGTGTCAGTGAATCCAAAGAAGTAGGAGGTTGTCCTATCCTCCACTTTACAAGTGAGAGTAAACTGGATTTTTCTTCTTTAACAGCCTTCCATTTTTGAAGGCAGCTAATGGTTCTGAGCACCCAGCTGGAGTCACCCGGCAGAGCGTCTGCTCGAAAGAAGAGTGAAGCCCAACACTTGTTGCAATCACGTCCTTCAAAGGCGCCTCCAAGCCATGCTTCTCTAAATCACCTCTGAAGCGATGGGCCTGATTCAGAACCCTTCTACCAACCTCAGCAGGGCTTAAGTCAAAAAGTCAAACTATCGATTTGCATAGCAAACACAAAATTTTAGACGGTGCAAACCTTACATTTTTTTCTACCTCAGCTCTGGAATCATTTACATTCATTACAGATCAGAAAGCGGGGCCTAGTTCCTTGAGGTACTAGATGCTTTCACTTTCCAGTAAAGTCAACAGGAATTGCTCATACTCCACTATGCGAAATACAAACTTTTATCAGCAAGAAGAAAAATTCAATGCATGAAAAAGATTAAAAAACCCTCTGTGGTTTTATTATCTTTGCTTCCACCAGCTACTCACATAATTTCAGACTATTGATTTTAATAGTATTCCTGGCCTTCTGAACTACAGATTGTTTATAATCAAAAATAAAAGAAAAATTCAGTGGTTATTTGTTTTATAATATATCTCTGTCAGTGATGGAAAGGACTACAATAGTTTCTGTAATTATTAATTCTACGAAATAATATACCTGCTCCAGTATCCAATTAATCTGGTTATTAATCAAAATGCCTTCTTTGTAAAATATTAAGAGTCTAGACACTGCAGATTATTGTGTGCTATATTTTTAGATTTTCCAGTTTGATTCAAAATGCACTAAAAGAGGGGCCCCAGAAAATGACCATCTAGAGACAGTCCGTGGCAAATGTCCAGAAACCATTCTTAATGGAATGGAGCTAGCACAAGCTGAGATCATTTTTTAGCCTTGGGAGAAAAAAAAAAAAAAAAAGAAAAAAAAGAGACAGAAGATGTTTTTAGGAAGAGATTTCCAAAGGGATTATGAGTTACTCTTTGCAAACAATACAGAGGATTTCCAGTATGCCTTGTGCTTTTGCCGAGAACTGCGCCAACGAGGGAGCCAATCAAAGTCCTTTCATACCTAATGAGGAGGGGGAAATCATGATGGGGAAAGTCCCTTAATGATAACAATAGCTGTTTGTACAGTGAGTAGAATTACAGCAATCTTTGTTGCCAAGCAATCTCTTAAAACATGATTTAAGTCATCTGAGACATTATTCATTGAATTAGTATTAGCAGCAGAGAGCGTATGTGGGAGAGAAACCCAAAATCATATTCATGGGATTACTGAAATGTTATCTTTTTCCCTAATTTGGGAGACAGCAGAGGTATGGAGGTGAAGTAATAAAAATGATGTGGTTTTGGAATCTCAGCAGATCTTTAACTCCATGTAGGCATTTGTGCTTAAAGTTAGATTGACGTGTTATGCTAAAGACATAGAGGAAGTTGAACGGACAGGACAAAATCCTTGATGTAAAAGGATTAATTTTCAAACACGGTCTTCTAATGGATGATCAGACCCTCACCTTGAAATGGTAATGTTAAATATCCAAAATTGGGGTTGTCTTCCTTTGTTATGTCGAAACATTGGAGCACATCCAGATAATTGTTTTGCAGACACCTTCTGTTCCCCTGCCTATATTCAGCAGTCTATCCGAGAGGTCACTACAAGGTTCGCTTTCTTGCTTGGAGTCTTAGCAGACACAACAATTTTTGTTTGCTAAACAAATGTATCTTATGCCTTTTGGTTGCAGGTGACAACAAAATTAGGAACACAGGCTTTTAATTTAAAACTGATTTTTCAAAAAGTGATGTAACATTTCTATGCAAGAAATCTAATAGATCTAATAGCTGTGCCTCTGGATCCCAGCCTCCTACTGTTAGTTTTTATTCACTATTGGGAAAAGAGTTTCTTTTCCATTTCCCACTGGTTTCAGAACTCTGTATGAATTAATTTTTAAACTCAATAAAAAGGAATGAAAAAGCGTTTAGTCTGTACTGCCTGACAGAGCCATCAAAGGCAGTGATAAGAGGTTACCTTCAGTCGGTCGATTTTGACTTTCTTCACAGCTCTGGCAAGAAACCCAAGCTGCTAAACAGTTACCAACTTGGGTTTGGTTTTGTACGATTTCAGTGACTTGGACAGAGTGGGCACGTGACACTGACAAAACTTCCACAAACGCTCCTTTCTGAACTCCTGAGGGAACATTAATTTTATACTGGGGAAGAAACCTTCTCCATCCTCCTCGTGCACGCCGCCGCTCTCCCCCGCCCGCCGCCGCTGCCCCTGCCCGGAGGCCCCATATCCCTGCCGCGGGGCCCGCCCCAGGCGGGCAGGTGACGCCCCCACCGCGCGCGGCGCCCGGAGCCCTCCAGGCCGCGCATGTGCCGGGCCCACCGGCAGCACGAGGCGGGCGGCCCCACACGCGCCTCCCGCGGGGGGGGGCGGAGCTGGCGGCCGCCCCTTCCCCTGGCCGGCACTCCGGCCCAGCCCCGCGGCGCCCCGTCCCCACACGCGCAGGCGGTCACCTCTCCCCCCGCTTCCTCGCCCCGAATGGTTTCTCCCGCCGCCCCCCGCCGCCCCCCGCGTTGGTCCGTCCCTCCCCGCCGGCGGGGGGAGGCGCAGGGGCGAGACGCGCGAGCGGGCAGAGGGAATCCCTCGGTCCCCCCCTCGCCCGCCCCGCTCTCGCGAGAGCTGCCCCGCTCCCCGCTCTGCCCGCCGGCGGCGGTGCGCGCTCTCGCGAGAGCCGCGCGGTTCCCACGCCTCGGCTGTTGTGTCTGAGGGGAGCGCCCGGGCGCTGAGTGGGCGGCGCGCGCCGCCCCGCGCGTGTCTCTCGGGCCCGCGCACGCGCGCTCCGGGCCCGGGGAGGGGGGCGCTCTCGCGAGAGTAGGAGTTTTGGCGAGAGTTTGTGGAAGATGGCGCCTGTTGTGACAGGGTAAGTGCGGGGGGTTCGCGGCGCCGCGCCGGGAGCCGTCTGTTTCTGGGGGTGCCGGGGCGCCGGCTGCTCGGCTCCCGCCCGCCGGCGCCTCCGCCGGCGCTGTGGGGAAGCGGGGGCTGCCCGTGGGACGGCCCGGGGGCAGGCCCCGAGACACAAACCCCGGGGGGCTGGGATCCCCCCCCGGGTGGGCACACGGGAGGAGGCCCCCCGCGCCTCGAGGGACGGGCCGCGAGCGGCCGGGCTCTCCGGCGGCCCCCCCCGGCGCGGGGGTCCCGGCAGGGCCGGGCGCTTCGCTTGCTCTCCTCGTCTCCGGCACGGGCACGCCGGTCGGGACTCCGTGCGGGGTCAGCGCTCATCCCGGCTGCTCCGGAGGGGGTCCCTCTCTGAGGGCTTCCTCGACAGCAGCGGAGCCCAGCGGGGAGAGGGCCCCGGGCTGGCACGGGCCGTTCCCCCTCCTCTGTCGCCCCGGCTTATCCTGCCGCAGGAGGGGGACCCCCGGGCTCCCTCGGCCACGGACCGGGAGCGCTCGGACAAAGGCTTTTGCTCCTGCGGTGAGGAGAAGTTGAGCGCAGCGTTCCTGCCGTGGCTCAGTCCCCCGCGCACGGCGGGGCCGGCGGGAGGGCCCCGGCCCGGGCTGCGGAGCGGCTTCGTCCCTCGCTGTCGGGCGCTGCGGCGGAGCGCGCTCGGTCGCGCCCGGGGCGGTCAGGCGTCCCCCTGCGAGCTGGACGCCCGTCCCCGCAGGCTGGGGGACCGAGGTTCCCTTTCTCTCCCAGCACACCCCTCCCAGGGCTTTGTGGAGTTTCAGCCGCCTTCCTCCAAACATTACATTGCATTGCAGTGAAGGGTTGCAGCCTCCCCACCCCACTAAGCCACGCTGGATCATAATGAATGATAGTTGCCATCCTTTTCAGCCACGCTGGGTAATACTTAATCACGGCTAGCCAGCTGCAGCGTGTGTCACTGTAATAAGTGACACCCTCTTAGCCACCTACAGCTGATGAATAATAACAGATCCACTGCTGGCATACAGTACGCAATCTCACCTGCAGTGTTACATTGCACATTGCCATCCTCCCCACATCTTGGCTTCTGCTGCTTATTGTAAGTGCCATACCCTTAATTTTGGATCACGCTGAGCACGTGTGACCTCCCTCTATGTGTTGAGGGAAGGGACAATCGAGAAAAACAGGCCGTTTCTATACTCCACCTGTTTGTTCTAAATGAAATCTTAACTGGTGGAAGTACTGCTGTGTCCTTCTAAAATGTGGACCTTGTTTTATGATTTCACAGTGCGTCTGTGACCTTCTGTCTTCCCTGTGGGATTACATTGTCTACAGCATTGGCTCTGTGGTTAGAGAGCAACAGCCTGCTTGGGGGTGGGGTGGAGTTGGTGGTTGATGCTTTTGTTCTCATGGAGAAGGTAGCATTATGGTATTTTGTTGTTTTGTTTGGCTGCAGTAGTGTTTCCAATTCCTCACTCTTGTTTGTTGAAAACTAAATCGAAGCTTTTGCTTGATTTCTCTCCTGATAAAGGCATCTTGTGGCTCATACACGTTTTCCCAATTAAATGTTCTTAGGGAAGCTGGTCTTGTTTGTTATGGTTCCTGGAGTGTACTGTTTTAGAGGTTAGAGTTGAAAGAAGGGAACAAATGCTTTTAAAGTTTGCTATAAGTGTTAGTCTGCATTCTAGTTAGCAATTAAGTTTTTCCACTTTTCTGTTAGTTTACTCATCTGAATATTTGGGCTTCATTTCCTTTTGTTTATTGATTGTTACAGGTTTGTCAGAAGTGTTCTCATGTTTGAGTTACTTTTATCCTTTTCGGAAATCTGTTAAAATGTTGACAATAACAATTGCAGATTTTTTTTTTAATGAATGATCGAATAATTTGAACATTAGGAAACAGTATTTTAACAAGAGTGAAAATAATTGCGTGTAGTTTAGGACTTTAATGCTAAATTTATTCTTCAAAACCTGCAAGTCAAATAATTCTCTGAAAAAGTAGTCTTGTTTTTTTATTGTCAAATATTTTTAACATTAGTAAAATGAAGTCTGTTAACTTTGGTTAACGTTATAGTTAGATTACATTAAGGAACCTGATTTTTTTATTACATGACCTGTTTCTAGAGTGTGGCTCCAGTGCTGAGTTGTCTGTGTGTAGTAGGATTAAAAATCGATGATACTCCAGTAGCTGAATTTTTTTTCAAAATAGTAAAGGCGGTTTTCTTTCTAGGCTGTTCTGTAAAAGCTGACTTGCACAGGAAAGAAGTGCTTGAAATTAAAAAGCTGTAACTGAATAGTGTACGAAAAAAACGCATTATATTTTAATGGGCAGCTTGCAGTTCTTATGGGTGCTCAAACCTTGAGATAAAGCATATGGCTTTTCTGCAGTCAGTGTAAGCTGAATGTAAAACCACTTTTTTTTTTTTCCTGTGAAAAATATGCCTAAGCCTGAATTATAGTACCTAGGTTTATGCTGTGTTGGAACAGAATAGTAGGAATTTACTGCATTATTTTGGGGGAGCAGTCAGAGTACACTACCAGTTCCTTGTTTGCAGCATGTGGCACGCTCCCGCTACTTGCATCACAAGGAATGTTTTGCTCAAAATTGCTTGTGTTTACAGTATGACTGAACCTAAATTGCACAGTGACAGAACTGGATATAATGAGAAAGTACATAGAAACGCGAAACAAGTAACTGAAAATGAATTACTGTTTGAACTATTATTTAAAATGAAGTGGATAATTTATGGCTGGGATAATAGGACAGTATTTTGGGGTTTTGTGGAGTATTTTTGGTTTTGCTTGTGAATGATTTAGGAAAACTCATTTTAAGATGACAAAATTAATGAAAATATTATTTAATTAGAGAAGCACATTTTGGGTACAAAACACTTTGTTTTAAATAATTACTGATACTACAAAAATACCTGTAGGCCTCAGTTAGTTTGAAAATTGCTGTGCTAGGTCTATACAACCATATGACAGAGATTTTCTGATCCTAAGAACTTAATTTTGTGTCATTTTAAAATGACATAAAATATGGAATAGTGTCTTCTCTGTAGCCGGGGACAGCCTGATCTTTAAAATAGTAGAAAATAATGCAAGAAGCTATTGCAAAAAAAAAAAAAAAAAGATTCCTATACCAGCAAACAACTGAACACAATTTAGAAAGCGCAGATAAAAATTATAAACACTAGGCATTGGTTTGAGTGCTTGATTACCAGTGAAAACCTCTGTGATAGCAGTATACAAGATAGTATCTGGATTATTTTTCAAACAGGTTGAGAAGCCTTGAAAAAGTCAATGATAACTGAGTGGGCTTATCACCACTGGTATGATGTTTTCCCTAGGCACTGTAAAGTAGAAGATTGTTTTATTAACAGTTTTTTAAGTATTGGACTATTTAAGTTACGTGTCTGAATTACTCATCCCAAAGTTCTGTAGTTAAGAGGTGTTTCCTGACCCAGAATACTTAATGATTTAAGGTAAGGGAAGACACATCAGATCTGTGATGACACAGGAGAATTTTGGCATCAGTGCAGTGAATTTTAGCATAGTGGTCTAGGTGTGCCAGCTGTGTGGTTGTTTTGTTTGTTTTTAATGAGAACTATGGAAAAACTTGTAGGAGGTTTTTGAAAAAAGCAAGTGCTTTGTGGAGTTCTCCCAACCATGTGGACAACAGAGATGAAAATGTAACAGTTTATTGAAACTTTAACCTCATCTACATCCTGATTAGTAATTTTAGGGTGAGGACATTGACCAGTAAGGGTCTTGAAGTAGAGAGTGAAGTGGATGCTGCTCAAGAGGTGGTGGATGGGACACAGGACTGGAGTGATTTGACCTTAGGCTGAAAAAGCTATCTAGAGAGGAGTGTTCAGAATAAATAGAACAGGGTCAGCTCTGGATTTTGAAAGATGAAGAAGGATGCTTCACTTCACCTGCTGTGGTCACAGGATAAAATTTAAGCTACTAAAGGCATGTTTTAGTGATGTGGTGGACATTGTCAGGATCTCAAAACCAGGTTATTTCTAGGACCTGTAGAAAACCATGGTTTGAGGGCTAATGCTTAGTTAAGAGTCCTGAAAGTTAATGACTTGCAGTAGTGGAAAGGAGACTGCATCAGTGATAGAAAGAGTAAGACCTGTGTTTTGTCTGTGCTGAGACTGAGCTGATAGTGAGGCATCTGTATGGAGAAAGGGAGACATAAGCTGAGGTCTTAGCTTGGACAAATGCAGGAGATGCAAAGTAGAAAGTATGTTTCTGATTAAGGGCAGAGAGTTAATAGTTGAATTTGAATCATGTCCCTGGATAAAGTGAAGGAGAATGGAAAGGGATGCAAGACAAACCTCTTAAATGATTCAGAAAATAGTACAGGTGAATGAGGAGGCTCCTTCAGGAGGATACACTGAAAGAACAGTTAGAATGATAAGGGATGAATCATGACAGCACCAATGCCAAGGAAATCATGGAGAATATTTCCGGAAAAGAAGCATCGCTGGTAGTCTTGGGTGATAGACAGGTCTAGGAAGATAAGAATTACATATTGATTCTGAGCCTCATCATAGGGTTAGGCTGCAAGAGATGTTAGTAGTGAGAATGGTTTCAGTGAAGCTCAAGGAGTGGAAACAGGATTATATAGACTATAGGACCAGAATTCAAGGATGGGATCTTCAGGCTACAGTTTTTACTGTCACTGGAGGTTTAAACATAGTGCTTATTAAGATCTGAGTAATAGCATAACTATGGCTATTGTATTGTGTATATGCACATGATGAGTGTTAAAGGTTGGGAAAAACTCATTTACAATCAAATGAGTAGATGGTTTTGTGTGACTAAATCATTATCAAGGAGCATGTCAGTGTCTTAAGTTTGGCTATTGGGAAATCTCTGTGAGCACTATGTTCTTGAAGGAGCCTTTCGAGATGCTTGCAAATATTCTTTTAACCTTTTGTAGTTTCAGTAGGAGCAATTTTGTGAAGTTAAGCTCTTGATTTGGATTTTATTTGCTTTCATTATTTGTTCATTGTATTAAGTAACTCTGTAATTTCTGACTTATTCTGGTTGATACAGAGCACAAAGAAACTTTGAAAATAATCTTTTTATAGCTTGATTTCTCCAGAAATAATCTGTAGACTGTTATATTAGGCATAATATATGTGTGTGTTTTACTGCTAGCTAAAAGGCAATATCCTTTGCCGATATCTCTTTGCAGAAATAACTCTCTTTTAAGTATGCTGTTCCATACAACGAATTGCATAAATGTTCATGAGTTTGTGAATGAGAGAGATTCTTCCCTCTGACTTGCTAATTTCTACTTTGCAGTAATAATTCATTCTAGGATTGTTTTTGAACTTAAGCAATTTCTATATTTTAAAAGTGTGAAAAGTTAAAGTAGACTATACTAAAGTAGACTATAGCTACTTATTAAATCTTCTTAAAAGACCTGTAGTGCCTTCATGGGCAAAGATTTTGAAAAAAGGTTTTATAGTTAGTAATTAATTTTTGGTGGAATTCAGTTAAGGTGCAATACATACTATTCTACACTATGTTTGTTTTTTGATAAAATTGGAGAGAGATATTGTAATTTTAGATTTGTAAAATACATATTTAATACACATAAGTATTCTATCTTACGCAATACATTTGAATCTCTATTGGGAATGAAGAATGTAGTTTATGCAAAATATTAGTTTCACATTTAGCGAACAAATCATGTCAGCAGAATTCTGAAGTTTTGGGACATCTTTCCTATCTTTGTAATACTTGCCACCCTAAATTCTTTGAATGTTAATTGCAAGCACGTTATTAATTGACCTGTATGGCACTGTAGTGTGCTGAATCACTGCCTCCCAAGAGCATTTCACAGGGAAGGTGTACTTTCAAGTAGGATTTTTTGTTTGTTGGTTTATGTTATTGCAGTGTTCTTAAAAATTAAGCAATTGTAGTGTCTGCCTGCTTTTAAAGAGTTGCTTATTTTTTCCTGTGTATTTAGATGAAGAAGGGAAAAAGGTAAACGTCACTAGTTATATTGTCAGATGAAATCTTAATTCTGTTGACAACTGGATATGCTTTTTAAGTCTATAGTATTTCAAGGAAAGTTTATAATTATAGGTGTAAAATTATATTCTTGATCTTACTGAACTTTAATTATTTTTATGTGGAAATGCTTATAATGTTCTAATATGGTACACTTTTCATACCTGCCTTGAACATAATTGCAATAATTAATAATTAAGATTATATGAGGCAAGAAAATAATACGGAATTGTGGTTATCTCTTTCCAATGTAAAAAGCTCAGAAAACAGCTGATAAATTTCTTTGAAGATAAAATTATTAATAGAAAGTAGCAATTTCCATATCATTATAGTCTTACTTGGAGTCTTGGAAAAGTAAGTGGTAAACTTAGAGTTTGACATTATCTCCTTTCCTGGGGTTCTACTTATGTTGTGGTACTCTTCACTCATAATTTGCGTGTGTGTATATTTTGTGGTTGGTACCTTTTTTTAAAAAAATGTTAACTACCCTTTACAACCTAAAGAAACTCTTTCATTGCCTGCTTCTATGTGGCATCATAGGCCACTTTTCAAAGCCTATGTATACTATTTAAAAGAATTCCATTTTCTGAAAAATACTCCATACTCTTCAACTGGAATTTAGGTAGGCAGATAGTGATATGTGGCCATGTATCTTCATGCTGGTTTGCTTGTAAATGCGTGAACTACATACTTGCAGTGGCAAACTTTTTTACCAAGAAAGGAGAGAAGGTAGGGATTTCAGTTTGTAGTGTTGTGGTTTTACATCCTTACAATAGACAGGGACTTTACAAGGTTAACTTTACAAGGGTAAATGCTATTTTTGTGTTCCATATAATATTTTTTGTAATTTTTGAAAAGCTTGACTGATCTATAAAATTTTACCACAAAATATAATCATTATAATGTTTTACTATTTCGATTAATCAGATTATTTCATGAATGACATGCTGCTGGGGCATGATCTGTTCTTTCTAAAGCAATCTGAATGTTTTAGTCAACGGCGTGTTTCTTCAGTAAGTTTGTGAACCTCTTTTTTGAACATGGCTTTTTATGCAGATAAGTCTTTAAAACGTTCTTGTAGAATTTAAGTATATATTTCTGTAATTATTTAAATCAAGTTGTTTTCATTGCTTCAGCCGGAAAACATGAGGACATTAATGTGGTTGTGTTAAGGTACAACTTTTCCTCATTTTCTTCTTACTCAGGAACAAGAACTATCTCCTTTTCATTGTAATTGCACGACTAAATTGTATGAAGTGCCACTTAATCAGTATATTCAAAATCCAGAAGACTTGTTGTACAAGCTGTATTGGCGAGTAGTCATTTTTGACTGCTCTGCATGAGATTACACCTGTAACTTCATTTAATTCTTCTATTTCTGGTAGGTGAGATTCAAGGGTATATATTGCAATGGGTCCTAGTCAGTCTTCTGATTGTTAATCTAATTATTTATAGTTATATGAGTAGCAGAACGAACATTTATAAATTTTCCCTTTATGAGTATGGACAAATGTAGACATTTTTCTGTATGTGCCAGAAAAAGGTCTTTCTACTGATATTCTTGATAACACTGCTTGGTCTATAGAACATTTCATCTGCACTTTATTTTTTTTCAGAGCTATTCCTGTGGCATATTTGCAGTGTGTGGTGCTTTGGGAGATTACCAGGAAACTTGTTATCAGAATGAAAGTTGATCAGGCAGCCATGAAATTCAGAATTATCTAAGCCTGAGAAAGGGAACTGAATTGTGTAAAATACTGGTCCCTAATTTTTGCCGGACCACAGAAATGGCACAGAGTAACTACTCTCTAGGCAATATCCTACTTTCTTTTTCCTGGCGGCTCTTATTTTAACTCTAGTTTTGTCTGGGAGCAGTGGCTGAGTATCTTGCAGGCAGTGTTTCTTTTGCAAGCTGTGGATTAGGAACTGACAGTGTAGAAAATAAGGTTAAACTTGCTTGCTCAGCAGAAGAATTTGTGAAACTAAGCTTTTGTCGGTTTTTGACACAGTTGGGGGGGTGTCTCTGATAATGGGTTACTGCTTTCACCAGTGCTCTTACGTAAAGGGAACTTCAAAATGAAGGTCCGGAGAATCAGAGGTGCTTGCCCTCACTCTGCATTTTTGCCATTGAGGAAGATTTCTAAGGCTTGGCATAATTGAATAAATAATAATTAAACTTACTCAGTTATTGTTGTTGTTGTTCCAGCCATCTGCGTAAAAGCCCTTCGTGTCCTGAACATGAAAAAACAAGCACAAAAACCCAGTGACTTGCCAAGGTCAAATGCAGAGTCCATGGAGAGGTGGAAATAGAATTACTCTCTCCTGATTTGGTTCTCCTTGCTCTGTGTGATTATGGGCTGTTCGCTGTTCAGAGTTTGCTGGGTTTTGGCAGGTGGCATCACGTTTTCTCTCCCTACTGCAACTGTGAAAGATGGTCAGATGATAACAGACTTTCTTAGGTTTTTAATTTGCGTAACAGAAAGGTATGGTAAGGAAGACTAAGAGTGACTGTATTCATAATTGATGTGTTTTGGTAATATGAGGGATATTAGAATAGACACTAGAGAGAGATGCCGTTCTTATATAATTGAGACATAAAAGCAATGGATAGGGCATGACCAGTGGATAAATGTGACATGAAGAAAAATGAAGTGGTGCTGCAGTGTGCTGTAGCTGTGTCTTTATACTATTGAAGAAATTCTGTATAAGTATTTATTTTTAAAATTCAAAATATTTTACCACTTTACAAATCAACCAGCCACCTCTGGCTTCAGTAGTGAGTGTAAGAATTCAGAAAAAAAAAAGCTCTCTTGAAAGACTGGTGTTATTCTGCATGTGTGTGTTTCTTTTCACGCTCTCTCAGTTTTGTAGTAGATACACAGTGATGACTAGTAAAATCCTTAATAATGTAATATCTTCCAGAAGTGAAGGGGATATAGCAAAACTATTTTGGACGTGTCTTTTCTGTCCAAGTATTTTTCTGGCCAAATTTTTTTCTTCTGCTGTTCAATGCTTCTCTGCCAGCACTGAGTCCTGGGATGTTGTTTTTGGTTTTGGTTTTTTTCCTTTTGCATACCAATTTTTTTTTTTTTAGTATCACATGATTGATGTGGGTTTTGTTTTGTTTACATGTGCATTACAGATCCGTCATTAATAAGCTATGCAGAGCAGTTAATCAAAATACGTATTTGGGATCAGACTTTCTCTTTGGAACAGGCTTGTAGCACAGTTGATGCATTGTGACAAACTCTTTCAGTCAGCACAGATGATACTAACTTTGAATCCTAATCATGATGTGAAAGTTTAAGAGATCTTCACATAAATATTAAATTTACAGGAGTGGCTTCTAATAATAATTGTTTTGCTGCTGGTTATGGAGGTGAAAGTGCCTCTTAGTTTCTCTGCCAAAGTGATAGAAAACTATATTATGTAGAGATAGAAAATTGGGAGTTCTAGATCTGAAGTATTTTTTTGCCGTAAAGGTCATCAGAAACAGGAAAGTTAAGGCGTAAAAACTTACTCTAATATCTATTTTAATTAATAAAACAGATGTTGTCAAGGTTCATGTTCAGTTTTGATAATAAATGAAATTTGTGTTTGCAGTGCTTACATTTAGATAGCAGCACTCTTCAAAATACTAAGAACTGTGTTAAAACAAACATGAGAACTACACTAAAACAAACGTCAGAACTTTTTGTGTTTTTATTTGCAGTGGGCAAAATACCTGTATTTCACAACAGTTAACAGGCAAAACAAATGAGTTGTTATGAAACAACGTTTTAAAAAGATCTTATTGAGAAGTTTTACTCACAATTAGCTTGTTGAAGTGATAAATCATACTTCAAATGGTAGCAAAGGAAAAGTGGACCAGGCTCTTAGTCATTTGCAAGTGTTAAAGGCTACTAGAAAGTATAGGACAACTCTTTTTTATTAGACCCCTTGAGCTGTAGGGATAACTGTTCTTCTTTTTGACTAGCTGATGCAGAATACAGTTGGCTTTCTGGGCTGTGAGTGCACATTGCTGGGTCATGTCCAGCTCTTCATCCACCAGTACCCCCAAGTCCTTCTCCGCCAGACTGCTCTCAATCCCTTCATCCCCCAGCCTATATTGATACTGGGGGTTGCTTCGACCCATGTGCAGGACCTTGCACTTGGCCTTGTTGAACCTCATGAGGTTCACGTGGGCCCACTTCTCAAGCTTGTCCAGGTCCCTCTGGATGGCATCCTGTCTCTCAGGCGTGTCAACTGCACCACTCAACTTGGTGTCATCAGCAAACTTGATGAGGGACACTTAGACTGGATATTAGGAAGCATTTCTTTACAGAACGGCTTGTTAGGCATTGGAATGGGCTGCCCAGGGCAGTGGTGGAGGTGTTTAAGAGTCGCGTTGACATAGCACTGAGGGATATGGTGAAGTTGGGAACTGTCAGTCTTAGGTTAATGGTTGGGCTAGATGATCTTAAAGGTCTTTTCCAACCTTGATGATTCTGTGATCCCACTGTCTATGTCATTGATTAAGATATTAAACAGTACTGGTCCCAATACAGACCCCTGAGGGACACCACTTGTCACTGATCTACATCTGGGCATTGTGCCATTGACCACTACCCTCTGAATGTGACCATCCAGCTGATTCCTCATCCACTGAACAGTCCACCCGTCAAATCCATATTTCTCCGATTTAGAGAGAAGGATGTTGTGGGGGACTGTCAAAGGCCTTACAGAAATCCAGATAGATGACATCCATAGCTCTTCCCTTGTCCACTGATGTAGTCACTCCATCATAGAAGGCCACTAGGTTGGTCAGGCAGCACTTGCCCTTGGTGAAGCCGTACTGGTTGTCTCAAATCACATCCCTGTCCTCCATGTGCCTTAGCGTATGTTCTAGGAGGATCTGTTCCATGATCTTCCCAGGCACAGAGGTGAGGCTGACAGGTTGGTAGTTCCCAGGGTCCTCCTTTCTACCCTTTTTAAAAATAGGTGCAATGTTTCTCTTTTTCCAGTCACCAGGGACGTCACATAGCTTTTGAGATTGCAGTAAATAAAAGGTGACCTCAGAAGATATGCTGAAGGTACCTGTCAAGACACAGTTTGAAGCCAGTCCTTGTGTGAGTGTTCCCTGAATCTAGACTGAATTTCCATATGGAAATAAAATATATAAGAAAGAACTCTCTGAACATACCCAGTGGTTTTCCAGTGTTTCATCCAGAGAGTTTTTCTGGACAAAATCTTAATTTTTTATTTTTATTTTTTATATTCGTACTTAGCAAGCAATCAGAGAAAACTGACTCTTGGCTGTTTCACCTTACTGCTGTATGGTACTTATAAAGTTAGCAGTAGACTGGTTAGATTTGTCAGTTTGCATAGTCATGAAAGTCGTATTGCATCAGTTCAAATTTGAAAGTTTATCTTTTTCAGTTAGAACAGTTCTTAGAAAACCCAAAAAGCAACAGACTATGTTTGCCGGAAGTTATTAGGCAGTGATGAGTATTACGTCTGTAGAGATAAGAGGCTTCTTCACTTACTGAAAGTTTTCCTGTGCTTCTTCTAGTGCATAGGATTCAAATTGTGGATAGTGTTGTTTAACATACTTCCTTAACATAGATTTTACTGGTGGCATTTTTGATACTTTCTGTGCTGTGTTCAGTATTCTCCTACTTAATGTCCTGATTTTAGGCAATTTCCTTCAGTAATGATAATACTTTTTTTTTAAGATGGAAGATTCTACCAGTGTTCAAATTGCTTCCCTAACTGATATTTTCCCCTTTTTGTTTTGACATTAGTTGAAAAATGTGTATAGCCACTGCTTGACATTCTGTTCCTCTGATTCCAATTCAGATCTGGTCAATTCTGCTTCCTCTTATTATTTCTGTATGCTGCATGTATAACGTTGGGGTTTTCTTATTTTACTTAGTTGCTTTCAGTCTTGTTCTTTCCTGAGTTTTGTGACCAGCCTTCAATTAGTTTTGCTTCTACATCTCTCTTTTATGGCGTAGTACACCAGAATACTTTTTCTCTGTGAAGTTTCTGTATAAGCCCTATTCTCTTTCTTCCTGGGCAGTCTGTGTTCACTTACCTTTGTCCAGAGCAGTACTTCCAGAGTACTTCCCAACAGGGTTGCTCCTTACTCTGGATCTGTCATGTTCCTTTTTTTCCCCCCAATTTTTGCTGTTACTAGCCCTGTAAAGCTTGCGGTATGCTTAAAGCATCACCACCATTATCTACAGAATGGGGAAGTCACTGCTCAACCAATGTGATAATCTATCAACTGTATGTTTTACGTCAGGTCCAAACCCTATTCCTTGCTTTTTGGAGCTTGGAGCTTGGCCATATCGGTGTCTTTGATCATGGGAGAGGGTGTCTAATGAACACTGGTATGCTGCTTGTCTCCCAGCTAAAGAACCGGTGAGGACCGGAGAGAAAATAGAATCTAAGAATTCAAGAATCCCAGATATCTTGTGTAACAAAAGACAAAACATTGATACAGAGAGATGAGAAAAATTAAGTTATATGGGGAAAGCCAAGGATAGATCCTAAGTGTTAATATTGTGAAGGGAGGAAATGTATTTTGGGAGGGGTAGGAAGACAACGTAGTGGAGGATAACTTTATTTTGAAGGCGTTTCGTTATTTCCTTTCACTACCCTTCTCTCTTTTGATGTTTCATTTCTCTTTATCATTTAGAAGTGTATGGGAGGCTAGTACTATTTTGTTTTCCTTTTGCTACTCCAAGAGGGATGGATAAAATAGAACTTTGAATGAATTCAGAGACTGCAATCTGTTGCTAGTGGCTTTGTAGGAGTGTACTGAAAGCTGTGAAGAAACAGGACACTTTGTTCTTACTAGCATGGTGTATTTCTAAAGCAACAGAACTGGGAGAAAGGATTGTTTTTGTAGTGATGAAAGCAAACTAAGTAAAGCTGAGACCAGGTTTTGAAAGCTAAATTCTGTAAATAAGCATTGCCCAAAACAAGGGGGAGGGGAGTGTATACAGATACACTTCAGGTTGTTTGTTATACAGCTTTGTTATACAACTTGAATTAATATTTACTATACAGAAAGTTTCTCCTAATATAAAATGGGTTAAAAGAGCATGTGTAACTTTCTGCATAAAATTGTAACTTCTCTTTTTGCCTGGTTCGGTGATTGAATACAAACATTAGATTTGCTTTTCTTAATACCTTTTCAGAACTTTAGAGAAATAATATTCATACTAGGGTGTTCCAGTACAGGTTAAAAATTATCAGTTTGATTGAAACAGTTCTCTCCTACATTTGTGGTTCTCATCAGAGTAGTGTTTAGTGGTTTGTAGATTTTGTGATACACTTGTCATGAATTTGTCTGCTATTGTTGCATCACAAAAAAATACATATTTGAAAGATTAACGTGGAAGTATTCCTGAAGTAGATGTGTAATGCTGGTGCACTTTTTCTTTCAACAGTGAGCCTCAGTTTACTCTCAGTGATTAAGCAGCTCATCTAGCCCTTCGGCTAAAATGCTCCTCCCCACGTCATTTAGCAACAAAATTTAAGAATTCCAGTAGGCATGTCCTTTGGATATCAGAATTGAATAATAGTTCCAGCCAGCGAGGCTTGCTGTGTGCAACCTTTTTCCTTTGGTAAAAGGAACCTTCAAACATTGAGTCTTGCAACACTGGACCATAGCTGGAGAAACAGGAAACAAACACTTAAGCTTTGTCCCAGATCTTCATTGCTCCTTCTGACTGTGGCCTCTTCCTTTTTTCAGCTGCTTTCTTAATTTCTGTCTTGGAAGCCAAAAGTAACTTCATGCTGTTCTCCTAAGAGTTGAGTCATTTATCAGGTTCTCCTTTGCCAAATAATCTGTAATGGAATCCACTACGTTTTCTTCTGCCTGAGGCCGTTTATTGCATTGTCCACTTGCTTTTGCCTTTCTGTGTCAGTCCTCTTGATTATTTATTCTATCTGTTTTCTACAGTGTCTACCGTTAATTGTAGCTGTTAGAAACATGTTCTTGAGGACTCTTGAGTTCAGAGTGCCCTAGGTCTTGGCGCTATATCATTCCTGTAAGTAGCCTGTATTCACCTATAACTCATACTGCTTGCAAACTTTATCTGTTGGGTGGCACGCAGGTTCAGGGAGCCCTTTTAACAGGGGCTTTAGTATACCTGAAAGGTATGGACTGTGTTGGTTTTCATTACAAAACCAGTCAGGATAACTGAGGGTAACTGGAGCTCTCGGGACTTCTCTGTACTCCTTGTGTATTGTGAAGAGTGGTGCTCTGATGGTGAGTAGACTTTAGGTTTGTCCCAAGGTGTGCTGGCATGGTGGACCAGGTCTTGTAACTATTAAAAGTAGCATAGTTAAGCAGCTGTTGGGTGCCTGTCACGGCAGTGTTTGTGTAGTTAACGAAGATATATTTCCTAAAGGATGTTGTGCTTTGTAGTTGCCAGTCTCTTGGGAAAACTGGAAATCCTTTCCTTGGGAAAAAAATGAAACAAAACAAACCCAAGAAACCCCTACAACACACCCCCCCCCCCAAAAAAAACCACAACAACCACCCTCAGCTGGATCTGCAGCTTCTTTTTTTTTTAAAAAAAAAAAAAGAAAAGGTCTTATTTTGTTCTCAAAAGTTAGAAACATCTGGTAGCAGGGCTGTACTGCATGGTACCAAAGCAAAACTGCTTGGGACCCTCAAATGTAGAAGCTCTGTTTTCTTATTTATTTAAACTAGCTTTCTGAAAAGCAAATACATGACTAGTTGAGATTCATTATGCTTTTCCTTAGTGTTTGTAGTTAATTTTAGTAATAAGCATGTGTATTATCATACCACGCTTGACAGCTGGCTTTCTGTGCGTACTTTCAGACAGCTGTGGCATTCTGTCACACCGCTCAGGTCAGCGGTGAGCACCTGCAGCTTCTGAGCCATGTGATTTGCAGGCTTTTCAAGCATCACGCCAATATGAAACTGGCTTTGCTGACGTGTTAAAACTGATTTTTAGTTCTGGGGTGGGGTGACCCTTTGAGGCTGATCATACTGATGATGCCAAGGTGCCTTGGGAATCCTGTGCACATTTAGTGTAGTCCTGTTCTATAGCACAACTGTCCCTTGGTCTCTTCTCTGCCCCACTGGTCTCCAAAGTACATAGTGTGCGTCCTTTACTATCTACAGTATGCTTGGACCATGTGAGGTCCATTTATTAAAAGCTGTGTTCATTCTTGGCATCAACACTGGACTGAGAAATCCCCTGAACTGAAAATGGCCATGACAGGGTTCAGGGGAAGTATCACTTAGGCTTGTCTGGTTCTTACTCTTCTTCTGCTCTTGGAGATGGACAGAATGGATTGCCAGAGCCTTGGCCTGTATAAGAATAACCCCTGCATCTGTCAGCAGTGGGAGCAGAAGGCCCTACACCTCTGGGTGGACTGTCTTAACTCTGCCGTGCTTCATCATTGCCTCACTTGCTTTGAAGCAGCAAAAGGGAGTAGAGGGGAATACATGGACAGTAGTCTGGGGCTGGGGAAGAGAATGAACTCTCTAAATATGAAGGTAGGTGATGATGTATGTGTGTGTGGAGGCATCCTAATCCTCTTTTGTCTCTTGATTCTCTTGAATTTTCTGCTACTGCAAAGACTTTGTTGTCTGAAGAAATTTTGGAGATGGAAAAATTAGATTTTGCTATCTCAGTGTTGAAATTTTTGTCTGATTCTGTAAATTCCTTTATGTTAAGGTATGGAAGCATTAAATGGCTTTTCTGTTTTACACATGTTCTTGTATTTAGCTGTAGGGAAGTTGGTCTTTCTCTCCCCCCAAGGGAGTTTCCTGTGTATATGGAAAAAATACAAAACAGAAGTGAAAAATACCTCAGGCTTCCAAACCTGCTGCTCACATTTCACTTCTCCCACTACCCCTCTCATCATAGAAACAGTCCAACAGTCCTCTGTCCCCATAGCAATACCATCTATTTAAAAAGCTAGACACCATTATAGCTGATATGATAGGTAACTTGGCACACAAAATTATTACAACAACCTGTGAACTGCTGGGGAAATGGAAAAAAAAAAAAAAAGTTACACAGTGATACACTTTTCTGGTGTTTATCTTTAAATTGCCAGAATGTTTTATTAGGCTTTCTTTGGGCTAGTAAACATAGCATAATTTGATACCTGTTCCAAGAGGTTTATAGTCATAAATAAATTTAGTATGCAACTTGTGGGTTTTTTTGTTTAAAAATCCACTTAAGGCAGTGGCCCTAAAATTGTGTGTAACTCAACAGTTAAGTTGCATTTTATAATTTTTTTATGGTCATTAGAAATTCTGGAGACCCTCTGCTTACAATCTGACAGTAGAGCAAACAGTTGGTTTTTATATTTTTTATGCCTGGGTGAACAGCATGTAGATAAACTGAAAAGATTTGTGTGATGGAACGTTGATACTGTATTCTATATGTGTGAATGCTGTTTTGACAGTATTTAAACTTTCCCATAACCATATAAGATAATTTAAGCACTTTAAAATTGGCATTCTGATTTTTCTTCATTTGTTTAGGCTCCATTTTGCATATGCTATTGTCAAATAACAGGGGTTCTTTGGTCTCCAAGTTGTTCTATAAACATCAGGACTAAAGAACTTGTATTTCCTATACATATGTGCCCTGTATGGTGAGGAAAGTTTATGGGACAATACGATGAGCTCCTTCATTCCTAGTGGGAAAAGTGTAGCTGTAGTATAGCTAAGGCATATGCTTACTGTCTATCCAAATGGCGTAAGCAGAGTGACCAGCTGTGAAAGTATGTAATTTCCAAGTTCTGCTTGTCTTTTTCAATGACATCAGTATTTTGGAAATGTCTCTCCAGTCTCCAGTTTTCATAAAACTCATAGCAACTTAATTCTCTTTAAAAACTCTTCTTTTTAAACTTGGTTAGAACTGATGTATGGGTTCCAAAGTTATTGCAGGGATGGCTAATCAATTTTATAGCATAAGCTTCATTTTTTAGCAATCTGGTAAACTAAAGCAGTGAAGGAGTATTAGCTGTTAGTGTACTAAGCCTACTCTGCTTCTGATACTTCTAATATAGGTCATCTCCTGCTTTTCTTTAGGTTGAGACTTTTTTTTGTTCATTTATCTTGGCTGCGCAGGCATCTGCATGTTTTAATTCAGGAGTTCAGTTTATCTATCTGATTGCTGAACTTTAATGACTGCATTTGCCCATGATTTTCCCACTTTTCTTGGAGAGCTCAGTTGGCCGTGTTGGAAGCAGCAGAAATTGTGGGAAGGAAATCTCCCTGTTGATTAGCATGTTCCACATACTACGCAGGCAGCAGTCCTGTGTTGGCAATCATTTTTAAACTGGTCAAGATACGATTGAGTCGGTGGTAGCTACGAACTGAAATGACTTCTTAAATTTGGTTGTTTAGTACTTCAAACAGTTCTGACAATTTACTTTCCCTTCTGGCCTGAATGTACTTGGAAGGGTGAGACAATGTTTTGAAAAGAGGTTGGGTTCAGAACTCAGCAGTTGGGAGTCTTCACAACACTGCTTAGGCACGCTTATCATGCAGTAAAATCCTTACACAAAAATTTATGCCAGCACAGGCATTATTCTGGGAAACTAGTGTTGTAGCAGTCACAGGTTTAAGATCATGCAGAAGTTAAGTGCTGTTAGGTAGAACTTTCTTTTAAAATACTCGTTCCTTAAACACTTAGAATACCTAGGTCAAGTAAAATTTGTCTCAGAAACATTCTTGTTTTCAAGTTGGCTTCATAGTTTATAGTGTACCTCATTAAGATGCAGGGAGAAGTTTTGCCAGTAATTTGCATCTGTGTGGAGTTTAAACTTGACAAACCTGAAAAGCAGGCCTACTTGAATTAAGTATGATTCACACAATTTCCATTTAAAAAAATGGACAATAATAATTGCTTTGCATTTGTGCTTTGCAGATTTATTTTTTTCTTATGAAAAATGCCCCATAGAAGCTATTTGGGCACAATAGGAGCATGTGTAACTTATGTCAGAAAACTGTAATATTATAATACCAGAAGAAAGGATGATAAGGTGTTAGCCTGCTGACATCCCAGACACGTAATCTAATCTTTTCATATGGCTGTTGTAAATGTACTGTGATAAGGAGGAGTAAAAGTGTATTTTTGGAGTGTCTGTTTAATTATCTTGTTCAAGAATCATTGACCCATTTACCACAACAGTTATTAAAAGTATTATTGTATTTGATGATAGGTGTTGTGGAGATTATATTTCTCTAGCAATTTGTTTCTAAATATTTGAGTTTTGCAAATGAAAATAGCGGTAATTGAAAGGAACTTGTAGCTTACGTCATTTAAACAGAAATATACTTGTTATACATACCCTATTTTCCTCTTTCTCTTTCAATAGTCAAGTATTTCTTAAATGGGAATCTGAATTTCTGTATCTTTCCTGTGTAGGACTGCTCTATTGCAGGGGCCGTAGCTGAAGTATAAATTAATCTCTTAGAAACATAGAAATAATTTACTTATGAATCAATTCAACAACAACAACCAATCCAAAGCTTTTAAATCTTTTAAAACATTTATGTTTTTATTAAAACACAGATTTGTTAACTGCAGAGGGAGTATCACCTAATTTTGCTGTCTAGTTATGTGACTTTAAAGGTTTAAGCATAATTTGCTTATGTAAAATGCTCCCCAATTGGAGACCTTTAGCACAACCACAGTGAAAAAGATTGACCACGAAGAATGGCCTCCAGATGATTTAGTTGTCCTAGAAAGTTGAAAAAGAGCCTTCTGATTCTCCCTTTTCTGGGATGTGTGTTTATTGCTGCTGGTTTTATATTCATGGCATGATGTATTCATAAGCTTAATTACGAAACAATATACTTAAGATTGATTAATTCTAGGATACTGACAGCTCATTTTGCAACTGCGCCCAGTTAATATTAGTGTAACCACATAATTCCTGGGTGATGCAATAAGAAAACATCTGAAGTCTAGGAAACCCTGTAATTTTGTAAAACAGGTTGGTGCCAAATACAGCTTTGTTAAAAAGTATCTGCATTTACAGGTTTTGTGTCATCATTTAAATCTACTGAAAAGATGAATTTTATTTGCCAATTTGGAAATTACTGTTTGCATAGAAACCTGCTTATGAGTTGATAACCTGTTCTCTGCTTACATACTGGTATCATTTGTGAATTGTTTTACAAGTCTAGAATCAGCAGGTGAGACATAGTTGTGTAGAAGTAAGCTTATATAACTCGAGCAGCTTCCTTTTTAACAAATATAAGGAGCTGCTTCCATTTTGCATTTTGAAGGATTTGGAGGAAGAAAGGGAGTGAAAGGAGAGGGTACAGACTGTAATAATACTGTGTTAAAAAAAAGAGTATTCTACAATATGAAAAGTTGACTCAACTGACTTGAGTTGCTAGAGGAGAAAGATGGTAGGGAATCATCCCCATTTCCTACAGGTGTTTTTTAGAAGTATAAAAATACAGTGAAGATATTAAAAAGTGGCTCTCGAAACTTTTGTTTTGGTGGGCTAAGTACTGTCTATTCTATTGCTGCCAGAGCTTACAGTTCCTAAACCAAGATCAGTAAAGTGAATGTATGAGTTGTTGGGGTTTTTATTACATTATTTAAAACACAATTATGTGGGTCTAAACTGAAGCTATGGATGCACCATTTTCTAATAGCGCGCTGCCACAAAAGTGGGAGGTCACATTCTCGTCTGAGTGTTTCTGTTGATTGCATTGTGGTGGCTCTGGCACTCTGGGTTCATGACTGAATCAGTAAAATTTACTTTCTTTCCTTCCTTTCATCCCTCTCCTCCCCCAAAAGATAGTTTTTGTTCTGGGTTACTGATTTGAATCTATCTGTGGAAAGGTCTCAGAAGTACTGGAGTTTGGTGTGTAAGGTTAGGTCGGTGCAGCCAGGGGGAAGCTGGCAGGCAAGACCTGTGTTTGGGGCTGACAAATCAGCTCAGCTGCCTGTGAAACCACAGTCCAACTGTGAACTGGAGCGGCTGGGACACAGACCTGTTTGCTTACCCTGACCTCGCAGAGAGGTGGGAAAGGCATTTGAGACAGTGGTGACTTAAACTGTCACAGCAAGGCGTGTCAGAGTTGGTCTGCTTAAACCTTAGAGATGTTAATATACTTAGCTGTCATTTTGCATTAAGTTCTGACTGCATTTGGGGTGAGAGTCTTATAACTATCCTAAGCTAAACTTTGACTAAGGATGTTAGTCTGCAGTAAGATCTCTTAATTATGCTAAGACTCGTTTTTTTGCAAGTGATTTTCCTTACAGAATTCTTCTGTGTTTTATTTTTTTACATATAGTTGTTTCCCATGAGAGTTACAGGATTGCTAGAATGTAAGAGAAAACAAGCTTAGCTGCTCCTTCTGTGTAATCTCTTGGCTTTTGTTAAAGCTGAATTTGCTGAGGTGACCAAATAGCTTTTTGCAACCAAAACCACTGTTTTCCCTCTGTTGCCTGCTTCCTAGTGTATCAGTGGTGTGACAGATTGACAGAGTGAGTTGGCTCCCTCTGAAGGTCTGAGCTCTGCAGGTAGTGCAGAGGAAACGGGTTGAGGAGCTTGAAGCAGGACAGTAAGCCCCTTATAGACAGATTGTACCTTCTCCTTGTTTTTTTGCTGATAGGAAGCAGTCGCTGTAGTAATGAAGCTTCTTTGTTTATGTTTATGTGGGTATAGAGTAAGGAAAAGTACATGGAAGAGTGATTAACCTGTTACTTTAATAGAGCAAGGGTTAGAAATTTTGAGCTGACCAATGACTATCCCTGTCAAAAATCTGTTACCTCTTTAAGATGTGTTCAAAAGAAATACGTATTTGCCTTTATGGTTGGTGAGGTTAGGCTGGCTTTTTGAGAATCTTCCTCTTTTGCAAGTTCGGTATGGTTCTTTACCACTTCCTTGCAAAATCATTCACAATTTCTGCTTCTATTATGTATTTTTGTCATTACAGTGAACGGTGGCAATTCAAAGAAAACAATGAACCTTAAGTTTTTGTGCTTTTTTTATTCAGGTTTTTTTTTAAGTTGCCTTCTGCACAGCAGATGAATGCTTATCTTCTAGTTAAGGGTGGAAGGTATATTTAAAGAGGAGAAACTGCTCTCTAAACTCTGCAGACATTCAGCCATTGAAAGCAAGGTTGAGCGAATTCTCAGGTACTATAGTATAGTGGAGGGTTCCTATATTGGCAGGAAAGTGGTCTAAAAAAATCTTGTGTCTAATTTGTGACTTCTGTCAAGTAATCGGGCAACAGAGGTAAATCAGTAGCTTTATTAAAGTTGATTCCTCATACATCTAAAAAAAAATCCTCTAGACTAAGTCTTATTTGCAATTATGGGCAGTTGGTAACTGTAAAAAGCACTGCCTTATTGCTGAATAGCTCTGTTCTTACCATACTTAGAAATTTAATTTCTTAAAAGGTCGCTGCTTGTTTTTTAAAGGCATGCTGGTACTTAAATTATGGTTTAGTAGGGGACACAGAATCACTTTCTTAGGAAATAAAAGTCAAGTTTGCTTGTGAAATATCTATTCACAGGTGATGTGCAAGGTGAGATCCAGGGGAAAATTACTGTGCTAGATGGACAAGAAGAATCCTAATACATATACACTGAGCAAAGTAGTTGTCACTGAAAGCTGTGAATATGGGACGTTACATGTAGAAGCATGCTTCAGACTGTTTTTATGTTTTAGCAGTTTACCATTATTTTAGTAGCTAATTTTCTAAACTACATGCAGTTGTTTTTCCTATTTTCCTAACAGTCACTCTTTTTTTTGTTTGAGTGAATGAAGATAAAACCAATGAGCCTTATATTGCACATTCCCTATGCGGTTACAATAGCTGAGCCAAATTATATTGTGTTTTAGGGACTGAGATTCTGTTGGCATGCTGATTTTTCAAGCTGATAACTCTTTCAGTTGCTAAGGTAAGTGTGTGCAAATCTGCAGTTTCCACCGAATATTTGAGCCAATGTTATTAGGGAGTCAATAAAAAAGAAATAATAGCATGTGAATATAAAGGAATCTTAATAAATGGAGTAATTTTTTATGATGTTTCTCACATTCTACACCATTCCAACATATTAATGGCATCATCTAAGTTGATAATATCTAAGTTCTTTAGTATACTTGAGGTCTTTGGGCTACTGTAGCTTCTTGCAGCAGGTACCTCAGCAAAAAGCAAAAGCAGGGAAAACACATCTGCAGATACATGTTTAGGCACTTTCTTGTTCTTCAGTAAACTGTCATTACTGACTTCCTTGCTTTTACTTACTGTGGCAGAGTTGTGTGAGTTCTGTCTGGATTAAAATTATGTCCTTTCTGGAGTAGACCTTTGATTTTTAGACTCATGTACAAGTACAGTGATTTACTGAATGAAGTTTTTTTCCAAATGTAGGTGGACTACTATAAAGAAGTGAATTTGTTTACTTTCTGTAAGTTGTTTAAAAGTGAGCCTATTTACTGATACGGTACAGCCTGTGTTTAAATTGCAGTGGTGTTTCTGTGATTTTTCTTTTTATGGGGATTGGAAAAGAGAGTACAATAATGAAAGCAACGTGGGAGGATGAAAGTGGGTCAGAAAAGGGAGAGGGAGTTTCTAATTGAACCAGTGACTTCCAGTGAGAGGGCGTGACTAAATGAAGCAGAGCTTTTTCTATTGTATTTATGTCAGTATTATTTGATATAGTGCCAAAAGTGTATATAGTGCTGTACAGTAGAAGACTTGTTTCAAACATGTAACATATTCCATTTGCTGGAGGACTTAAATTCTTTAAGTGTAGGCCGGAGCAGTACAGGATCATGCAGTACAAAGATGTGATAGTGCATGGTTGGTGGCATTCACCCTGGAGCAGGTGGGTCTTTTTTTTTTTTGTCTTTTTTTTTTCTTTTTTTTTTTTTTTCCCTTGAAGCAAGGGAATGTTTTGTGTATCGATCAAAAACTTTCTGGTTTTGTGATTTCAGGGGCTGCTGTGCCCCCTACTTCCAAGAAGCCACAGTGCAGCTGGACCACCCATCATTCGCTCTTTACAGAGAAGAAAAGGACTTTAGGAGTAGGAGAAATGTTAGCATTGTTCATGTCCCTTAGACATTCTCGATTGGTGAGGTTTTAATTAATTTTATCTCCTTTTGTAGGATGGGTAAGAAGGAGGGTACGTTGGGTCAGTAGTATTTCAAAGCAGATTGGCTGAGGTTGGCTCTTTGTACATTATGTGTGGATATGAAAACTGTATTTATTTTTAAAAATGGGTTAGCTTTTAGTTCAACTCGTGATCTTCAGGACAAAGTCTTTATAGCAATATTTATTACAGTAGACACCCTAATGAGAATCAGGGCCTAAGTGCTGCTGGCAGGCGAAAGTGAGAGTGGGTTGATGACTGCATGTGACTGTTAGTGCATGTGTTCATCCTGAACAATGAACGCCTGCGGCGTGATGGGTGATCTGGAATCTGTCATTTTGCTGACTTCATCAGCTCTAGGGGATTGCGCTTATGAACACAGTTGCACCTTGAGGGAGCAACAGGGGAGATAGGTGTCATTTCTTCAGCGGTTTCCGTACCTCAGGTGTGTGATATTATAGAAAGAAGAGCCTCTGAAATGCATCATTTATCTGTGTGTTTAGTTACATGTCATATTACATAAATCTAAATATGTTCATAGCAAAAAAAAAAGAACACTCTTTAAGATACACATATCACTGCAAAGTAATGGATCTGCATAATCTTCAGTGTCTTCTACACCTTTCTTAGAACTGAATAATAACCACAGCAGTATTTTTATTGAGGAAGTAGCACAGCAATAACTTCTGTGGTTCTGCTAAGTTAAAGGAAATAGTAGAAGACCATAAAATGTTTAGGGTGTGAGTAGTCTAAGGATTTAAAAACTCCTTTCTTTCTCTAAGATGCTATGCAGATAAAGTCACAGTAGTTAGGGACACTCACAGTGTAGGCTGTGTTGCATTAGGGCTGTATGGCATTAAGTTACAACAAACTATAAAGAGCAGTGGAAGGCAAAGAAAAAACACCTGTTTGGGTATTGGAAGGGGGATAGCCTGAGAAAAGTAAATATGATCAGAACTTTGTGAAGAATGAAGGTTGTATGGAATTGTAGGCTGTGGAGTATAGAGTGGCTGAGAGAAGAGTTTACTTCATTACCTGTCCTTTCTTTTGCCAATATAAGCTTGTATTAGTTCTTTCCTTTTAGTTTGTGTTTCCAGTGTGGAGTTTGTTTAGTGCTGGATATTACTGGTAGTACAACTGTCTCTGTTTCCCTTAGTGATCAGACCTGTGGATATTGAACCCATTTTTGTTTTGGAGAAGATAAAATTTTCCTTCTGAAGGGCTTTGTTTTAGCCATTTGTATGGTTCCTTTATTCAATATCCTCATCCATGGAAAAGATAAATGTGAAATGTTCTATTTGAGCATAAGTATTATTAATTGCTTGTGTTTACTTCTGTCTTAACTGAATTCATATATCCAATTATGTCTTTTGCATTAATATCTTAGAAGTTGTGTCCTTTAGGTGTTTCGGGTTTTAATCATGTGTTAAACCTGTAGAACGCTTTTTTGAGCTGTGCATTTTTATCATTGGCAAATCATAACAGTGCCATATTTTCAGCTTCACTTAAAGCGTATCACTGTGGAATAAGGTGCACTTACAGAAATTAAATGCATCAGTGTCCTGGTTTAACCAGGATAGGGTTAAGTTTCCCCAGCAGTGGGGGGGAGCTCTAGCCGGGTTATTCAGATACCATGCGGACGTCACATCCTGGCAGGTCACATTTTCCTGGCGGGAGCGCGGTGCACTCGTGGTTTTGTACATCGTGCTTCAAACTGCTGTATTTGGTAGCTATTTTGCTTTGTTCATTGCCATCACTATTACTGTTATTGTTATTGTTGTTGTTGGTTGTGTTGCTATTGCACTGTTGTATTAAACCTTTCCTTATTTCAGTCTTGGGGCTTTGTATTTCACTCCCTTTGTGGGGGAGGGACAGCGGCCGCGTGGTCTCAGACCCCGGCAGGGACTAAACCACCACAATCAGTTACCTCCAACAGCAAACAAAGATTAAGTGATGTGAATCAACAGCTACATTTGATGTGTATTTCATAGACCAAACTTAGCAGAAACCACTGTCTGAAATTTTTTGGTCTGCTGGATCATAAATGTCCATTTTTTAATACATAGGAATTCTCTTTGTGTCTGTGAAACCACCAGACAGGATAATGTTTTCTAGTGATAGATGATCTTTTTGCTTGGGAGTTGTGTCCTAAAATGTTTGTAGGAAAATATGGTTGTGTAGGTGAATGCACAGAAATATTTTCAGTATTTGCATTCACAGAAATCTGTGTGCAGAAAAATATACTTACATTAACAGAAAATCCCTGTGTTTTAAAATGTACATGTGCTGCTTTGCTTTTACTGTTGATGTAACATGTTATTCTAAATGTAGAAATCTGCAAAACCAAAACAGGGCTGATGTGGAGTAGCTGAGTCTTACCATTAGGTTGCAGTATACTGCTTAACCTGTATGAAACGTTTTTAACAAATGAAAGATTAAGGGATAGCTCCTGAGAACTATTCAGTGTGTCCTGTACATGGGCACTGTTGTATATATGTTAGCTTTGCTAATTTTAAGCATGTTTAAAGTCTGTGAGTATGAACTTTCCTCAGTGCTTCTTCAGTTCCTCACTGATTTGTCTGTGGTAAGCAAATTGAAGCTGGAAATGGGCAGAGGATAGAGGATTAAAAGAAAGAGAGAAAATAGAGTCCCACCACACTACTTGAATCCATCTCTTTTAGCTTTTCTCAGATGATGTCTCAGTGACTGAAAAGGAATACTTTTATATTAATCCTTTAAATATAAAACTAGAAAACCTAGTATTTCACTTTCCTAGATTTTAGATAACCTCAGTAGGCCAAGTAAACCTAGTGAGGTCACATACTGGTGAGCTTGTAGTACACCACGTTTAATAGGTTTGTGATAACTGATCACATAGCAACTTGAATTCTTTGAAAAGTATTTTTGTTATTTATGGTAGAAGCAATAGGCCCTGTTATGAGGGTCATCTTGTGCTAAAAGCTGAACATATATTTGGAAGACTTTCTAGCTTTCCAGGTATGTAGCAGTTGTTTTATAAAAAATACCTGGAAATTACTTGCTTTATTTTAATTTCTTTCCTTAAAAGGCTTTTGTCTCATTGTCCAACCCCAAACTCTTTACATTCTTTCACAAATTTCATGGCTATATGAAAGGTCTAGGTCCACAGTGGTTCTCAACCTGTGGTTCGCAGACCCCTGGGGGGCCGCGATGTCGTCACAGGGGGTCCGTGAAGGCTTAAAGCAGGAGTGGGGAACATCCAGCCCAGAAACATTTGATCTGGCCCACAGCAAGCCCTGTGCCTCCTTTTCACACAGCCTCCTTCCCTCAATGTTCCTCTCATACTCAAGCCCTGCCCCCGCCCCCCCCAGCCCCGCCTGCCCTGACGTGCATGAGAGGTGGCAGCACCCTCACCTTTGCCGGGTGACTCTCCACTCGGCCCTCGATTCACCAGCCCAGCAAGTCCCTCCGTCGCTGGGCTCTTCAGGGCTGGCCTCCAGTAACAAGCCTGAAGGTGCACTCCCGGTCCTGGCGCCGCCCCTCGAGGCACTCTAGTGCTTTAAATCTTGAATTAAGTCTTGGTGGTCCGCAGCCATAAAAGGTATTTAAAGGGGGTCCGTGATGAAGGAAAAGTTGAGAACCCCTGATCTAGGAGAAGATTGCATCTGACAGTTGACTGTTTTTAGAACTGGGATTAAGCGAAGGACAGAGGTTTCTTTTGCTATGCTCCTAACTTCAATATACCTGTAGTAGTTGAAATGGCAGTATTTCTTCTTCCCCAATCCTGTCACGCTTAATGGCTTTTGGGATACAGCTATTTGGTAGATACTAGAAATGTTGGAACTTGACTTCTCCCTCTCAGCAAACTTCACTGTCACTTCATATTGTTGGAGAGCAGAGGTTGGAATTTCTTATGTTCATTCTTTCTGAATTGCATAGTGTGTTCTGAAACTTCTCTAGACATATAAAAATCTGAAATTATTTTCCTTAGATTCCTCCTGCTTCAAGCATCGTTTCCCTCAGACGTCCTCTGAGGAAGTAAAACTTTCTTTAGACACTCTATTCTGTATTTAATTTAGTATTCTTAATCATCTCTATCCCCTAGTAAGCCTATGCAAAGCACACTGTATTTGTCTCAAAACCCATTTATTTGACAGCTTAGTTTAAGGCAGATGGGACTTGCCACTCAGATCAGTCTCCAGGTCTTATACTGCCCTGGATTAGTGGTTGCCACATCTTATTTCTGACAGTATTGAGAGGTTTGTGCTTCAGGAGAAGCACCTGGAACGATTGCGCTGAACAGTTACCAGATAACTTTCTTCCAGGGAAGTTTCCTTTTGAGAACTTGTCTGGGGATTGTTTCCAGAATCCATACTGAGGTATTACTATCATCTCTTGTAGCTTATTAAAGAGTTTCTCTAATATGTTCTGCAGCAAATACTGTGATATGTGCTATAATATAACTGGACTAATAAAGAATTGGTTTTGCTATTCAGGAAAAATGTTAGACCCTTGCTAGATCAGTCAAAAGCACCAACAAGTGTGTTGGTCCAGTTGGAAATGATTTGACAGTCAGATGCTGGGGAGTGAAACACTTTCAACGGACAGGCACTCTGTGCCTTTTCAAAATCCGGCACTTGTTTCCCATGTAGAAAGCATCCGTTTTTCTTTAGTTTTCTTATTGTACTGGATCTGGCTGGGATGGAGTTAATTAGCTTCATAGCAGCTGGTATGGTGCTGTATTCTTTGTGACCAAAACAGTGTTGATAACACACTAATGTTTTAGCTCTTGTTGAACAGTGTTTGCACAGTGTCAAGGCCTTCTGTATTTCTCACTCTGTCCCATGTCCGTCCCTCCACAGTGACTGGGAGGTGCACGGGATGTTGAAAGGGGACACAACCAAGCAGATGACCTGAACTAACCAAAGAGATATTCCATGCCATATAATGTCATGCTCAGCAATAAAATGGAGAGGAGGGAGGTTTAGAGAGATTATCCAGCTTTTGCTTGGGAACTGGCTGGGCATTGGTCTGCCCATCGGAGGTGGTGAGTGAGTGGCTTGTTTTGTTTTGTTTCTCTCTTCTTCCACTTCTCCTTGGTTTGTTAAACAATTTTTATCTTGACCTACATGTTTTCTTGCTTTTTACTTATGCTTTTCTCTCTACCTGTCCGATGGTGGAGGGGGAGTAAGTGGCTGTGTGATGCTTAGCTGCCTACTGGGCTTAGCCCCCAACACCCACGATGATCTATTCTTGCTTGTGTAAGGCAGAAAGAAAATAAAGAGATCTCAACTCAGATCTCAATACATGGATATCTGCTATAATATGGTTTTGGATTCTTTGCGGTAAGGCAAGTATTTTGCTTTTATTTTGTACGTTGAAATTTTTAAGATACCGTGAAAACTTCTGTCACAAAATCTACAGAGAAAACAGTAATTGTAGTGTATTTTTACTAGTTTTTTGTATATTCTGGAGTTAAATCTAAATGATTTGCCTTGCCATGGACTCTTCTGGTGCCTCATCTCCCATAATGTTCTCAGGCCCATTCTTCTCACCTAGCAAGTCTTAGTTTGCCACTTCTCAGTCCTCACTCTTCCTGCTATTCCCCCCATGTTGGCCTCTCCAACATGCTTGCTTTCTGCTCAGCTGTTATTCCTACTGTATTCAAATTTGACAACTCCCTTCTGCCTTTTGCCTCTCTGGAGAGCATTATTTACAGAAAGATCCACGCTATTCTTACTAGATGCCAAAAATTGTCAGGCCAAGTGAAGATAGAATTCATAAGGCAAATTGCTAAAGTTTGCCTCTATTTGAATGTTGTGGAAGTTTTTTTTTTTTTATGGTTTCTGTGCTCGGTAAATAAAGGTGAATGGACTTTCTCAGGGAACTGTAAAAGGTATGTTCTTGGCTGAAAGGCCAATACCAGAAACGTTTGAAGCTCATATTGCAGGCAGGAGGATGCTAGAACAGTTCAGTAACCACAGATTTTCAAAGTTGAGGATGGAACAGCATGTGGTTTGGGTTTTTTTGGGGGGGTTTTGTGGTAATAATTTTGTTCTTGCAAATGGCAGAACTGTCTTGGTTAATTTTATTTAATTTATGTTTCCTTCCAAAGTTGAGTTGACACATAGAACCATTGAAAAAACACCAGTTGGCCAAAACAGTTTTTATCTCCAGAAAGTAAGACTGTATAACAGAAAAAAAGTTTGGTACTTTTAGTAGAGGCATATAATAACTGATACATTTTCTTTGTCTTTGTACTCCTTTGTAGATGCTGGAAATAGTGGAAATTCATACTCCTGCAGCCACAGAAAACTGTAGTATAGTATGTATTGTGTCTGAACTAGGAATTCCAAATAGGATTTGGCATTCTGATATGTTCTGAAAACATCTGAAACTTATCCTATATGTTGTGTCATGTTTTTACCTAACCTGAGAATATTAAAAGTTTGAGCAAAACTAGTTAGTGTACCTCTAAGATTAATGTTAGTGCACTTGTTCATTTCTGTAATTACTTGAAGGGCAGTAAATAGGTAAAAAGAAAAAGAGTAAGTTCACTTCCCATTCTGTGAATGGGGAAAAGAAGTTTGAATAAAAGTTTGAATGGCAGACTGGGACTTGCTAAATGAAAAGGATGGACTTGAAAAGAAGAATGATTTGGGACATGATGTGGGAGAAAAGTTATGCCTGCAGTGCAGAATGTGGAAGTGAAATGAATTTATGTAAAGCATCAGAAGACACATAAAATAAATGAAATAACAGAATACAAACTAGTGGTTGGAGAAAATACAGGACCGGGAAAAGAATCAATGCAACAGCAAGTAATTATGGTGACTAATGCTCATCACACTCATGTCTGCAGTGTAGTGTGTTAGGGAAATAATCATAAAATACAGTTTACACTGAATTATTTTGTGAATTGAAATGACAACTTGACTGTATGTCCAGAATTCTGATACAGTACACTTGAAACAGCGCTTAGGCTTGGATAGTAAAATAAAATAAACAGCACAGGAAAGGAACTTGGTAAGCATTCAGATATAATGATATCTAATTTATAATTAGGATTTCAAACCATATGTATTTAGCTTGTTTAATAATCACTATAGGAATAGAACTAGGATACATTTTTAGTTTCCTCTTCTGTATAGTTTTGTTATCTATCGGTCTGCATGTTTTCAAGATGTAAGCAAAGAGGAGGAATAGAAATACTGAATATAAAAATAAATTCCAGAACAGTGAAATCCAGGAAAAACTAATGTGAGAAAAATGTTGCAGCCTGTTATCTCTGTCAGGTAACCTTGAAATGTCTGAACTGACTCATTTTTCAATGTGCTAGTCAAATACAAAAGTTTGAAATAACAGCAATCATAGCTTGTACAATGTCTGTCATTTAGTACAAAACCATAGATAGTGTGTTTCTTGTGCTTTCAAATGAGCTGTCTTAACATCGGAAAAAAAAGCCTCTTAGTCTTTTCTTCTATGTGGTAGTTACTGATAGCTTTTGTACTTCAGGTTGCATTGTCGATACAGGTATCTACATGAAGTTGCAAACATATGGAAAGAGTAAACCAGATGAACCATTAGATGAAATATGTGTGATACTTTTTAAAATTTTTTTTTGAATTTTCATGTCTTGTTCGTATATGGTGAATTTTGCAATGAGACTGAAAATCTGGCATCCTGGATGCAATTGCTGCTGTAGAATATATCTGATTCATAGCAGTATACATAGTGGACTGTGCCTGCTAGTCATCAGTAGTGGATGATTAAGGAAAGAGTATGAAAGACAGAGTAAATGTAGACTGTTTTTTTCTTCTTAGTAACTTCTTTGCTGCTGGTTTAGGTTTTTCTGAGAACAAGGTTGTAAAAAAGAGGTCATTATGCTTAATAGAAGCTAATGGAGTTCTGTACCAGACTTTGTTTGGGATTTTTTGAGTCCGTTTGTGCCTTCAGTCTCCACAATATCCTCTAGCAGTATGTTTCACAACTTAGCTATAACAGTGTTTGTAGAGCAAAGAAAAAAATTTTTATTCTAAAATGAAATTTTCAGATATTAGATATATTTCCTAATTCTTGTATTTGTGAGAGAGGGAGCATAACAGTCTCCTTTTCACATTTTGCATATCTTTATTACTAGTTTCTTAGGTCTTTGCGTCTGTTTGTCGCTTTTCTCTCATGCTCTCGCTCTCACTAAGTTTAAAGAGTTTTAGCCAATTGCATATTAAAGCTATTGATCATCCATATTGACTTTTGTGGTATCTTTTATTACTCTTGAGATAGCTTTTTTTCCACTACATTTTCAGTGCACTTCAGGCAGTTTTCAGAATTGTGGGTATGTGGCAGAATAATGCTATGGCATGGTAATGTTTGTTTTTCCTATTCCATTCTTTATCATTCTTGAATTCTAACTTCTTTGACTATTGCTATTGAGCTAGGGAAGTTTTTTACTGGATGTGTAAGAATGCAATGTCAATCAACGTTATTCATGTACATATTCATCACTTGTTTCAATAATTTGATACCATCATTCATCCATCAAGATGACATTATTGAGGAAAAAGTAGCCGAATTTAATTTAGAGACAGTTAAAAATCGAACTTTAAGTACATATGAATATGTAATTTGTCCCTATTCTACCTCTCTCTTTAATGTATATTGAAAGAATAATAAAAGACCTACCAAATTTAGTTTGCATCATCTCTTTGGAAGGTTCCTGTTGCTACAGATAGCATTTATGTGTGTTCACAGATTGATTACAGGGGCATCATTAACTTTATTTTGGATGGAGGAGGCCAGAGGAAGCCGGCATGTGATTTATAAAGGTGCTGCACTGAGCATCAGATGATCAGAGCTTATCCTGTGCACCTCCAGAATGACTCAGTGCTTTAAGCTCTGTCTCTGAAGAATGGGGATTTTGGTACTTTTTCCTGTGCTATATAGTCAGGATTTAACTAAAGAAAAAGATGTAGTTTATTTCTTTAAGTAATTGCAACTGTTTTGTGTAGGTGCTTTGTTAATAAAGCTCTTTTTAGGCAGCAACAAGTGTACATGCAAAAGGAATGTATCTGCTGTGCTCAAGAGTTCTGCATGGGTAGATACTGCCTTAGGGAAGTGTAATATTTTTGTCTAGGAGGTTTTTTTGTGTTAATGCAGTTTTTGATGTAGTAGTGTCCTCATCTTGGATTGGATCTGTTTGCCACAGTACAAACAAGTGCGGTGTGCATAATGCCTCTTTTGCTCCAAAATAGGCACCTCTTAATTTTTTTCATGGTGAATTAAAATGTACAGAGGGATTGAAACAAAGACTGTAGTTCTACTCAAAATCAGGCAGCTAATCTGTAGGGATGTTGTTTGTCTGTACAGTGTTGCTTAAAGATAATCTGTTGTCTAATCAGTGAGTCACAGACAGGTGAATTCTCTGCCAGATGTAATGATCCTAGGGCTTCAGGGGAGAACAGTAACTACATAGATAGTACCCAGGAGGTGGGGTATGCACACCTATTCAGACTGTTATCCAAGGTAAATCAGAGGCGTGGGGTGTGCTTGGGAGATGAAGCTAGGCAGGTCATAAAAAGATAAGTGATAGAAGCAGAAAGGCTTTGGGATATAACTTTACTGCTACCAAACTGCAAAGCTGTTCAGGTTTTCTAGTTACCTTTCTGCATTACAAGTATGACAGTGCAGTGATACACATACCACAGAAAAAAATATAAATGAGGTACATGTCCAATAGACCTTGAAATTTAAAATATATAAAACCAAATCTTATGGCAAGAATTTTAGGTTCATTGCTTAATGTAAAGTTAAAATAAAGCCAAAAAAGTGAACAGCATACTGACAACAACAAAGTAAAATGTGAAAGGAACTCCTGTCTGGTTGGAAAAATTAATTTTAATTTAATTGTTTAAACTGAAAAAGTAATTTGGCTTCATCTTGTTTATTCAATTCCTCTACATAG
Organism: Strix uralensis; assembly: GCF_047716275.1. Lineage (NCBI taxonomy): Eukaryota > Metazoa > Chordata > Aves > Strigiformes > Strigidae > Strix > Strix uralensis. The sequence goes on from NC_133975.1 coordinate 21,016,805, forward strand.
AGTGGACTGCTAGTACTTTGGAAGAGTAATTTCTCAAGTCTTGAAAAATAACTTTGAGATTTGCTAATGTTCTCGTCACTGTCTTTTCAGGAGAGTGCTATTCTGCTCAACTGTGTAAATGGCAATAGCTATGTATTTTTACTTTGTACATTTCTAGAATTACTCAAATGAAATTGGAATGTTTCAAATCATTCCACCACCAGTTGCTGTAGAGTTCAGGACAGATCCACTGCACCCACAGGGAAATTTCTTGTCACATCATTTAATGATCAAGTTCTTGTCCTAGGGAGCTTCCAATAGTGTTGTAGGGCAATATTAGGAGAGGGTTTTTTCACTATCCAGGAAGCATAAAGGGAAAGATATGCCTACTTATCAAAGAGTTTGGCAAGTCATAGAGTTATTTATGAACAGCAGCAGAATCACAGTCTCTTATGCCTCAGTTTATTTTTAGATAGAGAGGTGTTAAGATAAGCCTGCTTTCCCCCCCCCACCCTTCCCTCTTTGTCCTCACTTTAGTTTGTGGTTATACTTCCTTACCAGCTTGAACAGATGAACACTGCAGATGTGCATTGCTGGGTACAGCCTTCCTTTTTTCAGGTCTTTTACCCTGACCATTTTGGTTTAAACTGAGGATGTTTTTGTTAATGAAAATGTTTCTGTCCTGTGTAAATGTAGTGTGTTATGTAAGTAAAGATTTTTGTGGAAATTCTTAACCTAGTGTAAAGAGTGTACTCTCTCTCAAGAACAGTGTTAAAGCCCTGAAAGAAATAGAGCTGTCTCAAACCACTTTATGGGTAAAAAATGTTAAGTGTATAGCAGGATATTTCTGGATCATGCTTGGCTACATTCCACAAGATTTTTTTTATAATTCTGTACCGGCACATATGAAATAAGTTGTCATCCTTTTTGTAAGAAGTCATTAAGGAAAAACAGATTTCTGAGAAATTGTCCTGATGGGAAGCATTCGCTGTGATTTGTCAACTCAGAGATAAGTCTGTTATTTTCTGTATGTTGATAATAACTGCTTTTTGTGGGCACTTCTGGTCAGTGCTATGGCAAAGGTTATTTACGTACTTGTGATATCTGAACTTTGATAAAGTCACATTTAGTTTCTGAATCGCTTTTGAAAAGAAGGTTATTTAGTATTCCAAATAAAAAAACGCCTCTGTTACTGTGGGAAAAGCTGTTGCAAGGAGGTAGTTGATATTTTAATAGTAATCTATCTGGGAAATTACAAAGAAAAGATCACAAATTCCAATACATTTTCAAAAACTGTAACATTGGGATAGTATTTCACTGTAAAACTATGACCAAACACTTTCGTTTTAAATTAAATTAGCAACTTCTTCTTTTTTTCAGGAAATTTGGAGAGCGACCTCAACCAAAACGGCTCACCAGGTAAGCATTAAAGAAATTCTGGTTTTAACAATTTTTCTAAAGTTACCCTTTTCATTCTCAGTATTTCCAAGTTAAAAAAATGTGTGTTGCTAATCCAATAATTTTAAATAACAAAGCTTTTCAATTATTGTATGCAGTCAGCAGCCAGAAGTAAAATTTTGAACAGTGAGTGGCTTGTTTTTAATATGATACTCAAAATGCCTTTTTAGAAATGGTATTGACTTCACCTATCAGTTACTGTAGATTATTCAGTAGGATGTAAATCTGTTTAGTTTTAAATCACCACGAATGAGCTGGATTTCTTTTCTTGGGTAAAAGTGGCTTGTGAGGTCATGTAAAATAACAATTTTTACTGCCAAAATTCAGCTATTACGTTACTGCTATCATGCAGCAGGTAAGAGCAAGATGAACACAGTGCTGTCAAGGAGCGATCTTAACCAATAGTTGGTGAAACCTAAACAGTCAGAGATAACATCAAATAGTACCATCAAGTCAGTCCATTCTGAAAAGTGTTTAGAGTGACTGGAGTATCATGCCTGATTTGCTTCTGGTCTGCCTGGGAGGCATTTATACTAAAAGCTGTTAAGTAGTCACCATTTTTCCAAACTCTTGTAACACAGTCTGCGCAAATATTTATTATTCTGTGCCACAAACTGTGCTGATTGTATGTAACTACTGAGATTAAAATCCACTGTTTGCTTGAAGTACAAAAGATGTGCAATTTTTTTGTAGTTTCATATGGTAATAGTGCTGTATAGAAACATGGAAATCCATTGTCGCTCTGGCCTACTTCTGTTCTGAATGAAATTATGATGCCTCATGTAAAGCACGGGGTGGGAGGGAGCATTTACATTTTGTGTTGGGGATATCCATCTCATTGCATTTCTGGATAAGCTTCAGGTTAGTTTGTATCATTGTTAAACTTCATTTCAGTGCAAAATTGATCTGACTTGTAAGTAATTGAACAAATAATTGCTGCTTCCTGTTGGACTACCTATTTTCAGCGATATTTAAAGATACTAAGTTTTAAGTGATGAACTGTTTTCCATCTTGAGCAGTAACATCTGTTAGTATCACCCTGAAGTTAATGATAGACTTTATCTTCTATGATTTAAACACCACCACCACCACCACCCCCCCAAAATAATGACTGTTCACCGTAAGGTCTTCTAAGTAAGTTTTCTATTAACTATAATAACTAAATTTCATGTGCTACTTCCTAGGTGTGCCAGGTACTCTTTCCTGGGAGTACAGGGTAGGCATCTGGGAGCTGCTAGCCATACTTCAAAGCAGTGGCTTGTAAACCTTTCTATAATGATAGAGACTGGAAACAAGCAACCTAACTTTTTTTCTCTGAAGACAAAAATGCTGAAATAGAAAAAAGGTCACACGAATTTTTAAGAGTATGGTTTGTTTATGTAATGCTAAAAAATGTATCTGTAAACCCTTAAAGGCACTTAGTTCAATTGAAAAATTATTCTGCTTTTTTGTGTAAAGGCAGTCCTGTTTGTTTAATAATCTATTCATTGTTGTGCAAGCTTCAGCAGAACAACACTATTTTGTTCATACTGTGCTAGTTGTTCTTAGGTGTAAACTATAATAGTACTACCTTCATGGAGAGTGTAAAGATTTAATAATGAAAAATGTCATGTAAAAATTGCAATGGTTATGTATTTTCTTTATGGGAAGAAAAGTGGGAGGGGTTGGAGGGGAACATTCCTAGTTCTCCTAGGAGCTTGGATTGTACAAGTTCACTGTAGACAGACCAGTAGAAAAGGCAGAATTTCTTCCTCATACAATGTTAAATAAACATTAGATAGCACCTAGCATTTTTGTGCGTGGGTTGCTGGTTTTGAGTGGGTTTTTTTTAGTGGTAGTCAAGTCAAAAGTTTTTAGTGTGACAGATGTTCTTAATTTAGTATGACAGTACTCTTAATAGAGTATTTCAAGTTGTCAGATAAAAAGTTTTTAAACCACTTAAATGCAGCTAATATATATCATAATGAAATGTATAATAATAATTTCACAGTAAATTATGTTTTGTGGTTTAAAATATATTGTTAAGCAGTGGTTGTACATAAAGTAAGTCTGTGCACTTTGAGACAGTTCTTCCATCTGTGCTTTCATGGATAAACATCAGTTTTACCAGTGTCAATTGTAAAAATATCAAGTTAGTCCAAATTTAAAACAGTAATTCAAGTTTTTTCTCTGTTCTTATATCCTGCTATTTACGCAGAAAATCTAGCACACTGATCACTGTCTTATGCAGGCATGACAAATGCAAGAATTTACAAAACATAGTTACCAAACCTGGATTGTTGTTGTTGTCCAACCTGCCCTCCTCACTCCCCTCAATCTACTTGTTTTCTTCTGTGAAACTCTGTGTGGGGATTTCTTTTGGAAAAGGTCTTGTCAACAAAATATTGCTTTTTATCTTCGATCTTTTTTCACTGGAGGTGTTTGGTTCTCTAGATCTGTACAAAGGGAATTAAACAGTTGGATGCAGTTCACAAACCACCCCCCCCCACACACACACACACAAAAAAAAAAAACCCAAAACAAACCAAAAATCCCTCTTCTATAGGGTTTCATGTCTTCATATAACCTCCTGTTAAATTCATAATTCGTTTCTCTTGTTGATGACTTTGAAGATGAGTGCATTGGTGGGCATTCAACCTGCAAAAGCTCCTCCAGGGACTTAAGAAGTGTTCCTGTCAGCACTCTGATACAGCTAAACCCTAGGGTGTTGAATTTGGCATGCTGCTTAATGAACAGTTAGATTATTATACAGAAGAATGATAGAGTGTATTGTTCTCTTACTTCTCTCAAGGAATTGCAGTTGGTGTGTTTGAGGTAATTACAGCTTTTATATGACATCTGTCATTACAGTGATGATGAATGATAGAAAATATAATTTTTTTTTTACCTGATTGCATGCAGGAAGTAAAGGCTGTCTCTAGAAAACTAGATGAAACAATAAGCTGAAAAATTTAACCTTTTCTTAGCATCTTCACAACCAAAAGAAAACTTTTATATAAACATTGCACTGATTTAGTTAATAGCTTAAGCAAAATTTCAGAAGAATTTGTCATTATCATGAGAGACTAAATTGGTTAGGGAGACAATGTTGAATTAATAAAATGTGTTCTAATCAAATATTTGTGGCATGGTACTTTATAAAATCGAGCTTTGAACATGGTGTAGTGGTTGCCATTGCTATGATTTTACATCACAGGCATCTTTTTTTTTTCTGGAAAATGTAGTAATTGTAAATGACCACAGACCTCTGCTACTAGATTTGTGCAAGATGGTTGCTTCTTTTTGCTGTGTAATTCTCTTAAAAAAAACCCAAAACAAACTCATCTTGACACTATTAATGGTTGCCTTTTTTGAATTTCATGTGTTTGGGTTTTTTTTGTCCTAAAGCTGTCTTCGGATTATTATAATTATAAACAAAACCAAAAGAGCTTTTGAAGCTTATTCTGTCTTTTAATTTTTAGGGAAGCAATGCGAAATTACCTAAAGGAGCGAGGTGATCAAACAGTGCTAATACTCCATGCGAAAGTTGCGCAGAAATCATATGGAAATGAAAAAAGGTAAGACTCTATTCTTTCCTGGCTTCCCTCTAGAACTCCCAGATAGTGAAACTATGGTGTGTAGTCTGGTGTGTAGTACATTGTGGAATTTGTCAGATTGTACTATAGTCTGAGGAAATGTAAAGCAACATGTCTTCTAGTAAATCATTTAATTATGTAACAAATGCTGCAAACCTATGGCATTCAATATAGTGATGCCCATTTCTAGCAACAGGTTCTTTATCTGTGGCTGAAGTTTTTCTTCCATTGAATTAAAATGGCTCTAATTTTAAACCTTCCATTTTAAGTCTGGAGTAAACAAGCTTGATTAATGGTGACTATTTGTAGAGGAGTTTTTTACTGAGTATTTCTAAATTAGTGTGAAAGGGAAATTGCTAGCCTCAGTAAGACACTTTCCTGATTCAGACCTATAATAGCTTTAAACAGAATGACAGGTCAATTGAAACTATATTTATGGTAAACATTCTCTTGTAAAAATCAATACAGTATAAGTTTCAATAATAGGTAGTTTTCTAAGGGACAGAATCTAAAGGAAGACGTGAGGATGAATGCTTTTTAGGCAAAGGTGAATTTCCTGCAGTCTTCTCTATGGGATGTTTTTATTGCATGACTGGTAGAAGCAAATTGCATGGTCTTTCATATGCAGATTTCTAGTCCGCTCATGATGAAATAGAATTTTCTTTAAGTATAGATGATACTTTTCTACCTTAAATTTCACTGAAATAAATAGCATGGTGTTTGGTTAGTTTTCAGATACTTTGTATTATTAATATTCACCACAAAAGACTTCATCACATTAATGGTTTTGAAGTTTTAACCTTTCTTTTGCCAGTGTTATGTAAGTCCTGTTACAATTATGGTTTTTTAGTTTTCTGAGATTTGAACATGTCTATGTATGAAAGTGTTAGAAAACAGGAATGCTAGAATCAAGCCTGCAAAGTTCTTGGTTTGTTACTACCAATCTGAATCACACTTCCTGATGTCTCTGAATCACAGAGATGCAGACTATATTTTCAACTGTTCTTCAGTATTCTGTGCCTGAGTACTTGGCTTTCAATATGTGTCGTCTTTTCTGTTAGCCAGTGTCTCAAGTCCTTTCTTTTGGGCAGTGTCCAGGTTCTGCAGCTCCATGGAATTGTTTACTCAAAAGTGCTTTTTAGATATTTCTGAAATTCTTGTTGAGAATCAAATGGAAGTCAGTGACAGAGGAAGGAAGAAGGGCATGGAAGCAGACAAGTATGCTGTGTATCTGCTATATAACTATACAGCCCTCTTGCTCACTGCCACGCTTAAATGCAAAAGGGTTGCAATGCAAGGTCTTGCAGGCGGTAAATGGTAACCAACCCTTTGCAGCAAACTTAAAACAGCCAGAAAGATTTATCATGACAATATAGGGACCACTGTTATCTTCTCAGATTATATTGTCATTCAGGAGTTGCATGGTTAAGTCATCACTGCAAATAGTTAAGTGTATTACTCCCAAAAAAATGATGGGTGTGCCTGCAGATAAGAAAGTGACTTTCTAGTGTAGCTGTAACTTCAGTCAGTTTGTTCTCCTGGGGCCAGATCAGTTCATGAGGGCAGGAACATTGTGCAAAGCTGCCCTGTGTATCATTATTTTGGAGAACAAATTGCATCAAAAAAAGGGAGAAAATAAAAAGATGAAGTATGTTATTTCGATTACTAAAAGTTCAATTTCTGTTTGGAAACTTACATAAATGTTCTGAAGATTACAGGGCAAAGCTTCAAATTGTTATTTGCTAACAGTTTCTGAAAGCTCCTATGTGCATTTCATAGCCTTGCCATAAACTCCTGTTACTTTGAACATACATGTATACTTCACTTGATGTTGTTAAAGTCACTGTGGCATGTACATTGCCTAAGTAACAGTAATGTTCAGTAAACTAGTCATTGGTTTCTCACTGCTTGAAATAATTGCTAAGTAGAATTAGGCATTCTTTTTTACCACTTCAGATTTTGTGAGGTGCAGTTCAGTTGCTTGTCTCAATGCAGCTGCATTTGTTCATGAAAGGTATCTCAAATTCACCTCTTTAAGAATGAAAGCATGTCAAATGAGTGTAGAGAGTTTCAGAGCCTTGCAAAAAACAATGAGGAAGGAAAATGGTTGGATGTTTGTTATAAAATAGTATGATGGTGAAATGATTGCCATTCTGGTATGGGTATGAAATGAAAGTGGAATACATACTAAGATTTCATTTTTCAGTTTAAATAGTTTTTCTAATGTTTTAATGCACCATTTAGACTGACTGTGGTACTGTTCTGCTAGTTCCCAGACTGTTAGCATCAGTAATGATGTCCTGTTGTATCAGCGTAAAGAAAAACGCCAGCTATTAAATCCTTGGATCCATGTGTGCCCTAAGGTACTTGAAACTGAATGATGCATTAGCTACTTTCTTTCTTTTTAATTTTCTTTTTTTTAATTGCTTCTGCTTTTTTCATAGCAGAATGTGCCCTTTGGTTCTTCATATTGCTGGACTGAGCAAAATTAGTAAAGGTTTAAGGCTGCTTTATGCAACTGATCAATCAAGTTTTCACCATTTTCACATTAAATACCATTTCTGAAGTGAATTTTTGCATACATCTGTTTTATAGACAGAAACCTATTTCATACCTGGTTTTATGGAGAAATCTCATGTTTTTCAGTGGACTTCATTATGGCATGGATAGAATCTGGTTAATTTTTGATCCATAAAGAATAAGTTAAAGTGCACTATCTTTGTAACTAAGAATTCAAGTTACAAAAGGAATTATTTCTTAAATTTGACATGTCTTTCAAGTAGAACCTAAAAAAACCCTAAACGAACTTCCACCTTTTGTTCCAGTCTTTAAACCTTGTTTGTTGTGAGGTCATGGAAAATATTATTAATAAACTTTGCATGGCATAATTAAAAGGTTAGCACAATAACTACCTTTCAGTGTTATGATGAGGCTTAGTAGCTAGTGAAATACTCTGTTGAAAACTCACTGTAGATGACGCAGATCTCACATAGTGTGGTCTGGTTTAAATAGGCCTCACAGAAACACAATTGCATGTTGTTGCCTCATAGATGGAGACTTTCTAGGTTAATTTGAGAGTGTTCTTGGTACTTGTCTGTAAATAACAATAATGAAAGGACGCTTCTTTCTTTTTTGAGTGGACTCTTCTTACCAGCCTTGCTCTTCCCAAAGTTAACATTGTTTAGTTTAACAAAGAAGCCAAGAGGTAAGAAGCTCAGGGATGGACTTTAGTTGAAGACTTTTTGCCTAATGTTTTCTGTTGCATGGCTGTCATCTTCCAAAGGCATTCACCTGATAGAGTCTCAGGTGATGTTTAGTCCTGATGAGTGTGGCTGTTTGGCTTGTGTTTCTTGTATTTTTTCCATATTTACCACTCACTGAGACGTCTCCCTTGAGAGTCTGAACAGTGTGAGTATTCAACAGTTTAGAGAACTGAAGTGTTTTGGATTCTGAGACATAGTTCATTAAAGACTGTGAGCCAGATTGGTATTTGTGGATTACATGCTGTTCTGAGTTTAAACATTATCACTACTGATTAGCCTGAGAATGGTCTAGCTGTGTCTTGTTTTACGGCTGTTAGTGAAGGAGATCCTGTAATTTCTGCTCAAATACTTCCCTTCACCAAACTGAGTGTACCTGCCCTCTGGTTAATGCTCTTGTTATTGTGAGCATAACCTTTTCCAGGGCTCCACTACTTCATCCTTAGCACTCTACCACCTAATGATTTTGCATTTGTTGTTGTATTGAGTTGTTTGGTGGATGTTGTTAGTTCTTCCAGCTCCTAAGAAGAAAAGAAGACTGCTGAGTAGTTTCATGCTCAGAACAGTGTGGGTAATTGACAAATGCACCTCCTGCCTTGACCGACTCGGAATTGACCAACAGGTATAAAGAAAAAACTTCCTTGCTAATGTCACCCTGAATATAAAGAAATCTAGCTGGTAGACCTCTCTAAATCCTCCTGAAGGCAAAGACTTCTGTAAAATGAACACAGGGATGACTTAGATGATTTGAAAAAATCAAACCTTTTTGAACAGAAGCCTGTGGTTTGAAAAGAGCATTGAGTGTATCAGAACTAGGTAGCAATGACATGAGCTGATTTTATTTTCTACCCCTTGCATCCTGGCACGTTCAGTTAGGGTAACTTCTCTACTTGAAGTACCATATTTTCTCTGTATTTATTGGCCTGAATTGACTGAAGGGACTGAAGGAATGTTGTTCTCTCCTTCAGTGATGTCTGATTTTAAAACAATATTCCATGTGGTGCCAAAGACTCAACCTATTCCACTTTCTCTGTTGCAGTCAAGACTCAGAAACCACTATAAATTATCTTGTTTTTCCCTTCACGTCATTTGGAATAAAGGGGGAGCATCCTTAGACAAATCTCAGCTTGGTTTTCTTGCCATGGAAAAATGTTCAGTTTCCAGTTAGTCTGATGGAACAGATCTGTCAGAACAGATGAGTAACAGCTTGCTTCTGTTTGCTGTACTGAGTTACTGAGCCTGGAATCTAACATGAGGTTGGTAATACTATGGTCTTTCCTCACCTCAGTGGCCCATGAAATTATAGTGTAAGAAGCACTATAAAGGGATGCCCTTTACTTTTTGGAGATTGATCCTCTGACCTTTCCTGGCTGATACCAGTCCCAGTGTGAGCTTCATTTAAAACTGCCCATTGTTTTAATTACACTGATCACAAATTCTTGGAAGATGCTTAGGAGGAGCATCACAGAGAGCCTCTTCTGTGAAACTACGACTCTGGAACAAAAGGTTTTAGAGATATGTTAAATACATGAAGTATTTGAAGAGATGTGGTATCCCAAAATGTTACACTGTGCTTTATATCAGCAGGTAGAAAGCACTGAATCTGCATCTCATCATGCAGCTCTAACAAGTGTAGAACAGGTTTTGTCCAGGAAAGATATTCCTGGTTGGTACACTTCCAATAATGAAAGAGGTCACAGAGTTGATCCCTAACAGATCTCATGTGTTTTTTAGATAAAGTTGTTAGGTGTGTACCTCATGGAAGAATGTCCTGAGTTGTTTTACTGTTCATTCAGCAAGGAATTGCCAGTCTGATCATGGCATAGAGAAGAGGTATTAAGAGAATATGTTATAAATCCAGTGAAGAAATTACATCCTGCATGATTTTCCGTCATTGCTTCTTGTAGTGAAAATTCTGAACAAGCTCAGAAGAGCCAGACACAGCTGCCTTTTCCTCCAACATAATTTTCTTTTTTCCTATAGGTCAGATTAATACTTCAGTAGAACTTTTACCTCCTACACAGTCTTACTTTAGTTTTGTGGTTAAAGAAAAAAAAAGAGAGGTAGGCCCTGTAAATCAAAGGTCGAAAGAAGAATATTTTCATTTGTTCCACCAAACATTGTCCTACCTTATTTCACATCAGTAATACTGGAAATTACCTAAATTATGTTAGTTATTTTGGGGAGGTGATTTTTTTTCTCTCTTTTCCTCTATAGTTGTCTGAAAGCCAACCTCTCACATAAACATTTACATTCCTATTTGCATCGAAAATGTTTTATTAATGAGAGAACCTGTTTACAGCAGCTATTTTATACATATCCAAGACATTTCTTTAATCCTCTGTGAAAATTAGAAATATGAGGATACTCATGGTTTTCTCATTCTCTTGGATAGAAAATTTGTAGTTAATATCTTGTATACATGAGTTCTTGGGATTATAAATATGAAGTTAAAAGCCCCAAGACTGTACTCGTCTATATCTGAAGGACTTATAAGAGGCTGATACATAAGAAAACCCTTTCAAATTGTGAATGTCCACACTCTTTTCTCCTTGTTTGGTAGTTTTAACCAAGCTTAAAATTGTTTCAGCTTCAAAAGTTTCTTTCTTTGTTCAGTAAGTCATAGTTTTCCAAGGTTTTTCTCTGTGTTCTAATTTAAAAAGAGCACTTTAATTGTTGTGGCATGTTTTCTCTTCACCAGTGGGTTAAAACTTGTTTCTTATAGGTCTTCATTGCCATCTAGTGGCCATAGTTATTCAAAGGACTTGGTTTAGAATAAAGCTGAAATGAAAAATGTTATGAAAAAAGTTTGGGATTTCTTGTGTTCTAGCCAGTAAGACAAATACAGGAGAGTACATGAGGAAGAAAGGTAAATGTGTGATGTTTGTTTTATGGTGTTATACCTACCTGGAATACAAGGGGTTTGGTTTCTTTTTTACAAAGCATTGCTCCTTTAATAAAAGGTTGATATTAATTTTTAGTCTGTGTATAATTTATTTATTGGAAATAGCTTATAATTGTTAAGAAGAAAATTAGTGGGATACGTTCATTAACACTGAAAGGATCTTGTATTGTCATTCAAGCTTGAGAGTTCAGAAGCTGACTAGATATGTGGTGTGCTTTTTCTGGCAATCTGAATTTGTTTCCAAAAGATCAACTCTTGAATAAATGCATCTGTTACTTGAAGTTTCTTCCAAAAAAAATTGCATTTGCTAACCTTGGAGTTAGTTCATAATTCCCACAACCCCCAGCTGAAAAGTATTGTTCATGGGTGTCCACTCTCATGTTTCCCCTATCTGGGATGGTAGAGTAGAGTAGAGTAGACCTCCTAAACAGTACTTGGGCATGATCATTGCCCTTGCTTGACCTCTTGCCAGCCTAATAAAGATGTGACTCTTTCTTATCCTCTTGCTTCCTTCCCACCCACATATGTGGGTATATGATACGTGTATATCTATATATTTTTTTAAATGTGATCACAGTTGTCTACTGTAGAAATTTTCTCAGTAATGCTAAAGCTGTTATTTCTTGCTTTGTTTTGGTTTTCTATTTTTCTAAAACATGCCGAAAGTTGCAGCAACCAGTAGATGAGCCTCAGAATAGATTTTTAACAACAATTATGCTATATACATGTAGATGTGGGGTGATATAGGGCATATAAATTAGATTAGTCATATAGAAAGTAAATATTCACCTTATATTTTAATATGAATTTTATGATCTTGACTGCTGTCATTGCACTGTCTCCCTCACAAACATAAGTCCTCTTAAGATCATTTTTCCTTTAGGGTAGAGAAGCATTTGAGGGAAATTGGTTCCTGTCATCTGTGCTGTTTGAAATAAATGCAGTTGAAAAGTAGGAAATGTATTCCTGGTTTTGAGATCAAAAATTTGTAGTAGGAAGGGGGGGATTTAATTGGTATATAACAGAAACTCATGTTGTTCTTAAATATACCCTTACTGTATCACTCAACATCTTCATGAAGAAAGCTGGAACAGAGGTCAGGTAGCAGAAGATAAGAAGCAAAAGGCATAATAGCAAGCAAAAACGGGATACACAGTGTGTGCTGTTTGATAAGATTTATTACTGCTTACTTTTTCTATTTGTGGTAATTTTCAAATTTCAGAACTTCTATTCTTATGGCAGTAAAGTTACAGTAGCCCATTCTAATGTCAGATAACTATAAATTTCAGCTTTATGATTCATGGCTGGGCTAGTGGAAGTATTCTCTTGTGCTGCTACTGTGAAAGTGTTAAATTTTATTTTTGAGGTAGTTTATTATGTTGTTTTTCAAGTTGACAGTTCCATCTCTTCTTTGTAAGGGTAGAAAGTGTTTTCATTTTATAGAGATGCAGACTGTTACCTATCATATATTGAATTGGAAAGGTATTTAGTGCAGCTAATGCTGATTTTCCTTTTTCTCTTTTGATTTACATTTTAGAAAACCTTCAAGGCAAATGAAGGGCATGTGCATGTATCAACTGGAATGCAAAGTGTTAATGGGCTGAGGAACCTTTGGGTATACAACAGTTTCTGTCTCAAGAATTTTCTCAAAAGCTGTGTGTAATCTCATAATGCATTTTTCATTTTCAGGTTCTTTTGTCCTCCTCCATGTGTGTATCTTATGGGCAGTGGATGGAAGAAAAAAAAAGAGCAAATGGAACGGGATGGTTGCACTGAGCAAGAGTCACAACCTTGCGCCTTCATTGGAATAGGAAACAGTGACCAAGAAATGCAGCAGCTGAACTTGGAAGGAAAGGTAGAAGAGCTGTAATAAATCATTCGTATTACTGCAAAGGATATTATAGCTACGTGGTGCATAATTCAAGGAATGCCCTTATTTATTTTTGACAACTTTTGTTACACTGTAGCAGATATTACATAAGTAGTTTAAAAGAAACCCTCAGAAATATGTAGGACAATTTAATAGGTGGATTTGGTTCATGGGATCATAGTAGGGTACTAACCTTTCATTTGTAGGTTGTCAATTCAGAGTCAGTAAGCTGTCAGGTTATTTGGTACGCATCAGTGGTTAACGGAAGTAAGGTTTCTGGCCCAAACTCCATGTCACTCTCCTCTGCATGAATGGATAATCTCATCAAGGAAGTATCTGAACAACATCTACTGCTAGAAGTGGTCTTTTAAGTCCCTTTGCATAAAAATACAATTAAAATAGCATCTTAATAAATTTAGATTTTTTTTTTACAGTGATATAAATTGCTACAAGATTTTTTAAAGATATTTGTGATGACTTGAACAGTTGGAATAGAACTAGCAGCATGTGAGTGCTCATTTTAGCTGGTTGTTTTATTAAGCAGTATTTTATAGCTGCCTAGTATTTCCATCACAGTCTACTCAGAAACGCTTCATATGGTGCTGAATAGGAAAAGAATAATAAGTTCTTTTTGAGATTTTTTTCTTTAAGCTTCTGCGGTCACCTAGCATAAACACTTACCCGAAAGTAATTTTCTAGTGTTTCAAAACCCAGTCATCTCCCATTCTTTCAGGAAGAGTTTGCCTCAACACATTCTCTGCTCAGGTAGCCTCTTGTGCGTGCCCAGTGTACGGTCTGTATAGTTCTGCTCAAATGTTATTTTTAGTAGTGCTCTTAACCACTCAGAGATGGCTTTGACACAGCTATAGTCGCTAATCATCTGTTTGGCAGTCCTAGTAAGGGTCTTCAGAAAGACACTAAAGTACTGAAGTTGGGTGCTAAGCTTCACAGAGCTAAACAGTCGTCATAAAAGATATCCATATGGAAGAGATGGAAAAAGCAGTTTCTGATCTGTTTTAGAAACTATTGCATCAGTTTTCCTGTTTTGTTCTGAATTAAATATACATAGTTTCTTGAACTGGGTTGACTTGAAAGAAGAAACAACAGTATGTTTTCACCTACAGAATTATTGCACTGCCAAAACATTATACATATCAGACTCAGACAAGAGAAAGCACTTCATGTTATCAGTAAAAATGTTCTATGGCAATAGTGACGACATCGGTGTGTTCCTCAGTAAACGGATCAAAGTCATCTCCAAACCTTCTAAAAAGAAACAGTCACTGAAAAATGCAGACTGTAAGTATTTTACAGTTCTTTTCTTTACGTAGCAGTTCATTTTGCCTCCTACTAATTTTTTCTTATGTATCTTCAGGTTTGACTACAAAGTGAATACAATGAAATTTTCAGTTTCTGTTTTTTCTAATGTATTTGAACTGTACCCATCAGTGTATTTTAAAGTATTCCAATATAGATAGGTTACACCGTTGAGTTTTATGCAGTCGTGGTTAATTATTTACTAAATATAAAGGGTCCACCAAAAAACCTTTGTTCTGAGGAGTGAATCCTTGTAGACAAATGCATAAAGAGTGCTCTACCTCAGCTTTCAAAGCTGTTGTATTTCTTAAGATGCCGTGATCTGGTGCTTAGGATATTTTGATCAGTATCAAAGAGATAGCTTTCAGATTGTGATAAATGAGTAGCATCATGTTATCCCAACTGCACTTCGTCACATCACAGCCACCTTCTTACTGTCTCATGCCATTTTCATGTTGTTTTTATTTTTAATATGTTTTGCATGGTTCCTTTTAAGTAATTAGTTAAGAAATCTGTATGGTGATGTTTCACCCAGATTTCTTTGCTTATCGTGTTTTTCAACTAAAGATATCTCTGGTGCTAATGTATAATTGGGAGCATTTTTGCTTTTCCTCCAAAGTTTTTGCCTGCATACCACTGGAGCACCTCAAGAGATACCCTTTTTTTTGTTTGTTTTTCTCTCTCTCTTCACTAGTGCTTTAAAAGGCTCTTCCATCTGTGTTGGGCTGGAACCCATTCACCTATGGAATGTGGATCTCGGGGCCGCTAGCTTGCCACATGACTAAAGGCAATCTGTTGCTGTGCAGTACACGCCCGTGGGCTCAGAGTATGCACTGTTGACTTTGTATTCAGACAGATAGTTGTGATGGACAGTGAACATGAATCAAGCATTCTTCAATAGTAAATATGAACCAAGTAGAAGAAACATGCCTGTTTTGATGGCAAAATGCTAGTTGCTGATTTTTTTTAGGGGAGCAGACTTATCATTTCTCTCTCTTGAATGATAAGTAAGTTCAGATCTGAGAAAATCTCAAGTTGCATGGTTACAATTTTACATAGTTATGTCTGTCTTCCAATTGATTGTGATTTGTAAGAATAATTTTTCTTGATAGTTCAAATATATTTCAAATGATCGCTGCAAGTTGTCTAAGTACTTCACAAGGGCAAGCTAAAGCTTCTGCTCAAATAATCAATTGTTGGAGAACTATGAACGGGAGTTTTCAGCTGACAAGCACTGGCCCGTTTGGCTAAGTGGCAAAATTCTGTGAACTAGCATGCCTTTGGAGAACAGCCACTTGTAATTTTGTGATTATTTTTGGTCTGTCACAAATATAAATATTTTCTAAATTAACCAATAGTTGAGAATTATTTCTTGATTTGCAGTATTCATCAGTTTATTTTACTGTATTTGTGACTTTTTGTTACTTTTCTATGTAATAATGAAGTAATTTTATAATCTCAAGTCTGTATGTGTTCCTTGCAGTATGTATTGCGTCAGGGACTAAAGTGGCACTATTTAATAGACTTCGATCCCAAACAGTTAGCACCAGATATTTGCACGTAGAAGGTGGCAATTTCCATGCCAGTTCACAACAGTGGGGAGCATTTTACATTCACCTCTGTAAGTAAAAATGAAGCAATGTATCTTTTCACCTCCCTTCCTTCATCCCCACAAAAAAAAGTCCTGCATTTTTTCCTCCATATTAATTGCCCGTATGCAGATATGTTTTGTTACTGAGTGTGTATTTGATGTAATAGTGTGATGTTAAATGTTCCTCCTATTGAGGAAAACAGTGATTAAAACAAATAATGTGAAAATTTCTGTTTCATGCAGTGGATGATGATGAATCAGAAGGAGAAGAATTCACAGTGAGAGATGGCTACATTCATTATGGGCAGACTGTCAAACTTGTATGCTCAGTTACTGGCATGGCACTCCCAAGACTGGTACAGTTTAATTTCTCTAATGCTGTAATTAATTTGTAGAAAGCTACTTAGTGTAATTGCATAGTTGGGTTTGCGTTGTTTATGATTTTTGGCTTTGCATGTTCCTTTTGGTAATACATGTTTTGTATGGAAAATGGCATTCATTTTAATAAAAGTGTATTTTTGTATCTGCAGATTAATTCTGTAAGCAAAGAACAGCTTGTAAAATAAGCATAGAGAATTTTTCAGAATTAAAACCTGCCAAAGTAGGTTAATCTGCAAGCTGTCCTTAAGAAAATGTCTATTTTAAACACAGTAATCTAGGTCCCAATGTAGCAAAATATTCTAAATATTGATATCTAATAGATTAGTAAAGTCTTTGCAGCCAGTAGGACTATTCCATTTGTTGAGTTCAGCACAGCCTTAATTTGAATCTAAAAGCAGTTCTCTATACTTCTAAGGATACATAATTATACCAGTATCAGCTTGCAAAAGCATTTTTGACATTTATTAATAGTGTCCATTTTAAATACGGAACATTGGAAACGACTTTGGAATAACATTTTTTTAGAAAGAGACAATTTCAGTCCTTGTCTTTGTCACAGATACAAAATTGTTTATAACCAGGTAAGGTTTGTGAACCAAAAAAAAAAAAATTTATTGCTGGATGCACAGTAATGGTTTTTATAAATAAATATAAGTATAGAATTTTTTTTTCCTCCTGTTTTATTCACTTAATGCCAGCCTAAGTGGAACTTTATGTGACTGATAATAAACAGTGTTTCATATGAGATCTTCTGTGAAATTGTGGTTTGTCAGCCCATTATGAATTTCATACAAGACTTTGCTAATTTCACTTAACTAGAAACAATTTTTAGAATGTGTCAATGTAAAACCAGTCTCCCCTGCAGGCAGGTTTTTGGTTTTTGTTCCTCTTCCCAGACTTATTTTACTAGGACTGCAGTGAGAGATGCTCTCCGAGTATCAAACTTAACTAAAAAAGAAGATGACCTCCTCAGAGTAAATGGTATAAAATGATGATTTAAATAGGTCTTTTTTTTTTTTTTTTTTTTTAAATCACATTATTTGACAAAAATCCAGACCTGGTTAGTACTGTTCTGGTTTAGTGCACATGAAATTCAGTAAGAGGATCTCGCTTTATTTGTAGGCTTCATGTTAATATTTTCTTATTGCCACAAGGACATGTCATCATTTATGATTCCAGAAACCATATTTGTAGGTAGAAATAGATTAAAACAAACTAAGCTAAAGGTTCCTGTTGTGTTTGCTATTGGGAACATTTGTCATGCTGCCTTACAAGATTGATTGAAGGTGATGCAATTAAAAGGTAACTTGCAGACATTTAATAGGTTAATGCAAAGAACTTTGAAGAAACAAGTTAACCTTGAAACTTATATTGCTACTAATGCCATTTATTATCAGAAATCCCAGAGGACATGGTTGGCTTTCTGATTGTCGGCTTAGAAATCTTCAAGTACTTTGGCTGCTGCTTCTGCTGATGTTGCATAAAATGAAGTATTAAACTTTTTTCTAGAAGTTGAGTTAAAATCCCAAGCTACAGATTTCCACTGTCTGTAAGGGAATAACTTTTTTTAATTTTTAAAAATAAGTTAGTATAACAGCTCTGAATTAAGTCAGCGGATATTTTTTCACTGAACTGCCAGATGTAAGAAACAATTGTTCTTTGCAGTTGTCTTCAAGTAATATTTAATGACCAACTATTGTTAAATATGCTATGATTGATGTGTTTGCAAAACTGTACTTAAGGACGTCTCAATATTGTTAAAGTAGATCCTTGTTTTCAACTGTTCTCGTTCAGCAACCAGCCTGCCACAGAATGTTGTTGATGCTGTCAATGGTGAAAGGTTCTGCAGAAGACTATTAATACTTGACCTACTGCTCTTTTGTACCAGGAAATGGAACAAAAGTAGATTTTGCTGAAGCTTCAAGTTTTTTCCCCACTCTTTCAGCAAAAAAAGTTAAAATATATATGCATGCAGCACACTGAAGCTGTAGTACTGAGCGTCAATATTGTGTTCTTGTTTCAGAAGCATTGAGAATTATGAATCTAATGTTGGTATTACAACAGGAGGCATGGAAATTTAAAAAAAGAGACCTTTCACTTTCTTTACTGACAGTACGTGTGTAATCTCCACTGTAATGAAGAAATTGTCCTAAATATATATGTACAATTTTCATTCACAGATAATTCGAAAAGTAGATAAACAAACAGCGTTATTGGATGCAGATGATCCAGTATCGCAGCTCCATAAATGTGCATTTTACCTTAAAGACACTGAGAGAATGTATTTGTGCCTTTCCCAGGAGAGAATAATCCAATTTCAAGTGAGTTGTTTAAAACTATTTCAGTAGATGGGAAGCATGGTTATGAAGTTTTCCCAAATATTCTCAGAATATGTATGAGTGCCAGTTTTGCAGTTGGTTTTGAAAGCAAGTCTAATACTTCGTTTTGAAAAGACAGAGGATGGAAAGCAAGAAGCTTTATCTGTCCCTTTCCAAATCTGTTTTTCTTTCCTCATAACCTTCTTCCATGTCTTTCTAGACAATGAATTCTATTTTCTCCAATGGAAGAAATGGAAACACACTAGGAACTTGTGCATGCAATCATGATACTGTAGCTTAACATGTTGACATACGCCAGTGGAGTTGCACCACTTGTGTGTCCATTCCTAGAATAAATCATCATGAGTTTCTGTGAGTGATTCCTAGTTCCAGCTCCTTGATGATTTTAGTTGCCCCTTCTGTACCTTCTCTTTTTTCACCATGACTTTCTTAGACAGGGAGACCAGACCTGCGCACAATGTTCCAGAATTAGACAAACAAAGGATTTACATTGACAAAGTAGTATCTGATATCTTGTTCTCAATATTTTTTTCTGATGGTGTCCAATGTTGTACAAGTCGCCACTTGTGACTGCCATTGCACGTTGAGCTGGTGATTTCAGAAAACTGTCAGTGGTTACTCTAGGAGCCTGAGTTGTAACTACCACTTCCAAGTTCAGTATTTTATGGGCATCATTTACAGAATTTTTTTTAGAAACCTAATTTTTAGCTAAATTGAAGCTTATTACCACTCTTTTGCCCCCTCTGTTCATTTTGACGTCCTTCTGGACATCCAATCCTTGCAATTCTAACAGCATATAACTACCTGAAAAACAGGATTGTGCAAAAGTTTGAAGATTGGGTTTTACCAGCACACTGGTGAGGACGTTGAATAAAACTGATCGCAACACCAGACTTGGGGAGGGGACTACACTGTTGGGTTTTGTGCATTTTGAAAGGAGAATTACCAATAAGTTTTACATTTTAAAAACCACAACTTTTTCTAATCCATTATAGTTTCATTTCTTTAATATTTTTTGATATAGAGCTTTCCTGAGGTTTTGGGAGGGAGCATGGGTTAGTGGTGTTTGGTTGTTTGATTTTTTTTTTTTTTAAAAACCCAAACATATTATATTCCTTGAATTCCTGTTGTCTGTGTCCTTGTTTTTATCAGTTCTTGGGGAATTCTGTCCTTTAGCCATTAATGTTATGCAATTGTTTGTTTCCCATCCTGTCTCCATGTGAAGTCAGTCAATACATGAGGTACTCAGCATGGTGGTAAGGCATTTCAATCTTCCAGTGCCACCTGTTGAGAAAGTTTAGTTACAAAATGGAAGTGTGGGGCGGGAGGTGCCTGGAGGTAAACTGCTGTATTTGGAAGTGACAAGGAGGAATGCTTCTCTAGAGAAGGAGTCATGATCTTTCAAGGATTTCTGTGACAGAAGGAGTAATGTGTCCTGAAATGATTCTTTACATAGTAGGACTTTCAGAAAAAATTCTGTGGCATTTGCTTTCCACTTTGTGGCAGGGGTTTAGCAGATCTAGAGAAGCTAGTTAAGGATCTTGTATGGAGTTATTCATTTTTTATATTCATGGGTTTATTTTTCATGAGTTGAAGTACATCAGTCCATGCTAACAGGAATTGTAGTCAACCTGTAGGAAAAATGTCATGCACCAAAATAGTGTACAACAGTTCCTGTTTTGAAGTTGGGCTAGTAATTTAGAAGCTCCATGTGTTTCTAATAAAAATATCAGTTGTGTCATGAGCTTGGAAAGATCTGTAGTTACTATCCTTGTCACACACTTCCCTTGCAAGCTGTTTTCAGTGCTTTTTTACATATCAGAACGAAGAGTCCACATGAGAATGCAGATTTGATCTTAACTTCCTTTCATCTGAACTGGTAAATGCTTGCTAATTGAAGTTTAACTAGCAGTTTTGAAGAGTGAAGGTTAGAGTTACATACCTAAATATCCTTAAAACTTCATGGAAGAAAACAGAATTTAGGTATTAAAATTAGAATTTTTGTGTCCCATTTTTTTCTGTGCCTTGTGTTTAACCTACACACAATTTCCTTATTTGTTACTAGATGATGGAATTGTTCAGAGTGCCTTTTGTTGCCATAAAAAATAGTTGTCAGTGTATTTTCTATGTATATATGTATGTATACTTATTTAGTAATATTTACGAGGAAACAGTGAAAGTTTCTGATTAATTTGCAAGGTTGTCACTTTAGCTTCTCTCCCATGTCTTTGCACAAACACTGAAGTACAAGCTTGTGTTTTCCATCATTTTTTGGATGGTGAAGAACTCTTAAAAAGGAAAAAAAAAGAAATCTTGGCCAGATGTAAATCATAACTAATGAAAAGTATTCCACTTCAGTCTGTAGCTGTTTTAGTCACTTTGAATTAATAAAACAAGATCTATTTTAAAGTAGCTAATTCTAGTTGCAGTACTTTGTTGATTAATGACTATTGAATAATGTTAAAATTTTGAAAGCTGAACTAAAATAAAACCCAATAATAAACCAAAGGTTGGAGAGGTGACAGTATCATAGGTGAGAGTTTACGGTGTCCTCACAGGTTTTAGTTTTCTACTAGTTTTGCTGAAATGTATATGACTCTTTCTTTAAGTCATTTTGTTAGAGGAAAAACACAAGAAAACGTGTTTTTGAAATAATAGACATTGTTACTGGCTGAGTTGTTTTTTAGCTCTGAAACTTAGCAAACAAGTTACAGGTCAGATTTAAAATTTTTCTTTCTTTCTAAGGCCACTCCATGCCCAAAAGAACCAAATAAAGAAATGATTAATGATGGAGCTTCTTGGACAATCATTAGTACAGATAAAGCAGAATACACATTTTATGAGGGGATGGGACCGGTCCATGCTCCAGTGACACCTGTGCCTGTTGTAGAAAGTCTTCAAGTAAGTTTATTTTTTTTAAATAAACTCTTTTATGTGAGATTATTTTTGTCATACTGATTTAACCTTCATGGTACCTCTGTGAAATGCTGTAGGAAGGCATTCTTACTAGCTTTATAAATAGGAATATTACTTCATGTTGCAATAATTTCTTAGGTACATTTCAGAATACATGAGCTTATCCATCACAAGAATAATATAATATTGTTCTATACATTAAGAATTTTATTTCTTAAAATACTATGGTAGTAATATCCTTAGGACTTCTACTTCTGTTTGATTATTTAGAAATCAATTTTGGCTCTTAAAACAGCCAATTATAGATCAAAGAGAGACAGAAACCTTGTTAAGAAGATCAGCATTCTGCTGTGGAAAAATTTGGAGCTCTCCTAACACATTCTCTGAAAGAATCTTTGTTCTTTGTTTACAAAGCCTTGTTGATTTCTATTCTGAGTGGCCACTATCAAACCTTAGAAGTTCCTTCAGGATATCAAATTAATTGGCAGTATCTTTTAGATGTGTTACTTTACAGTTCAGTTGTGTAGGTGTGTTTGTTTCAGTTTTATCCAGCTGCTAGAAACAGCACTGTTTACAGTTCTTGTACACATGCGAAGATTTTTTTTCTGAGAGGGGGGTGTTTTATTAATACATGTTTTTTGGTCAATTTTCTTCTTTTTTCTTCTTTTTTCTATTCGCTCCCTTTCCAGTTGAATGGTGGCGGGGATGTAGCAATGTTGGAACTTACAGGACAGAACTTCACTCCAAATTTACGTGTCTGGTTTGGGGATGTGGAAGCTGAAACCATGTACAGGTACAGTATTTCCTACTACTTTTATGGTGATTACATTTTACCGGATGTTTTGAATAGTGTATACTCATGTGTATACGCTCAAGAATATACTTTCTGCCCTGCAGAAAGGGATCTGGGAGTGCTGGTTGACAGTAGGCTCAGTATGAGTCGGCAGTGTGCTCTGGCAGCCGAGAGGGTAAACTGCACACAGCTGGTCGAAAGAGGTGATTATCCTGCTATATTTGGCATTGGTGCAGCCTCACCTTGAATACTGTGTGCAGTTCTAGGCCCCACAATTTAAGACAGATGTGAAGGTACTTGAATGTGTCCAGAGGAAGGCAACAAAGCTGGTGAAGGGCTGGAAGGAATTTCTTTGGATTTGTCTAGTTTGGAGAAGAGGAGACTGGGGGATGACTTCATTGTTCTCTACAGCTTCCTGAGGAGGGGAAGTGCAGAGGGAGGTGCTGAGCTCTTCTCCCTGTTACCGTGTACCAGGTCACATGGGAATGGTTTAAAGCAGCACCAGGGGAGGTTCAGACTGGACATTAGGAAGCATTTCTTCACCAAAAGGGCGATCAGACACTGGCACAGCCTTCCTAGAGAGGAGCTCGATACCCCAAGCCCTGTCAGTGTTTAAGAAATATTTGGACAATGCACTTAATACTGTGCTTTAACTTTTGGTCAGCCCTGAAGTGGTCAGGCAGTTGGACTAGATGATCGTTATCCGTCCCTTCCAACTGAACTATTCTGTTCTATTATATTCTTTAAGCTTAAGTTTTACTGTGCTCAGTTGACTCTCCTGTTTTTCAGATGCGCAGAGAGCATGCTATGTGTTGTTCCAGACATTTCTGCATTTCGAGAGGGTTGGAGGTGGGTCCGTCAGCCAGTCCAGGTTCCAGTAACTTTGGTCCGTAATGATGGCATCATTTACTCCACCAGCCTTACCTTTACATACACACCGGAACCAGGGCCACGACCACACTGCAGTGCTGCTGGAGCAATCCTCAGAGCCAACTCAAGCCTCATGGCTTCCAGTGAAACAAATACAAACAGCGAGGGAAGTTACACAAATGTCAGCACAAATCCAACCAATGTCACATCATCTACAGCAACCGTAGTTTCCTAACTACTGTTGTTTGTCTGGACTTTAACTGACTTTTAAGTGCTACATTCAAGAGAACTGAACAATTTTTGTGGTTTCGTGGGAAAACACCTTTCCATTTTAGGTGATATTATTTGAACCTTGTTACCTGCAAGTGCTGATCTTAAATATAGAAGCCACAATAAAAAAACAAAAAAAACCAACAAAAAAAACCCCAAACATCCGAAACATAAGAACTTTATTGAAAATCTATTTTTCAGCTGTTTTTTTTTTTAATGGGCAAGAAACAAAAAATGTGGCTGGGATACATGTCGAGCAAACTAGAAAACATGAACACAACATAGTTTTTATGGACCAAGGAACTTGTATAAGCTTTAGTATAAAAGGTACATTTTCACCATACCTTTTTTGTATCACAACATATAGTACACTTTTGTTACCAAATAGTTTATATTTTTTTTTCCTCTGAGCTTTTGCTCTGAAGTATATTCAGGTTCCAAGCCTGACCATGCTTGTATAATCTAATTACCATACTCTTCCAGTTTTAAAAAAATATATATATTTTTGGTCTGTGGCTGGAACTGTTCCTTTTTTTAAACTGAAGTCTTGTGACTTTTTATGAACTGAAATTGTTTTTATTTCAGCAAGTAGAACCTTGTAAAGGCCAGCATATTTTTTTTAAGATTATATGAAGTCTGTGCAAAAGCTTTAAAAAATGCCTCTGCCTTGCCTGCAATACATGCAATGTATGTTAACTTTAGTGCTCTGTTTTCAGTCATTGTTAATAGTTATTTCTGTTTTCCTTTTTTAAATATGTATTTATAGTGATAATTCATGAGGTTCTAACATTACATGAGTGTTTTTTTTAAAAAGTGGCATCTCAAGCAGTCATGTTAATGATTGTTCATGTCACAGGCATACGTTGGTGTTTTTGAAGGGTTGTTACTGGGTTACTCCCCCTCTTCCCCTCTTCCTTGCTCAGTCATATTGCATCTGAAAATGTTTCAGGATCTGTTCAGGTTTTTCTAATCTTGTACATAATTTGTATTAAGTGTAAGTTAAATGTTTTATTTCGAAAGTGGAATGTTCCCAATAACTTCATTTGGCGGCATGTCTTCTGTCTTGTTGGCATGTAACTAAAATACCATGAGAAGTATGTGCTACAAATGGGATTGGTAGGTGATGCCCTTCGTCACTTGAGAATCACAACAAGCATGTTTTTCTTCATTCTGTTCAGTAAATTAGGCCAGACTTTGGTGTAACACTTGTATTGAGAACGTGCTTTCATTGTGAAGTGATCATACCATAATAACTAGAAGTAAATTTTATGACTTAAAAATGGGCAAATAGGAAATCCTAAAAGCACTATGAAGATGTCAACTCCTCCCATCCTTATTTCCTATGGGTTTCTCTTTCCCTGCCAACAGCTTGTGCAACATTCAAGTCTTCTCTCCATCATAAATTCAAGGCTCATTTGCACTTTGACTTTGTTGGTTATTGCATTTGTTTTTCATTTTGACTTCGCCGTGTTTTGTCCCTCCTTGTAGACCTGCCTGCTTCATTTGTATTTGAAAGGATACCCCAGTAGTTCCTTTGTAGTCACAGAACTAGGCATAGAGTCATAGGACAAGTTCTGATAGCGTGATCTTCCTCTTTAAAAGCCAAAATACAAATTTTATGGTGTGTTCAGCCTTCTCTATACCCTGAAGCAAGAGTCACAACTGCTGTGTAAATCTGAACCTGTGGCTTCCTACAGTGCATTGCATACAAGCTTATCTGTTGAACATTTTCACAGGGTTTTTATTTGTGACCACTTATTCCAGTTTCAACACCCACCACCATTTTAAAGCATTGTTTCTGCACCGTATTTGTGTACTCTGATGCTCCATTCAGCTTGTTTGCTTTAGTGCTCTGTTGTATGTGTAAAAACAATGTGGTTAAAGGAAGAAATTGGTTATAAAGCATACTTAGCTAATAGTAAAATCAGTGCCACTGTCCTAAAATGTGCTCGTATTCTTCCACAGGCCTTCGTATTTGCTATTCTGTATTACAAAACTTATTCCCCTGGCATAGTCGCAATGCTAGTTCTTAGCACTAGTGAATACTGCCTCACCTCATCTCTGTTTCGGTGACCAAGGGCAGAATTCATTGTGGCCTTATCTCTGTTTTAACTGTTTACTGGCATTTACTTGCAAATCTGTTTACCTTTGTACGTGCTATAAAATTTTGTTTTAATTGTGTTGTGGCAGGAATCATTTCATGGTGTTTTTGTTAAGAAGCACAGAAGTATCTTGCAGCACGGCTTAATACAAGAGCCACAGATTTTCATCACTAATTAGACTGAGAATTAAAATGAGCGATACATACATATATCAGATTTAGAGGATATTCAAGAACAAACCATGATATACACACAGTAGGCAAACCATAAAAAGCCTTTTAACCTTCAAAGACTATTTCAAATAGCTTTTCAGAACTTGACACATGCTATTGTACTCATTATTTTAAATTTTTTACATGTAAATGCAATACTTTTTATATTCAGTTTCTTTACTTGCAGTAATTTTGCCCAATAGATATAATATCCCTTGACTTGTAAAGAACCTAATGACTTAGCCTAATTTCTGCTGTTCTACACACTACAGCCAAGTGGGTGAAAAAGAAGAGACTATTAAGTTCTGCTTACAAGACCATTTTACACCCCATTTTTCCCTTGGGCTTGTAGCTCTGTTGTTGCCAGTAGTTATTCTGTAGTACAGAAATGGTCTTCCAGGTCCTTACTGTTGTTAAGATGTCCAGTTGTTCAGATATATTATCTTCCTGAACTTTTTCCTGTGGGGTAATATTGTTACATTTATTGGCCTTGTGAGCTGTTAATCAATTTTCATTATATTAACAATATCTCAAGATTTTGATAAAACTACTTTTAGAATGTTTCAGTATGAAACTATTATAACTGTTCAAGTCTAGCTGTTAAGTCTGCTGTTAATTCTATATACATAGAAATTGAGTCTGTGTTCGGAATGTTGTTATAGTTCCAACTATAGAAAGAAAAAGCAGATTAAGTGCTCAAATTTAGCTATGCCTTTTCTTGTTTTCTTCTGTTTGGAACTGCATTTCATAATTCAACACTAGCGTAGTCTTTAATAATCTGCTGCTGATGTTTTTCCTAATTATTTGCCCTGAGGGCATCCCACAACTGTGTTAATAATGGTATTCTGTAATTCTTTTCATTGCACAGACTTGCAAGATCAGAATGGTTACCCGAAAGACATGAACTCAAGACATAAATCAGTGAATTCCCCATATTCAAAATATTAATACCAAGTGAAACAAATTATCTATTGGAAGTAAACTACCCACTTATAGATTAAATGACTCCATAGAGGTATCCGTCTTGGAACTAAGATGCTCTGCAATTATTAACCATATTATTTACTTTCTTTCAAAAGCAGCTGTGTTTATGAGTACTGAACAAATGTGTATACTTTCCTGTGCCAGACTTTTGATTTTGTTTTCAAGCACTGTACTGTGGGATTGAGTGGCAGCTTTGTTAGAAAAAGAAGTATATTAGGGTTTCTACTTAACCCTTTTAGGACTGAACAATTTCTTCCTTTTAGAAGCTGTAAAATAAATGAGCAGTTGTAACCTTGTAAACATTCTGTCTGTGTTCAGCACTGCATTTGCCCCATCTGGAGGTGCTATGCTAATGTCATTTTTTTTTAAATCCTGTAGCATGTGTATACATTCAGTCTTAAAAGGGTTATTTTTACAAACTGTGCACCTGTAAAGTTTCTTAGCAATAAGGTAGAAAAATGAGCAAGTTTTTACCATAATTTTGTAGAATTAATTGCTCAGTTCCATATTTCATCCAGAAAAACCCTGCAATATGGGCAGTTTTGAGGATTAAATAAAAGTGAAATGTAAACCACATGAAAGTCTTTTTGTCAAGTGTACTCTGTGTGTGTATGTGCATATACTATCGGGGTTTTTTTCTACAAGGCTAAAGGTAAAATGCTATGTTACTGTTCATGTGACAAACATAATTGAACATCTGTATGATTATATAAAAGTAGTTATCATTTGATCAGGTGTTGAAACTTGCCATGTTTTTCTGGGGTTTTTTTCAATGTTAACCAAGAAATATGATTTTTTTAAATTTTTTGTGTGTGTGTGAATAAACAGTGAGGTCATCTATGGAACCAGAACAACACAAAAGAAGACCGGCCCCAGGAGTGGAAAAGTCATCAGTAGTTGTGCGGCTATGCACACTGGACCCCACTTAAACGGGATATGGAATGTCCACCCAGAAATCTAAATCGGTTTCATTATTGCTTGTATTATTGCTGGAGTTAGATAAGAAACTGTTTTTTTAATAATGTAAAAAAAAAAAAAAAAAACCCAAAAACAACCAAACAAAACGGTTCACTTTTTTGTATTATTTATTAAATAAGAAAAAATGAACTGTGTTTAATTATTTAACTTTAGCAACTTTATTATTGTAACTAGTATATCTGACTTACTTTCATCCTTTTCTTAGTTGCATACTGTCTGATATTTCTTTCAGTTGGTTAATAACTAGAAGTAGGAATTTAGCAAGCTACTTATTTCTTGCTTTGACAGGATACTCTAGTAGGACCATAAGGAACAACTAGAAATTATGTGCACTTGTAGTTTGCAAGCACAAGTGACACGATCACTTGAAAAAAGTTTCTGAGATGGGAAGTGGACACAGCAGAGAGAGAATTTAGAATGGCAGAAACCTACCAGTACTAGTTTTGTATTAAACTAATACAAGAACTCCTGGCTTGTCAGTAACACTGTGAAGGGGCCAGAAGTGATTGTTAAGAAGGTGTGGCAAGAGCAAGAGAGAGATTTCCTTGGAAAAAATAGATTATTTGACTATAAGGAAGCATTACAGATTTATATTGAAATATCTGCAAAGGTGAATGCCATTGTTATTAAGACACATAAAATAGCCAGAAAATGAACACTGGTAGAGCTTCTGCTGTTTGAAACAGGAACATTATGAGCAGATTACATTTCAAAATTATTTTAAAGGCTCTTGCAGTCTGTTTCTGGAATGGTAAGTTGATTCTTCTGGAACAGAATAGAAATTAGATCTGAGGTTTTGGCAAAGAGAACCGTTACTTGATAAACTTTAGTGTTGGCATAGTTGGAAGAAATTGCATGGGTTGGTTCTTGTTTTAGGTGAACTAGAGACATAAAAAAATATCTTTATCTAAATTTTGGCAGTTAGCTATATATCTAGTCTCAGCAATAAATCCTGTTAAAATCCAGAGTAGAGGATTAAAAGGAGAATGGTGTGAAATTATTTGGCTAGAGGAAAGGATTCGTTGGGAGGATTACATGCAGTATATGCTATTTCAGAACATTCAGAACTGCAGAACTGGGACAGGTAGTTTACCTTTCACAGTGCCCTATGTAGATTGGAGTTGCATGCTTCAAATAAGGACAGAAAAAATTTGTATGTGCTCAATTAGTGTGTCCATAAATTGCTTTACGGATATTTATTTCTGATACCCATCAACACATGCTTAGTGTGAGGCCAAAAGCACGAAGAGTTACAGCCCATATTTATTTAGAAATACTTTTGTATTGAATATCAACATTAATTATGTACGCTAAAGAGAAATAGGTTGAGGAAGTCTTGATTCTTTGTAGAAGCAAGCTTGCAAGCCAACTGCTGTCTGAAAAAGATCTGATAAAACCTTCAGAATTTGACATCTTTCAGGTTCTGCTTCTTCAAGTAGGGAAATGGATGCATAAAAGTTTGCTGTCGTCTTTTCCATGCGCTATTGCCTTTGTCTTCTAGTCTCAGTTCCCTTACTTTTCATGTGTACTTTCCCAGATCCTTAATTAGTTTGCATTTTTTCTCAGAATGTGTGAGTTCTGCTGCATGATTTAGGAGAGGAGTCGGTGTTAAGGTGAACTGTAACTTTTGAGGCTAACGTGCTGTCATCTCTCTGTGCTGTGGGGTGAGGGAGAAAGAAGTGATGGTTGTTTTTTAAGCTGCTTGTAGGTACATTGAATGGAAGTTTCTACAGACCTGACCTTAACGATCTGCAGGTCTTTATCTGAAGATGACACATGTATTTGGAACCATATAAAGGTGCTTGTGAATCTTTATCTGAATTTAGAAATTCTTTGCTGCTTACTCATCTTTTAATTATATTTTCTGTCTTGTTGCCCCCTCATCGATGTTCATTACAACCTTAAATCTTCCCTGTTTTTAACTAAAATACCTTTATTGTATTTGCTGATTTGTTCACTGGGAAATTTGTCCGTTTCCACCTCTGTGAATCCCCACAGATGTGTTTCACGGGCAAGTTGGGACCTTGTGCCATTCGAGCTACTTCTGTGCCGTACCTCCATCTCTTACTTTCTGCTTTAGCTTCTCCTGAATGACTTGACTTTGAGGCCTTTGACATACAAATAAATAATAGCAACTGCATTTGCATTAAGACATTTATAATAAATTGCTGTCCATTGGCCATCCTTTACAGAAGGAAGGATTTCGTTACAGAAGCTGTACCCCTACAGACCACATGATCAGAATCTTTTTAAGAACTTCATAGTTCTGCTTGAATAACTTCAACAGTTGTGTAAAAGATAGAAGCACAGATCTAGATGTACTATGTTTTCTGTCTTGAAATTGTCTGTTTTAATAACCAACTGCTCACAAACATATCATTAGTTCTTAAAATCTCCAAGTGACTTTAATTCTGGTTTGAGCCCAGTGACTTTTTTTTTTTGAGACTCTTTGTTCTAGTGTTTCTTCTTGATTTTGATAATTTTGATAGAATTGTACATAATCCGTTTAGAGCTAATGCAGCCAAGGTATCTGTGCTGTGAAAAGGGATGTGATCCTGAGATCCACATTGGTGTGTTCATTACACATGGCAAATGTGACAGCAGTGACTTCAAACTTGGTTTTTGGTCTCTGTCCAAGACAACTTTGCATGATACTTCTGTATGTGCATGTAATTGCAGTGTTTAGTTCAGTGTGAGCTCTGAATATTTCTTTACCTGCATAAACATCTCATGCAGCACTATGTACACACACATGCAAAAAAAGACCCCAAAGACACAAATGGTTGGTTTTTATTGTTAGTTTCTATTGTTCCCTTTTGTCCCCAGTAATTATCGTTACTATAATGTCTTAAATTATGACTTCTTATGGTACTTTTTTCTGTTTGTTCTCAATTAGGTGTGCTTCAAATTCTATTGCAGTTCTCTCACTGCCAACGGTCTTACTTTGTGGAAATTGGGAAAGGGCAGATGCAGGATTCATGGTGACTGAATCTACTGCCTTAAAAAACATAATTGGGAATTCCCCAAAAATGGGGGAGATTCAGCAACATTATTAGATTTTTAATATGAAAGAAATCGTTAGGTTAGGAAATCTGATTTTTTTAATATCTTGATCTTAACAAAAGGTGTTTCTATGCCTTTGAAAGCAGGAATTTTAACTTTCTCACACTGTGTAAGATAAGTTCTGTGAAATTTTTTGTTAGCAAGACAGAGAAAACAAGCCTCAACATACAGACAAGGCAACTGCAGATTTGCCTCTTGATGTCAGTGCAGTTTCTAACAACATCTACTTTCTTCTTTTCAGGGAAGAAAGGAAGTGGTGCCATTGTTCCTTTATTCTGCTCAGATTTCCTTTATTCTGCTCAGATTTTATAGGTGTTGCAGCCTGATTTGTGTAACAGTCATTTTAATGACAGCAATTATAGTTGCTAAAGTGGCACAGTCTGGCAGCCTGCAGTAATACAAAGCAGAATGCCATATGAAGCCATTAAAAAACCCCAAAAAACAACAAAACATTAAATCTTGTATTGACAAAAGTAGGCAACTAACACAAAATTCTTGATGACGTAGGAGTTTGGTTTATTTTTTTTCCAAATGAAAATGTCTTGTGGCAGTGCTGTGCAGATTACTAATTAGTTATTACAAATTACAAACTTCTGAGCAAATTAGGTTATTTCTGAAGGGCCTGATGTGGATTAACCTTTGTGTGGGCATGTGCATCTGTTTTGACAGTACTTTTGCTGCTCCATACTGCTTTTTACAGCATGCTGGGTTTTAAGGAGCCATCTGGGTTTTAGACTCAGCTTGATGCGATGACCTCAGTTGTGAGACTGATGTTTATATCATCTTCCCAGTTTCACACATTCAGAAAGTTTTGGACTTCTAAATCAATTTTAGGGTAAACAGTTTTACCTTGGAGATTTAATAGACATACAAATCAAACAATGGTCTGAAAAAATGGTTTATTCTTTATTTAGTTTAGAAGTAATGCTGATAAGGAAAATTCTTATTTTGGGAGGATAAATGCAATTAGCAAGTGTTTAAGCTTTCAGATACATCTGCACTTTCTACCAAGTAGTTCATTTTTTCAAGTTAATAATTCTATGCTATTCAAAGAAAAAATGTAATTGATTTGTATTGTT
Organism: Strix uralensis; assembly: GCF_047716275.1. Lineage (NCBI taxonomy): Eukaryota > Metazoa > Chordata > Aves > Strigiformes > Strigidae > Strix > Strix uralensis. Next base: position 21,048,747 of record NC_133975.1, read on the forward strand.
GTTTTGTATTTTTACCCTCAGGTACCTTGGCTCTTGAGCTGTCATGAGCCAAGTGTGTTTCATCCTAAAGTTTATGATCTGGGTGTCTATATCCTGGACCTCTTAGAAATTCAGAGCTTGAAAATACAAATTTTGGTAACATTCTACTTCTGCACTTTTTACTGTCAGTTTATGGGTAAACTTACAGAAAATAGATACCAGCTACCAATATAAATGTATTAAATTAGAAAACAAAAAAATCCATCTCCTCTCCCTGGACATTAGGATGGTGAAACAATAAACTAGGCTTACTACCTGCATGGGGTTATCTTCACAGAAAGGAGAAAATTTAAATATGTCATGCAATCATAGCTTTTAAAAACTATGTGTGAATCTGCGCATGCGGCTTGTTACTTAAGCTACCTTGAGGAGTACAGTTATGAAATATGGGTAGTTTTGCCATTCATCTACCAGGAATCTGAGAAAAGTTTATTAACCATTTTCACATTATATTACAATCTAACTTCTCTTTCTTTCACCTGTACTTTCATCCTATTTTAACAAGTAAATTATTTGCAGCTGGTCATATTAGAGTGAACACTAACAATGTTGATGTTTATCTTGATTTTCAATTCAATATGTGTCTATGAAAATGTTCCTTTCTTTTAAAAATGATGTTTAAATGCTAGACAGCTTGTGAAGTGTCCTCTGCAAAAGCATTATGGCATGTTCAATGCAAATTTAACTGTTTTCATGATTCTGATGCAGAAAAATCACAGTCCCAGTACAGTAATATCCTGATGCAAAGGACATTTGTCCTGGTCCCAGGTGGGGGTGGAAAAAATTAGTTTAGACCTTAAGTTAAACATAAGCACTGCCAGATTTTTACATAAGGTGGAAAGAGAGAGGTAACAGCAAAGGTGAACACTAGTTTTTAAGCCAGACTGCTGGAAATTTCAGGGGTGATGGGAGTTAAGGATCATGTAATGGATGCAGTCATTAAAGTCTGAGTGTTACTTGTCATATAGGCCAAGAGGATATGTGGTTTGTTAGGTTTTTTTTTTTTTTTCCACTGGCCAACAGTGGTGTTGCCTCAGAAGGAGGAATGATCACACATGAATCTCCTCTGTCAAGTACCAGTTGTCATCTGTCACCTTGATGGCCAGAACTTACAAATCATTTTATCCTAAAGCCTAACAATGCAAAATGGGAAAAATCAAATAATAGATAAAATATAATAACAATTCAATAAGATCTGGACTAGCAGAAGAGAGTTACAATCTTGTTCTCTAGCAATTCATTAATTGTCATTGGTAAACAGTCAATAGCTCAAGTATAAAATATCAAATCGTATACAAGATCTATCGGGAAATCTCAGGCATGTGTGCTGTCCAAGTTGAAATTGTCATGAATTTACCTAATCTTAACCAATTTGATATATTTTACAAACCCACATCAAGCAAGTTTTAAAGTGGAAAAGCTTAAAAAAAAAAAAAGTCTGGTTAAGATACTTGCTTTGGATGCAAAGCTGGGACACAAGTAGCTCTCTTGCATCCCAGTGAAGTACAGTAATAATTTCTCTAGGGATTTATAATCTGTTTTCCCTGATTTTCCAATTAAGAATAGTTTATAGGCATTGATAAAACCCCAGACCAGAGAGGCTGTAAAGTCTGTTTTCCAGGCACCTGTTTAGTAGGTCCATTTCACCTGGAATGGAGCAAACTGAGGTTTAAATCCTTTTTCCGAAACAGGAACAACTAAAGCCTGTTTCTCTCTCATCTTAAATCAGAAATCTGTCTTAGACTAGAGGAGCTTTTCCCCTGCCAAAAAGGGTTCACTCTGACTGGCTCATCTCCATCACAAAGGTTTTGATTAGGTAGTTTAATAGGAAAGCTCCTGACAAACTCGCACTTCACCTACCTTCCTAGTTGAAGTTACACTGTATAAAGTTCTTCAAAGAGTGAATTATATCCCTGAGATGGATAAATACAAATGATATGATGCGCACAAATGAAAAGCAAAGTCATGTTAACCGAGGATGCTTAAAGAGCGATCACCTTTGGTACTTTCAGGTCCTTCATAAGGATCTGGGCACAGCAGACCATAGACAAAAATGCAAGGGGTAAGAATGGATTTGTGTATAAGGGACACTGGCGCCTACTAGACTGCAAACTGTAGCTGCTGCCCAGAAAACCCCCGCTGGCTGTTGTTTGATGAGGAGTATGCCAATAACGTGCTGGGTTTTTACTTGCTAAGCCATCTGAAAAAGTCAGCCTGGTAATCAGCTGAGCTTTTGCATGGAGAGGTGCAGGAATCTCAGCTTCGAGGCAGAGCTAAAATTTCAGTTCATTAGGAAGGTAAAAGAAGAATTGTTTTCTTGTAAATGATACAAACCCTCCAGCACCTTACTGCCACACTGACACTGTTCTATCTGCTCTAAATAACCTGAAAAAAAAAAAACAAAACCCAAACCTGCACTTCAACTGGCCTGCTGGAGACTCTTGACTTCAGTGGCCTCCCAAGCCCCACCCCCTGTATAAATGAGTGCTTGGAGTCAGAATTAGAAGTCCCACTGGATACACCTGAGTAGGATTCTGGGCTGATGTATTTAAGACCAGTGGGAGCAAGCTCTTGAAAATAAATACACCATCACCTCTTGGTTACCCAGAGAAAATGGAAGTTGTGCTCTATTCTGACATTCTTACCCAGACAAACTCTCATTGATGACAACAGAATCTGCAAATGTAAGCCCAAGATTGTTTGCAGCGGCTGCTGTTTGGGAACAAACAGGATTAAATGGGACTGACCCCAGGCTGGGTTTGAAGCAGAACTAGCTAATAAAGGATACGAGGTTTCCAACTCATCAGCACCTTTAGTCATCAGCATCAGGTATTCTGCACCTTTACTTACATGATTTCTTGCAACATTTATCCCTTTCTGAAGATTTCTGTTGCAGGTATAAACTACATCATCCACTCACCTAGGACAAAAGACATTTAAATGTCTACATTTTAAACTAATTCCTTCTTGTTTCAATACAGCAAAATCCATGTACTCAGTGGCCTGGAAATGCTGTGCCTACTTCACCAAGTACCAAAAATTTTAATCTACTCTCTCCTTGCTGCCCAAACCTCCACCTCCCTTAACAATACATATAAATGCGCTGCCAGTCTTTAAAATGTATTGCAAAGAGTAAAATCTAGAAAATACATCTGTGTCTCCTGTTATTTTCAGTGCCATTAGTAGGCCACTCCATAAGAGGTAGATTAGTTGTCACATCTTGCTTCACACCATGGAAAGAGCTGAAGGGTTGAAATGCAAGAAACCAAAATGTGCAAGATGATCCAACATTTTCAAAAGGCAGCTTTTCAGAGAGGACATGGAAATCCTGAAATATTAATAAAATTAACCTAGAGTTTGATGAAGCCAACCAAAATGCATCAGGAGGAGCAATAAAAAGTCGCTTTAATTTTCTGGATACAAAGCAACAATAGTTTTGTTGGTGATCTGTGTGTGAGAGTGTCAGGTCTGACATACTCCACATGGAAAAGAGAAATTGCCAGAATTAGAGATCAGTCATAGGAGGTGAAAGATAAAGGTTTGTATTAAAGCTATGAAACAAAATAAAGAGAACTTAAGCCAGAGATGAAATTTTGCAGTATTGAAAAATGGCATAAAGTTACTTGATCGTGTAACTTAAAAAGCAGGTGTTTCCAAGTGTCCCTTCTTCAAAAGCCCTCCCGACTGCTATCTACGATAATTGTTCACACAGATGCAGAGTCTCACAGACACAGGAAAGTACTCAAATGCACTTGCACAAATATGTTCCTCCAGAGAGGACCAAGGACAAATGTAAGTAAATAACAATTCTTGGCTCAGAATCAGAGCCTGAAGTTGCACAGATGGCTACATTTGAGCCCACAGGCATATGGAAATAATATCAAAGTTCTTCAGTTTGTTTTATGTAGTAGGAGATTAGAAAACATTATTCAAACTAAATTTGGAGGAAGCACAGATGCAGCATGAATCAGTTATAAAATTGCATTTTGGTAAGTTTATATTAATTTAGAAACATGTTGCTCTTGGTAGAATTAGGAGAATAATTGAATGTACAAGGCATTGTAGTCTAAGCAGACACATAGATTTGGAAATTACTATCTAGCAAAGCCAACTGGTAGCACCAGGATGCGTAACAGACTGCTGCTGTCAGTCGTCAGAATGAGGACACAGAAGCTCTGCAGTGAAAAAGAGCTTTAGCAAAAGTGAGCTGGATGTGGGGCAGGAGAGGCAATACTTATTCCCTCCTAGCAGAGAGTACCTTTTTTTTTAAGTTTCTTTACAGGATGCTGCAAAGAGTAGACTCTTTCAATTACCGGTAACTGTTAAATGCAAGCACCACAGTTTGGTGGGGGAGGAGCGGGTTGGTTGTGGGGATTTTTTTGTTTCTTTTTTTAATAATCCCTTGCTTATTTAGGTACTTGTTTTTCTACTTACCTGACTGCAACTGGTTTTTATGGTTTCTGAACCTTTGTCACTTCTGACTGACGGAATATAGGGTCCCTATGGAGCGCCTCCTACCATGCCAGTGGTAGCAGAGATGAGGTCTGTGTCGTCTGGTGGACAAGATGTGGAGGTGCAGCTCTGGGGAGGTCCCATGGATGCGCAGTGTTCTGTGGTATTAGGCTTTGGGGACAGAGGAACATAGCATTATGTTCTCTTAACCCCTCAGCTAGACTAGAACATTACAGTATTGTGGCAGTGTTGTTCAGACTCCTCATGTGAGAGATGCCTGACCTGTACAGGTGTGGTACAGTGCTCTCTGCTTGGCAGCAGTGCTTTACATGCAGCAGTTTCTCCATGGCCCTGAGAGCACTTCTCCATCCAGCTTCTCTGCTTGGGGCTCACTGCAGAGACTCCCAGCTCCTGGGGGTCACCTGGTCTGTCCTGCTGTCAGAATCCCTTCAGCAGCAAAATCCTATGCAAGGCCTGTAGAAAAGAAATTAATTCCAGAATAGTTGTTTTCTTTTCAAATCTCCACTTGCAGCCTTGCCTAAAATGAGTGCTTTCATACCCAAAATGAAGTTTGATTTTTCCTTCCATCTTGCTGCCTGAGGAAACTTTTGTCTGCCCTGCACATGTCTCCTTCACATACAGGGCACAGCTGCCTTTTCTCTTGCTCTCAGGAAGGTCTTGACAATCCAAAACCAAAAGTGTTTGCAAAGATTTTCTCTCTCCACAGATCAAATTGCATAGTTCTTGTCTCCTTATTATAATTTTTTCTCTCACTCTACAAGGCTGAAATGTTTCCTGTTCACCTTCCCTTCCATTCCTCACCCTGTTTGGGCTCTGCAGAACCACGTTTCCAGCTGCAAGTGCATTGGATTCAGCTTTGTCTTCAGTCACCAGCTTTCTAAATATTTGTTCTTCTACCAGTCTTATTAACCTCTTACAAATCTTACAAAAGCAATATAGGACAAAGCTGTACACCTGCAGCTTGCGTGCTCTCTCTCTTCCTCTCGCTCTCTAGGCAGCCTCTGTAACTGGAGGCTTGTCTGTCTTGGCTTCAGTGTGTAGCAAAGCAAGCCTATCCCAGTTTTAATAAATATTTGACAAATTAGTGCAGCGGAAGAGTCACATTGGATGTTAATAAACATTTGATGTCTTGTGGAAAACCCTGCCTTTCAATAAATGTTCTTTGAATTTCCACCAACTTTTACTTTTTAGTGCTTGAAAAAAGGAAGGAAATAAATACAAAAGGAAAAAAATGCTTGAAAAATACCAGGCAATGCACAGCTATGCCTGACAGTCTCTCCTGGACTGTATTGTTTTACTTCAGTCAGTTGACACTATTTAAACAGGTTTCCTATCTAATAAACACAAGGGCACTGAGATACGTTTTCTGGATACTTTTCCTAGATTTGCAATCCCAGGAAAGCGAGGACTTTGGTATCAGCAGAACTCTCTTGTTGAAAAGCCACTGTGAGAACCTGTCTTATGGCCAACAATTTGCTTTAATCACTACTGATTTTCTTGTAACTCGGTTGAACACTAACCATATTGGACTGCAAATCAAAAGCTCTTTGTCTTCAAGACACAGCAGCCTCCTCCTCCTGTGATAACCTCTGTCCTTCCCCATCAGAAGATCAGAGGTGCATTAAATTAGTCGTAGCACCCTGGGAAGATCAAAAACATGAGGTTGGGTTTTCAACAGAAGCCATAGCTGTGCCCCCTCTGATACAAAGAATTAGTTTCAGTGCCATACCCATAATGTTATTTTTCCTACTTGCCTGTGGACTGTGGCAGGATCATCTTTTGGGAAGCCACCAGAAAAAGCAACTCTAAAGACAGAATGTCTTGGATGACATTACTATCCTTGTATTCCTTTACAATAATAGCAAGCTAGTCGTAGCAACACTGCCAGATGCCACCACAGGGACATGGACTGAGTTTTGAGCCAGTTTCAGAGCAAGGAAGCAGCTCTGGTTACTCTGCATCTACCTTCAGTTTAGCTATGAAATCCTGAAGATGTCGGGTGTTAGAAGGCCCCTAGCAGGTTTGTAAGAGCCAATGCAGCATTCGCAGCTGGCTGGCCAGTTCTCTCTTGGGTAGTGTCATCTGTTTATTGCGCTTGCTCCTGTGCTTTCACCTCTGTGTGTCATTCTTCACTTGGTCATGAATGAGGCCTCTTGTCAGTTGCTGAATATTATCAGAACAAGGCCCTGAGCCACTGTCCATCTAATAAAAGAAAAAAATTGACAGCAAGCTAAGAGCATGAGCAGCTCCTCCTCTTTCCTATGGGTTTAGGTTCTGTACATGTGACTGTTCTTCATGCTTGCTTTGTAGCACTGGTATTTGTATGACGTTCATGGGAGCTATGCAGTGATTTGTCCACGGTTTTAAATCAAACTCGGTATGTAAGTTGTGTTTCTTTATTATATCTGGAGATATTTTCAAAATTTTTAATAACTGCTAAAATAGCAGGAAATAAATTAAGTGGTGCTTACCCCATAGGCGATGATTCCTACTTGATGTTTTCTACCTGCTGATGCTAATGAAGATGTTTTGTTCTTGTCTCACAGTACGGTGGACAACTGACATCTCACTGGCTCAAAATTAGTGCTTTTTGGACACAACTGGGAGCAGAAGCCAAAGAAAACTCTTCATGCCATAATTATTTGTAGACATGCAGACAAATAACTCTTAGCAGGGATGATTTGTGATTAGGCAAGCAAAGCAGGAGCTTTACAAATCATGAACATTTCCTTTGCTTTATTTTTTTTTTCCTTTGGTAGGTACACAAGGCAGCCTAACAAGCATTGCAGGAGGAAAAAAATAAAAAGGTTATGTTAGAAATGGGTCTTTTTATAAACTACTTAGACAGAAATTCTGCCATCTTTAAGGCACACATTACTATGATGTGGCTGTAACTAATGAGAAAAGAGCCAGGAATGGGTTGTGCATAAAAAGCTGGAGCTGTTTGACAGAAATGAATAATGCATATAGAAAAATGGATAGGAAAACTGTCGTCAGAGGGTGAGCAAATTGCTGACCTACATGTACACCTGAGTGAAGTGTGATTTGGTTGGTCTGTGTCGTATTTTAAATGGAAGAGCAAGACATTTTGTGAAAAAAACAAACCAAACAAAAAAACCAACCCAAAAAATCCCAACTCTTTTTTTATACTCTCTACCACCCTGTCTCTGATGCTGTAATAAAAAGATTACAGCCTCTCCTTTCATACAATTCTTCCTCAAAGCCATTAAGTTCTATCTTTCTTATGTTTCCTCTTGAGAATAGGCACCTTTTGCCACTAGGAACCCTACGGTTAGCTCAAGATCCATTGAATTAAGACTGAGGAAAAAGAAAGTAGCACATTTACCAAAGTCCTGAGAAATGGAAGAGAAAATAAGTGCAGTCCTTGAATCTAAAGATACTCTTTGTGTATCTTGATCTGTATAAAAAAACATCAGCTACGGAAAAACGGGCATCTGAGAAAATAAAGGAGGTGAGTAGCTATTAAAATCCTCTCAGCACCTAAACAAATATTTCCAAGATTAATGTTTCATCAGGAAAAAAAAAGAACAACAAAACAACTGCATTCACCATTGTAATTGTAAGATTACAAGGTGGTTTGACTGCAGTCAGTAAATGCCTACCACATTCTGGTCTGTGCATAGCGTGAGTATATCTGACTGTAGATTAGCTTTGATTCAGAAACCCTACCAGTGTTATACTCTGTGCTACAGGGTCACTCATCGAGATTTTCCTGGCAGCCTCTATCTGTGAGGTCCCACGAAAGGCAGCTATCTTCAGATCAGCCTTCTGCCCTAGTACGGTTGTGCATGTGGTCTGAGCAAGTGCCTGGTTTTAAGGGAAATCCTGCTACATGCTGTTAGATACTGTGTGAGCATGTGTTTATTTGCTATGCTTTGGCTGCAATATTTCTTTATTGTATTGTATTATTTCAGTATCATCTGATCCTGAAATAACCTATTCCAAGCCAGAAACGCGTCATGATGAGCTGCGATGCGTGAATGTGGGTTGCACCATCCCTCGGCTGGGAGGCAGGAAGAGCCGCAGGGGATGGAGGAGCAGGTGGGAGCCCGGACAGCCTCACCACCTTGCCAGGAAAGGCTTGGCGGCATTGGAAAAGAGGCCACGACTTGTGTAAGGGGATGTAAACCTTTAGTGGCTGAAGCTCCATATCCACATGCTGCTTTTCATTCAGAGTAACTGTATTTTGCCTTGGCAACAGTGAAATACGTTTTTCATTTGACCCTCCACCAAGTGCTGTATTTAGCAGTATTTTAGGCACCTGTCTTAAAGCACACCCTAATAACAGAGGTTGCAAGTAATAATGACAGAAGTAGCAAAGGAGGACTTGGATGTTATTTAATGCTACGATTTTGTTTTAGGAACTAGTATAGAGTGTTTGTTTGAGCATGCCAGGAGCCGGTGTTCTTGAGAGACGATGTGTGAACTCAGACGTAGGGTTGTAGGAGGCAATTGCAGAACTGTTGTGTTATGGGCAGGATATATTGCTTGGAGCAATGTGTTTCAGGAGTCTGTCAACCAGAGATGATAGGGGGAAATGAAGATGAGAGTGCTTTCTGGGAAAGTAAATCTGGGAAGGAAAATAAACCTGTCAAAGAGGAAAAAAAAAAATCTAGCAATTGTTGGGGGGGGGGGAGCAACCTAGAGATTGGGAAGGGTACAGAAGAAAAGAAGATGGTGACATGCAGCTGAAAGAGATAAGAGAAAGACAAAGGGAGAGAAAAACCTGAGAGTCAGGGGAGAAAGGGGAAGAGAAAGACTTCATATATTTATGGGCATTATACACCTGAAATTTATTGATTTGCCATTTATCTGCTACATCTGGGAAACACTTTGCCTTTAGGTACTGCCCATTGTACATTTTTAGGACAGGATTTCTCCCCCCAACCCCTATAAACTAATGTTAAAATAAGGAGACTTCATGGGATCTTTTATTTTGATATGTTTATTCTACCCACATTTATTGTTGAAGATACATTTCCACTAACAGCAGTATCTGAATTAAAGGAGGATTCCATGGCTCTTTAGCAATGAAAGGGCAACATTTGGAGCCAGGAATGACTTCTGAAATACACAGATTAGGGAAAATGGCATTAAGATGCATGCAGGTTGCAGAAAGGCTGTGCTAGGAGACCAGAGCAGAAGAAGATAAAATGACTGGATTGCAATATTGCATTTTAAAAACTTAATTCCTACTCCTTGCTGGAATTTAGGTTAAGGGTCATGACTTTGGGAACTCGATCAAAGAGTTAATGCATTGGTTTAAAAACAAAAAAGGTGCTTAGGGAGCAATGGAGGGGAAGAGTGACACATGCACAGACAGAGCCTTGGACAAAAGAATACGTGTCTGTTTCTCACACCTTCCCTGATTGTCACCCGACTGCCACTCCATCAGGATCTTCTTCTCCTGTCTCCCTCACTTCATCACCTCCAAATTGTGCTCCCTGACAGTTATGAGTGGGGAATCAATCAGAGACTCTGCTCCTTTCAGCCGCAGGTACTGGAGGCCACGGGGAGCTGTGATCTGATTAAGGCATTGTTGAAAATAGCTTTTGCCTTTCATCTGAAACCACTATACTCAAACTAAATCAGTGGGAGCAGGTGAAAGGTGCACATACTACTACACAGGCTCTAAAGGTACCAGAGAACCTACAGCTACAAAAAAGGAATTTGCCTTTTGAAATGCATACAGAGCTGTGAAGTAGGCTGTCTCGCTATACAGTGCATAGCCAACAATATTCATATCCAGTATATTACTAAAATGTGATTTTTTTTTTTTACTTAAACAACAGTTTTTAAACTATGCCCCATAGTAAAGGCAGACTTTCGAACAGCATAAAATACTTCACAAATATTTTTTCCGCTCTCACTGTTCCACATAAATCCAAAAGCAGCTAAGTTTGTTCCTTCAGTTTCAACACGCAGGGCAGGTTTATAGAGGGTCTCATCCTGCATCCTTAAGTGAAGTAAAATTTTCATGTCATTGTTATGAATTAAATCCCATAATTTAATTTGGTGGGTATTTGCAAAAGGTCAGATCAATGTCAGTAGTTTCAGCACCATTCCAGGAACAGTGCTATTTTATTAACGTGGCAGGCAAAATATTGTTTCTATGGATTGTGCATAAATAGTGTTTAGAATTTTTTTTTTTTTTAATTTCCTGTCTGTGGACAAGATGGATGCAAAAAAAATAATAGCCAAAGTTGTGTGCTAAGTTGTATGGGTAAACTGTTTCAGGCAATAATTGAGTGCAGAACATGGATCTGGGTGCCTGGAACTCAAACTATATTTCCAATTTAAAATCATTCTGTAAAGAGATCAGATTCTCCTGATCAAAAGCCTTGAGAGGGGTTATATTTAATATCCACGTCTACATTCCACGCTGTGCTCAAATTTAATCTGTGTCTAATAACAAGTTTTTAAAATTATATTGATTCAGCTAGAAGATAGAATCATCTCCAACAGGATATTTTCACAAAACAAAATAAATTATATAACTTCACCTGTCAAGCTCCACAGAGCAAAGGGCATGACCTGAACACCCACACTCACCCATGCACTACACAGGAAAGAGACTGGACTCCTTGCTCAATAAAACACCAATAATTACATCATCCAAAGTGGTTTTTTCTATGTTGAGTGTGTTTATAAATCCATGTAGTTGGAGAAAATACTTGTTCCAAAGTTTAGAAAAGCTATGTTTTCTGACAAAGTCTTTCAGCCTTTGCTTGCTGTGTCTGCTCTTTCTACCTTTCCACATCCAATAGCTTTTATTTCCATGTGGGCAGTACCATGCCAGGGGTGACTGTGAATATATTTGTGAAATGTATGCCTACTGTGGACATCATCCTATGTCTTCAGTCCTGCGTCTTTTGTAAAATCACCTCTTTGCCTTTATCCCAAGCATTTATTCCTGTGCTTCCCAGTGTGACAATTTCCACGTGAGCCTTTGGGGCTCATCTAAGGCCTTACCACTTGCACGTGTGGGTGCTTGCAGCTGCACAGAAGAAAGCCAGTTCTTTGTGCTTGTTCTATGGGGTTTATTTAAACCAAAAATACATTAAATTGTTAATTTAGGTTATTGCCTAAGTGAAAATGCATTCCATCCACAAAGTCACCAATATTATTTTCATTTAATTAAAAAAAGATTAAATTATTTTACTTGAAAGCATTATTTTCACATGGACAAGCCCATTCTCCCCACCCTAAAATTCTTCTTTTAATTGACACTGACACCAAAATGATCTCAGCATGTATTAGCTCAGCTAAAACAATGTGAAAAAATACTACAAATGTAACTGAAATATTTTGATTATGAGGCATAGATATTGAAGTGAAAACTGCAATACATGTATTCATGTTTAAAGACAATCTATTAGTGTCTTGGAAATCTTAAGAGATATTCAGAACTGCGCCTGAAAACTGAGCAAAACTTGATGTAAAGGACACCAATTTTTACAGGAGAATTTATGATAAATAGAGCATCTTGTAAGGCTTTTCATAAAGTCCCTTATCTTCAAAGGGCCCTCTTCCTCCTTTGTACTTTTGAAGAGAGAAAGTGATATAAAGCTCAGACAGTGATAGCATCCATTTCCCATAAAATTCTCACTGCGTTTACTGTCAGCTGAAGTGTTTCATTACCTCAGAACTAAATCGTGTTCAGCTGATGCCACATTCACTTTCCAAGACCACATGATAGATACTTGAATTTCTGCAGGCCACTCACTGACTCTTCTGATGCAGCTCAGGGGGGTGCAGATGCATTCATGTGAGTGTAAGAACATTTGGAGAGTGAAGCTCCTGTTGTCTTCCCCTCCTCTTCATCACCAACCTCTCCCCGTATTGCAGGGGGCTTTTGCTTTGCACAGCAGGTGAAAGTGGCTAGAAAACCCATGCGGAAACGCTTGTTCATAAAGCAGTATATGATAGGGTTCACACAGGCAGATGTGTAGGACAACAGGTGGATAAAGGAGATAGGGGCCCCTGAGAGACGCTGGTCTGCTGATGTGGTGTCAAACGCACGCCAGGCATTGACACTGAAGATGGGAGTCCAGCAAAGGAAAAACATAATCACTATCACCATCAACATGCGGATGACGAGTTTCTTGGCCATTAAGTTGGCAGAAGAACTGCTGCTTCTCACCCTGTCTATTTTGCTATGGCTAGTAGCAGAGAGCTGTTGCAACGGCATTTTCCTTTTTCTTTTGGTTTTGTTGAGGTAGCATCCATCTCCATCCTCATATTTGGTGCTGCAGGTACTTATTTTTCTTTCTGTACATATAAATTAGTGCTTAAATAGTTGGCAAAATATCTTTGAATAGTGATTCAAAATAAAAAACAAAGAATGGTGTCTAAGTCTAAATAAATAACATAATTCATGGCTGAACAACTGCTGCAAAGAAAGCACTGGCCTACTTCCGAGTCAGTCAGAAGCTGACTGCTTCTGCTTCAGCTGCTCTGCGTCCGCTATCTCTCAATATTCTCATGTTTTAACTCTATACAAATTGATGCAAAAGATGTAAGAATACCGTTTGCGCAAGTATTCACTGAAGACAGTTTTCAAAATTATATGTTTCTATCTTAATTTGACAATTTCTATTGTGGTGTTTATTGACAGAAATTGTCCTCATCCGTGGCCAGAAAAAAAAAATCTTGGGATTTCTAGAATAGGCAAATTAGAGATTTAATTTATCCTGCCCAGAGTATTTGCAAACAAGCCATAGGTGAGGAATTATTTGCTAGTGAATAATGGAAAAACTTCAATCAACAAATGCATCTGGCAGGTTCACTGGCCATAATAATCATTTTTGCAAATAGAAAATTTTGCTTTCAGTAGCTTCAAGATGACTGCTCATATCTTCAACTCTAACTTAAAAAAACCTCCAAACCTAAATGTATTGTTACCTCGTGAAGATTTTCGTTGGCTGGCATCAAATTTTATTCCTCTGTAGAGTTCCAAAGAAATTAGGCCATATGCAACCATCATTATAATCCCAGGTATAAGAAAGAGTATGAGTAGCAGGAAAGTGTACCTAAAGAATCAAAAGAAAAACTGAGAACAGGGAACAGCACAAAACCAGAAAAAACTCCTTTTTCTCTAGGTGAGAACTGGGTGGGGATTTCAAGATTTTTCTGAAATTTTTTCATGCTAATATGAAGCATCATTTTGACAGCTCTGGAAAGTAGAAGGTTTCCACCTCATTTCCTCCTTCTTCCCCCAGAATAGTACAGCAGGAACAAGGCTATTGCGGCTCCAAAACATCCATCACCCAACCTCTGTAGGCTCAGAGGAGATGAGCACTCCCACAGTGGTTAGAGGGGGCAGAAGGTCTCTCTGCGCATGAGTGGGGCTCCCTGCTGTCACCAGATGAGCATCAGATGCCCTGTAGCTTTCAATGATGTAAAAATTGCCTTGCAGAAGCCAAATGAGCAGCTGCTGATTCTCAAAGGAGTCCCTGGTACAGGCAGTCATCACTTCAGTGAATTGGGACTTGCCAGGGGTCGTGGCACACACAGGCAGGGACAGAGCAGCCACAACCTGGGCTTTCATCCCTGGGGCCGTGCAGAGCACCTGGGGAGGGATCCCAGGGCCAGCAGCCCCTTTGCTAAAGGAAGCAGCTTTTACTTGGTTGCACATCTGTTACTCTCCTAGGGAGCTTCTGTAATGTGATTACAAGCTGGGGAAATGTCTGTTTAAATGCATTCACGAGTCTATGTCTCTTCTGCAACCCGGGACTTCGGTCCAAACTCACTAATGCACCTGGTTATCTGCAAAGACATCACAGAGAACAGAATTTCACCCTGCACCCTCCCTCCTCATCTGAACTCACACTGCCAAATACCTGAGACTACCTAAAGCATTAATACAAATTTACTGTTTGTGGATACACCACACTGAAGTGGTGCATGCTTTAATTTTGTTCCCAATTCCAACTGACCTTTAGTATCCAAAAAAATCTTACATCTTCTCAGGGACAGTTAAAGTGTTTAGTCGTAGTGCAAGGACACAATGTCTAAGTAATATTGCTGCTTGACAGTGCTACTATTTACTTACTCTGCCTGGACATGTAGGACTTGGAGCACTGTCTCTCCCCTCATCTCCCTGCCCTGTAAGTGACCAAAAGGATTCAGTTCTCAAGAAGGGCATTTGCAACCTCTCCAAGTTTTCATATTCTACTTCTCTGCTCCAGAGGACCTTCAGACCAACAAATTAACAGGCAAGGCAGCACACAGAGGGGCACTTGTATGTGTCTGCATTTCTCAAAGATTAATCAAGGATTTCTCTGAAAACATTAAAGTTTATATAAAATGAGTGAAACAGTATTCCTACTTGAAGAGTGACAGGTGCTTTATTTACAGCAACAGTAGGGGCTTAGCATACCATAGTGTGAGTGAGAATCATTGCCATGTTGGGTATTATTCCTATGACAAGGGAAAAGTCACAGAAGTGTCAAAATGTAAGCAGCTTAAAAACATGGTGGTTTTTTGTTGGTTTTTTTTTTTTTTACTTCTTAAATAAGCATGATAGAAGTGTAAATGTTTGCTGAAGGTTAATACTTGATTTCCAATAGGCTTAATGCTACCATGAAATCCTGTTTTCCACCAGATAATTATGCATTTTCTAACAGTCAGTTATGTCTTACCAAGACTGCTGAATGACATCACTTGGCCAAAGGAGCCGACACATATTTGCTGTGGTGTTGTTATACTTGGTAAAAGGTACCAGTTTGCTGTAAATTGGGTATGGTGACATGATAGTAAAGGAAACACACCAGGTAGCAGCAATCACTTTCAAGGCATGAGATTTTGTCTGCCAGACCCTGGACTGCAGAGGTTTGCAAATGGCACTGTATCTCTCCAAAGATATGGCAACCAGGCTGAATGTAGATACACTCACAGAGACACCTGTATATATAAAGAATAAAGGTTTTAAAGGTTTATGTCATTTTCAAAGAGTCTTGTTAACTTTCTGTATACATATAGAAAATTAAAACCATAGGAAATTATTTATAAATATCATACTGATTAAGTCAGCGAAGAATGTGTGGGCAATGGGTCTGGGCCTCCAGACTGATATTCCTGCTCTGCTCTTCTCTAACTCCAGAAGTCCAAGAGAAACAATTCGTTGTGTCAAACCATGAAATTCTGATAACAGGGAAAGAAGACACTTTTCCTCCTAATTCTTCTCTTTGCTACTGTGGTTTATCCACTCCACTAATTGCACTGAAACTCAGACAAGCATTTGAAATCAGTGGGATTATGTTCTTAATTACACTTTTAACACAGAGGTTCATAGTCCCTCTTCTACTGCTTTAATTTTTTTAAGTGTCTTGCTTGACTGGTGATCCCATTTTCTCATTCAAGAGAATTAAATATGTTATCACTTTATTAATTAGATGCTAATAGAGTTACAAAGCAGGAGCAATGAAGTAATGAAGCAGAATCTTTGTCCTTTGAGTGCCCTTAATGTCTCCTGTTCATATATTATAAAATATAATGCAATGGTCTGTATTTCTGCCACTGAGGTGCCCCAGTTTATCACTGCAAGATTATAAATATATCTTCTTAAATTTGTCACAATTTTTTTTTTCAGTGAATGAGCTTTCCTTTAACAGTCTTTGTGAATGTTCTACTGTGGGTCAAAATATAAAATGTCAGTATCTTTACAGTTTGCTTTACTCAAATTATCTGTAGTTTAAACTAAGTCTTCCTACATCTAGAAATGAAAAATTGAGCATAGGTGATGCAATGGATGTCAGTGTCTGTTTGTCAGCTGAAGCTTCTGTTGACCTGAACTGCTAAGGGGAAATATCCACATTCTGACTCATAAAATAAAACACCTTCATAATGAAAAACTTCATGTTCAAAAATATTTCACTGGATTTTTTTTTTTATAAAGTAATTTACACAGTGTGGAATAAGAGAAAGATGACAACACTTCAGTAATATTTTATGGTATTTATGGCAGCAATTCATTATAATTGTTTAAACATGGCCTTTAGTTTTATTGGTTTTATCTACAAAAATATGTTGATTTCCCATTCGCACACTTGAGGTGTGTACTTTCACATTACATCAAAGTTCTCAAGGGCACGGGTTGAAAGGGGAGCTAAGGTTTCTGTAATTAACCAAGGGTCTCCCAAGGTAGTAAAAACTTTACATAATGTTAGCTTTTTTTTTCCCCCAAAAGAAACAAGCAAACAGACAGGAATTATTGAATGTGAGACAAAAATCACTTACACTGACATAATCCAGGCATTTTTAAACTCCTGGCTTCCCAGCCAAAAGGAGTACAGCAAGGCATATAAAAGTGATGCTTCTCAAAATCAGCCTTCAAAAGCTGTATCTGTATTTTGTGGTCTCCTGGTGAGCTCTGATCACACCTGGTCTGTTCTCAAAAAGTGCTTGCTCTAACTTCCAGCTCTGCAAATGACACCTACTTTGGCCTATTTTTTTTCATGTATCACTGCTACCAAAAATCTGTGGGCAGAATCTGCCCTTAGTGAGGACTGCACAACCCTGCTATTTCTGATGGGTGATCTGAACGCTGCTAATAACTCTGTCAGTGACAGGTAAGCAAGCGCATGTGACAGGCTCCTCATTAAAGTTTGATCATGCAATGTACTTCTCACTTAATGTGATCCAGCAAAACACTTCTGTATGTCGTTAAAATTAAGTGGATGCCTCTGTGTTTTGCTGGATAAGACTGAGGAAACCAGAACCATGAAGATTTGCATCACAAAGTTGTTTCTCTGTGATTTTTGGTGTCTCTTGAATGGCAGATGGAAACAGTCAGTTTTTTACTAGTCCTTAATGTTCTTCTCACCTATCTCATTAGTCAGTCTTCAAAATAAGTATAAGCTTCCAAGACTTACCCATGAAATAAGTGGCAGTTTTGCAAACAGCACTACCAAAAATAAAATCTTTCAGCAGGTTGGGAATGAGGGTGAATGGCATGCAGAAAAGGCAGAGCATCAGGTCGCTGACTGATAGTGACAGCAGAAATGTGTTTGTAACTGTTCTCATCCGCTTGTTTCTTATCAGCACTGTAATTACCAGCATGTTCCCCAAAACGCTGAGCAGAAATATCAAACAATACAGCAGAATCCGAATTACCTGATGCAAATCTGAAAATTGTCACAAGGAAAAGTCAGTTATGCAGTATAGAGCTCATAGACTAGTATTATATGTTTCATCTTTTATTCAAAAGGTAAAAGCCTTTCTCTATTCAGTTTTAATAAGGTTTATGTCTTTACACCAATGCAAAATCAGTGGAAGTGCTGAAATGCTTAAACTTATTCTGATCTACCTGAATTGCATAACGTTACAATACAATACAATGCACATCTGGAGAGCCAAATACAACTTCTTAAAAGCACGTTCTGCTCACACTACTTCATGTGCACCACTCACTCATCATGGGAGATCCTCCTTTATGCAGAAGTAAGAAACAATACAGCAGTCAAAAATATTTTAAAATATGGATATTTTTTTCAGCCTCAGAGTGCTATAATTTCATATTTAATCACTTTCATACACAGTATCAGATCAGATAACTTCATTATTATTGAATTGCTCAAAGAGTAAAAATCATGTTTCTCCAAGTCCTTAGCAGCTGTTTACATTTTGTGCCCAATAGTGGTACTGTTTTAGCTTTCCATTATAGCCAAATTTTGTTCTAGTTGAATTTTTAACTTGGAAAAACAACACATACTAAATTATTTCCTGCCTGTTTCTCATCCTTACTTATCAGCAAGCAGTTGATTTTGCACTCCCTCACAGAAAAAGCCTTGTGTAGCTGTTTCTTTCCATAGTATCTCTACTTTCAGATAGAACTAAAACTGTCTGAAAAAAATCTATTTTTCTATACATACCTTTAGAAGGATAAGGTGGATCAGACACACAGAAAAAAGTATCATTTTCCAAGATTATATCGCACAGGAAAGCAGTAATATTGGTACCATTCCCGAGGAAGCTAGCATCAACTATTTCCATTCTTCAGTATCCAAAGGTTATCTTTGATGAAGAAGAGGGCAGGTTTGTAACTATCTGCCCATTCTTTCAGTAAACAAACACATTTCTGAATGAAATGTTCAGGAGAAATACAAGAGAGGCAGTTGTGCAAGGAAGCTCTTCTAACTCTCTGTCAGGAGCACCCGGCACACAGAGTTCTGTTCAGGCTGAAGAAGATTTATTTCAGGGGCACACAAGGCAGTTCAGAAAAGCAAAGCATGCGTGCACAAACACGCTCACACATATGCACGCACATACACACACACACACACACACATCCCCTTCAGCAATTTTTTAGATCCACCCTCTTCTGTTACTGGACTACTGTTGGGATTATAAACAGGCTAGAAACAGATTTCAGTGTTAACCCCTTGCAAGATTGCTTCTACTCACATCTCTGCAATATTTCTCAGAGGGAGTCTGTTACGCCATGGCCAATAAATCACAGCCACTGAGTGATGAGAGTGATAAATCCTTCTCTCAACCAACAACATTTAAAATGGTAAGACTAGTTGAATAAAAGGGCAGAAAAGAGAAAAACATAGTGAAGATTTTGCATGCCTTACATGAAAATGATGCCTATCTTTGTATTTTTCAGAGCAGACTGAAGACTGGGTATGCTTAG
Source organism: Strix uralensis (assembly GCF_047716275.1). Taxonomy (NCBI): domain Eukaryota; kingdom Metazoa; phylum Chordata; class Aves; order Strigiformes; family Strigidae; genus Strix; species Strix uralensis. The sequence continues at coordinate 21,067,918 of NC_133975.1, forward strand.
AAAAACAAGAGCTGTTACATTTATCTCATTTGGTGAAGTGCTAACTTCATACAAAAGCACTGTATGTGCCTAATTCAAACCCCAGCAAGTCAGTAGAAAGACTCACTAATTTCAGTGTTCTGGATCAAACCTTATGAAAGTATGATATTAGAATTATCAGTTAATATAAACAGAAGCCTACATATTTTCTCAGTGCATGGACTTGTGTATGACTTGAATATAAACTTGATGAACTGATAAACTGTGGCACATTAGTTACGCATTAGTGTAAAACACAACAATCTTGATTGTTTAAAAGAAACCCTTTCTTCTGAGTTCTGCCTTTTGAATACATAAACACCATTCTCTCTGGTGTTTTTACAAAAGTCATGGGCTTTTAACTTCCAGTACACAGCTTGTTTATGGCCAAAAATGTAAACTAATATTATAAATGAGTCCCTGCTGTAACTCAAGGGAAAACAAATTTCGCATTTAAAATCTCTTTTAAGAGAGAGGTAGAGCAGTAACAGGTTCCTAATAACAAGTCTGGAGCCCTTAAAGTGGATATATACAGACTGGAAGGCCTGGATTTCTTTACCAATCTCGCCCACTTCACTTTATAGTGCCATTAATGGGAGTAGGTACATAGGAGAGTGGATTGAAAAGTTACATCTAAAATTCTAATTTCTAAATTATCTTTTCTTTAACAGATTAATTATATTTTTTCCATTTCTTTTACAGGTTTTTGCAGTTTTTAAAATCTGAGATAAAACAACTCAAAATGGTAAGCGGTGTATACAATGTGTAACTCTCAGCTGAAAAAAATATTCAGTCCAGCAGGACTCAATTCCAGTTTCAAAGGTGTAACATACTGCAGAATGACATGTTCTCATTTATTTTTCCACTCATGAATCTCAAAATGGGAGAAAATCATATTGAAGAAACAAAAGTTAAAATATGCTTCATTTCTGCAATGATTGAGCATTAAGATCGAACATTAGGTACCAATGTCTCTGAAACTAAATTTTCTCTTAGCTGCCTAACTGAGCTTTAAATTTTTAATATGTTTTCTATGCTTAAACTGATGGGTGTTCCTAATCAACCACTCTATTAAATGACAAGCGTCGCCCATTTAATTAAATCGAGAATTTTTTTGTTGTTTTAGTTATGAATTTATTTGTAATTATTTCAGTATTTCCTCAACTTTTTCTCTGACAATTTAAAATTACTATAATGTCCCAAACAGCTGAAATGGTAGCCAAGACAGGTGCTGATTTAGTAGTAGTAATGCACAGGAAAAGTAATGGATACTTTTTGGAAAGGACTACTGAACGTGGGTTGTTTTTTGCTCTTCTTCATAGATAACAGAAAGATGCAGAGTAGTCTAAGCTGCCCAAACTTTTGGTTAACAACTTCTCCTTCCTTTGTAAATTACTTTCCGTAGAAGAAAAATCAAGGGCAAACCAACTCAGACCAAACTTTGTAGCCTATGTCTGCCTTTCTAAGGTGTCCTTTACACTTGAGATACTGATCCTGCTTTCCATGTCCATAACGTGACTTACTTCAATGAAGTCTAAATTTTAGACTATTTTCTTTTGTCATAAAGTAGCATTCAATCTGAATGATTTTGAGCTTTAAGAAATGGTTGTGTATCAAAAGATATTATTCTTGATGTGGAAGAGATCTTTCTGGATTCCTGCCACCTTCTATTAGATCTGCATTAGAGAAATTATTTGATATGTTTTCAGCTACAGTTGTGTTGAATGGCTGATATTAGCAGTATTTTTATTTACTGTATTATTTATTTACCATAGATATGTTCCTATTTGGGGTTGGATTCTCTCTCAATTACTTTTTAGTTTACATTTTTTATACTGTACTTTTGGGGTGAGGGGTTAATTGATGGTGTTCTGATGAGTTACAGCTTGGTTATTCCTGTACCTTGAGGAAGCAACATTGCACTAAAGAGAAAGATTAATTTTTATTTATGTTGTCAAATATAGACTGAGACTGTGCACTCGTCATCACCTGTTGGGCTTCCAGACTTTCTAAACTGGATTGCATAGAGTCTTCCATGAAGTCTTCAGGACCTGGTTAAAACCAAGAGTAGAAACATAGTGAATGGAGATCTGGGGGAGACATAGTGATCAGGAGGGAAGACAAGATTAGGGGGATCATTGCAATCAAAAGAGATTACACTGGGGCTATTGCCTCTCACTGTATCGTGACAGTGAATTATCATTCTGAAGTTCACTTCTCTGTACTTGTCATGATTTTGTCATAGCTGAAGAACATCAGGTTGATTATTCATTCCTTGTAAACAAGTGGTTTTGTACTGTCCATGAGCATTGTGGCCCAGGTCTAAAATCTTTTCTGGTTATTCTACAGTCTTTCACAGATGCCAACAAGATGAACCAAGGATTTAAATAATGGCATATTGAGTTTTTGTGTTGTTTTTTCCTCTGTTCCTTTCCTAATAATTCCTGTAATCCTATTTGCCTTTTTTATGACTACTGAGAATTGAACTGATGTTTTCATGGAAGAACCTACTGCAAATTCAGTAGTCTCTTTCCTGCATAGTAATATCTAGTTTAGAGCTCTGTACATGAACAGTATACTGGTCATGAAAAATCATAATTGTTTTCTGCTTTGCAGTGATTTTTATTCTCCCATTTTATCAGAAAGAGCTTTCTGCAATTCTTCAAAGTCAGTTTTTGCTTCTCCTTTCCTTGCATGACTTAGCGAGCAGAAAAGTCTTTTACCTCACCCTTCTTCCCATTTTCTGGAGCATTTGTGAAAGAGATGAACTGTAGAAAAGCTTCCTGTGAGGCTCTATTCATAATTGTCTTTTACTCCTGCTTTTCATTCCTACTTTTTATTTTCAATCTTCTAATTGTGCTGTTCCCTGTTTCACTCCAGACCAATGGTCTACTTGTCCACGATGCTGAATTGCTCCCAAACTCCTGCTTCCATGATTCTCCTTCTGACAAGCAAATCCATGCCAACTTTGCTCCCTCGGCCCAGATGATAAGTCTTCCATGACTATCTGTGAACTTTGATTGCCATGTGTTAAATCATCCCAGGCTTTAGGAAGCTCCACCTAGAAAAGCAATGAAGAAACAAAACAAGTGATACAGCAGCTCAGTGATGTGGGTTGTGCACACAGCATGAGGGAACAATGTTTTAAGTTAAAGAAAGAAAACATGAAGCCTGAAGTATGCATGCAAGTCGTTGAAAAACTCAGCATGTAGTCTACTGAGTTAAGACCTTTACTGGCATTGCCATCACTGAATCACTCATGGCTCACTGGCTCTGTGTCCACATGATGTTCATGGATGCCAGGAAGTTGGCTTCCAAGTAATTGCCCCTGATTGACAGCCTAAGGAGAGAGTGCCTTTTTGACCTTTTTTATTTTTTTCTGGGGAGAGAAGGAAATCAGACCTTTCCACTCCACTTTCGCAAAGATAGCGCAGAGCCATGTTTGCATTGCAGCTCACTTTTTCTGGACGTGCAAATTCAGATGATATATGTCAAGCTTATTGTCCTGAATTACATGCGAGCAGGTGGCTTCATCCCTCGCCATTCACGTCTTCCCAATGGAAGCCCACTGGTGGTGGCAGTGTCAGTGTTAGGCTGTGCAGAAAAAAGCTTGCCATGCCCATGCCACATGAAAAAGGCTGAACTGTCAGAGAGGAGTGGGCTCTTGTGGAGGACTTGCCATAATGTTCTTCACCTCTGGAAGTCCTGGATGCAGCTGGTCATCAGTGGTACATACTACTGCATGGTCTCACTAACCCCCTTGCTCTCAGGGGGTGAGAGGCTGGCCAGGGCTGCAGGTCAGTACAACAATATAAAGCCAGTGCATGTCTCTCACATTGGTCTCAACTGTATGTGGGAAGGTATGAAGGACCAGCTTCCTCAGAACTGTAGGAGCCCCTCACCTAGCCCCATCCCAAGGGATGGGCCCACTACAGTGTCAAGACATGCTTCCTAAGCACACGCAAGAGGGCTGAAGCCAATGAGGCCAGCAGCCATTGCTGGAGGCTTCATGTAGTCAGCAGAAATGCAAAATGGGCCAAACTGCCTTGGATGCAGCCTGCTTTGTGAAGCCTCTCAGCATAGTCATGTACTGTGCAAATGAGTGGAGAGCATGGTGCTGGGAGGCACCATGTGGAGCATAGACATGAAGGGCTGAGGAATAAGTACTGAGCTGTGATTGACTACAGAAAGTACTAACTTCAACCAAAAGCAAGCACGGAACGAGTGAGGGAATGCTATCTCATGCAAATCCCAACAACTATGTAGTTACTGTTTAAAACAAACTGGATCATCTTGTTCACATACTCAGATCTCTAAATCTGCAAGGTGTATCTTTCCTCTACAAAATTTGTGCAGAACATGTGTCCAGAGATTTTTATCTGTTATTACCATCCCTACCAGTTTTCCTTTGTGGGTGCCAGGCTTACAGACTGTCTTGTAATTCCAAGGGTTTAGTTACCCTGGAGCCCTTTTTAAACATTGGCATCACATTTGCACCATTTTTTTTCTCTGACAGCAACACAGTTCTAAGCAATAGATTACACATCACGTTTAATAATTTTACTATTTCCTTTAGAAGTTCTGGATGAATACCATCTGGTCCTGGGCTGAGCTGGATTCAGTGTATGCTGGTTAAATTGCCAGACTAAATGAGTAAGAATTTGCTACGAACCCTTGACTCCCTTTCTGGAGTGGATTTCTGCATGAAACGTATTAAGATCAAAGACTTTTGTTTTTCTAGGCATTTTTTTGGCATAGATTTACTCAAATGTACAGCCAATAATCTTCATGTTTGGATAGTTCTGAGGTGCCTTTTTAACATCATTTCTCTCCCCTGCATTTAGCTAATTGCATGATAGATCACTCTCCATGCAGATCAGTATCATCTCATTGTCTCCCTGCAAGCTTTAAGAGAGAGAAAAAAAGGATGCCGTTTTAATGAAATGCTTGCTAATCACAGATGTAATTTTATTGTTTAGGAGAAACAAAAACCTCAATGTCTGTCCCACTTGAACTTAATCATGCATTATTTGGGATGTTGAAAGTTTTAGGCAAGAATTGCCTTTGAGTTGGCTGCTTTATTAACAACACTTGTTTATTAATAAAATTGGCCTTTGTAATTAAGAAATAATTTAGGTACCATAGTGTACCTGTGTAGATAGTTTAGAGAAAAGTATATACAAATATTTTTCCCCTGTATTTGAAGAAGAGGAGGCCTGCTAATCTATGATAACAAAAGAATCTGCCGTTTTAGGGCTTTTTTTTAAATTTTAGTCTTAATTCTTTTTTTTTTCCCTGTAAAGTCAAATACTGAACACACTGGCTTTGCAGCCAAAACAGTTGCTGTGTTCTGTCATTTCATGCTATGTGTATAATGCTTTTCTCATCCAAAACCGAACTACATCAATTTACAGTTGCCTCATTCTTTTTCCTGAAGAATAAGCGTCTGTTCTGTTTTTTCATTAACTTGACAAATATCTTTACTTAAATTTAAATAGAAACTCCACTTGTAAAATTATGAATTTGGAAAAGCTTATCTTTATCTTGTGTCAAACCTACAAATAATTTTGGGTTTGTTACCAGGTCTTTTTTGTCCTGGCAAATGAAATAAAATAAATGGATTAGAAGAAATATATATGGAAAGTCATGATCTACTTTTGTTTTCACTTGCCAGGGTTACGCTGGCATTAGGCCACTGATTCAGTGGAGTTACTCACACAGATAAATACAAACTGCAGGGAGATCTGGATTAGGCCACACTTTTAGAGAACACACAAAATTCTCAGGAACACGTTTATTATAAGCTTTTTCAAGGTGATCTAAGCTTGAGTCCTATCAGTGTCTCACAGTAACTGCAGTTAAGACCAGTTTATATCATACTCATCTGAACTCAATAACATAAGGATGAAATTTACTTCACAGCACCTTGTACCGTCAATGATTTCTGAAACAGCATTCACCAACCATAGAGGAGATCAAAGGCAAACAAGGTGCTCTTGCTGCCCCTGCAGTGCATCTCCAGTGGTCATGTATGACAGTGCTGTGGCATGTAGCTTAATAAATGTCTAGAACACTCCACAGGCCTTGATGGATGATACTCCAGCTGGACACAAGGTATCTTTTTACGGGGTGACCACTTTTCTTTCTTTTGAAGCGCCAGTTCATAGTATTTGAATTTCTTGGATGTTTGCAGTATCATCCATCTGACCTACCTGTGAGACACCTTACAGCTGGCCCTAATGCCTTCATGGGCATCCAGTCAGTCTGTCATACCATCTTCCTCAGAAGAGAGGAAATGAGGACTCCCAGGTGATGGCTGTGACTTTTGTACATTGTTCAAGGCTCACTGATGAACAGGAGGAATAAAGCATATTGTCTCTGTAAATCTTCAGGTCCAATTTTATAATCACGTTAAAGTTTCTGTGGGCTTTCTGGGTGAAAGAACAGCCAGAAATTCAGTTTCACTCCAGAGATCATGATGCAAGTGTTATATAAAGTTTAGGGAAAACCGCTTCAAGGAAGTATGAGTAAAAGGTCTGTCCAGTATAACATAAGATCACATAAAATTCCTTATGGCACCCTGTGACAGACAATAAGATACCATTAGTGAGGTCTGGGATGAATCATTATCCACTCATTCCTCCCACATGATTTATCGTGTATGTTGCGACTCATGTTGGCACTTCTCAGCCAATGTTGGCTTATCACTAGGCTCAGTTGCATCTCCCTCTCTCCATATCCCTAGCCCTCTAATTAATTGTTAAAATTGAGGGAAGAAGTTATAACAATGCTTGATGAACAACTGAAGCTAACCCTTTTCGTTTTTGTGGCTTATCTGATGCATAAGTGCTTATGACAAATTAATAGAAACACTTGGAAGAGGAACATAGATATTTTCAAAAGGTGCTTGTTTCTTTTGTAGGCTATACACTGGGTTGTACAGCCCTGTTTTTTTCTTCCCCCTGTGAATATATTCATTTGTCAGAACAAACAGGTCAGGGTTCAAGCTAGAGATGCAAGGAAATAGCCCTGTACACCCTTATGTTGGGGGTACTAAAACCACATGCCAACTTACCAGCATCAACACATGGCCCAAGAAGTCACTTTTTTTGGATTATCTTAACATTATCAGGTGTTGGTACCATTAATGGGCTTCTTTGAGCATATTTTTGCATACTAGATGAGCATCAGTCAAAGTCAAATTCTGTCACATGATTTAAGGTACCAGTTAACTGAGACTGTTTTCTGAGGTACAGTCATGATGTGGTTTGTAACAAACAGATAAAAGATCAGGGGCTGCCACCAGAAACAGCCCCCTTAGGTTATAATGTCAGCAACAAAATGGTATAACTGTTCTTGACACTACTCAACTCCTTAACAAAGCTCAAAACTGGAACAGACTGCTAAACAAATCCCTACCTGTAACAATCAAGAACAGTAGTCTTTAAGATTCCAGTTAAGTACATAGCAGTCACTATTTTACCACTAGAGATTTTCATTAGTAGATCTCACAGAAGTATATGAAAGAAGCTAATTAACTGCAGTCACTATGAGTTTCAATTTAAAGTTGAAAAAAATGAAGCACAGGAAAGTGAAATATTTGGCACAGGTCACTCAGTGGGCTGGTGGAAGAGTCAGGAAAAGGAAGGCAGTCTCTTCAGACTTGGTCCAGTGTTATATTTGTCAGAGAGCTCTGCTCTCAAAAGAAGCCATGCAATACTCATGACATAAAGATCAAATAGATTTCTGCAGAATTAGATAAAGAGATGTTAGTTTCACATCACCAACTAAGTCATTAAGGGACTGGCTGTGCAGTTTGTAGGGAGGAAATAGAGAAAGTCAGCTGATGTATTATTGAGTGAATTGGTACCAGCATGTCTGAAGTCAGGGCTTCAATTTAAGATTTCAAAGTTTACGTATCATATGTACGGAGAGAAGTTACTTTGTGTTTCATGACATCTGATCCGGCATCTACATTTTTGGAGGAGTATCAGTTTCTGTAACAGATGATAAATACCTTTAAGGTAATACTATTGAAATTTGTTCATTGACATCTGAGTTCCCAAGAATCACATAATCCTTGGTTTAAGGGAGCCTAAGCTATGGGTAGCAAGAGGAGTATTGTCTCTATTAGAAAAATACTGAAAATTACACTTACAGAAGAAGAATTCATTTAATCAGCACAGTAATTCTTGAAAACTTCAGCTTTTATAGAAATCATAAAATTTCTATGAATAGCAGTGTTTGGATTTGACATAAATTTGGACAGGTCTGCACAAGAAATTGAACATACAATTTGCTTAAATTTTGACAAATTTTCTATTATTCAGTAGCTAAAGAAGGGTACGTAGCCTTACTTCTTTCAAAGTATCTAACTGGCTAAGTCTCCTACTAACAACTGAATTCTGAGTATGAATTTTAGTCATTTGAGACAATTCAGATGATGAAGTGAGGGTAAAGAATATGAAAAAGAGAACAGGAAATAAAGTATTTGCAGTAGGGTATCTAGTTATGAAATAGCTACCCAGAGCTATTTCTAAATCCAGAGCTATATCTAAAAATTTTAGGAGAGATCTATTGCAAAATGCCTCTCCTTTAGAAGACCTTTCTATCATTACTGCTGGTGCAACACAGACAGCTACTATTGTCTATAAATGCCTACCAGCAATCCTCACAAAGAAATAATACTCCCTCCCTGAAAGCACTTAATCCAAATAGGATTTTGATCTAATAAAAAGAAAAGCAAAAGATTGTTTAGAATTTCACTGGTTTTCCATTGTCATGATTTTGCATGGAAGGATACTCAGACAGTGAGATGATGGGTTGTTCCCTTGAAGTTCTGGGGCTCCTACAATGAAAGTAAGATTTTAAGTTAGGCTCATGGCTATGTATTTCACTGTACACAATTAAGTATTTCATTGTTTGACTCTTGTTCTTTTACTGTGACAATCTCCAGGCCAGTTTTTTCAGTTAACTGGAACTCTGCTACCTGACAGTTTGGACTAATTATTGAACCAAGTAAGATGAGGTACAGGGAGACCTTTGGGAGCAAAGACAGTTTACCCCAGCTGAAGTTCTGTTCTAGGTCTTCATTTCTAGAATGTTTATCTTTATTTGTAAACTAGCCAAATTATCTTTGCATTTTGGACTTCTTTGAGAGGTATAATGCTGTCCAATAACTGGATGTAGAAAGCTGTCAGCCATAATTTTTTGAGAAACTGAGAAAGGTGGGTCAAGCCTATAGCTAGAGCAAATACTCCGATTTATTTCAACTATTTTGCTAAGCTGTCCTGGGAGTATTTGATAGTATTTCCATACAGAGTGACTTCAGAACATTATTCAAACAGTGAAACACTGACAATAGTAATTTCCAGAGTTTCAGCACAGATGGGCTGTTAAAGGATAGTATTATTTGCCTTACTTGCCATGCTTTTGTCTATATAATGCTTAAGAAAACACACTCCAAGGAACAATTGCCATAGTTAGTTTGGACTATTTGCCCATGTTTATACAATATTACATTGTGCAGGGAGTTAATGTGACTGAAAGCATGAAAGTTTTAAATTCATTTTCATTGTTAAGCCTTTGCTTACATTACAAAACTGTTTTAAAGCTGCCAAGGAGAATACTCAACTCTCAAAAGAAAGGAGAAATAAAAGTCCAAGGACAAATTTTGCTCTGAATTCTCTACACTCACTTTTTAATACATCCAGACTCAGGATGCTATGGTATCCCTAGATATTCTGAGGCTTATAAATCAGACAAACATATCAGAAGTTGGATCTTTGGGATGTAATGTAAACAGAAAAGTTATACAATACACTGCCAATTTTGCTTTAACAAACATTTGAAAATTTGTAACTAACGTGGATGATTTCTTTTAATAAATTTTTTGTGGGCCTGAAGTCATTATCTTACATTTGCAATTTCATGCATAATGGTTTGGCCCTTTCTGTAGTCAACTGCACTGGTGTTAAGCATACTTTGCACAGACAAAGCAGTGCAAAACAGTCACAGATCATATGAATTGTGGCTACTGTGCCACTTCTCGGATACCTTATTTCTTCCCAGTGTTCTCCTTTTATTCTAATGTATTCATTTTGCAATCCTGCAATGTGGCAAAAATTAGTAAATTGAAGTAGGAAAGGTATTTCTGATGAGATCATGATAAAAGATAAGTCACAGTTAGTATTTTATTGTTACATGCTTTGCTTATTGAAGTTGCTGGAGCAAGTAAAAGGTTTTCAAAATATTTTAAGCGATATACTAGTGAAATGCTCCCACTACTCTCACTCACTCTGCTTTTAAACCCAGCAGTACCAGAAGTGTAATCTTGCTTAAACTATAATCTTACAGTCATCTTATCTCTTTTAATTTAATTTACATTTCAGTTAGAAAGCCAGAAGTGTCAGCTGCAATTTTATACTTTGTAAAGACAGACCTCCCCAAAGTCTTCACTTAATTCTTAATGACTGCTCATAAAAGTTGTTATTAGAAGTCAAATGCGAATTCTCTGGCAAAATAAAAAGTAAAGCACTATTTATTTCATCAGCTATTAAACTGAGTCATTTTATACTGGGATATCTTGTTCACAAGACCTTATACAGACAAGGCTGGAAATTTAAAATTGGATTCTGTGGGAAATATTAAAATAAATTCAAAAATATCAGATCATAACCATCGAGAAAGAATTACAAAAACCCTACAAGAGTTTCTAGACCCTCTTCATTTATTCTTCACTTTTGAATCTTCTATTTGGAAATGTAACAAATAAGGAAACCAATCAGCCTACTAATCTTTCATATTAAAATAAAATTAGAAAAATCATAGAATCTTAGAATAGCAGGTTGGAAGGGACCTCAGGTCCATCTGGTCCAACCTTTCTTGGCAAGAGCACTGTCTAGACGAGATGGCCCAGCACCCTGTCCAGCCAAATGTTAAAAAGTGTCCAATGTTGGGGAATCCACCACTTCCCCAGGGAGATTATTCCAATGGCTGACTGTCCTCATTGTGAAAAATTTTCCTCTTGTGTCCAATCGGAATCTCCACAGGAATAACTTGTACCCATTACCCCTCCTCTTTTCCATCTGACTCCTTGTAAAAAGGGAATCACAATCTTCTCTGTAGCCACCACCCTTTAAATACTGGAACACAGTGATAAGGTCTCCCCTAAGCCTTCTCTTCTCAAAGCTGAACAAACCCAGTTCTCTCACCCTTTCCTCCTATGACAGGCTTCCCAGTACCTTCATCATCTTTGTGGCCCTTCTCTGGACCCTCTCCAGCCTGACCACATTTTTTTTGTATAGCAGGGACCAAAACTGAACACAGTATTCCAGCTGTGGCCTGACAAGCACTGAGTAGAGTGGGATAATGACTTCTTTATCTCTGCTGGTGATGCCCTTGTTGATGCAACCCAGCATGCTGTTGGCTTGCTTTGCCGCTGCAGCACACTGGTCACTCCTATTGAGCTTGTTGTCCACCAGGAGCCCCAGGTCCCTTTCCACAGAGGTGCTCCCCAGCCAGGTAGATCCCAGCCTGTGCTGCACTCCTGAATTATGTTTCCCAGGTGCAAGACCTTACACTTGGCCTTGTTGAACTTCATAAGGTTCTTGTCAGCCCACTCTTCCAGCCTAACCAGGTCTTCCTGCAGGGTGGCTCTCCCTTCCAAAGTGTCCACTTCCCCACTCAGTTTGGTATCATCAGCAAACTTCATCAGGGTACACTTGATCCCATCATCCAGATCACTTATGAAGATACTAAACAGCACTGGGCTCAATATTGATCCCTGGGGGACCCCACTTGTGACAGGTTGCCAGTTTGAAAAAGAGTTATTTACCACAACCAATCTAAAAAGGATTAATCCACTTTAATTGTCATAAAATCTTAATCAGAAGAATAAAAAATGCCCAGGAGATATCCTTGTTCTGCCACTGAAGTTTACAGTTCTTCTTAATGATTAAGAAAGCCATTATTTAGACACTAAATCATGTATTCAGGGTGGCTTGCTGGTTGCTGGACACACACTGACATGACTCTAATAAACTGTATATATTCCAGGCAGGGAACAAAAGTATAACAGACTACTTTAAAACATTTATTACATTTTCCACAGAAGACAAATTCCGTTACCGCAATAATTAGGATATGGTATCAAGAAGTTATGTTAGTGCAGTAATGCTCAATACTGTATAATAGATAAATAGAAAAACAGAGTTTTTGATATTTTTAAATAGGAGATATAAAACTCCACCACATATTTTTTAGATATTTTGAAAAAGGGAATACTTCCTGTCACAGATGAAACCCAAGTTCTTCTTGTATTTACATCACATAGCCTCACTGAAATCAATAGGTTTGAAAAGAACACAGAATCTCACCGTAGCATACCTATGTACTGATAAACTCTGACCTGGAGATGTTAACGAAGAATCTCATGAGACAGTTCTTTTTATGGCATTTCTTGCTTACAGACCAACTGGTTAAAGTTTGTAGGACCCTTAAAAGTGGCTAAACTAATTTGTTACATGTGTACTGGGAAAATGTTTGATCATGAATGCTGAATCATGTCTTTTAAAAGGTTTGGATATGTACAATAGTTGTGTAAATTTCCGAGCAGACTTGCTGATAGGTGAATATACAATTCAAAATTAAGATATAAAATATATGCCATGTATGAAGTGCATAAACTACTCAGCATATAAACTGTATTTGTGATTCAACATGTATTTTTCTTCAAAATGGATCTAGATCAATAGACTCCATTTCTGTTTAAGCCCAAGAAATCCTACATCTGTAATTATATCTTAATATATGGTCAATGTACACATGGGATTTTATGAACCAAAAGATACAGAATGTTACTTCTAAAGCCCATGTCACTTGATTAATAACAAAACACATGAAAAATGGACTAAATATAATAACACTAGAAAAATTAGGGACTTTGTGCATGTTAGTTGTTTTACATACCTGATAACTCACAGTTGCTGCTATAACCCAGCAATGCTATTAAAAAGTACCAGTAATAGATATTATGACCTGAGATACACGATCCTCTCTAGGGAGGCTTATACCTATCTAAAGCCAAGGTCTGGTAGGAAATTACCTAAAATCAAGAACTGAAGCAACGTGAAACTCCTAAAACTAGACTGATAATCCTTGATGTCATTGGTAGTCAAAGTCTAGCTCTCAAGTTCAGCCACGTATTAGATAAAATATATTACTTCTCATGAACAATAGTCTGCAATAAGAGATGTTTTCTGCCCTGATAAGTGAAGATACATCATCTAAGCTTCTTACATTCTTCAGATTGCATCAGTGGTATTTGGGTAAAAAAATCTCATTACTCAACAGGAACTGATTATTTTAAATAAAGGATTGAAATTTGTCAAAATATACATTGTCACTTTTTGGGCAGTAATTTCAGTAAAGCTTGAAACTGATGAGGCTGAGTCACTGACAGAAATTTCTTTTTTGTCACACTTCTCTGTTATCAGCGCCAAGCAATACATTGTGGTTCTGACTGCACAAGGAAACCAGTGGATGTTATAAAGGTGAGCTTGCAGGATTGGCCCATAACGGAGATTAAAGTTTAATATACATTAGTCTAATATAAAGAGTGAGCACACTGAGCAAAGGACTGAATATGATGTTCTGTGAAAGAACCTGCTTGGATGAGAAATCCAGGGAGTAGCTGTTTGAACCTGACACTTTAGTTCACAAGTGAAGTTCTGCTGACAGTTTGAGATGGAAGACTGGGGTTATGGGTTGTAAACACTCATGAGTTAAAATGGTTCCAAGTGGAGAAAGAAGAAATGAAGGCCTGGACAGGAGTAGCTTTCTAGATGAAAAAAATCCAAAACAATAATAGAAGAATCCAGTTCACCTGAAGGGATAAAAATGCCCTGTTACTCTGTCTGAAGGAAAGCAAATTTGGAGGGCTTTGGAGGTGGGGAGGATGTGTGTGGTTTGAGTTTGGGTTTTTTTTCTTTTAATGTCTTATCCTTTTGTTTTGGTAGCAAAAATGCTGTTGGGTTATTTTGGGGTGTTTTGGTTTTGTTTTTGTTTTTTTTTTAAACCCGAGTTTCTGTGGCACTTGACTGATCTGTCTGGGACACAGCCATCCTTACATGTGACCCAGTCTGTCATTAGAGTTTGCACATGTCCTCATTCTCCTGGAAGTGTCTCATGTAGCACAAAAAAAGGGAACAGCTTGGAGATCTACACAATATTTATGATACATTATCAGGGTGAATGCAATATGTAGCCCTCCCTGCACAGCATTAACCCCCTATTACTCAGGGTGTCAAGGAAAGGTAAGTGGCTTATCTACAATAGTAAGTGGCAATGATTGCATGCTTAGTCCTATTCTGCACCATACCTTGTTTCCTTACCCTGCCAGCACTGACTGCATGAATGCGCTTACCCTCAGCACAGGTAAAGGGGCAGTGTCTCCCTTCCCATCCCTCTGCACTCCTGTTCCCCAGCAGAGAAAGCAGCCCTAAGAGGAGACTTCATGACTTGGCATTCCTAGCAGCAAAAGAATGAAAGATGAAGGTGAGATCAGGGCACCATAAGTGTTGTGAATTGCTTAGGGGAAGAGCGTCTTGGGAGCAGCTGACTGAAAGTGCTGGGGCTGGGATTTTGGAATTGGGACTGCTGGAACTTTATTGACACTGCTGGGATTTTGTTGACTTCTCTCAGCCATTACTCTGTCATATAAGGCAGCTGCCTCCTTTGGTGATACCTGCAGACAGCCCTGGTTTTTATTAGGTCAGCTAACATAGTTGTATAGAAAAAGACAAGCTTCCAGGCACTCAGTGCATCCTTTGGATGTTTTTCCTTTTTACTGACTGCATTTACATTCCAGGAAATAAACTGGTATTCAGAATCATTTGGAAGCATTAAAGTGTATTTTGTCTCATGTGGCCTTAAATATGACAGTATGATTTATCTGTTGCTTCATATCCTCTCCTCTTCTCAACCAAAAACCCACCAGGGGAAAGAGGGAGAGAATATGGGTGAAACACTTCAGATACTGACTATGTAATTTTTACTTTCCCTTGCCAAATTCTTGATGCTTTCCAGACCTGCAGTGGCAGATAAATAAAAGACACTTGGGATACCAGTATCAGGTACAGCTAACTGCAGTAACTTGACACAAAAGACAGTAAAGAAAGGTATAACACTGTAGAGCACTGCAGCTGTAAATGGAGGTGGAATACAATGGGGAAGAAAGAAGTGTTCAAAGGTGTAGGACTGAGACAAAGAGAGGGAAAGACCACAACAACAACAAAAAAAAAAGACAAAACAGAAAAACAATGATGCCTACACCACTCCTTCTGATAAAACCAGCAAGCTACCTGTGGTATGTGGTACTGGACATCATAACACCACTCTACGCTGACTGTACTGCAGTTGCTTACTTGCAATTTAAAAGTAAATCATGATGAAAAAGCAGTAATTGTCAAACACTTATCACATGAACCAAGTTAAACCAGTCACGTGATACCAGGGGGACAGGCTAAAGAGTTGGTTGGGATTTCTGCCAATGCCTGTTATTTAAGTGATATTTTTTAACAATGATCCTGTATTTCTCAAGCTGCTATGCAGTAAGCTCCTTGTAAGGAAACAAAAAAGAGGCATGCACTTGAGCATGAGATTTCTTAACTGGATATGGTAAGGATACACAAGAAGCTGTTAACAGCCCTCAGTGAGATTCTGTGAAGATTATCTCTTTATATCGCTTTGCTTTTTAGCTTTGACTGGCATTTACAAGAAGTTTTCCTACCCATATTGGACATGTAACTGACCAAAGAGAAATCCAGTGCATAGGAGGAAGGAAACCAGACTGGAAATAGCCTAGAAAAACAGCCTAGAAGAGTGACAGATGCGCACATGCAGAGGGTAACAAACAAAGGCAGATTTGGAGCAGAGGTAGTCAACTGAAGGAAATTCCTCATCCACAGCTGACAGTAGCTTTTTCTCCTGTTTTGTTGACCTATAGATATAAGGATGTCTTTTTCACACCTGCAAAGTCTTATGCATTGCACATAAAATTCACCTGATGTATCATTTCCCCATACTCCCCAGAAGTAGGGGAACTCAGACTTTTAACCAGCAAGGTGTGGTAGCTTCTGTGCGGCTCCACCACCAGTCATCTGGCTGAATGTGGTGCCTGCAGATCACAGCATGGGAAACAGCCAGACACTATGCTGTGCTACCAGTTGGAATGTACCCAACCTCTGAGACCCCACATATCAAGCAGTCTTGATAAATAACACACTTACCAAATGCAATGTAAGATTGCCATCTCTGTGGCAGTCCACAGGTTCTCTCAAAAACTGGAAAAGAAAACGCTGCTGAGGATAGTGCCAGGCAAGGCGGGAGGGCTTCCTCTCACACTTGCAGATGCAATGTAAAACCCTGGATTTACAGGCATTGAGCTGTGGAGCTTAGTGGCACGCCCTGGTTTTCTGCATGTGCTTGTAAAGTTCCTACACAAACAAATAATTCTCCTCAATTAAAAAAAAAAAAAAAACCAAAACCACAAAACCCAAGGAAAGCTACTGCCTTCATGTGAACTCTTTGCAGAATTTTATTATGAACTAGCACAAAAAGCTATTACACTTTGTATGCTTGTTCAGTTGGGAATGTAGGAAAATATTTAATTAACTCCCAATACACAGAGAAAAAAATGTGCTCACTCTTTCCCCTTAACATACGCATGTAAGTGCAGAACTGACAGAAAACTTGATGTAAATCAGAATAGACATTCAAGACATTTGTAGACAACTAGGCATCTGATATCCCCATGCTCTTCATGAACTGAGAAGCGAGCTCTCCTCAGTGTTTTGATTTACCATAAGTGACTTTTTCAGGTTTCTCTACAGCTGGTTAAATAATTTTTATGTTGATCTTCTATTACTATTCTTTAAACTTTATTTTACCCAGAAATGCTCACAGATAAGTCAAAAGAGGTTGCAGACAGATGAGTACAGGTGCATTTTTATACCCATTATATCTAGTTGTTTTGTCTAGCAAGGTAACTGATGACATCTATCTTCATTTCCTCACATCTACGTCACTCACAGCAGTGAAAAATTTACAACTTGACATTTCAGAATCTTGAAACATTCTTTGTTTTACAGGGGTATGGCCATCCTCAGAGCTGAAAAGGGTGTAAAGTTTGGCTTTGGAGGTCAATGATCAGCTTTCCCATGTTACCTCCTTGAACTCTCGTAGCTTATTTATTAATTATTCTGGGATTTCCAAAATTAATATTTTGGCTTAGTAAATTAATTTATTAAGTGAGAATTTGATTACATGGTCCTGTTACTGACGGACACAGGAATAAGTTTTCTGAGAAGGACTAAGTGGATGAGAGTTCCTTGCATTTACATCACCCAATGAGATGTACGTAGTGCCACACAGCTGCGCTGCTT
Source organism: Strix uralensis (assembly GCF_047716275.1). Classification (NCBI taxonomy): domain Eukaryota; kingdom Metazoa; phylum Chordata; class Aves; order Strigiformes; family Strigidae; genus Strix; species Strix uralensis. The sequence goes on from NC_133975.1 coordinate 21,085,380, forward strand.
AAGTGAGGGCTGTGTCAGCCCCTGGTACTGAGCCTGAATTAATAATGCTTCACCATGCTGAGCAGACAGGGCTAAAGTATTCAAGAGCACAATAAAACTTCAGCTGAGTACAGGTCAACTAGTATTCCTCAAGAAGCACACAGAAAGGGGCCTTGGGGATGAATTTGCTCTTCACACTGAAAGGGAATGAAAGGGCTCAAACAAATGAATTTCTAACAATTATTAAGACTAAACTGTGATGTGATGTATGAAAGCTTTGCTTGTGCTTTGCTTAATTTGTTTCAAAGCTTTGCTTGTGTTTTGCTTCATTTGTTTCTCAAGGACTCCTAATTTCTCAAGTCTTTCCTTGGGTCTCTTTGTCTATTTAGGTAAGATTAAAACGCTCGTTAGGCTCCCTATGTAAATCACTGATAGCAGACTCAAGTCCTTCAGGGGACACTTGGGCAACGCATAGAATGAGATAAGGGGGGCTCTAACAAAGAGATTCAGAGACCCTATTATAGAAAAAATTATTTTGCTGATTTAGGAGGGAGACACCTGGACTTTACTTCACAGCACACACTCTGGAAAGAGGGTCAACTAGTGAACACCATGAAGAAGACTACTTACTTCCTCCCTTGACCACTGCAGACCCTCACCCTATTTTCACTACGCATGCTTGGGCTATGTAAATGAATTCCAGGAACTCATTATCATAAGACACCCCTTTCTAGGAAATCTAATGAATATGTATAATTTGTGTGTATGTAAACTGATGTCCCTTGCTAATTCTTGGGAGCCCTTTGGAGAATCACCAGGGTGACCCCAGCGCTGCCAATAAAAGAATACCTGCTTAACAGTTAGATTGGATTCTGACTGTTAATTTCTTTGTTTCAACACCTTCTGGATGTGGTACCTCAGGCCCTAAAAAGCAGCTTTTAAATGTGTCTCTCAAGCTTTAATGATATGAATCCCACTACCTCATACTAATGTGAAGCCACTTAAACCGCAGCTAAGGATGTTTTTAAGCTAATCTTTCTGACTGCTCTGAAGTGGGTTTGAAGCCCTTTCACTGTCAGCTCTAGCTGAGAAGCAATTCAAGAAAATGATGCCTCGTAGCTATTGACTGCAGCGGCCCAACTGAGGTGCAATAGCTGGCTGTAAGAGAAAGCTTAGTCCTTTCCAAGGCAAGGCCAACCAGGTAAGTAATGATGATGTAAGGTACTACTTAACTCATTAGTGAGACAGACCTGGAATGCTCATAGCCAGTTACAGTCCTGCCAGGTGGCAACTAGCAGTGACAGCAGCTACAAACGCCTTAATGGGCTGCTGTCCTAAACCTGCCTCTGCTAGGCGAGCACTGGCACACGCACGTAGGGCTGAAGCAGTCCCCCAGGCTGTGGGCACGAGGACACAGAAGCAAAGGGCAGAGCTAGCAGGCCGGGCACATTTGGATGTCTCCAACACCGGCACGGCCAGGTGCTGGCACTCAGGCTGCGTGGCCAAAGCCCACACGTAGGCTTTCCTTACACGTGTTTCTGACTTCCTTTCTCGCAGTGATACATTAGAAACGTTTATTTAGGAAATAGAAGCGGCACATGAGCTTCAGGTAACCACTATGCAGCCCAAGGTAAGTGCGGCCTGTGGGCTGGAGGAGGCCTGCCAGGCGCCTGGGGAGAGGCAGCAGCTGAAGGCACCACCCGGCTCTGGGGGCAGTGTGGGGCCTCCTGGGTTCCCCTCGGGCCGCGGGGCTCTGCGCCGCACCGGGCACGCTGTCCCGCTCGAGTCACCGTCGGCGCGGGGAACCTTTCTGTGAGGCGCCACTTTCCACCCGGACGCAGCCATGGGGACCCGCCCCGCTCCCGCAGTTGCCTGGTAACGCCGGTTACCGAGGCGGGGTGCGCGGCCAAAGCCGTCCGGTGCGGCAGCGCGCTGGCGGGCAGGGGTGCTGCGATGCTGGACCCGGACAGCGGGCTCTCCCTCACCATAGCGCGGATCGTGCAGCGGCTGAAGGGCTCCAGCCTACACTCCCAACTGGAGAGACAGGCCCGGGTGAGCCCCGTTCGGGCGCTGTGCCCCTAGGCCCACCTCCCTTTCCCGCTGTCCCCCCCCCCGCCCCCGGCGCTTTGTTGCCGGCCCTCGCCCCTGGCCCGGCCCGTGCGGCCTCCGCCGGGGCAGGGGGCCCGGGGCCTGGCCTGGCCTGGCCTCCCTTCTCTTCTCTTCTCTTCTCTTCCCCTCCCTCCCTCCCTGACGGGGCCGGAGAGCGGTCTGGTTGGTTTCTAGACCTGTATTTATAGTTTATTCTCTTGGAATTTAAGGGTTTCGCAGTGAATATGAAGCCTATCCTGTTGAAATCTCAGTGCTTCAAATAGTTTCTAAAATGAATCACTTTGTCTTTTAATCTCTAATTTGGAAAGCTTTAAATACCGCCTTCCCTGCCCCGCCCCCGAGTGCCCCTGAGAAAATTAGAATGGTTGAAAGAAGTGAAAATGAAAAACGCACATGACACGACATTTTTGTAGCTGGGAAAACAGTTGCGTTTTTGTGTTTAGTAATTTACCTGCACTTGAAACCAGATTATCGTATTTCAGCCGAACTTTATTTAGGATGTTTCAAATTAGAATTGTGTCAGTTTTCATGACCATAATAACAGAATAGCTGTGCTATAGCGATTATTGTGCATTACTGAAATATTTTGGGTTAGGTTTTATAAAATCTTGGGGTTTATTTATTTTTTTTGCAAACAGTGCTTAAAATTGTACAAATTTGTTCTAGGATAGAATATTAGTTTTGTTGGGTTTTTAAATGAAACATGATTTCCTTCTCTGAATATCCCTGAAGCCTTCTATAGCAGGTGACATCACTGCGTACCTTTTCTGGTTTTTTGTTTTTAAATTTGCTGATTTGGTTTCTAAATGCTTTTTTAAATGTATGTCTCCTTTGCTCCTGTTGGCTGAATGCTCTCTAAATATGTGAGTAAGCAAATGTGCATGACTTGAAGGGGACTGCAATTATAAAAGAGTATAGATGTTGGGTTCTGCTAAGTGTTGGGGATCCCAAATAGGTAGCCTGATATGAGGTGTGGAGAGTCAAGTTCAAGACCTTGTCCTCAATAGAGGAAGAGAACAGGACCCTTTTGACAACTTACTGATTATAATAAAACCTGTATGTACTCATGTCTGCATTCATTCTTTTGTCTCTGTCTCCTGTGAGGCCTGATTTCAGTCATTTGATACTTTGCATGTTTTTTTGAAACACGAGGAAGCTTGGTGTCGTCAGGACTTGGCAAGGTGTTTAAATGCTGCTGGTGTATGGCTATTTTGTACAGCCATTTTGTACACGTGGACACTCTGAGGACCTTAGCAGTGCCCTTCCATGGTGGTGTTTGATGTCTGAAAGGGCAGTTAAATGCCTAAATCCCTCCCTGACCCTATGGCATATCAATTTTCTCAATACAAATGGAAACTCTGCATAATCAAAGCTTAAAGGTAACCTATAAAACAGTGTAATGACCACAGCCAAATCTGTCATGTTAGCTTTGCAGAACACTGTTTTACAAATTTCTTGGAGAAGAAAAAAGATGTGTATATATAGGTCAGAAGATTATTCTAGTCTATATGAAGTGCTAAGAGGAAAGAAAATAAACAGGGTAACACATATCCATGTTGATTCTTAGAGTAGGTATTTGAAGCATTTGTAATAGAGCTATAGTTCGGTGTAGTGATCTGAAAGACTGGCAAGTTTTTAGATATATCAACTACAGGATTTCTCAATGTAAAGAGTCATCTTTTGGAGCTTGTAGTTTAAATTAATAGGGCCAAATAATAGTTTAATAGGACCCTGTTTGTCAGGAATTTGTATGATATTCTCCTTGATCTTGAATTTTTTTTATTGACCTTGCATGCATTTACGTTCTTTCATGTACAGTATAGACTTGTTTTATTTATAATGCTCATATAGTCATATTAGGGCCTTTGCAACTGCATGGTATAGCAATATCAGTGAGTTCCTTATCTTTGTCCATCCCTCAGCAGCAGTACAGAATTGTGGAGGTTTAGGAATTTTGCTGGTCTCTGTATTAAATTAATGCTTGATTTCGCTCCCATTACATGAGGTATTTCTGAAGTTACATTACCAAATATGAAGTCTTTGCTATTGCTATGCATCATACCTGAACTCCCGTTTATTGATAGGACATGGTAGGTTTTTTGTCTGCTGCTTAACAGTCAGTTTCTGAACAATGCTTAGTCTTCACTGCTTGCAGTATTGATCTCTAGGTGTTCCTTTTTTATATGATTTTTAAGTTATTTTTTGGGAAGTATACTGTATTTTGAGAAATCTGTTGAAGCAATGCATCAGAATAAAACTTACTGTTTTGGATATTTATACTACAGTTATATTTTACCTTTACAAAGATCAATGTTTATATGTCAGTGTAGAAACTGACATTGCTGATACTCCTTTCTCAAAAATATTTATGATCTCTGAAAGCATGAGAGTCAGAATGGATTGTAAGGTCCATTATAATACTGTGAAATTTTTGAGAGGTCATGCAGTCTCACAAACAGTATTTTAACTATTAACGAAAACTCTGTTTTGTAAATTCATCTCTTCTTTTAACGTCTAGGAAGGAGAGCTCAAAATGAACAGTTTCTTTCACCAGTTGATAGAATTTGGGGTAAAACACAATATCCTGATGTTATTTGTGATGGGTGATAGAGTGGCCCTGTGGTTATGACTGATCACACCAGCACTATGCTTGGCTGTCACTGAGAGCCTGAGCTAGTGTCAAGGACTGTGATACACAATCTCTTTGAAATAAGTTTGGCGTGGGCACCAAATGATTTGCTGTCACAGCTTTAGCTCTGGGCATACAAAGATAATTACATTTTTGTCCCAAGGACTGAAGTACAGGTAGGGTCATATGCATGTTAGTGATGATTTGGAAAACAAATGCTAAATTGATTTTGTAGGTTGAGTTTTGATATATTGATAATGTGTCTACAGTTAATACAAAGAGATTAATGCAGTAAAGAGTGTAAAGGTGCCTGTCATTTGCTTTGGAATTTCTTCTGAACATATTTTGTAGTGTGTTTGAAGGGAAAGAATAACAGTTAGAAAGAGTCAAAATATGAGATAGTAGCCTTTCAACAGGTAGAATTAGGTGCTTGATTATTGGGGTATTGGAGGAGAAATCTGACCTTGGTTTCTCAGGTACAGCTTTCACTGTGTTGAGTTTGTAACCAAATTTGTTTGCTTTTATCTTAATTTTTCTCTTCCCTTTTTGAAATGTAAACGTTTTTAAGATAAAAATTAGAGGTGGTTAGAAAAACTGAGACATGGACATCATCAATCACAAAATGCAGTTTGAAAACAAATTTTTTTTTTGTAAAATCTTGCTAAAATTTAGGGGCAATCTTTGTCAGTGAACTGACAATAAAAATGGAACAGTTCAGATACATGAAAAAAGTGCTACCTTTTTAACACATTTTCATTTGCAGACAATCATGTCTGCAGATCATTTTTCATCATGTTTGAAAGAAGTCGGGCTTTATTAATTAATTCAGATTAATCATTCTTAATTGTTCTCCACAAACCTCTAATAGAGATCAGTCTGACTGAGTTGTCCGGAACCTGTAGTAGCCAGGGGCAAATAACAAGTAAAGTTTAAAAAACCAAACACAAAGCCAACAAACAAACAAACAAAAGCCTTAGTAGTCATAGCTGAAGACCTTTTCTAAAAACAGGAAGACTCACAAGGAGTCCCTCCGGGCATTTTCTGTGTAGATGTTCTCAGATCTGTTTCTTGTAGGTGTGTCTGTAGTGGGACAACTTGAAGGAGAACTTGGAAATAAACAGGATAATGGCTGTCGAAGTAGGCTAAAAGTGGTAAAATGAGTGTAAGAATCAGCTGTGACACCCCATCCCACCCCACTCTGACAATTAAGTTTGGGAGTGAGACAAGATTTTAGGAGGTACCTGAAGGTATGAACAAGGTGTGGAGAGGAGATGTGCTAGGATATGTCATGATCAGAATGACTGTCCAGAGGAGAGGACTCTGCCGCCATCACTCTCTGAGCAGACCTGTGACTAGTATCAGAAAGGTTCAAAGAAAATATTAATGAAAGTGGGAGGTAAGGGTCTTCAGAAGACTTCAAATGGGACAAAGGAGAGGAGCTTGCCTTGGGAACACTTGGAACATTGCAGCTGGGGTATTGCCCAATTGTGTGCTTCTAAAGGGAGTACAGGTAAACATCTTAGAATAATTTATGTTGAGTGAGTGGTTTACAAGATATCTGAGGATATTATTTTCATTACATTTTTCTCCAAGAGTTAAAAAAAGAAATTGATACTGATCCCTACTTAAGTAAAGGACCACATTAAGAAGGAGAATGTTTCTGTGAAATGTAGCATTTATTTAATAAAACTTAGCAAATAAATGTAGGCTCATGAGTCATCATAGATAATTAATGATTCTCTTTTGTGCATTGTATTTAACAAAGGGCTTACTATCCTCACCTGATAAAGCTTGTGCTTTGGTTTAAATGGTTCAGCAGTAACATTTGCAGTACAGTGAATTTTAAATTGAATGCAGTTGTGTGTATATTGATCAGATTATGGAGTTCAGAAGCAATCCAAGCTTGATTCACAGGTTATTTTTCTTTAGTAATGTATGTTTCACCTTGTGTGTGTGTGTGTATTTTATTTGCAGTGCTAATTTTAAATTCAAATAAAATCTAGAAAATTTATTAAAACATCAACATTATATTATTGAAAATGTATCCTGCGTATCTTGTAGGAGAACATAACATTTGAAGCTGTTTATTCCTGTATGAGGCTAGTTGAAGCTCTCTGTTTGAATTGCTAGGTTATTTTTGCTTGTATAAGAAAGTTCACACTACTTTTCTCCTTGGTGTAGTTACTGTAGAAATGTAGAAGGGTTGGAAAATTGTCAATGTAATCAGGGTTTTACACTTAATGAAATTTGTTTAGTTATGCTCAGAATGATCCCTCTTTCTGTTACAGAAACATATAAACCAAAACCACTCCCTTAAATTTGTAGAATGTTAAGCATTTAGAGAGTGTTTAGGTTGAAATTGTTGTGGCCATACTCGAAGTGGTTTTTATCAAGTCAGCTTCATCCTGATAAAATCTAGTTATGGCAGAATGGAGTATGTGAGAAAAGGTGAGTATTTTTTAGCTTTCATTGAATTTACTTCTGCTACAGTTGGACCATATTTGGGATAGTGTGTTTTATTGTAATTTGGGAAATAATAAGCAATAAAAGCTAAAAACATTGTGCATTTGTGCAAAATCATAATGAACAGTAATAAACGCTCTGAGAGTATACATACTTACCTAAAACAAAAAGGCCTTGAAGAGAAATTATGGTGGATAGCCTGTGAAAAGATTTAGGTTGTGTAAAGTTATTTGCAGAACTGTTTGCAGCAGGATAAAAATACGTGTTCACCTGATACAGTTCCACATTTCAATGTAGTTGGATCACTTCTCTGCAGTGTTTATTCTTGTTGCGAACAGAAATAATTTAACACAGGAGTTATGTTGGAACACTTTGTTCTGTCAAGCCTCCTCTTTGTACTGTTGCTGGTCCTCTAGCTATTTTCCTATACTTTTTTGAGTGCTGTGCCTTGATGGCTCATCTCTTCTCTTGCATGATCAGTGCTGCTCCAGTCATGAGGACTGAATGCCATTTCCAAATTTAGATACTAATTTGCACATAGATTTGTGTCTGTGTTCAGTTGCGCTACGAATCAATTTACTACACCCACCACCTTTTTCTACCTAGCACTGTGCTATCCTTTTGCTTGCTTTCAGCCAGATCAGTGTTGAGTGTCTGGATTTTCTTCCATCTTGGCATCCAAATACAGAAAGGGTAATACATCTGGAGTATTGCTTATGATGGTGACTGCCCAGACCTCAGCAGGATACCTTGCCAAAATCAAAGACAAAGATGTATGCAAAGGATTGCTAATGGTACCTTTCAGAAGGTTTGGCACAATTTTGAAAGTCCCCAAACTATCCTTTCTCTTCTGTACAGCTGAAGGACAAGAAGGTGCCAAGAAATGCGGTAATGATACCTTGTTTTATGAAGGAATGTCTAACAGCCAATTGCTTCTTGATTTGCAAGAAGCTGACCAAGACTGTAGACGGACATGGACACCCAGTGCTTGAACCCCGGTGCCCTATCCATAAGAATATGCACAATGCCAGTTATACAGGAAAAGAAACTGGTAGGCATTAACTTTTATTAAAAATCATTTGTTATTGCTTGCTGAAATATGCTACATGCATCCCTGTCTCCTTTCAGGACTCTGTGTTGGCCTCACTGAGCCTCTGAATAGCATGACTTCTTCCCTGGTCTGGCTGTCACTCTTTGTCACCTTATATTACTCACTCTACTGCTTGTGATAGCTTCCTTATATGACAAGTTTGGTTTTTTTTTCAAAAAAAGAAAGATACTCTTTCATCAAGCTGTGTGTATTGAAATTGGAGAGTCTGTAGTTCTACCTGGGTGTATGCAGCATTTTGATCATGCAGGAAATGAATTCTATTCATAAGTACAAATCTCATCAAGGTGTTTTTTTCTTGATAATCCTTAGCCAGGCATTTTTATCAGTGTAAATCATAGTAATGCTTTTTATATAAATAAAATTTTGTCAGCATATTTTTCATTCTACCAAAAACTCATATGGGATGAAAATGCAAATGAGACTTAGGCAGTATGTTGTACGAAGCAGTTTACAACAAAACCGTACCTAAAATATAAACACCTATATTTTGCAACTTAGTACAACACAGAAATAAGTTAGATCTATTAGTCCAAAGGGAAAATGAAAGTATGTGGGAGAGCTGGTCTAGTAATTTTGGAACATCAGCTCTGCTAAGTCTCCTTGACACCTCAATTTAGTTCCCATAAGCACCCATATAAATTCCAAAGAGGTACCGTTCTGTTAAGTTACAGCAAAGCAATTCTGAAGGGATTTCCTGCTGAAATAAGTATTTTCTTCTTTGGTTATATTATACAGAGCTAGAGTATGTTCTCTGTTAGAACTGGCTGTAGCCACTAGCTGGACCGTCTGCCAGATTCTCACCTTTCAGGTATCTAATTTCTGATTTGAAATCTGATCAGCAATCCAGTATGCAATGAGTCTGTAACAGTAACAGCTTCTGTGGCCCTGTAGCTCTGCTTAGCGCTGTAGGAACATATTGATCATAATCCAGAAGCAAACAAAAGCAAAAGTGGAAATGGAAGGAGTCTTTGACAGTTGCATCCTGAAATGGCAAGAGCGGGGACAGAAGTGCCCCCATAATTTGAGGGGAAATTTTCATGTTTCTTACATGAAAATTTGTCTCAGTAGGGCATTTTGAAGTCAAGAGAAGGAAAAGGACACAGGAAAGAGGTTAAAAATAGAAGTTTTGATAAATTAAAGATTAGCATAGGAATATTTGCTGCAGCTGCCACAGGGCTAGAAATAGTGAAATAGAATTTGACTGAATAAATGGGCACGAAGAGGTGAAGGTAACTGCTGGAGATTGCTGCACTAACATAATCCTTGGAAAAAGTTGTCCCCAAAGTGCTGTCCTGCTTCCTTTTCAACTGCCACCCTGCTGCATGCAGAAGAGTCACTGTTTTGTTTTTTTTCTACAGCTGGGGAGCAGGCTCTGTTGGGAACAGCAGTTTACAAGAAAGTCCTCTGTTGTATCTTTTGGCCTGACAGGGAGAATGGACAGTCATCTGTGTGGACTGAACTCCTTTATCCCCCCTAATGCAATATGCTGTATCAATTTTCAGAATTTCCAGAAAACCACAAAAAAAAAAAAAAGGGTCATCAGTAGGAGTGTCAGACCTTAGTGAGCAAAGAGCTCACAAATTTTACAGATGTGTGAACAGCCGAGAATTAAAATACTGTTCTCCTGATTGCACTTTTGTCACTTCTTGCACTGTTTACAGTGTCAAGACAAGGAACCCACTTTTTAGTAGACTCTAAAGATTTTTTTGTTGTGATTCATCATCTGTCAGTGAGTTGTATTTGTGAGGGGTTTTTTTGCATACGTAAAGAGTATTTTGAAACGTGTACCAGGCCCCACAGGCAAACACACCGTGGACCTTGGGAATAAAATTGGCCATATTTAGCCCAGAAGACAAAGTGGAACATTTACAACAGCATGCGCAAAAACTTCTGAGGAACAGTAAGGCACAATCTGCCCGGTTTGATGCATGTTACTTTATTTAAAATTCATACAGGAGATGTACAAAACCACTGCCTTGCAGCAGAAAAAAATTAAACTCAGCCTGACATACATCAGTCTAAAACAGACATAGGACTTCCCATCAAAGTAGGTTCAGAAGGAATCTTTCATAAAATACTCCTTGAGGCTGTTGCTTAAAAGGGTATTTTGTGAGCTGCCCAAGAACTCCCGTGAAAATCTTTGTTTCCTTGCCGTTAGCAATGATTCTTTGCCAGTTTTTACCATTGTGCTGAATGGAATACATCTTTGTCATTTGACATGAGAATTATGCAACTCACCACACCTTATGGTTTGTGCTATGATCACCTTTCTTTCTCAGAAAGCATGCTTACAGTCTCTTCGCTATTGCAGTCGATAAACCAAATATAAAAGCCTTCCATACCTGTAATGGCAAGGTGACTTTAAATAACAGCAGAAATGCTGATGCTGTCAGTTTCTGCATTATTTGCCATTTCTTCTTTCAGCTAGGGAAAATGGAAAGATTTCCTTAAAATTCTGCATTGATAATGCATCTAGACCAACTTTTCCAGCAAGCCGTGCAGCACAGTAAATACCCTTTTCCATGTATAAACTGTAGGGCAAATGATAGGATTGTGGAGTTTGTTAGTTGTGTGTGATGGACCTAAAGCATGCCATGCTGTCAACAGTGCTGTTAGGGCTGGCAAACTGCACAAGCTGGTAAGTTTATTTTTAATAGCAGCATAACTTACTGCAATAGAATCAGCAGCTGATATGCCTGCAGCATATTGCTAAGTAGCTTTTGGTAAGAGAGGCCTCACATTTCCAGGTAGATGATGTGGCCATATGCTTCTAACATATGCCTTGAGCTGTCATGGCAGTGGAGTAAGTTGCACACAGATCTCCCAGTGTTATTTTCAAGTTAGCAGCGGGGATTGCTATGCTTTTCTAAACCTCTAGCTTTAGCATCTGGTGTTAATGGTCTATTGCCATACTCCATGTTTAGGAAAATACATGTTTGAAGTCACTTCACAGAAACTCCCGAGTTTCTGATTGTTGTCCTTTTGGACCTTTGTGGTCTATTTGTTTTCTCCTCTTGGTCTAGCTATAGATGAAGAAGGAGATGCTGTAGCAACTTCTCCTGCTGTTGCTGAAAAATCTGCAGCACCATCTGTGTGGTAGTGTTATGGTACAGTTGTAAAGCTGGTTGGTGCCTAATTGTGTGTCGAGTGCATTTCATTACAAGAGGCTGTATATACCCGGTAGTCGCAGCTGCAGTGGGGAATGTTTGGTCCACAGTTTTTATTTGAAGTTTGAAGGCAGTGTTTCTTATCTGAAAGAGGTGAACTGTGGGAGGTTAAGTGAGAAGTTACGGAACATTTTCAGTTTGATTCTTTCACGTAGAATACAGTGAGTGAATTCTAGTTATTTACTTACGTACCTTATGACCAATCCTGTAACATGTAGAGTCTAGCATTTGTGCTAAGTATGTGGGGTACTTGCTTAGAATATTAAGCATATATGTCACTGCATACTCCCTCTCCCTTCTCTCTCCTTCACCACATAGAGCTTTTAGCACTGATGTAAAAGCAAAGACATAGAGTAAGGAAAAAGTTGACTGATTTTTTTTGGCTGCAGTTACCGTTGCCAAGTTTGCTTCGTGTGCAATGTTAAGCATGTATGTTTCTGATTTAATAATTTAAAATATGCCGTGTACTTCCTTTTTAGTGCTTGCTTGATGCTTATTTATTTATTCATTTATTTATTTTTTCATACTAGGTTAGCCTACACAAACCAGAAATTAGACTGGAATCATTAAAAGAAGATATCAAGGATTTTCTGAAGACGTCAGGTTTGTAATACTTCATTGATACATTTGTGAATAGTATAGATCTATGTAAGGCTGTATGTGACATACATGATGAAAATCGTAGTTTGTGCAGCTTGGTATCTTGTCACTGACAGTAGCCAAAAGCAGATATTCAGTGATTCCAGATTATTCAATGAGATAGAGGAAATTAAAAAGGTGGAAGTTCTTGGATTCAGCAGCATTTTGAAAAACATACTATGCAGAGAAGTGATTTTATCATTTTATAAGACACTGGTAATATTTTGAAAGTTCTGAACAATCATAGAATGGTTTGGGTTGGAAGGGACATTAAAAATCATCTAGTTCCAACCCCCCTGCCATGGACAGGGACACCTTCCACTAGACCAGGTTGCTCAAAGCCCCGTCCAACCTGGCCTTGAACACTGCCAGGGAGGGGGCAGCCACAGTCTCTCTGGGGAACCTGTGCCAGTGTCTCACAACCCTCATAGTGAAGAATTTCTTCCTTGTATCTCATCTAAATCTACCCTCTTTCAGTTTAAAACCATTACCCCTTGTCCTGTCACTACACTCCCTGATAAAGAGTCCCTCCCCATCTTTCCTGTAGGCCCCCTTTAAGTACTGGAAGGCTGCTATAAAGTCTCCCCAGAGCCTTCTCTTCTCTAAGGTAAACAACCCCAACTCTCTCAGACTGTCCTCATAAGGGAGGTGCTCCAGACCCCTGATCGTCTTTGTGGCCTCCTCTGGACCCACTCGAGCAGGTCCATGTCCTTCTTATGTTCGGGGCCCCAGAGCTGGACACAGTACTGCAGGTGGGATCTCACGAGAGTGGAGTAGAGGGGCAGAATCACCTCCCTCGACCTGCTGGTCATGTTTCTTTTGATGCAGCCCAGGATACAGTTGGCTTTCTGGGCTGCGAGTGCACGTTGCTGGCTCATAGTCAGTTTTCCATCCACTAATACCCCCAAGTCCTTCTCTGCAGGGCTGCTCTCAATCCACTCGTTGCCCAGCCTGTATTTGTGCTTGGAATTGCCCTGACCCATGTGCAGGACCTTGCACTTGGCCCTGTTGAACTTCATGAGGTTCGCACAGGCCCACCTCTCCAGCCTGTCCAGGTCCCTCTGGATGGCACATCCCTTCCCTCCAGTGTGTCAACCGCACCACACAGCTTGGTGTCATCGGCAAACTTGCTGAGGGTGCGCTCAATCCCACTGTCCATGTCACCAACAAAGATGTTAAACAGTGTCAGTCCCAGACCCATGAGGAACACCACTCGTCACTGCTCTCCACTTGGACATTGAGCTGTTGACAGCAACTCTTTGAGTGTGAACATCCAGCCAGTTCCTTATCCACCGAGTGGTCCATCCTTCATATCCATGTCTCTCCAATTTAGAGACAAGCATGTCATGCAGGACAGTGTCAGATGCTTTGCATAAGTCCAGGTAGATGACGTCAGTTGCTCTTCCCTTATCCACCAGTGCTGTAGCCCCATCATAGAAGGCGACCAAATTTGTTGAGCACAATTTGTCCTTGGTGACGCCATGTTGGCTGTCACCAATCACCTCCTTATTTTCCATGTGCTCTAGCATAGTTTCCAGGAGGATTTGCTCCACGATCTTGCCAGGCACAGAGGTGAGACTGACTGACCTGTAGTTCCTGGGTCTTCCTTTTTTCCCTTTTTTAAAAATGGGGGTTGTGTTTCCCCTTTTCCCACAAGTGGGAACTTCACCAGGCTGCCACGACTTCTCAAGTGTGATGGATAGTGGCTTAGTCACTTCATCCGCCAGTTCCCTGAGGACCCATGGATGTATCTCATCAGGTCCCACCTTCAGGTTCTTTAGATGGTCTCGAACCTGATCTTCTCCTGCAGTGGATGGTTCTTCATTCTCACAGTCCCCGCCTTTGCCTCCTACATCTTGGACAGTGTGGCTGGAGCACTTGCCAGTGAAGACTGAGGCAAAAAAGTCATTGAGTACCTCAGCCTTCTCCATATCCCAGGTAACCAGGTCTCCTGTTTCCTTCCGGAGAGGGCTCATGTTTTCCTTAGTCTTCTTTTTATCACTGACAGAACTATAGAAGCCTTAATTGTTGCCCTTGATGTCCCTGGCCAGATTGAATTCTATCAGTGCTTTGGCCTTCCTAAGCTGATCTCTGGCTGCTTGGACAATTTCTCTGTATTCCTTCCAGGCTACCTGTCCTTGCTTCCATCCTCATACAAGAGTTCAGTCACTTCTGAAAATGGAAATTAGCATTCATGGAGGTAGTCTTGGGAATTCTACCCTTAGTTAAATTTCCAATTTGCATTGGAAGTTGTAGGCTATGTAACTATAATGTGAAGATTTGATGGCAAGTGATAGAAGTTTTATAATAATCAGGAACACTCTATTACTATTTATAGTTTTAATAATATGATGGCTTTTAAAAAATAGCATATAATTATTTAACCAAAAGTGTGTTGTGATTATTTGAACAGTAGATTGAAATAAAGGATAATCAACCTTTATACAAGTCTCATCTTACAGTTTTTCCTATCTTAATTAAATTAAGGTTTCTTCATCTCTTCTGGCTGTTTAGTAGGTAGACATGAATTGAGACAGGACAGAAAACTCTAGTGACTACAAAGTAATCTCTGATTCATGTTCTGTTAGTATTAATTCCTGAAGTTGTCTTCTGAATATTTTTTCATTTTAACAGGTTGGGAAAAGAAACTTCAGAATGCTGTTTATAGCGAACTCAATGTGTGAGTTTAGTTATTTTATTTAATAAATTCTACTCACATGATTTCCTTTTGATTCATTTGTATATATAGGTGTATGGTGTGTTGCTATTATCTGCAAGATCTGTCATACCAAGGGTACCTGCTTCATTTCTGTTTTTGAAGTGCCATTATTTCTTTTTCATCCTAGTGAAAATATTGGACTCATGTACATTTTAAAGAATGAGTGAAACAAATATCACCAATTTTTTAATTTATTTTAGTAATTTCTTTGTTGTTTTACTTCCAAACATACCAACAGTCATAATTCTCATGTAACTGAGGTAGTTGCTGCAAATTAATTTGAATTATTTTCAGATGTTTATGACAGCATTGCACATATTTCTTGTATTAGTTATTTAAAAAAATCTTTAAGATATTAGATCTCTAGACTTAGAGATCAGCATTCATCATGCTTGGGGTATGGTTATAAACACACTGAAATTTGTGAAATCCCCTTTTTGTTATTGTTCAGTGAACTTTAGATTAGACTGCTGGGAAGCATAAGTTGGCCTTTACATTCTGGCAAGGTGGAAAGGTGAATTTTGTAACAGATATAGCCATAAATGCAACTATATAGTAAGAAATGTGTATGCAAATCTATTTGTGCTAATTTAAATAAGCTTATTAGAGTTACCAGTTTAGAATAATGTGTCCTAGTAGTATGAGGGATTGGATTCAGCAAAATACTTGTAAATGTATCTGTTAGTAAGGATACATCTTCATTGTATCTTTCCAGGGAAAAGTATTTACCTGTGCTTTAGACTAATGCTTATGCTTTCTTTGAGTTCATGAAAGTAAGCTGCAAAATAATGAAATTAGCCCTGGAAAATTGAAATGAACTAAGAATACCATGATTTCATAAGCATTGTGGAAAAGCCAAGAAACAGCATTGCTGAAATCTGTTAATACTGATTCCAATTTACACATAGGCACAGAATTGTCCAGAACAAATTAGCAGCAAGTACAAGAATGACCTTACCAATTAAAAATGGGAAAAAATTTGGGGAGGGTTTCCCAAAATCAAATGATAAGAACTGATTAAATATATTTAAACAAATGAAAATTCAGGCTAACTATGAATCTTTGTATAAATTTTGTTTCCTGAAAGATGTTTGAGACACTTAAAATTAAGCTGAATAAAATATTTGGCAGTAACTGAATGGAAATAACCTGTACTGCTGAAGATAAATTAGTAGTTTGTTTCATTTTTTTAATTTTTGTTCCAGCTTTTATATTTTGGCATAATGCAGTTTATGAATGGATGTTCAATTTTTCTTCAGTCAACACCACAAAGTTCTAATTGCTTTGGACATGCACGTGTTCACTATTGATTTTTAAAAGGAAATCCTCCAAAAAATATATTGTCTCTTGAAAAAATGTATTCTGGATAGTAAAAGTTCCAGGGAGTCATAAAGATGACATGATTTAAAGAGGATACACTTTTAAAACACCTGATTTGTTCATAGAATTATTTGATTTTGTTTTACAAATATGTGAAATTATAAGGACTTACTGTTTTTAATATAAGAAGAACACATCTTGAAATGTTATTAATACTTATGTATCTTTATATTGTTTGTGTCCATAGGAAAGGATGATGAAGAAATACTTCAAAAAATAATGTTTATTTTTAGTTTTGATCAACATACACAGTGGTTTTACTAGTGCTCTCATAAAAGAAGTTATGCTTAGGTTTACAAATACAGGATTAATTGAGCAACATAAAAATATACTATAATTTCTTTAAGGTTTCCTTCGCCCTGTCATCCTGCAGCACCGCCTGAGCATATGAAAGAACCATTAGCTTATATGAGGAAAGCACAGGTTGGTTGTTATCAATTGTACCATTCATATCAGATCTTTGATTAGACTATTTGAGATTTACTTTGTATAAAGTTATTGTACAATTTCTAGGTTTTATACCTTAGGAAAAACATAAATTTGTATTGCATTGAAGTTAATAATAATGTTGTATATGTGACATTTTACATACATACAAAAAAATGCTCAAGTAGTTCTCCAACCATGGAAGAAGTAGGATATAGTGACAGGTGTGTGAATATTGTAGAATATGTGAAATATGTCAAGGAGGATAATTTGTAGGGAAGAAGAAAAAGTGTAGCTATAGGTCATTTCACTTAGGATTACAAAAATACTGTTCTGAAGAGACACAGGCAGGCAGTTTTGCCATGAAAGACAACAGGCTACAGAAGTAGCAAGATCTTCAGAAAGAAGAGATATATTTAGTACTTAGAAATGTGAAAAGAAGATGAAAAGTATAGAGCTAAGGAGCTTAAGGCATATTGAAGGAGAATAAGAGAAACTGGACTATAAAAGATTAAATGAGGATTTTTGGTGTCAGGAAGAAAATATTTTTGCTTCATTGATTGTATTTTTTTCACCAATATATGCCATTTGAAATAAATTTTAAAAATCCACATAAAAATATATATTAAAAAAAAAGCTTCAAGAATATGATTTAACGAAAATATCTGAGGTGAGGATAAAATT
This sequence comes from Strix uralensis, assembly GCF_047716275.1. Taxonomy (NCBI): domain Eukaryota; kingdom Metazoa; phylum Chordata; class Aves; order Strigiformes; family Strigidae; genus Strix; species Strix uralensis. The sequence continues at coordinate 21,102,686 of NC_133975.1, forward strand.
GTGTTTAACTCGGACGTGCCTAGAAATATATTGCAGTATTCTTTTACAAGGTATTCAACAAATTGTGTTACTTCTGCAATCATATTGTTGCTTATTCCAGTAAGTCTTATCTTGCTGTCCTGGGTTTCAGTCTTTAGCGTTTGGGAACAAAGATTGTATTAAACAATTTTTCTTCTGTGGTGTGAAAGATAATGCCACAATTTACTGCCTGAAAATAATCACTCATATTAGTTTACTAATGTGAAAACCACAGAGGTATATCTATGTGTATGTTTGTCCAAACCAGTTTCTTTGGTTATTATTTTATAAGAGTGTATAAAGTACTTACGATAACCAGTATTTTTAGTGCTATGTGGAAAGGACTGTTCTTCTAATAGTTAGTAATGAGTAGAAGTCCTGTCTTTACTGGTTTCAGAATTTCATAGCCCTGTTTCAAAGAGTATTAGGCATTCATATGCTCTGGGGTGGGTTAACCCTGGTAGGCAGCTCAGCTGCTTGCTCGCTCCCCATCAGTGGAATGGGGGAGAGAATCGAAAGGGCGAAAGTGAGAAAACCTGTGATAAAGACACATAAAGACAGTTTAATAGGTAAAGCAAAAGCTACCCTTGTCAGCAAAGCAAAACAGGAATTCATTCGCCACTTTCCATTGGCAGGCAGATGTTTAACCATCTCCAGGAAAGCTGGGCTCCATCACGCATAACAGTTACTTGGGCAGACAAACACCTCAACTCTGAACGTCCCCCCTTCCTCCTTTCTCCCAGCTTTTTTTATTCAGAGCATGATGTCATATGGTCTGGAATATCACTTTGGTCAGTAGGGGTCAGCTGTCTTAGCTCTATCCCCTCCCAACTTCTTGTGCACCCCCAGCCTACTCACTGGTGGGGAAGCATGAGAAACAGAAAAGGCCTTGAAGCTATGTGCATCCTTTTCAGCAATAGCTAAAACATTGGTATGTTATCAACACCAGTTGGATCACAAATACAAAACACAGCGCTATACCAGCTACTATGAAAAAAATTAACTTTATCCCAGCCAAAACCAGTAGATCCTCTTTCAAATCCTTTGTTGAAATACAACTCTTCAGTAAAGTCATATGAATCCTTTTCATAGAGAAATATTGATAAGTGGTGATAGGTGTGAAATAATAATAAATAGGTAGTTAGGGATTAACGTTGTATTTTCTAAGACCACTGAGGTATGTATGAACATTTGATTTTTGAGATGCACACACATTTATCACTGTAGGTAATCAGTCCTTAAGAAAACAATCATGATCAGATCAGCTGAATCACAATGAGGTTTTATTTTGTTACTCTTTTTGATTAAAGAGCAATAAATAATGTTAAAAAGCTTACAAAGTCACTGTTTTGGTGTGTTTGTTTAAAATATTTTGAAATAGCTATACAGAACATACGGGGTGCTAATACCTTTTGGGAGTGAAATAAAAGTGGAAACTTACCAATTAACTTCCCTTAGGTATCGGAAATCTGATTAATGTTTTGAAGGTAAAGACTGTTTTTGCTTTATTTGTAGGTATATTGTTTCACTTTATTTGTCTTTAGCATCACAGTAGTTGGAAAATAATATTTTGGTGCTATCAACAAAATTTGTCCTGGTAGAAAAATGTTTTCCGTATGAGTCATGTTCTGTTTTTATTATGCATAGCCACCATTTAAGATGTTGTTTGCCTTGCTATGAGCTTGTTGACATTTTCTTTATCCTTTTCTGTCTTAATTAATTTTGCTCTACTGTAGAATTCTGGAAAGAAGGGTCATACTCTCTAAAAAACATCTTTGATATCAGTTATTGGAATGACTTTGAATCAGTAAATAAAACTATATTAGTATTTTTCTAGAGTAGATATTAAAATGTTCATAATTAACCCTTTTTCTCCTCTAACTTGTTCTGGTTTTTTGTTCTTATGTGGCAGACTGAAGTTTTTATACTGTATTCTCTTCACTACCTCAAAAGAAAAACAGCTTTCTAGGAAAGGATAAAGCATTAACAGCAATGAGTAGTAATGTTGTAAATCATTCATGTAGTTGTGGTATTGTCCAGTGTAGAAAAAGTGCTGATGTTAATATTTACATATCTTTGAATATTAATATAACAGAATGTGTATTTTCTAATTGTGTGTGCTGGAGAGCTGGTCCTGTGTTTGGGTTGAGATAGATCACTGGGTACAGCTTCTTTAGTCTGTCATTGTTTAGGTCTTTTCTAGACAGAGAAATACTATGTCTTCAGGTTTTTTGTTTCCTGAAAAACGCTAGATACAGTATTTAGGACCTTTCTTTAAAACATCAGGTTATTTCACATCCCTGGTGTTTTCTGAGGTATTTGGTCTGGTTACAGTTTTGGAGAGATAGCTCACCTCTTCCTGCCTTGTTAAACAGCAGAATTATTGCTTGAAATTTACACATCTTAATGTAGACAGTGTGTTAGCACTAGATTCTAGGATTAAAAATTTGAACTTTGCGAATTTGCTTTACCTGCCCCTCAGAGACTGATAGGAGTTGAAACATTCCTGAATCCATTGAACTGCTGTTTTTATTATTTTCATATCTACATTTTGATGAGGTGAAATGATTGCAGACCTCTTCAACTGTTTGTTTTGCTCCCAGAGTTCACTGGGAAAGCCTTTGCTAGATTTAAGACAAATCTGCTGCAAACAGCAATGAAGAAATTAAGTGGACAACATAAAAATAAGAGCAGAAAGAGGTGAAGAGAAGCACAAGAAGCTGAGTCCAAAGAAATGTTAGGAAGTGTTCCCACAGTCTGATACGTCCCATGAAGCTGCCTTTTAATTGTGTCATATGTGGATTTTACAAAGTTCACAACAAACCAAACACTGTAAATCTCAGCAGGAACTCCTATCACAATAGTCCTATAATATGTAATTCATAAATTTGCACTGCTATGTTTTAATCCATAGAGGTCCTTTATCCTTGTTTTAGCTGTAAGCTGGGAGCTTGTTTAAGGGTTTTGAGAGAAATGTTAAATGAGTAAACAAGGAGGAGATAGGTGGATAAGAAATTATGCCCATTGCCCAGTAACAAAGCGTAAGTAGGAAAACAGGAAATGAGCAGCCAGTTCTGTGTTGGAGTAGATCTGTTTGACTCCAGCAGCTGCTTTCCACACTAGGAGTGGGAAAGGTATTGCTTTCCAGAGCAAGGCAACATTAAGTTAATTAACTGTCTTTAAAGGGTTCTGAGATACTCTACTGGCTTTGGGGAACCCATGTTGTCTGAGTTAATAATACTTATTTTTGCTTGATCTTCTTTAAAGTTTTGTTCTATTACTTCTAAATTTGTCTCCAATGAAAAAAAAAAAAGATAGGTTTATCTGAAATTTGTTCAGTCAGAAACATAACTCTTGGTAATTTTTTGCAATATGGTTTACCTTCCTAAGGTAGGGCAACTTTTAAAACTAGAGTACTGGAGTACATTCACAAAAATGAGAATTCTGATACACTGTTTCAGGAAATCTTAAGGATAATTCAGTGTGATCTACCTGAGTAGCATCAGCTGGTTACCTAAAAATACAGGGACCTGAAAAGATAAATTGTTCTCTGGTGGGCTGCACTTCAGACATCCAGGAAGATAAATGACCATAATTGTCTGTATTTTAACCTGTTTGTCGCTTGTTTCATTTGATTCCTTACCTCCATGCTTCTAGCCAAATCTGTGAAGATCTTACTGAAGTGGAGCTTTATAAATTTTCCCTATGTTCCTCTTTGCTCATTTTCAGATCTTGCATTTTGAAGAAAGTCCATACATAAACAACAGACTTGATTAGAAAATTACCTTGAAGTACATTGTTATATTTGCTATTGATCTTCGGTAGGTTTTTTGCCCAGCTAAGACCAGATTCCCTGTGTTGCACATGCTATACAGACACACAATCAAAAGAGCATTCTGACCTGTAGTCAGAATAGTTACAAGCTAGAGCACTCCCCAGTGCTATTTGAAATATGAGTAACATTATAGTTGATTTCAATAGGAGTGTGAGTACTAGGAACCTGCTAAAGTTACTAAACTGTAATAGAGATGTTCCTATCTGTATCCTAATTTCTCCCAGAAGAGTTAAATAATCTCTAAATGATTAAAAAAAAAAGCTGAGTTATTAATTTTCTTTCTTAAAACAGACTGGTGGATGCTGAAAAAATTAAAATGACAATACTACCTATTCTAATGCTGTGACTGATGAAGATCTACTTAAAATGTCTTTCATTAATAGTCAATTCATCTTTCCTAGTTTCTAAATCTCTTTGAGAAAATAGACTTGAGTGCTTGATTAGTTGATAAAGAAAAATGGTGTTTTCTTTGAAAAGTATTAAACTAAAAAGAAATTTAATAAAATTTTTATTATTCCTAAAAGAATTTCTGTTCATGAGCATCAGAATGAGAGCAGTACCAACATAGCTTCTCTATTTCTCTTCTTTTTGAAATGTACAGGTTTTGACTAGAGAAAACTTACGAAATGAAATCTGTGTCCAGACACCTTGAATTCTACCTGAGGAGTAGGTCTCATTAGGTACACTCTGAAAGAATCACATTTCTGTCTGGTCTTCTAGAAGAAAGAATTATAGCATTCATTGTTGTGGAAAAAACTGTAACTAATCCTGGCTAGTTTATGCAGTTGTGACAAATTTCTGTTTAGTTTATTTGTTGTCCAGCTAGGTTCATTTAACTGCAGTGAAAGTTTATAAATGACTTTGCTACAGAATAGGATAAGTCTGATTTGTAATAGACATGTTTGAAATTGTTTGCAAATTGCAGTAATGCCTTCCTCAGTTTCAACTATTTTACTGAAGGTTATCATTGTAACCATAGCAATCCCAGCAACATGTTTTCTCAGTGTTAAATAGCTTCATAAAATTAGAGGAATCATCTTGGAAAATTTACTGTTCCCATCAGTTAAATGACTTTATGAACTCTGCATCTGGCTTTTATTTCAGTCGAGGACACTGCATTCTGTTTCTGCTCACTGCAGGTAACTTGGCTGTCCTGGGGAGAGAGGAGGATGTGTTGCTTGGAGAGGCTGTGTAACACTCACTTTTGTTTTGACTTGGTTGCTTGTATTTGAACATCTTTTACTGGGAAGTCATGAAGGCTGAATTACGGCACAGTTTATGAGTATCCAGAAGTGATTTATTACTAACATGTTGCAGCCCCAATGCAATAAGCAGATTAATGTCTGGTCAGGCACTTGTCAGTCACACTGAGAGTACTGACCTCCATTGCTCCTTGGAATGAGCTAGTTCTCGGTCTTGCAAAGCTGCCATCTGCCTCCTCTGCGCTTCTTTTGTAGCTTTTGTATCTTGGAGCATATCTGTGGTGCTTTTTTGGGTTTTGTTTTGTTTTTTTTTCCCCCTTAATTTTGTTGGGATCAAGTGTACCCTGATGAAGTTTGCTGATGATACCAAACTGAGTGGGGAAGTGGACACTTTGGAAGGGAGAGCCACCCTGCAGGAAGACCTGGTTAGGCTGGAAGAGTGGGCTGACAAGAACCTTATGAAGTTCAACAAGGCCAAGTGTAAGGTCTTGCACCTGGGAAACATAATTCAGGAGTGCAGCACAGGCTGGGATCTACCTGGCTGGGGAGCACCTCTGTGGAAAGGGACCTGGGGCTCCTGGTGGACAACAAGCTCAATAGGAGTGACCAGTGTGCTGCAGCGGCAAAGCAAGCCAACAGCATGCTGGGTTGCATCAACAAGGGCATCACCAGCAGAGATAAAGAAGTCATTATCCCACTCTACTCAGTGCTTGTCAGGCCACAGCTGGAATACTGTGTTCAGTTTTGGTCCCTGCTATACAAAAAAAATGTGGTCAGGCTGGAGAGGGTCCAGAGAAGGGCCACAAAGATGATGAAGGTACTGGGAAGCCTGTCATAGGAGGAAAGGGTGAGAGAACTGGGTTTGTTCAGCTTTGAGAAGAGAAGGCTTAGGGGAGACCTTATCACCGTGTTCCAGTATTTAAAGGGTGGTGGCTACAGAGAAGATTGTGATTCCCTTTTTACAAGGAGTCAGATGGAAAAGAGGAGGGGTAATGGGTACAAGTTATTCCTGTGGAGATTCCGATTGGACACAAGAGGAAAATTTTTCACAATGAGGACAGTCAGCCATTGGAATAATCTCCCCGGGGAAGTGGTGGATTCCCCAACATTGGACACTTTTTAACATTTGGCTGGACAGGGTGCTGGGCCATCTCGTCTAGACAGTGCTCTTGCCAAGAAAGGTTGGACCAGATGGACCTGAGGTCCCTTCCAACCTGGTGTTCTCTGATTCTGTGATTGGTCTTGATGATTTCACTTTGTTCTTTAAACTGCTATGGACACCTCTGTGTTCTCCCTTTGTTTCTGCTTTCTGATCCTATATGGCTTAGTATTCTTCATGCTCTCTCACTTCGCATTTCTTCCAGCAATAAAACCACACTTCTCAGCAAAATAGGGTACTGTAAATTCTCTACACCACCCCTCTGCAAGAGAATAACCGATTTGTGGCATGTTGTTGTGTAACTGCATCACTTGGCATTTGAATACAATAATACAGTTAAATTAAAATATTATACAGAAAATTATAAAAAATACTGCGACTTAGAAAACATTCTTCACAATCAAAACTCAGATCTGTTTTGTTTATGCAAGAGAAGGTGAAGGGATGACCTGACTGTAAGAAGAAATTTCTAGTGAAAGATAGCTATTTCATTTGATGGAAAAAGTAATGAGAGGATCTTCTAAATGGAAGCTAAAATGAAACAATTATAGACAAGATACAATTTTTTTATTTTTTTAACAGAACATTTAAACATCTGCCCTTCCCTTCATTTGCTTCCTGTCTAATGAACTGCAGCCTCTTTTGGACAGAACTTTAAGCTTGAGGAATATGTGGTTAGAGAATAACTAACTGTTGTAGAATTTGTGTCTAGAGCAAATTACAAATAATAAATAAAGCTATATGACATTAAGAGGAGTCTTTGCATTCATTTGATTGAGGCCTGACTCATCATCCACAGAAAAGTAAATTAAATATAAAACCCACCAGTGCTGCTGTAATCACGGAAGCAAAATCCTAAATCAGTTGACGAGGAAGTCAATACTAGTTGGCATTAACTTCAGAGGAATTATCCATGGATTAGGCACCATATGGTAAGTTTTAAAGTCTAATGCAATAGTCAGAATAATCTGATTGCTCTTTAACCTGTCCGCTTGCTACTGAGGTATTGTCTACTTCTGATTTTCTCTTGGCTTAGAGAACTGTTTCCTGAGCATTATTTTAGAACTTTTTTTTTAGCATTACTGAATACCAAATTTCTAACTTTTTTAACTTCTGGGAACATCCAAGATACCTTTTGTGGAGAAAGACTTGCACTCTCTTCAGGTCACAAAGTGGAGAAGGCATTCTCTGTACACAGTTGATTGTCCTGCTGATAATTGTTTGTTAAGTGTTGATATATAAGGACACTTGATCATTAGGGATATGTCAAAAACCAGTAATTGTGAAATACATGCTTTTTGGAGATCTGAAATGTGAACAACTCATTTTTCTGTTGTTTTTATTGTGCTGTAAATTATGAAATCTGTTTGCTTTATTTTTTCCATTTAAATAAGGATGTAAATATTCCCTTAATGTTTTTGCAGATGTCAGTCAGTGACTCTTGCTATCCTTTCTTATATATGACTTTTAAAAGCTGGTTGTTATTACATGATAAACGCAATTGGGGGAAGAAGAAATTCCATATAATTTTGTGTGTGTGTGTGTGTTTTAGGGAAGCTGGGAGAAGCGAATTCTAAAAAGTCTCAACAGCATGTGCACAGAACTCAGTATCCCACTAGCACAGAAGGTAATATATTATTAACTTTCTGTTGCCAAACTGCCTTTTTCCTGGAAATTAAGCCTTGTCTTGCACACTTGTAGTGTTCATTTTATACATGGTTAACAAAAGCTGCAAGGCCAGTATCCAGCTAATTTTAATACAGAATCATTTTCAGGTATAGTGGCAATGTAGGCATCAGGTCAACTTGGGAGAAGATTCAAGTCTATAGGTAGATCTTCCTCTAGTGTTGCAGTAATTATCCTCTTGAGGGAGCAGCATGTTCATTGCTACATTCATTGCTCTTAATAGAGCATTTTTGTGTGCATACTCAGCTGTATAACTTCTAGCTGCATAGCCTGTACACAATATACATTGTGTGCTGGAGAAAGCTATAGTTGAACTGGTACTTTAGGAGAGAGAAATACTGGTGCATTGCTAATTTTGTTTGTTATTCATTTTGCTTTTTCTTGTTTTGTTTTTTATTGATTTAGAGGCTTTAATTTTAAAGGTCATGGAATTGGGGAATAATGTTAGAATATTTTGTTGTTTATCTTCCTCCTGTTGTATATCTATGATAGGTAGCAGGATCTCTGTGGTTCATCATATGAGATAAAGGGTGCAGCTGTGTTTGCTTTTCATGACTATGCCAGGGACAGGAATTTGACAAAGTCCAACAGGTCTATGGAATGAGCAGTAAATCTTCAGCAGTATGAAACTGACTACTAAGTAGTCTAAAATTCATTAGTAAACACAAGAAACTATTTAATGGGCTCCTTTTTTTGCTTGAGCTGGAACTTGGACTTTCTACAGTAGAACATATAGGGATAATTTGTAAGCAAAATATGTTTGAATTGGTAGTGCAATATACTTTTTAAATTACATTAATTTATGTATTTGAAATAGGCATGTTTTTACTCATTCTGTTAAAAACAGAGTTACCTTCTTGTGCCTTTCAGAGACCTGTAAGTGAACAGAAAGAACTGCTTAATAAATGGAATGAAATGGGAACTGATGAGCCGGGTAAGGTCAACTAAATTTATGTCCATTAAATTTCTGTATGTAGAGAAATAGCATACACATCTTATTTATCAGTCAAAGATTAATGTAATCACTTCAAGGTAAACTGATTTCAGTCTCTTTCTCATTGGCAATGTGTCATTATGCTTAAATAAATATTAATTTAATTGTTAGTTTGTTTCAAGTTACTGTACTAAGTTTAAATCATCACTGAGAGGTTATGATATAATGCTTCTCATTCCAGTGCTTTAGAGATTTATACAGCTGGGGCACAGCTCCTCTTGGTGTAAGCTCAGGCTAATAGAAAGAAAATGTTCAGAACTATGGATAATTAAGCTCAGATGTTAAGATGTTACATTAACAAAAGATAAAAATAATACTTGCATGGAATAGTCAGTCATATTATCCTTTGGGAGACCAAGACTAAGCTGCCTTGTTAGTTCATATCCAAGTTCTTTAAAATAAATGGCTTTGCAAAGGTACTAGTTTGTATTGCAGTACCGCCTCTGCGATGGTAAATACTTTTCATGGATGTTTATGACTAGTCTCTATCTTTTTATTTGACAGCAGTACGTTTAATTCAACAATCTATGCTGTTAAAAGAAAACCCCTCTTTTGCATATCATATCTCTGCCATGTCTAAGAATGGTACAATCTAAACACTTATGTGGAATAAGTAAAAACTTACTGTGACTACTGTTTACTTACTTGGGGTTTACAAAACTAAGGCACTATCAATAGCATAATCTTGGAGAATATGTGGTGGTTGTAGCCATGTTTAACCTTTGCTCTAATATTTTATTGAAATTGCTAGATTGTGTTACAGGTATGGGAAAATTGTATTTTTTTTTCATCTCTTGGTTTTAACATAGCATCACTCAAATCTTATTTCAGATCTAAGTCTCTTCCGGCCTGTATATGCACCTAAAGATTTTCTTGAGGTAAGTATTTATGAAACAACGACTCAACCATAGACTTGCATCCATTAGTCTTTTATGTGAAGTGGAAAAAATAATTGCTAAGTGATTTCAAACAATTTGTCCTTTATAGCAAGTGAAATTTGGCATGTTTTTGAGAACTGCATGTTTTGTTTGCAAAACAAAATGCTATTGTTTCTCTTTTTTAACTGCAGTTTTAAATTGTACTTGTGATAAACTTCTCTTTCTCCAAAGAAAGTTTGCATCTAACTTTTTTTCCTCTGAGAGCAATTCTTAAACTGATTTCATAAAACATTTTACATTTTAAATTGCAATACATTAAGCTGATAAATTGTAGTATGTGAAGTTGATAGATAGTTTGGTGTTAAATAGTAGACCTGTATGCAGATGAAATTGTAGATCATCTATGAAGATTGTGAAAAATCAAACATGAAACAGAACTGTGTGGAATTTAGAGGCTTTTGTCTGTAATCAAACCAAACCATTAAAAAATGGTGACTGCTGAATCTTTAAAGTCAGAAATGACAGTATTACTCATCATTTTATATGGTTCAAGCACAGAACATCTTAGTAAAAGAGAACTTGATTTACCAGCTATGCCTAGAATAGGCATGGATGAGGGACAATAAATATTGTTGATGACAGTGAACTTAATGGTAGGAGATTTGGGATTAAAATGTGATTCCAATTAAAATTTAAAAGATCAGTATCTGTATATCTTGGGAGTTATACAGGAAACATAGTCTAGAGGATGACAACAACGTAGAATTACAGAGTTAAGATGGCCTCCTAATTTACAGAATAAAACTTGAGGGAAAGGCTGTGGATGTTGTCTACCTTGACTTTAGTAAGACCTTTGACACCATTTCCCACAGCATTCTCCTGGCAAAACTGGCTGCTCGTGGCTTGGATGGGCACACGCTTTGCTGGGTAAAAAACTGGTTGGATGGCCAGGCCCGAAGAGTTGTGGTGAATGGAGTTAAATCCAGTTGGCGGCCGGTCATGAGTGGTGTCCCCCAGGGCTCGGTTTTGGGGCCACTCCTGTTTAACATCTTTATTGATGATCTAGACAAGGGGATCGAGTGCACCCTCAGTAAGTTTGCAGATGACACCAAGTTGGGTGGGAGTGTTGATCGGCTCGAGGGTAGGGAGGCTCTGCAGAGAGACCTGGACAGGCTGGATCAATGGGCTAAGGCCAACTGTAGGAGTTTCAATAAGGCCAAATGCCGGGTGCTGCCCTTCGGCCACAACAACCCCCAGCAGCGCTACAGGCTTGGGGAGGAGTGGCTGGAGAGCTGCCAGTCAGAGAGGGACCTGGGGGTGTTGATGGACAGACAGCTGAACATGAGCCAGCAGTGTGCCCAGGTGGCCAAGAAGGCCAATGGCATCCTGGCTTGTATCAGAAATAACGTGGCCAGCAGGGACAGGGAAGTGATCTTGTCCCTGTGCTCGGCACTGGTGAGGCCGCACCTCAATTACTGTGTTCAGTTTTGGGCCCCTCACTACAAAAAGGACATTGAATTACTCGAGCGTGTCCGAAGAAGGGCAACGAAGCTGGTGAGGGGTCTGGAGCACATGTCGTACGAGGAGCAGCTGAGGGAACTGGAGTTGTTTAGTCTGGAGAAGAGGAGGCTGAGGGGAGACCTCATGGCCTTCTACAACTACCTGAAATGAGGTTGCAGAGAGCTGGGGGTGAGTCTCTTTAACCACGTAACAAATGATAGGACAAGAGGTAGTGGCCTCAAGTTGCACCAGGGAAGGTTTAGACTGGATATTAGGAAGCATTTCTTTACAGAACGGGTTGTTAGGCGATGGAATGGGCTGCCCAGGGAGGTGGTGGAGTCCCCATCCCTGGAGGTGTTTAGGAGTTGGGTCGACATAGCGCTGAGGGACGTGGTGTAGTTGGAAACTGTTAATATTGCGTTGATGGTTGGACTGGATGATCTTCAAGGTCTTTTCCAACCTAGACAATTCTGTGATTCTGTGAATTATCAGTCAGAATTAATGTATTAATATTTCAATGTGATTCAGTGAAAGTTTACTGGAATGCCTTTTGTAGTGGTAGAGGAGACTCAGTATTTCTGACAACTGTAAATTGTTTCACGGTTATGAATTCTGAATGCATTTCTGAATCCAACAATAAACTTCTGTCGATTTGATTACATTTCTAAAGAGCTTCTCTTGCTCATTTAGTGATAATAATATTGAAAATTTTTAATTTATTCTGTTTTCCATCACCGTACAGCCAAGTTGTGTATTTAATCTTGAATCTGTAAACAAATCCATCTTCATTTTAGCCTTATCCAGTGACCCTCATAGTCACTCTCTTTTTCTTTTATACTGTTTTCTTTCCAGAGTTTGCAGTTTCTTACATTAATCTTTTAATTTACAAGTCTGACAGAGAGGTTATATGGTATTAGAATACTAACAAGACTGAGAATTGTAGAGGTAGGATGTTGTGGAATAATTTCATAAGAGCTGTAAACTCTTCTCAGAAAGAATCCTTGCCAGCTCAACATGATATCAAAACCTATACCCATGGAATAACAGTATGTAAGAAACTGTGAATTCCTTTATAGATCACAGTTACTTATCTTGACATTATGATTCCTTGTCTCTTAAATTTTACTCTTACTTTAGGTTTTCAATTCTGTATTTTATCTTTTTTCTTAAACAAAAGAAGATATTTTGGTGTATTGTTATTCAGTAATAAATTATTTTAATAGCAAATTATGTAGCACTTTGGTTGAAAGCTACATAAGATTGCCAGTGTAGGAATATGGATAAAAATTCTTTAAGAATTAAGTAATACTGAAGAATATCCTGGATATTGTAGCCATCAGAAATACACTCTTGGCTTTTGAATATCTTTAATGAGGAAGTGAATTTTAGTCAAGACATTACTATGTAGCCAGCACTTAATTCCAGATATCAAAAATTATTTCTACTTTTTTATTTCATAATTTGAGCTTACTTTTCAAAGTAGAATATGTTTGCTTCCTTAAAAATGTTGCTCCTTTTTGGTTTTGAAAATGTTGAGATATAATTTGAGCCCATTTATATGATAGTTGCAGGAAATAGTTTTATGCTGAATGTACTGTTTGTAATACTGATAAAGTTAAGAAGAGTTCTGAATGTAAATTTCTGAATATACACAAGGAATGACAGAGCTACAATTTTTAAGGTACTGATGAATCTTCGAAACCCAAATTACGAAAATGGAGAACATCCTAGTTTCAGAAATCATCTGGGGCTAATTCAGGTTCCTCTAAAAGTTAAAGATATTCCTGAATTGGTAAGTATATATATTTTTTTTTTTCTTACAAGAGGTTTCCGTAAGGATTATTTTGCCTTGCTAATGAATAAGATTCTAAACAGTAAGGAAGAATATTAGTATCATGATAAGTTTCTCCTTTTGAAAGTGAAAATCGATCTAAATATGTAGCTAAAACACAGACCATATAAAGTTTTATGAAAATATGCTTTTAATGAAAAATAAAACATAAACATAAATTATCTGCCAGTAGGAAAGTTTTCGTTTTATGCCACACAGGTTTGATTTGTGACAAAAATACACTTCTGTACATGTTATTCACTCATTTTTTTTCTGTACAAGGAACTTTAAATATGTAGTTTATCTTAATTCTACCATTTTATTTGACACTCTACAAGATCAGTAACGTGACAATCAGTCAGCTTCTGATTTTCTTCTCAAAATAACTTAAAATCCCTTTATTGTCAGATTGTAAATGAAAGGAAATGCTCAGGTACTAGTATTGTAATTGGAAAATAGGGGAGCTTTTCTTAATGCTTCACTGATAAGGCTCTTGAGGATTTTATGCTAGTAGAAAAACTTGCACCTTGGTTGGAAAAGATCTGGGAATTAGAGATCCTTAACCTGATCTTCATTCACCACTTTATTACATCCAGGTGCAGCTCATGGTTGACATGAAAACACGCATATGACTAAACATAGAGTAAGAATTGATGTGAGATTCTTCTCTTTAAAAATGTGAGCTCATATTAAAAAGAACTACATTTGGCTTAGAAAATATTTGCATTAAGCTTTTCAGAAGAAATCTCTAATAACTTAGAGAATTAAACATTGTTAATTGGTGTTTTATGGTTTTGTTTCTTTTCAGAAAGAAGACTTCAGTGAACTAGGCTTAAATATAGGACAGCTGGGTATTGATGATTCAGCACAAGTGCCTCCTGGTTAGCTAATGATGTGCTTCAATCATTTAAATAGAACAGTAATGACTAGAATACTTTGCAATTATCAAATAACTTGTGTATTTTTTCCCATAATAAACCATAAATATTTATTCTGTAACTATGATTATAATGATTTTCTTAGTAAAGTATAGCTAATAATAGAAGACACTGCAAATATGAAGAGTCAGATTTGGAGAAGATTTAAAATCATCACCTTAAGTTGAAAATATGCTCATTTCAGTGTATTTGAACAATTCAGGGTCTAGAGAACCAAATTGCCTGTCTCCAAAAATAAAGAAAATATCAATAAATGTTAAGCCAACTAACAGATAGGCATATATACAAGAATCTTTTAAATAACTGTCTTTAAGAAAAGATTACAAAAATATACAGATAGTATTATTCAGTAGTTTAAATAGTGCATAATTTCTGTTGTTTTTCCATGTATGCATTGATTGTCGTAGAAACAGGCTTTTTAAAATGGTCTTTCCATATAAAAATGGAAAACACTATAGTATCAAGTGATTTTTCTTTTTAAATGGAAATTTACCCAGTTGAAGGTCTAGGTGCATGTAGTATAGTGTTGCTTTGGTATTTGTGTCTTTCAGACAAGAAAAAAATCTGTAGTATTATTTCTTCTTAGTTTTTGGAAAAGAACGTTGATCCTGATGCAGGTTAGTTTTTAGTGACATGAGCAGTAAAAATTAGCTGAATGTAATGGTGTATAGTAAAAATATAAAATACATTACTAGCTGGAGTATCTTTTTTTCATTTATTTTTTGCCATTTTTTTCTATTTCTTTATATTCTAGAGTTCTTTGAAAATGAGCATGTACGTGTTGGACAGAAAGGTATGGATCTGTTTTCATCTGTAATAAACTGTGAGTAGTTAGGAATGCATTTAGTAAATTTCTGTCTCAATTACTTGTACCTCTGAGAATTTTAAGAATTCAGACAGATTAATACAAAGCATTGTCAGTAATACCGTTGTAATTTAGACAGAAAAGCAAGCATCTGCAGTCTACCAGTAGCTCCACAGATATTTCATTTAAAAATGAAATAGGAAGCATAGAGACATAACTTTTTGGTGATAACTTTACTTACGCCACTACTGAACTTCATTTTAAAATCAAAAGGCTCTGGACTCCCTACTCTGCACACAAAGTTCTCATTAGTGTAATGGGATTTACGCCTTTGCGTCAGAACAGTCTTTTAATGGTTGTTTACAATTGCAGAACTTGCTAAATATTGCAATACTTAGCCACTATGGAAAATTCACTCATTTGTCTCTGTATACGGCTTTTTCTGAAGAAGTAAGAAATAACCTACAAGAGAAAGGGTAAGATAAAAGGAATAATAATTTATTAGCTCAAATTTGCTGATAAAGAAACATACAAGGGATGTTTGAAATCGAACAGTATCTGCTCCTTACTGTGTCTTGTGATTCCTGCTAAACATCAACATAAAAAATAGAGTGGATATCACCCTGAAAGTCCTCCATCCTTTTTTTTTTTTTTTGTTGCAGTAACAAAACGGTGACGTTTTTTTCTTACTTCTCCTTTTGCGGTCCTCTTTCTATCCCCCATAATCTGTTTTCTGATCCAAAAGCAACTCATTAGGGTACCGTTCATCTCTGTATTCTTTTCCTGTTCTTCAGAATAAACTCCCCATTCAGACTTCCTGAGCCAGTCATTCAACTCCACGATGTAATTCTTACTCCTCATCTCTTGTCTGTGTAGAGTAGTCTCTATTACAGAGATTGTCTTAGCTTTTCCTATATGCAAAGACACAAAATTTTATAAAAATATAAGTTAAGAGTCTTGACCATAAACTGAAATCTCTGTTCATTCAGTCGGAATCCTACTGCATGCTCTGTTGGGTGTTGGTTATGATTTTGGTTGACAGTGATGTATTGATTTTGCTTTTATATTAGATGTGTTGCCAAGTCTGAGGAATTTTCTTCATTGTGTTTAGTAAAACCCATCTTGTACATAGCAGAACTACTTTTTAATATTTTGTGTCTCAGTAAGAAAAAATAAGGTAAATGCTCATGGACACTGAGATCAATCACACTCTTTTCTAAAGTTTTGTGGGGAATGTAGGAATGTTTTTTTTTCTTTTTGCCCTCTTCATTTAGGAAAAAAATGATCACACACCATCTTGTGTTAGAGCTCGGCAGGATAAACAGAAGATTGGCAGACTGGTCTATTCAGTATTTAAGAAAAGAGGGAAGGAGAGGGGAATCAATTAAATGGATTTATAATTCCAAACCTCATCCTTCTAAGTCATGTCAGAGTAGATATTGTGAATATTGAATTTTAGTGAAATTTAGAAAAGTGAGTTGTTTCTGAGAGACTTCAGAAAAATCAGAGGATATGGATTTGGAGACAGAATTCTGAGTACCAGTACAACACTGATCTAATGTCTAGATAATCTCACAGAAATATTCTCCCAACTGTCTCTCTGTTGTGAAAGACATTTGAAGTATGAGGGTATGGTTAATCACATAAACTTGATGGGAAACATCACTTCTACCAGATTAGGATAGCTAAAGATGCATGTCTTTCAAGTTTATAGATTTAAGTAAGGAATGACATAATCTGCTGTAAGGAATGTATGCTACTGTGTCAGGATGCGGTCCTTGTGATAAAGCAGCCTAAAGCTTCACAACAATGACCCATCTAAGCAAACCTGTCAACAGTAGAGTATTTGTTTTATGTCAGACTGAAGGAAAAACAACATGAAAGTCTTTATCCTCCAGAGTACATATACCAATAATGAGAGAACGTGACAGTACACTCTGAAATAGAAAATTCTTGTCCCACGGTTATCTGTGAAGATATTTGTATAGTTAATGTAAAAATAGGGGAGACAAAAAACCAGAATGAGTGGCAATTTCCTATTTGAACTGAGAGACCACTCATAGTTCAACAGGATTACTTTGTGATTATATACGGCTGCTTGTTCTGCTTGATGTCAGCCTACTAGCTGCAACTAGCCTTGAATAACCATAGGTACATACTAGGAGGATACATACTAAGGGCTATTTTATGACAGAAGGTAGTACAGCTTTGCTTATTAATACCGATTGCCTTGTTTCCCAGGGAACTACTTCAAAATTGCTTTGTGGAAATCAGACCTTTTAGATATTTTCCCATTAGCTAATGCTTACAGCATGGTAAACTGGTTTGTAAAGTTAAAAATTAAGGTATTTGATAAACTTTGGAAGTCTTAAACTACATCAGTTCTTCACCTGCTTTGTTTCCTACAGTTTTAGCAGAGCAAGATAGTGCTGCAGCTCAACAATATGTTCGTCAGGGATGCCCAACAGCACTCCGAGCTGATCTGTGGGCCCTCATTCTCAATATTTCTAATCAGCCAGAGGTAAGGAGCAAAGTGAGAATAAAATACAAAGACTAGGTGAAAACAGAAGTGCAAGCACGTATCATCTAGTGATTCTTTTCCAAAGTAGAAATTCTCGACTCAGTTGTCACAGAAACTGATAAACATTTTATGAGAAAAATACACGTGCCTGTAAAAAAGCTCTGTGCTGTGGTGAAGTCTTTTTGGCTCTTCCCTAATTTTTTAACAGATACATGAGCAAAATACTGTAGAATAAACTATTCAGTTGATCAGGCTAGCTCCTGAGTTTTTCCTATATGGTGCTGTCTTTTTCAGAAGGGGACAAGAAAAAAGCCCTGGGAAGAAGACTGAACCTCTCTTGTCTCTGATCACTTATCTCCTTTCTTTGCTGAGTTTTATAAAAAGATGATGTGCTATATCTTTTTCCTGGCTATTTGAACCTGTCATTGTACGCATGTACATATCTTGCAAATTGCTTTATATGTTACTGCATATTCTCTACATATGTACAATCAAAAGACATAAAGAGGAACTAGTAAGATGTGGATTGTTTTCATACTCTCTTGTTTTTCATAGTACCTTATATTTGACTCTAGTCCTCAACAATGAAATCTTTTGTAGTATCTGGAGCCATGCGGTAGTCAATATATCTAACATAGCATAAAAAATTAAATCCCTATTTAAATCTTTGCAGAATTGTGACTACTTCAATGCAGGGTTTTATTGCAGTAAAAAATAACATGTGTACATGTACATTTGCTCATAAATGTGGGAATTTTACAGTATCTCATGTCCTTTGGTGATATAGCCATTTTCTTGTAATATTGGGTTATTTATTGGTAACTACATAGTAAAGTCATAAGAACTTGCCCTTAAAAACAAATGTAAATCTTGTTCATTGACAGCTTACCTAAGGAGTTGAAGTTATTTGGTCTGGTATTAGAATTACTTAGTTTATTCCTTTTTGAAAAAATAAAAGAGGCTTTTGTTTCTAGTAAATAAAAGATTGAATTTTCTGTAGAAGAAAGAGCTGTTGAAATAATGAAATATACATCTTAAGATGCTCAATATTAGATTTAAAGTTATTTTAAATTATCGGGACAGTTTGAATTTTAGAAGTCTTTCTCTTTGTAAGAGCAGGAATATTAAAGGTGTGAAATTAATGTTGTTGGTTACATTGCATCTGTTTATATTCTGTTAAATGCTGCATGCTCTAAGAGTATTTTTATCTTAATGTGGAAAATCAAATAATTGAATAAAAAAGTCAGATATTCTGTTCTGATGACTGAAAGTCAAGATAATAATCAGAAAAATCATAAAATATTTCAGCTTATGTTCATATAAAGCATGAGTTGTTATGGAAATAGATTTATTAAAATCCGTTTCCTGAAATTCACATGGACAGTTTTCAACAGTTACCTTTTTGAAAGAGGAACAAGTTATGTCTGTCTATTAATGTATTTGTCAGCCACACTGACAGACCCTTTATAAGTTAATGGAAGTTTATAGTTGTTTTTAATATGTGTTTATACTATGTATGAAGTGTGACTATTTCAGATGGTCTCAAAAGGTTAGTCTCTGCTGTGAGGATATTAACTCAATTTACTGTTAGGTAACGCTAACACCTTGAGACGTTTTTCTTGCATATACTGAATATACTGCTTTATTTTTTATAAAGTACAGCAAAACAGTTTTCAGATACATGTAGCTGTTTTATGATCTGCTGTATTTCATATAGACTTTACTGGTTTACCTAACACATCTTTCCTTTACTGTTTCTCTGCTGAAGTTGGATTGTGTGGTTGCAGAGATTTCTTGCTGTAATATTTCTGATCTGCAGTTTAGACTCTTATTATGTTTATAGCTGTATGAATCTGTAACTCAGACCATGAATTTCCTTTCTTTAATGTATAACATCATGCGGATTTGGTATGGGCAGCATTGTGTGTGTTAGCATCCAATATTGTTTGGAAAATTTTATTCAGTAAAGCTTAGCCTCTGGATTAAGCTGATACACTGCCAAGCAAGGGATGATACTAGCAATCTAGCGTTGTAATCGTAAAAATGATAAACTGTAAGATCTGTATGCAGGATTATTTAGAAATGCGTAAACACATTTCCTGGCAATGAATTGTTTATTAGTGTTCATTTGTAATGGTACATTTTAGAGAAACTGTGTTAGAAGAGCATTTTTAAGGTTGCAAAGTCAAACATTTAAAAGCTGAACAGTGTCACAGTTAGTATTGTCTCTGCAAACAGTCCAGTTTGCTGTATATATATATTTTGATGTATGATCTTGAGTCAGACAAGGACAGTTTTTCCTGTGGGATGTCTGCCTCATTGATTGTACAAAATGGATGGCACACACTTACTGAGAATCTGGTTTTTTTCCTTGTGTTCAGTGTGTTACCCAATTGTTTATTCACTGCATGCTATTCAAGCAGTGCTTAAAAAACAAAATTGTTCGTTATTTTATATGCTTTTTTCCTCTAATTTTTTGAAGTTAATGGGTTGAAAATCAAAATTCTGAAAATTCCAGCATGCAGAAATTATTAATGCTTTGTTTTACTATGGCTTTTACTGAATATAATTTCCTAGGTTTAAAAAATGTAACAAATAGGTGAGGTGGTAAGTTCATAATGGAGCATGATGTAACTCTTTGTCTTACCAGTAGGGTTATTTAGATTAGGATCAGTAGCTGCACCATTTAAATAGCAGAGAAGCCAGTAGCAGTAACACACTGTCATCGTCTTTGACTGGAGAAGGATGTACTTTACCAGTAGATTTTGCAGGTGTCTGGTAGAAGGAGAGTAAGTTTAGGGTCATCTTCCAGGATTTGCCAGGAGGGACTTTCTTTAGCTTTTTTGTCCATTATCTCTTTATGTAATATGTTCACTTTTTTATTTTGTACTTGTTTCTGTTATTTCTGTTCCAAAGTGTACAGCTCACCTAATTAATGCTGGTTGCCATTCTTTAGGTTTCATCCAATTCCCACAAAACTTAGTGTCTCCTTTCTAGACTCCCCAGTGTCAGTCTTTCTTCATATTCCTAGTTCAATGCGTCACCCACCCATTTCTTGTATTAAATTTGAGAGGCAAGTATAGATAGCACAATCAAATTACAAGGGTAACCTAAAAATTAATCATGAGCTGCCTACAGTTCAGCAGTGAGAGTGCAGCTCCTGTGCCAAGGATTTCGTGACACGCCACAGGTGGGCTGTGTCTGCACAGAGGTTGCTGAGTAATCCAACCCTTAATTTTAAAGAAGGTGAATCACCAGATGCTGCTTAAACTAGCTTTGCTGAGTACTGCTGAAAGATACTGTTCTCTCTTGCCAATGAGCTACTTTCAGGGCTCCTTTTTCCTTATGCTCTCAGGTGGATACTATCGTATGGGGTTTTTGGATGGAAATTTTGGTATGTGGCCTTGTAAGGTCAGGAGGGCTGGGCACTGCAATCCTGAAAAGTACTTCATTTCAGCTTGGAAAGATGAGTATGTTTGGAGATGCAGGATAAAAAAGTATATATCTTTTGAGAAAAGTTACTGTCTAGGTAACAATGCAACACATTAAAAAGTAAAAAGTTTACAAACAAGGTTACATTAAGATTTGGCAGACAGAGAAGAAAGGTTGAATCAGATGAAAATGGTAAGATTTTGGTTTTATAAATTAAAACATTTTAGGCTAAGAAACCTACCACATTTCTGGACACTCCTGAAACTTGGTAGTAGTCAGTTGTCTCATCTGGCTGAAGAAATGCAACCAATAAAATAGTAAAACAACACTTGAATCTTTTTTGAAGCCTGAGTAAGGTTCTTAAAAACATTTCTCACTGTGTGAGGAAAAACTGATCACCAAGCAAAAGGGTCATGTGGCTTGAAAGCAAATCTATGACCAATCTTATGATTCGGATAAAAGGAATAAATGTATTAATACAGCATGAATTACAAGCCTCTTGTCTTACTAAGAGGCACGGGCAAGATCCACTTATGGACAGGTTGCGCCTAAAAAATGGGAGTGAGTCCCAAGCCCTGTTTTCATTTTGCATCACAAGAATCACAATTCAAGAGAAAATGAATGACAATTAATGAGTTAAAACCATTATTCCTAGAATGGTTATGATTGGTTTTGCATTGCAAGTCCCTTTTTAATAATTTCTGATTTGTTTCCCAAACTTTTTGTTGTGAATTCTAGTTCAGGTAGACAGCTTGGCCTTCTGGTCTTTTTACTAAATTATTTAACTGTTAAAATATTTAAGTACTGTTTTACTCTGCTAATATTTGCAGTGTGAATTTGCTATTCATTTTTTCAGGGTAGAGTTTTGAGTTGTGTTTGAAATTTTAGTTTATGCTGAAATTATAACAGCAACAGCAAGCAGTGTTTGATTTTTTTGAGAAATGACCAAGTTGGCCTAGTGGGGTTTTCATAAGAACAAAGGAGAAACTATTATTTATGGGAAAAAAAGGGTGATAAACTGTTTACCCTTTTTACTTAAAATAATACTGAGGGAAGTATTCAACTGAATTATAAAGAATTTCCAGTTTCTGTGAGTTGCTGAAGAATCTGAGCCCAGCTGTTCTGTCTTTTAGACAGTGCCCTAAACAGCGGGTTGCTTGTTCTTACCACTTTTTTAACTGCTTGAAATATTTACACCAATTAAAACAAATTAAGGAGGAAAATTGTGAAGGATATATGTTTCAGAAATTGTACATCCTGTTGGTTAAGGTTAAGTGATTCAAATCTCTGTTCTAACTCGGGCAATATTTGCCCTATGGCCTAATAATGAGATTTGTTTTTTAATATTGGTACACAAGTCTGAAGGGTGGGAAATGCAAAGTTAACTGAGTTCTTTGCTAAAACAAAAAGAAATTTTACAGAATGTTTTAAATGCATATGTCATTCTGGATTAGCAAATAGCAACTACTCTGTTCTGATTAAACTTACTTAAATTTCTTTCAGCAGTTTTCTGTTTTCTTCTGTGGAAGATACTGTTCACTGGCTACTGTAACTTATACATAATTGCAATTAACATGATTCTTTACACTTCGATTAATAATGCAGTTGAATTAAGGCATAGGAAGCTAGCTAATATTTTAGAAATTAATAACATAACAAGCATAGTTCCGTATGATGCCATAAACAAACCTGCACTGAAACTAGCACTCTAAAGTCATTATGTCAGTACTGTAGAACATCATTTATGAATATTTTTTTTCTTGTACAGAAATGTATTCTTCAAACATTCAATGAAGTCATTCCTTGCATGCCAAATCACTAAGTCTGTTCTAAGTGTGGTTAAAGCAGCAACGATTCAACGTAATGCTGAGTTATTCTGACTGTTAAGATGAATGGACCATGTACTTAAGTGATTACTCTTTAGGTGTGGTTTTACAATAATTTTAATAATAACAGGGAAATGGACTCTTGTAAGCAGATGTAAAATATAATTGAATGGCTTCCTAATTCAGGAAGGAAAAGGATAGTGCAAAACACTGAACTAGTGATAATGTTAACTTGGGGCTTGGAGCCACTGTGACCTGACGTGAAAGTATCTTAAGAAGAAAACTTGTTTCTGCATATAAATTTAAAGTGTGCTCTATATGTGTGTAGCAAAAGTTTAATCTCTTCCTTCATACCACTGTATTCTCCCACTTCCAAACAGCCTTTCGCAATTGTTCAAGGCAGTTCTAGAGAATGAAAAAGAAGGAAGTGATAACAGAAAACCATGAGGTTATTAGAATCTCTTTTCTCAAGTTACAACAGATTAGTAGTTGCATTAACTAGTACCATTCTACCATTTCTTATGCAGGAGTACTTCCGTGTACAACAGAAAGAGTTATGCAGTCTGCTTAGCATGAAAAAGAAGAGAGTTTTTTTATTAGCTCCTGTTGTAATATGTACAATTATTTGAGGTGGAAAAAAAACCTTTAGAGATTATTAATTTGACAGTGTTACACTTAGCTAGATTAGTTAGTATTGATGCTTTAAAATTGTGACTTGAATATTAGAGTAGTTCTCTGTAGCTTTTAAGAAAAGAGTGATATGTTTATACTGCAATTAATTTACATTTGGTAAATACTTGTGTCTGATCCTTCGTAAAGAAATATTGTGCTATTTATACCTCCCCTTTCTATTTCTTAGGAAGTAAAATGTAAATAATTTCCCTGTGGTAGTTATCAGTACTTAATAAATACAGCTTTGTCTTCATTTCAATTAACAGTCTAATAATGTGTTAATTCTGATAATTCCTAAGTGTATAATATTCACCACTTCTCAGTTTTGGATTGATAGAAAGAACAGTTACAATGTTCCCTAGCCTTCTCTTCACTTTTTTTCCATTCTCTTCCACTCAGAATTTCATCTTACTTCCCATTTGTTCTTTAAATTCTTACTCCAGACTTACCTTCTTTTGCAAAGAAATTGTCAATAAATATTATGTATAACTTGGAATGTACAAGCATTTGTGTGGTGCCTGTAGATACACATTGAAATCGGAATAGTTTTGTGAAGTGGGAAGGAGCTTTGGGACTGCTGATTTAGTTTATAAAGTTATTCCAATTCCAGTTGAAACTGTGGTATTCAGTCTGAAACTCTGTTGTTCAGTTGTAGGCATAATGACAGAGAGGTTTTTAGGGATTTAGGAATTACATCATGATTGTGCGATACTTAATTTTTTGTTTCCTTTGCAAGGGGTAGAATAGAAAGGGGTAGAATAAGCAAAAGCAGAGAAGTGTTTGTTCTGATACTTCCCCATCTGTTCATCCTTGTATATGTTCTATAGAGTTTCAGGAAATAATTCGAGTTTAAAAAAAGGTCTGAGTTCTTTGTATTCTTCACAATATTTTTGTATATATTTATAGTTGACTCTTTTCACAAAATTATACTATTTAGAGATTCATATTAGATTAATATCAAATATTTGCAGCAACTCACTAATGCTAGAAGATATGACAGAACCTATTAATGGAGAGGTGCATGAAATTAGAGGGTAGCAAATAAAAAAAAAAGTAATGATTTTGAGCATTGAAGAGGTTTTAGCTCTAGAGACCCAAAGGTTGGAAGATACAGATCTTTGATTTGAATTAGTTCCTTCATTCTCATTTTATTAATTATCTAAAGGGTAGTAATTTTACAAAGTCTCAAATATCTGCCTCATTTCTTAGGGCTTAAGCCAGAATAAACAGTGATAGAATACTTCATAAATTTTGCAGTGGGTTTTTCAGCTGAATACATTCTTATGATTTTTCTTGGTTTTTTTTTTTTTTTTGTTAAAAATTGTCTTTGTTTAGTTTAAATGTAAATTAAAGTTGTATCTCAGGCTGCTGATGATAATATTTTTAATTTTAGGATATCTTGTATTATGAACAGCTTAAGTCAAATGTGATTCAGCACGACCTTTTAGTGGACAGCCTGATTTACAAAGTAAGTGATTCAATAAACAGTGATTAAATGATTTAGATACTCATCACACCAGTATCTCGTTTTTTTAACAAAGAAAATGTTAGATGGTTTAGTTTTAAGGAGTGTAAGAATAATGAGTGTGAATTTATTACTATAACCTCTCTCCGTGTGCCTGTGTTGGCTCTCCTGTAGGATATTTGTTTGAATTGAGCTGTTAAGTCATAAAGAAATGGTAACTTCATTTGAAGGAATAACTGGTTTTGCAAGGAAGAAAGCACAAGAGTCTGAGCGCTTCCATTTCAGGTTTCAATTCTGAACATTTTAATCATCAAGTTAATATAGCTTAACTACAGCTCTTTCATGGTTCAATGGTGAAACAGTGTCTTCTACCACTGTGTTAAGTTTAGCTTCTATGGGAGTCTGAAAAGATGTCTTTCGGCTTCAAACTGCTGTATTTTTTGATTACAGGATGTAAAGCTGACAGCAAGCAATGATGACTACTATTTTGTATTTGAGGATTATTTATATCAGGTATGTAAATATTTTTTTTTCTTAGAAAGCTAGAAAGTATACTCCTGGGGGATTATATCATCTTTGGTGTAAGGACTGCCTTTGTGTTTCATGTGTAGGCAGAGTATGGTGGGACCCTAGATAGCATCTGTTTGCTGCATTACATGTATTTTCCCTTCCTGAATAACAGTCCTGTAAATTAATCTTGTACACTTAAACAGATTAATCAGGACAGGCTTCTAAAAAGCCTACTCTGAAGGACCCTACACAATGTCTTTCCAATGCAATAAACCAGAAAATACACAGTCAGCCATATTCTTCCCCCTTCCAGCTTTGCAATAATAAAATGATTAACAGCTGTGGCATACAGAGAAATTAAGACTTGACAAGTATATTCAGGGATACAGTTTTAAAAAAAACCCAACACATTGCTTTACAGTGACCTAGTGCAGTAAGCATAAAAGACTTATTTATTGATGTATTTTTAAATTGAAGACATTGATTCTGAATAAGGTAGTGATATGTATAGTTACTTCTAGGATTGCTCCCATTCCAAAGCTGCTTCTAGCAATGGTATTCCCAACTAATTTATAAAGAATTATCTTCATTGCTGCCTGTCAAATGCCCTTAAATAGAAGCACATTACATTTATGAGTTTCCTAATGTGTAGTTGATTGCAGTGTCAACATAAATGTCATGCAGCAAACTTACCATTTCCACAGTGCTTTTAATCTCATTAGTTGCATCTGTTAGGTTAGACTTGCTTAATTTTTTGTTTTAGAGCTATGTGACACTAAATTATTTCTTCTTTGATGGTAATATGTAAAATTGCTAGTAATTTAACTAAGCAAGAAACTGTCCTTAATGCTGCTTAGTCCATATAGGTATAAAAATATGCATTACTATTTAAGCATATTATTCAATCATGTCTACATATAATATTTTAGCATAATAAGCATTTAAAAGTTAATACTTAAAATTATAACCTCATAAAATTATAGCCTTTTTTACTTAAGATAGTTCCAATTTTAAGATCTGTATCTGAATTTGTTTCTGAATTAAAATTTGAAAAGTGGCTACATAATGAGAACTCAAACACTGATACTTATTCACTAAAATATTTACATGTAGAACTTTTTTCTTGATTTAAGGGTCAAAGATGATCTTCATTATTGTAGCATTATCTCTTCAGCATCAGATGTGAAAATCTCATTCTTTTTTCTGCTTCATTCATTATATAGACTACTTAAGGCATATTAGTCCTTAACTGACAGTTCCAATGGACACAGGATTATAATCTATGAAGGAGTATGAACTAGTATGATCTTTTGTTTTAAGACTATTAGAAATAGATTTTGCTCATCATTCTCAATATATAGCAGAGTTGAATATTTTCATTTTATATATATATCTATTAAAGAATGATTACAGAATTAAAATCATAAAAAGGACTGAACTATCCTTAGAAATTTGAAGGGGAGTCACCAAAAATCTTTGAAAAATTAAGTGCCTAATTTTACTGCAAGGCTTTGAGGCACAGAATATCTCAAACTTCCAATTATTAGTTGCTCTAGTTTTGTTTGGTACTTTGTGGTATTCTTCAGACTTTTTCTAGAAGAACATTATCCATTTTGCTTGATAATTTTCTCTTCCAACCTAATTTGCAAATGCATTGATGCTGAATGATTTTGTTATGTGGCCCCTGGAAAAATTTCGCAGTATGAGTCACTCTGATTTCATATGATAACTGGAATTAAATACTGGCTAAATAAAATAGGTAATGAAAACGTTAGTTTAAAACAGATAAATTATTTCTGTTTGCACTGGGTTTGTGGTTTTTTTCATGACTAGTTATTGCCTCTTAAGTTTTCCAAGTCATTGAGCAGTGTGGCATTTGACTGTATATGACTTAACAGATAAAGTATCCATCAAAACCAGAAAATTTGGTCATAAAATAACAGCGAGGATATTTGGTTGGATTATTGGTACCTCTTTAGTAGCATGCAGTCCTTTTCAGGAGGAACACTGTGAAATAATGTAATTTATTTCCTTTAATATCTTTTTCTTCATCCCCAAATTTACATGGTTTTATTACTTCTTTATAACTATTGAAATAGAATACGGTTACTTTTAATATAGTCATTTCTTCTTGATAAAAGCTTTGGCTTTGTTTTTTTGCTTTTTCTCAGTCCGTTGAATTCAGTTGTTTTCTTTTCAGTTTTGATTATAAATATCCAATAGTTTGCCAAACACTTCTGCACTTAAAAGGGGGCTTGTGCCATTGTTTTCTTTTGCATTATCTTTTTTGTGAATGAGAAAAATAATACATAATTACATTTGTAAATTAATTATTTCAGGCTAGAGGTTCAATTTGAATAGTTTAGTCTTACATCCTGCATAATGAATACATGCAAAGAACCTCACCTGGCAGCTTTTAGGTATAGTCATTACTTATGTTTGAGCTAGTCTGTCTCTTACGAAGATGCATAGTCTTAATTTAAAGACTTCCAGATAGTGGTACTGGACACTGCATTCCTAAAAAAGGGGACCTCAAACAAAACAGGGGAAACATTCTTTCCCCTATGAGAGAACATAATTCATGTCCTTTTTAGATTAGTTTCTTTTTCTTTCACCTCAGTTAACATATACAGAGAATTTTGTTTGCCTGTGTATTGTTATTGTCAGCTACATTTTGGCAGCTGTGAAAATTATTGTGTATTGTGCAAAAATAATATTTAGCTTAAACTGTTCAAGATAAAGAAACTATTTTTTTAAAGGTGTTTGAGAAATTATTTTTGAGGTTCAAAAGAGGAAAACCTCTCAAAATATGACCTGCTTTCCATAAAAAATAAAAAAGACAATGATGTTCAGATGTCACAGTGTTTCGGTTTTGCATGTTTCCTTTTGACAAATCTGGTATCTGGAAAATGTTTGCAATAATTAGTTGAAGGTAAAATCCATTCATTTTTATTCACAGTAAATTATGTCGTGAAACACCTTTCTAAATCTAAAACTAAATCTAAATCTAAAACATTTCCACCTTTTACACCTTGACTACAGTTAAAACAAAAAACCAAACTCTTAAAACCTACAAGCAGAAAGAGGGTTTAACGTATGCAAAAAAGTTAGCAGCAAGTTGAAGCCTGTCTTACTTCTGCCCTCTTGTGTACATTCTTGATAGTGCAGTCTTTCATTGCATGAAAACATGAAAATTTTCAAGTATAACCGCATATAGGATGAGATTCTTTATTGTTAATTATTTTCTAGGAATGCTTTTAGCATTTAATTTTATACTCAATTGCTGTGAATACTAGATACTTCATTTGTGTAAACAATAAAAAATACAAATATGTTTTACAAAATACAGTGTACATTTCAGAATTTATGGATACAAGGTGAACATTATAATCTGTGCTTTTTGAAAGAACTGAATATTGTGCAAGTGTTC
This sequence comes from Strix uralensis, assembly GCF_047716275.1. Taxonomy (NCBI): domain Eukaryota; kingdom Metazoa; phylum Chordata; class Aves; order Strigiformes; family Strigidae; genus Strix; species Strix uralensis. The sequence goes on from NC_133975.1 coordinate 21,131,388, forward strand.
TCTAAAGTTCCTAGGAATTAAAACAAATGTAAGGATCAGTCTTCTGGAACTGCACACACGCGAAAATGTAAATGTTTCATTTCCTTACTCACTTACTAGGTCTTCCCGGGGTCATAGTAACTGAACAGAAAAATAACCTAATAGACATCAAAGCAGCCAGTTGCATGCACAGTCACTAATGATGGGACAGAAGGGGATAAACCTGTGCTGAGAGGCAAAGAGGAGGGTTGGAGAAGGGGGGGATATTTTACTGACAACAAATGAATGTGAAGGTAAAATCATAACAAATTCAAAGCGAGCCTGGAAATTTGAACAGGAAAGTAAATTAAGTTGGTCAAGAGCTTTCAACCATATTAGCTCTCTTCAGTAGCATCTAACAGGTACTAATTAAGGCAGGTCCTTAAATCTGTTTGACATTGCTTTGTTGATCCAGTAAGTCAGCTGATATTTAGATGCTGTCTTTTCTGCAGGTATTACTCTGTTTTTCCCGAGATACAGCTGTATTGGAGCACTTTACTTACAGTAGTGCCACTCCACCCAGATCATATATACGAGGTAAAAAGAGTTGTTTTAAAAAAGATTGTATAGATTTTTGTTGACTGCTGCAGTAATACAGTATGTGAATTTGCTTTATGTTCATTACACCTAGTAGACTACATTTAGAAGAATGTTAATAAAAACTTTGTGTATCCAGTTGGCATCATGCAGATTCTATTATGACAGTTTAGAAGTTGATAACATGAAGGCCAAATTGCAATGTTGTTCTTTTACTGTAGTTTTCTGTGTATAATTCTCCAGTGTTTTACCAAAATAAACACGCAGCTGTGGCAATATGATAAAATCTTGACATCTGTCTTCACCAGAGCTAGAAATTTAAATACACAACATTGTCCTCTGCAACTTCAATAAATATAGCAACTGGAAGTGGTGGTAGGATGTTATCTTCCCAAAGCAGTGAGTTCTGCAGATATTTGTAGACAGGAGCGTAACATGTTGGGCTCTGTTCAAAGGTCTGGGAGAGCAGGGCTTTACCAAGCAGACTTACACTGATTCTTTTCAAAGCACGGCATCTTCCAGAGTGTTAGCTTACTTTTTGATGTTCTTTGGCTTAAATTCTCATGTGAGTCTTATTTTCCTTAACAATCTTAAATTTATTTGTTCAGTCCACTTGCCTTCTCTGCCAACTTCTAACGCCATACCTCTGGACTCCGTTTCCTTGCTTCTTGGATCCTCACCTGCCTTGGCTTTATCCAGAGGTTCCTGATTTTGTCCTCCTTCTTTAATCATTCAGCCATCCAATCACTTTTTTTTCCCATGTACCTTTACCTTCTGCATTCCCACTTTCTTCCTTGGTCCCTCATGCCAGTATATTTTTTTAGCCAAATGTGATCCCTGTACTGAGCACTTTTTTTGAACAGGACCTCTGCTGACAGTTTTCCTCTTGCTGCTTCTTGTGTCACTAGAGGCAATGTTTGTTTTCTAATTTTTCTTTCTTCCTACTTTATTGCTTTGTAGGTCTTTTCTCTCCCTTTAACTGAATTAGGGGGTTTTCTTTACCTACTTCTTGAAACAACGAAGGGCTCACCTGAGAGCAGAACAGCAGTGGGATCCCAGGTTTCACTTCAGGCACAGAGGCATGGCAGTCCAGAAACACAGCTATGGGGAACATTCTACTTATTCCTAGACAAATCTGGGGAATGAAGTTGCTGAAATCTAAATCTCTGCTGAACCTGTGCAGTGTAAATCCAAAAGGCTTGTAGGTCCTATTTTTGGCTAATTTTCCAAGAGATGTGCTTTATGCTAAAAATACTCTCCTTCCAGATTACAGCTCCCTGCTGCACAGCAAGCAAACTATTGAAAGGAAAAGTAAAAAATATTTTGTAGTTTAATGAAAGAACTGGCTTCTGTAGCTGGAAAATACTGGATTTTATTTTCATGGGTTAGTAGGCAGGAGCTTCCCAGGGTAATTTTGAATTTAATTCGATCGATTCATGCTACAGGAAAATATCTAAGTCCAGATTCCATTGAACCTGACAAAAGTTCCCTGTGCTAAATTCTTCTGTGTAGACTGAACAAAATACACAGAAATCTAAACGATCTCTGAATATTCTATAAATTTTCACATAAGTAATTACATTTTCTAGTTAAAGTTTCTCATTTTAAAACTAAAATAATTACAGTTTTTAATTAGTTGTAACTATGCTTAAAAACACTTCCATATTTCTAAATAAATTGTTACTTTTTAATAGTGGATTTTAAGTTATTAGGTTCTATAGTTAAAATATAGTTAACTAATATAACATGTTCATTTTGCTGGGAAGAGAAAAAGTTATATGGTCAGTCTATACTATCAGGTTGTCTTGACTTAATTAATCTTCTGTATCCAACATATTACTTAAATATTTTTTTTGTTATATCAAAGCTATACCATCCATCTTCCTCTTTGTTGCAGGCTTAATGAAGCCTTGAATATTTTTCATCTGTTCTTTTATCTTTTTAAATGCCTTTTCTGTCCCTAGGTCAGTCTGTCACATCATGGCAGACTTATCCCCTTAACCTTATCCCCTCATAGAGCTTCACTGTCTTCAAGGTCTCTAGCAAACACCTTTAGAGCTCCTGAGACACATCCAGATAAAATCTCTATGTGATAGCATTGCTGAAATCTTCCTCCTCTTTTTTGCTGTTTGTCATCCTCCCTTATTGGTGCTGCATTTTAGTTTTATATCTGACACAGTACCTGTCCTATTGCATTGCTTGCTTGTTTTAGACAATATCAAATGGTCAATAATATAATTAGTTATGATTTTTATAATTGTAACTTAGAATCTACCTTTTAAATTTAAATCTTTACACATCAATCTTTAATCACATTTTAATTGTGGTTTGATGATTCACAGGAAAACTTGGAATGGAAGAATATGCTGTTTTCTATCCTCCAAATGGTAAGAATTATACTATTGCCTCCTCTTGTGGTAGATTAGAAAGATACAGGATTTTTTTCTGAAATACATAGCTTCTTTTTCTATTACAAATTATGTTTTGCTGTTATTCTGCAAAATTCATTAATTTAAAGGAGTAAGCTGGACTGAAGCTATTCCAAAACCACATTCAGCCTGGTGTTAGTAGTCACATACGGAGTTTGTCTATGTGTGTGGGAAGGAGAAGGAAAACAACTTCTGGTGCAGCAGCTTGTATTCTAGTCTTGTTTCACCACTTAGAGGATCTGAATGATACATGCTGAAACTGTCTGACCCCCAGCTTTTTGGTACTCAACAGACCACACCTTGAAGTCTTTTCCTTTCAAAATTTGTGTTAGTTTTAAAAATTCACCCATAAGTACTCTATATTAAATTTTAAGACAATATCATTGTTGTTAGTTCAGTTATTAAAATTCTTCTTCTCAGCTCTTATTTTGACCATTTCAATCTCTGTCTGTTGAATTCTTTCCCTGGTTTTGTGCTGCATTTGTATTTTAAGTTCAAGCTCTTTGCTCTTGCATTCAAGGCCTTATGTCACCATTCTTAAATCTGTGTCTCTGGCCTTGTCTTTTATGTCTTCTGTGTTTCAGTGGTGTCAGTTGTAGCACATACTTTTGTTACCCCTTCTTCCATTTTTGTTTCCGCAATTCTTTGCAGCTTTGTAGCCCTGAAACGTTGTCCTTACAACCTTTTGCCAATGAATAGGAGCTAAGATCAGCTGGAAAGGAGAAGAGAACTGTCATGATACAACTGAGAAGTCCTCTAAATGTTTCATCTGAGTACAAGAATTACTAGAAGTCTTGGCTTCATTTTTTCCTGCTCCCTCCTTGTCAGCGCATGACATTTATGGGTTGTCATTTATCTGAAATTAAGTTCTGATTTCAGCAAAGCTTATGCGTAATAACTTCATGGAAATGGAGCTTTGCTTGGCTTTTGAGGAACTATATAAGCATGTAGTTGGTCGTACTACAAGTGATACAATTCCTGCACTTAAATATTTACAAGATCGAGATCTAAGACTGCAAATGCCATAACAAGGAAATATTTTATTCCTGCAGTAGGCAGAATACAATTTAGAAACTTGGGGTAAAATACGTTTTTTTACATGGATAAAAAGAAATATAAAAGAACAAAAAATGAAATATTTTTGTTTTGTAGGTGTAATTCCTTTTCATGGCTTTTCTATGTATGGTAAGTGTGACTCAAACTCTTGAGACCTCAGGCTTGCTTTTTATCATATTGCAGTTTAAAGCTGTATGTATTTTTCTGCAACTTTAAAAATTGTGTGTATTCTGTTTCTTTGTGTTTGAAGGCTGTTGTACATAATTTTAAAAATTCTAGGCTGTTCCTATTTACTTATATTACAGCTCACTACCATATGGGAGTTCCTTCTTTGAGAGCTAAGAGCTGAGGTATACATCTTAATGAATATGAATAGAGGGATAAAGTTTGTTGACAGAGTGCTCTTTTCTTGTGTTTCATGTCAGAGTAGACCAGTTTACCTGTGGTAAAGAGTTCTTGAAAACATGAATCATGTGAAAGGCCTGTTGCTGTATCCATTTGCCTAGAACAGGTGTTAAAGGAGCATTAAATAATAGAATGGTTTCTACTTTACCGCACCAAGGAAAGCTCAAATATCAAAAAGATTCCTAGGAAGAGAACATAAAAATCTCCTCAGCTCTCAGACGTAACAAGGCAGCCAGTGCAGAGGTACTCCAACAGTGTGGGACTATTTGTTACAGCTTTTCAGTTTTCTAACTTTGATTTATCAAAGGTGTCTGTGGCATCACAAGGCAAGCAAATTTTAAGATTATACTTAAAATGCTATGTTTTGCTAATAAGAAAGTTTAATGACCACATGCTCATTAAAATCAAGCGATTTAAATATGAAATGCAAATTTGAACCTGAGTAGGAATCTTAAGTCTTTGAAGTAACGAACAGCTTAGTTACAAACTGTGCTGTAGGTACTCACTAGGAGTCTTTCACTTTTTTCTGTGTGAAACTGTTTTTCAAAATGTTTGGATTTGACTCTGCCATTAAGAACAGCATCTCTCAAACTGGGTGTGAGCTTCTTCCCTCTCTCCTGTCCTCTCTCTTTGCAAGGGCTCAGAATATTGCTGGTTGTGAGGAGGAGGGAGGCTGAAAAGCAAGGTAGCAGAAACGCAATAGCATAACTCCAGGCTGTGGGTACGGTAGCTGGGACCAAGCAGAGCATCCTGTGTATTCCATGTTGTACTGCTATAGGAGGAAATACTTGGGGCCTTATGTAAATGCTATATACTTTTGCATGTTTGCATGCATACACTTGTAGGGTGCCAGCTGTCAGGTACTGTTATGTTATGTTATTCTCCTGGCCTTTATGTACATATGTACGCTGACAAGTCTTCCACCTTCATCTTCAATCATTAAAAACATATGCACTAGTAACACCCTCGGCTTTTCTTAGCCCTACGTAAATACACATTTCTGTGAACATCTCACCCTACCTTAGCACCCCACCTCTCATCACCACTATTTTCTATTAAGCCACCTTCTCTGAAATATGTATATATGTATTTATGAAAATGAATTCAGACATGCATACACCCATGTATATATATAAAAATACACTTATATCTGTGTGCATATGTATACATATGTATGCAGACAAATGGTATCCATATCCCTAGCTTTCTGTAAATAAAACTGGAAGGCAAGGTGAATATAGAGATAGAGACTATGAGTGTGTTAAAATGTAAGCTGTCATCCATAATGAACGCACCTGTAAATGAAGCAGTAGATATGATGAGTGGACAGATAAAAAGGTTGTTTACAGAAATGGGTATAGAACAACTGTCTGTAAAACATGCATTGAATGAGTAGCAATCAGGGGGAACTGATAATGTTTGTCTATCGTATACATACAACAGATTTATCTATATGCTAGACTTCCAAAAAGATGATGAGGACTGACTGAAAAAAAGTTTGAGAACTGCTGCTTTAGAAATGTAGCCAACTCTTACTTTGAATCAGGTATACTAAAAGACTTCTAAACGGTAAATAAGCAAATGTCCACGGTTTTCTGATCTTATAAGAAATAAACAGGTCTCTATCAGTCTGTCATACTTATGTGATGTTACTGTGGCAACCAAAATCTTTTTAAAAATATTTTTGTTTTCACAACACCCATCTTCAAGCAGTAAGTGTATTCTGGTCTTAAAAATGGGGAACCACTTTGGAGATGGTCACTAGCCCAAGGGCACATTGGAAGTTACAGACGGTTGAATCAAAAATGTGTGCTGTTCAATATATCGTTGCCCTGCACCCAGAGAAGCTATCCTTAGAACGTGTTTTTTATGCTTTGGAAGGCAGCACTGCAGTAAGCAGGCTCTAATTAGTTTAGATTCTTGAAATACATAGAACTATTACCTAGAATATATTGTACTCCCTTTCTTAACTTTTTACATCGAAAGGTAGACTATTATAAAATACTTCTTTCTAAATAATTGGGTTAGTATTGTTTTTGTAAATTGTGCTACTATTATAAATTACTTGTTTTTTCTTCATACTTCATGCACTTAACCATTGAACTCTTTTAGCAGTTTACAGTGTTGAGTCAATTATAATTCTTTTATCCTTTCAGTTGCTCCACTTTGTTTTCTGTACCATGAACCTTCCAAATTGTATCAGATATTCCGTGAGATGTATGTGCGTTTTTTCTTCAGACTCCATTCCATCTCTTCTCATCCCTCTGTAAGTTCATTAGGAATTAAAACCCACTCACTTTATATTGTTTGCTATGGAACAGTAATATCCAGTGGCATGATTTTCTATGCAATTGAAATATATCCTTTTAAATATAATAAAATATATCAGGCAAGCTTGGAAAAATGATTAGGTAGCTCCAGTTTGGGTATTTTTGTTTTCTACATCAATGTTAGTCTTTGCTATAGAATATCATGTACTTTAAAGTAATACAGGTCTCATTTTATGAGGGTGTGGGGGTTTTTTTGAGAGTCAAGTCTTCTATGTAATAGGTTTCTCAGTTCAAGAAGTCACATAAATGCATACTCACTTTCATTTTAATTAATGACATGCAAGTACACACTTAAGTATTTGTGGCGTAGAGGGACTAAAATAGTCATATATATACAGACATTGTTTCAGTGATATCAAGTTAATGTCTGTTTCTTTAACTCAAGTATCTGTGTGACAGCACATGATTTTTAGCACTACTAGATGAACGTAAATAATTTGGTTATGTTTATGACCAGGACCAACTGTCTTGAATGTAAGACAATTGTAGAAATTGGCTTATGTTCTATTTCTGAAGAATAAAACATAGTAAATATTTTTTTTTATTCCTTCAAAAAGTGCTGAATAGTTATATTACGTTTTGTAAACTTTTCCTGGTGAAAAGAAATTTGATTATACCATTTCAAGGCTGTGCATTGTGTTTTCTGTCATTAATAGCAGGGAATGGTCAGACAGGAATCTATTCATTTTCATGGTAATTTTTAGAAGAAATTTTTAAATGTGTTTACATTTAACTTTTTTGTAGCTATCCCCATTGCTGCTTGGTTTTAGTTATCAGAGAGATACTATTTCTCACATGCTCTGTTTTTTAGTGCAACTGAGGTCGATTTCATCAAAGTGGAAATATTTCAAGTAGGTCATATTATAATAACCCACTAAATACTTAGATGCTGACATATGAGTACCATAAGTAACTTAGAGCTGACAGGGACTATCACAACCTATTATGTTGCTAATATGTACATAGAATTGTAGGAGCAAGGCTTTAGTGACAAGACATTAGAGCTGCTTGTGCCCTGCTTACCTGACATTATGTCATTAATAGTGTTTTATTGCTTGAATTAAAAATTCATGCATACTTACATGCTGATACTATTTTCTCAGATTTGACAGGATGAGTGTTAGTATTCAGGATATGATCTTGTTTCATTAGGGCATTGTATCATTGTGTTTGCTGTTTGAGACTCTTCTACAAACCCATCTGCCCCAGCTCTTCTATCACCTTCGAGAAATTGGTGCTCAGCCGTAAGTACTTCTTTCTGCCTTGCTGCAAATGTTGCAGATTCATTGTTCTGAAAATGCTGTTCTGTACTATTTTAATCTAAAAGAGATGGGAAACTATTCAAAAGTGCAAACATCAGTGTGCCATTTTTCCGTGAAAGTCAGTTGGAGTCATTTGTCTAACCTGCATATATGTACTTTGTGCATTTCTTCTGTATGCTCTGTGAAAAAGAGAGGAGAATTGTGTTATGAGAAATGCTGCATTATTCTGCTAAGTTTCAGTTATTCATGTCAGATCTGATGGAACTAAGTGATTTATATCCTAGGGGACAGAAGACACAGATATGTTAGTTACAGCAGAACCTACTGGAAGGGGGGAGAGAGCAAGAGGTTTTCTATAGTGTACTCATGGCACCAAGTGCAATAGAATCTGAAAATCTTGCTGGTATAATTAGTATCCATCGTAATAGCAGAAAGGATGATAATAGCTGAGGATCCCTCTAATGTGCTTGTTTGGTCAGAATATTTTAATGATATTAGTACTTTGTCAAATGAGATGCTAAATAATTTTCTGTTGGCTATTGCAAAGGAAAATATTGATTGTTAATGCAGCAAGAGAAAACAGCTGTTCTTCCTGGAGGAGAAATGGAGAAGAACAATGAAATATTTTCAATTTATGGAGGATCTGTCTGATCATTACGGAGACAGAAATGTAATAGCTGTTGTTTATCACTTGTTTGCAGGCTACGAATTTCATTTAAATGGATGGTACGAGCATTTTCTGGTTATTTAGCTACAGATCAGCTCTTGCTTCTGTGGGACAGAATCCTGGGATACAACTCTCTAGAAATTCTTGCTGGTAATAGAACTGTTTTTACAAAATGTGTTAAGTCCAGGTGGATGTAAGGCTTCAATGGCGGATGTTAGCTTCAGTGTATTTTGCAACAAGAAGAAAATAGTTGCTCTTTGAATGCTGAAAGCAGACTACATACACGTCAAAGAGTATAAAATTGCATAAATACTGCATCTCTAACAAAAATATGCAAAGTAATTTTCTTTTTTATGATTGCACTCCAAAAATACTAAGCGCTCTCTGAACAGAACATAGAATGTTCTCCCAGCTTCAGTGGTAACAATAAATGACTTCATGTCTTTCACAAAATACAAGATCCATGTTATTTATGACAAGTACTTCTTCAGCACTTACAGCCCCTGAGAGTTCTCCTGATTTTGCTGGATTTCTTCTTTCAAAGTCCCATCTTTCTTAAGAGACTTTGAAAGTTTTGTACTTATTTTTATAAAGGAAGTAACGTCCTAAGATTTATGCAAGGTTTAAGATGAGGGTTCTAAAGAAGACGTGTCTTCAGTTGGGTCAGTTTTTAAATACAAAGTAGGTGAAGAGAAGAGAAAAGGGTTTGGTTCCATTTGTACGTATAAGACAGCTATCTGGAGAGATATATGATAGTACAAAATAAACATTTAAAAAATGTTATACAATATTCACAACTGAAATATTGTTATTTAAATAAATTAAAATTATTGGCTTAGAAATGAACTAATTTTAAATCACCTTGTCTCTCTTAATTAAAAGCTAATCAACTCAGGCATTTTCACTCAGACTTTTCTGAACGAATGTTGTGTTTTTCTTACCCGTTTTAAAGAGCGGCCAAAAAAACTCAAACACAGCCATCCATTGTATATTATTAGTCAGAATCAAAAGAACCACTCTAAGGGAGTGAGAATTGGTATTTTATCTCAAGATTAATTCTAACCACTAATTAACAGGTCAGCAACTTAAATATTGGTCATTTTCTTTCAGTCCTGGCAGCTGCTGTGTTTGCTTTCCGAGCAGTCAACCTGATGGAGGTGACATCACTGGCTGCAGCTGAAGTAAGGATAAGTTTCAGAGGAGATTGAAATAGTTTCTGATGCTTTGCCAACAAGAGTAACTTAAGCTTCACATGGCACGTGGTACATAGTGCAAATCTTTCTGCCTAAATTCTTACCTTAGATAAAAAAACTAAGGAAATCATGAACATGCAGTACATAATACTGCTTTTCTAGAGTAAAAGAGTATGTTTGCTACAAAAATGCAGTGTTATCAAATTACTTTGTACAATTAGATTTAACATATAAATCATCTTTGTGGGATATATTGTTTTTACAATATTGTAGAGGTTTGTACTTTTTTTTCTCAGTATGTTTTAATGTAGTTGCTTCTGTGCTTTTTGATATTACAAAGATTTTACAAGATTACTTCTGTCAATATTGAATCTGAAATTTCACTGTGAGTACTGTCATGGGAAATGAAGAAAATTAAGTCATTAAGATGATTATTGTTGTTTATCTCTAGTAATTTGTTAAAATAGATTTTTTCAAAAATCTTGTGATGTATTTTTTCAAACTTTGAGAGCTTGTGATGACTCTTTTTTTTTTTTTTTTTAAACATACTTTCATAAGAAGACATTGACTATTTGAGTCATTACATTGGACTTACTTCACAAGTACTAGCCAAGCCACAGGATAAGGATTCTTAATTCCCAATTATTTTTAGAAGCAAGTTGAAATGTTAGACCCCTTATTCACCCATGATGCCATGTATATTTGAAGTAAGGCTAAAGGCTAAAACAAAGTTACTTGGTTTATATACGTAAACATATGCTTTTTCTTTGAAATGTTAGAATGAATTATACAATACTGCCTTATTGTATAATTCATAGAACAGCATAATTTGTTTCTAGCCAGGTCTGAATCTAATTATTGTTAGTATTGTAGTCAGCATTTGAGTTTTTCTGATTTCTTGACTTGCTTTAAAGAAATATGATTCAAATGTCAAGTTTAACAAGCCTTTTTGTTTTTTATCCCAGGCTGTACTTGCTGACCTTTCAACCCTGAAAGTTATGCCTCTTCTTCAAATCTTCTTGTTTGCTACCGTCACTTGATCTGCTTCAACAATACTAATACCACAATTCCAGTCTTTCTTGAGAAGCTAATCATCAACTATGCAATGTCTGCATAAAACCAAAATTAAACTGTATGTATAATATTAATTTGGAAATCATGACCTTAAAATTTTCTAACTGAAAACAATAACTTTGCACATGAGTGTGTGCAGTGCATGCTACTGAATTTCACTGTAACAGCAATGGTTAATTACTTGTACACTGAGAATCACTACTTGTGCAAATAAACAATATGAATCAGTGTCTAAAATGCATGTAATATTAAATTAAATAAAGCAAATGTAATTCGTGATCTGAGTTTTGTGATGTTAATGTCAGAGTTGTGAAAGCTCTCTTTTAATATGAAATTACTTTTTCAAGCTCACAGCTTAGAGGTTATCAGCTCAAATACTGTCTATTGAGAAAATAAAGGTACTTGAACATGCAAGAATTTTTTTCTCATTTTCTAAGAAAAAGATAGGATCATACAGAAATTCACATAAATTTTCTCCATGTTCTTTCTCATGTTAGCTACTTCCGTTTATTCTTTTCATATACAGAGATGTAGTCGTGCATTCCCCATTCATCTTCAGTTAGGTATACAGCTATCTCAGGCGCCTTTTGAACTCCTACCCAGCGTCCCATCAAAGGGCCTGTGTTGTAAAATATGTTCCCCTGCAGAGGAGGCCTGAGCATAGCTTCCTTCAGAACTTGTTGGAGCCAGTCCTTGCATGAGCCAAAATATTCCCCTGAGAACAATGCCAAGAGTCCTTTCGCTGTGCCCCACACCCTCTTTGGGAGAGCAGTGCTACGCCTTTGCCAGTTTTCCAGACGCTCTGATTCAACAGCTCAGGCTTCAGTTCAGAATCCAAACTCGTATCGATGTGTGACGGATTGTCACTACATAGTAAGGCTGGCTCATCGTCTGTTGGCGATCGTACCTTTTTGTGAGGTCTCCCAGCTTCTTCCACTGATTTAATGGCGAAGTTGGAATCAATAATCTGATTTGATTAAGTATATCTTAATACCTGAAAAAGGATCAAAGTCACAAGAACATAATGCGTAATATAGCCACCGTGTTTGCCACAGGATTTCTATCTTTGCCTAGATTACATACATGTAGTTGTCGTCATTTGTCATACATATGGAATGTATGACAGTGAAACATGAATCCTTCATAGCTGGCTCAAAAGTTGCTTGAAAAGTGACCAAAGCTGTAGTCTCAGATAGGGTTATGAGCATTATGTCTGTGATTCTTGTTGCTTCTGTCAGGATAAAGTAGTAAGAATCTTACTGAACTTTTTATAGAGTGCTAGTAAATTTATAAGGCCAATTTTAAAAAAGGTAAAGTTGTGGACTCAGTATGATCAGTTCTTATATAAAGAACCAAACTGCTTAACAGATGTATTGAATGATAATATTTGGGGAAATTTTGTTTTGGATAGCAAAATTGACCTTTTCCTTAATATTTGCAAGAAATGGTTTTAACTAACTAGTCTTTTAAAAAGAGGACACATGTGAAAGCTTTTGTCTTTACAGAACTCATTGCTCTGTTTTATATATGGGGAATGAAGGCATAGAAAGATTAAGTGATTTGCCAAAGATTACAGAGTAAATTCCGAAAAGAAGTGAGCAGTCTTGCCTCTCCTGAATTCCTCTTTATACTTTGAGATGCGCGGTTTGTGTATTAACCACAACACCCTATTTCATCTTCACAATAACATGTAATGCACATCTATCTCTAAAAATGCAGCATTTTAGTTTTTAAAATCTGTAAGATTGGGTAGCAATTTGAAAATTGTAATGTTACAAAGCGGTCACAAGGACTGTGGCTCAGTAAGGTCATTACAAGGTTACCATGGCTTTTTAGGGATTTAAAAGTATTTACGAAATAGCAACAGAGATTCCCTGGAGGCCTGCTGACCCTCTAATTCCAATTGCTCTGTGTAGGTCCATGCTGCAGAATCTGAACATTACCCTAACTCATTCCATATTGGGATTTCTGAGCAGTATTTTTTCTATTTTTTTCATTTTCAATAGCTTTGAAAATGTTCTAAGCAGGTAGAGATAGAGACTGTTGGTTCCTTGTTTGAACAAGGAGTTCTGTGACTGACAGAATATGGTATGTTTTCCTCTGACTTGGCATCTTGTTATTCATCCTAACAATCTCGGACCTCCTTTGTAGCCCCTCTACCTTCCCCACTGGAGTACTTAAACTCCACTTCTGACCTCCACCCTCCCTTCTGCTGGTGAGTAGACAGGGGGACCTTCCGCTCTGTGGCTACTGTGGGCCAATGCTCTAGACCACGCGTGCTGACTGCCCCGGCTGGCTGCTCCGTGAACCTGGTGTGATGCTGGTCCTCATGCTTCAGGGTTGGTCAAAAGCTTCACTGACTCTGTGCACCTCTTGAGCCAGGTATTGTACAGAGCAGTTACAGCAGCAAATCTCTTGAAGATCTCTGCTGCCTTTTGTCAGATGTTTAAATTGACTTTTTTGAGACACAGAAGGATTCACACACAAAGTACAGGAATAATGAGTATAGTTGCTTTAAAAATGAGATTAAGATGAGATTAAAAATTAACCAGATCATCTCCTTAGACTTGAACTATACTGTTAGGGTTTTATATTTTTTTTAAATCTATTTTTTAAAAATTGCTTTTACTGAAGAGGTGTTGTTTGCATGTTCCACTCAGTTTCTCATTTTAGTTCCAACAAAATACTGTGTTTCAGATTCTGGCTGACACTTGTGTTTTTAATCTCCCTTGCTTAAGTAACACTCAAATATTTTTTTTTTAAATATTAAAATGACTGGTTTCTATCTTACAGCTAGATACTTCTCTTGTATACAGAGATAGTATCAATTATTTAAGTTTTAATTCTTTAGAGACCAGTTCAAACCTGATGATGCCTATAGTCTATCATTTGACTTCCAAATCCCTAAAACTTCTTTTTATTTTTGCTGTTTTAAGTAATGGCCAGATTTTGATAGTAGAATCATATCTAAATTGATAATTACATTGATTTAAACAGGCTCAGCTGAACTGTCAGTGAGTCAATTTAGCCACATTCTTTTTCTTGCTCTGTTCCTCCCTATCTGAAATAAATATGAACAGAGGTTTCAGTACAAAACCCAATTGTCTCCATATTTATAGATAAAGATCAATTTGTTGCTGCTTACCTTCTGGCTATTGTTTGTCAAAGGTTTCTTGTAATGTCAAATAGACTGTTTAAAAAATGCAAAAGTAAATACATTATGTCTAAAAATGTACCCAAGTTATCTTTGTTCTGTACTTCCAAAAATATATTGAAACTTAAATCTTGATGGCTGGGTAATGGAACAATTGAATAACTAGAACAGTTTCTACTTTTTAGTGGAATTTTTTTGTCATAGTAACAAATTTTATTATGAGAAATGGAGAGAGTATGGAGACTGTAAAACAGTTAGGTATCCCAGTAAAGGGAAAAAGCTGGAAGGAGACACCAGTTTAAGACACATTTATACTTCCAGAAACCAGCAAAAAAACATGCCCTAGCTTATGCCTCTTTTACTGTCTTCTAATGAATTTTATAAAATTCTTCCAACGAGACTGAAGGCATTTCCTTAAACAGAATTGCCCTATGAAGATCAGTTACAGGAAAACAGTATAGTGAGCTGCTTATTAACACTAAGTCGGTGTTTATTTAAAAGATACTGAAATATATTGCAAAACTGTAAGTCTGTATCTTCAGCAAGGAAGGGGGAAGAGCCTTTTGACATTCTTTAACAAATCAGTAAAATATTCTGTCCAGTATTTCATGTGAGGAAACGGGGAAGGGAGGGGGAGGATGCAGCAGGGGTGGCAGGAGCTGCTGGGCTCTTCCTTTTCCCTCCTTTCCTAAAGGCTGTTCCTGTCCATGCCTGGCTCCTGGCAGATGCTGCTGCACTGGCTGCTTTCATCCCGAAGCTCACACAGGAAAGGCAATTAGCTGAAGCGCGTATTTGAGATCAACAGAGCTTTGTGTTTGTACGGCCAGCTACAGCGAGCTTCTTCCGGCCCTGACAAGCTTGTTTGATGTGCAGTTACTGGGCCGGGGAATGCAGCAGGGCCAGGATCAGGGCCAGGCGAGGGCCCCCGGGGATGGGCGGCAGAGGAGGATTAGCCAGCCTTCCTGTCCTCCTGAGCAACACCAGCGGAGAAACCACCCTGTGAATAATTCCCCCTCCAGATAACCGTATTAGCGATACTGGGTTTCAGAAGTGCAGAAGGACGGCTGTGGTGGTTGGTCTTGGGGGTTTTTATAGCTTTAGGACACAGTACAGGTGGGAAAAAATACCCCTTCTGGAGGCTTCAGGCTTTTAGCACAAGGCCACGCTTGCGAGGGACTGCACATCCGTGAGCAGTTCTGCAAGAACCATTTATTGTAGTAAATAAGCACAATAATCCAAGATCTCTACAATCCAGAATAAGCTGCTGTGAATTGAAATCATTGAAAGAATTTTTTTTTCCTTCACACATTATACTCAGCTTTTTCAATACCTTAATAAAACTGTTAATGCAGGGAAGGTCATTTTGATCCAACAGTGTAACAGTTGTGCTCTGTTTTAAAACAGTGTTAAAGTATTTTAGTATTTTTTTTAATTAGGCAATTAATAGTATATCTACCAAATGGTGGTCACACAGACCAATTATGCTTTTGGGAAGCATCTCGGGATACTTACATCTTCTGTGGATGACATACAGTGCAACAGAAGTCAGCAGATATTAATGGGGATAGAATGAATATATGGTTAGAATAGGATGTTCATCTTGGGTTCACCACACTTTGTAAGACTGCAACACATGAATGATTGTAACACAGTGTAACCAACTGTGCTAAATACTGACTGGGGATGAGCCTTAAAATTAATATGGGGGGAGAAGTACTATCTTTTGCCAAACCTTTTTTTTTTTTTTTGTCTTTATTTAAGCCCAGAGGGGTTCACCTGATTCTGTGTATTGTCAGGCATTGCTGGTTACAGAAGGTGAACTTCAGGGTCTCTGAAGGAGGATGTAGTGGGTCCTCTATTTGCCCGTATTTCAAAATCAGTATGTTGTTTTAGATGTTGGACTACTGATATGTGCAAACAATTATCTCTAGAGAATTGGCTTTATGGAGGACCATGGTGCTTTGCCAAAGGACATTGTGTTTGGCTGAACAGTTTGAACAAATTGTTTCTTTTGGGATTATGACCAAAATAAATGGAATATTTAACAAAGGAGTTAAAGCTCACAACTTGTCTAAGACAAAGCATGCAACCAATTTCTGTGCTTTGTTTTAAACAAAAAATCTGCATCACGTTGCTAAGAGACAAATCAGAATTTGATAGTCAAAGACAAAATATTATGTTATAGCCACATAATGTTTTAGTAGGTATCTGATAGTTCATTTTATTCAACAGTTGTGTGTTCCATGAACAGTACATTCTGTGATTATTTTTTTTTCTGAAAAGCCCTATTTAGGATAGTTATGCTCTTAATAATTCCAATTATCAATAGTAAATCAACACAAATATATGTTGTAAAAAGCAATATTTAAATTTCTATCTGTTCAGGATTATTTATTATCTAAATTTGTTTGATGTCTAGTGTCACAATATTTTCCCTTTTCTCTCTTTTTTTTAAAGTGCATCTGGGTTACAAAAACATAAGCATTGCTTTGAAGCCCAGTCCTGGTTCATTAATGTTAACATCAAGTTCTAACTGTGGAAAATTGGCATAGTTACAGCTTGTGAAGGAAGTTCCAATTGCTTTCAGCACTCACGTTAGTGGTGAAGAAGTTCTCTCCATAATTTCTGACATAAAGACATATTTAGATATTTAAATTTAGTTTGTGATACATTGGAGATATTCTAACCATAATAGTTTCTGAAGGTGTTACAGGTAACTGATAGACATGGGAAAGTAGTGTTATGAGTATTAATATCCCTCACCATGAATGTACAGGCAGCAGAGCGTGTCTCCCACCTCTGCCTCGCACTCACGAAATGCACTGCCGCTATGGGGAAAGTGATTCTTGAAAGAAAGAGCTTGTGAGAAAAGGTGCTCAAACTCTGTAGACTATGATCTCTTCAACACAGAAAGGAATAATTTGTTATTTGTACATTTAACAAAGTACACTTTCTTCTACTGACTTCAGATTGCATCTTTATTCAGCAATTAAAACGTATGACAACTAAAAGGTGTTTCTGAATTCTTCAATATTTTTTATTTTAAAAGCTTAAGTAAGTTTTGTTAATCATATGAAAGAGAAAATGTCTTTCTGATATGTTCATATAAATTTTGAAATTCAAACTTTTACCACTGGATGTTTCCGTTCCAGAGCTTTATCTTCTCCTCTCTTCTCTTTTTGCAATATTCAACACCCTTAACATAGTTTTGTCTAATTTGGTTTTCCTGTCTCTGTGAATTACAGTTTGCAGTTTACAGAAAATATAAATCTTTCCAACTAGGACTCTTATCTTTCCTTGAGAAAGATAATGTTTCTAATCTGTTATGAAGAAATTCTGGAAAGACTTTAAAGATTCGGTATCAGTCCATTCCTGCATTAGGTGGTGATACAGATAAAGGGTAAGTATTATAGTAGAGTTGGTTCTGTTTACAGTGGGTATTATTTATTTAGGCAGGTAATCAATATTCAGACCTGAAAATACACAGTTAAAAGACGGAAGTAATAGATGTTTGGTCTTTGCAACAATCTAGGTTAATAAAGACCTAAACAGACGTTTGATATCTTAGAAAGCCAAATCCGTTAAAGACCATCTTGTCAGTGCAGTCGTCCCAAAACAGCAGGGACTAGAGACATTTTCTTGAACACCCTATGTCCCCTTTCTGAATGCAAACACTGCAGAAACTGTCTGGAGAAGGGATGCACTGCATGCCTACCAGGTTTTTGGTTAGGAGATAACGACAGAGAAGCAGTGAAGTTACAAACACCATAATGAGTGCAAATTTCCTCAGGCTGGATGTTAGCCTGTGTGTTCACTCAAAGTTGGAATAAACCCATCTCAGACCTTATTGAGCACCTTGGCTTTGAAAGAAGTCACACACAGCAGTGTGCGTGCTGTCAAGCAGGTAATGGAATATACTCCCATTATTCTGTGCTACTCAGAAAACTCATCCCTACTACTAGACTTTGGTTGAGGGAAGGATCAAGATGGTAGTTGGTACAACTTACTTGTTTTGCATACACTGAATCTTTACACAGTATTCTAGAACATGACGATAGGACAAAATAAAAGTATAACTTCCAGAGAACAAATGGAGAATGGTAAAATCTGGGCAAAGAAAAAAAACAAGTATCATTTTACATGGTATGTACAATAGTCATTTGTGATGTTAGAGGCTTTACATTTTTTTCTAATTTGACAGATCTTTCTTGTTCTCTGCAAAATGGTGAAATTCTCCCCCAGAGTTTGATCAAAACCTTCATTTTTTTTTAAGTAAACTGTGGGGTTTTTTTAATATAAAGTGTAAGGGTGTCTCTGACATGTAAGGTCCATCTTTGTCTATTCAGACGTGATTTTTTTCCATTGAATAAAGGATTTTATAGAAATATGTAGTTTAAAGGCATGGCCTGTAATTCCTACAGTTATTCTATCTGTGTTTTCAACTCAAGGCTAGTATTCTTACAGCTAAGCAATTCTGAACATTTTTATTAAATCTCAGCTCAATCTGTTGTACTTTAATAAAATAAAATATCACCTTTTTTTTTTCAGCAGCACAAAGACATCTGCAATGCAAAATGTTGTAGAAGAAATAGCCCTTCATAGATGCAGATTTTTTATTCACAAGTTCCAAGCAGTTTGATGAATAATATTCTCAGTTAAACTGGCCTTTTTTGTTGTTTTTGTAGAATTTACTGTAGATCTCTCAGAAAACTGGACACAAAAATGAGTATGTTCTCAGTGCAAGTGTAAGCCATCTTTTCAATTTTCTCTAGGCTGAAATTTTGACCCTTTCTAGAAAACACCATGGTGAGATTATTAAATGGCAATTGCAGGATAAATTTCTCTTTCCTGACTTTGGTTCAGACATTTAAACAGACTGTTACTGATACTTTTTAGGAAATTGTTCCAATTCAAACAGGTCAAGGCTGTGCACTTTGCTTTTGGTGGGTCCAGGCCATTCAAAGGCAGGGTCACTATGGGACAGAAACATTCTTTCAAGACTCAATGCTGTATTAAGATTTTAGTGAGGATTAGTACTAGGCGTTTTAGCTTTTTCTTTTCTTCACAATATTTATTTTAAATTTTCACTAGCCCCCCTATTTCAGTGTAAGTTTTCAGGCCATCTGTTAGATCTAAATGGGGGGCTTTTTAGAATTTAAGAAGTACACCACACATTGTGCTCTTCTTCCCAGTTTAAAACTCCCAGGACAAGGCAACCGCCCTGCTTTGGGGAGCGATGCCCACTGCCATACTTCATGGTTTGCTGCAATATCTCTCCAGTAGCTCTGGATAGGTGTCACATCTTCCTCAACCCTTTATAATTCAGGAGGCATTAGCAACCTAATTTTTTGGTCTTGTAGCTGTTTCCTGAGCTTCTTTTTCTTTTTCAGATTACAAAAATATCAAGATTGTGTAGAAGGTACCAGTCCTGGAGTGGTATCGAAACTTTCAGTATTGAATGATCACAAATGCTGGTTCCAGGTGAAGGGGAACACTGCTGGTGTTAGCACAGCTAATTCCACTGGGAATACATTTTTGGAGCCAAATACTTCTCTGAGTACCTCTTTAGTGCTTCAAGATTGGTTCTGAAGATATTCTCTGAACTAACTGCAGCATAAATACAATATCAGATAGCAAATCACTAGGAAAGGTTTACCCATTGCTACTGGATGTATGTTGCAACTCTTTCATGCTGTAAGTATTTACTTTTATGGTTGTTTTCTAGGTATATCACTCCAGTAAGGCCTAAAAGTTATTTGGATTCCTGTGTCCAAGGACATGAAATAAGGCATATGGAAAAGTGTCAGGACCACTTTCTGTGGGTCATTCCCTAGTGGATAAGAGACAAAAGATCATTCACTTTCTTTTTTCTGGAAGTTGATTTGCCTCTTCCCCTTCCCTCTCCCTCTCCCTCTCCTCCTCCCCTCTCCCTCTCCTCCTCCCCTCTCCCTCTCCCTCTCCTCCTCTCCCCCTCCCCTCCCCTCCCCTCCCCTCTCCTCTCCTCTCCTCTCCTCTCCTCTCCTCTCCTCTCCTCTCCTCTCCTCTCCTCTCCTCTCCTCTCCTCTCCTCTCCTCTCCTCTCCTCTCCTCTCCTCTCCTCTCCTCTCCTCTCCTCTCCTCTCCTCTCCTCTCCTCTCCTCTCCTCTCCTCTCCTCTCCTCTCCTCTCCTCTCCTCTCCTCTCCTCCCCTCTCCTCCCCTCCCCTCCCCTCCCCTCCCCTCCCCTCCCCCACTCCCTCTCCCACTCCCTCTCCCTTCCCCTCCTCTCCCTTCCCCTCCCCTTTACTCCCTTCTCAGCTCTTCTTTTTCAGTGGCAAGACATGTACAGCAGGATCTAGTTCAGCTTATTTTAGAAATCTGGCAGTTAAATGGCTAAAATAGTTTTGCAAGGCTTCCTTTATTGTCAGTGAAGAGAAGCAAGTGTTTAAAAAGTAGGAAATGGACAACTTTCCCATTATTCTCTATTGATTCTAAAAGAATTAGGAGTTGATTATCTCTGATTTAGATGTCTAACTTTTAGTTGAGCCCTTCCCTGTGTTTCTTATTAACTACCATGAACAGTTTAAAAAGAACTGCTAAAATTCATGAAGTAGTAGCTAAATAATAAATAATATGACATATCAGATCATATCAGAGAAAGCTGACAGACTTCACTGAATGCAGAACTTTTTGGTCCCACCCCTAACCAAAACTCTCCCAATTTCATCACGAGGGCAGATAAAGGAATAAAAAAAGTCCAGATTCACAGAAGATCATGCAAGCTCATTCAACTCCAGTGCTCATGGAAGCTTAATGTATTGCAGACAACCTTCTAAGTACTACAGCCTGCAAAGCAAACAGGAACAAAAATGAACTGTATGTACTGTTTCTGAAGATGTAAGCAATGAATGAAATTTTGCTCTCACTTGTTTTTTCCCTGAGAAATACAGCTGTTTGTGGTAAGCTATAATGCCAAATGCCCAAGGTTGTGTTTGAAAGTAGGAAGACAGTCTGTTTCCAATGACCTTGTAACCGAGGATATGGTCTTTAATGCTTTTCACCCTACTACCCAAATCAAAACAAAACAATTGCGACAAAGACAAAATACCTGTTATTTGATTTTCTCAGCAGTAGTTTCCATATCTCCTTCAACTTTCTGGATGATTTGAGACTTGCTGTCTCTGCCTCTGCAGAATGATCTTATTTATGAGGTGCCGTGTCGCTCACGGTACCTGGCAGTACATGCCACGGATCTAGAGAGCTCCTGTTTACAGGATGTGCAACTTGCCTGCAGAAATTCCAGGAAACAGTCTGCTTGCTGTGACCTCAGAGCAGCCATTCCAATCTACCACAAACCACCTGACAATAGAATTGTATTTACACGCGACACACATGTTCACTAAGCTTTTCATTACTCTCTGCTAGTCACAGATCATGAGAATATAATCCCCCACTCACTCAGGCTCTGGCCTCTGATTGAGTGATTGCTTGTTCCACTTTTCAATCAACAGCTGCTAAAACTACCAGAACGATGCTTGAAGTAAAAACTCTGGTCACTTCCTTCTTGTCTCTTCATAAGGTCATATCTATTCTTTGTTCTTATTGCAAATGTTTACTTAAAGGGGCAAATTATTTCCATTATAAATAATTAATACCACAGCATTTTTTTCACCATGCTCATTCTGGTAAAGAGCAGCTCTATGCATTATGAGCTAACAGGGCTATAGCTCCTTATTTAGACAGAAAAAAAATATACTGAAAGTTAGTACTTATATTATTTTTAATGCAACAATTACTTTACAGCCACTGAGAAGATTACAGCTGATCCCCCAGAACACCTCTACCAGCCTGAATAGGCAGACTCCATCCCGACAGTTCCTGTTACAAGTAAGAACTTTTTTCTCCTGGTGAAAACATATTCAAGCACACCCCAGGAAGCTGTCTTTAATACTTGCTGTGATCACGACTATGTGCTAAATTATTATGTCCAAATTATATTTTTTGTGATTTTTATTCTATTTTTTTTTCACACACTTGGTCAGCATGCTTGTTCTAAGATGAAAGCTAGTCATTTGCAGTAGTGACTCTCATAATCTCCTGACTGTAATTTTTTTCGTTGTTTCCTGTCTAGAAGGAAGGGAGGGATTAAGCAGACACAAAGCACTGACTGTCTCTGCTCTAGGTAAGGCTGCATTTAGAGATTTACTGAGATTCAGAGAAGATGAAAGAAAGATTATGTACATACTGGGATCTTTTTTTCCATATGGCAATGAAATTATCTGTACTCCCCTCTGAGATAGCCTTTTTCAGTGAGTCATCTCTATAGCTATAATTTCTGTGTTGAAATGTGTTGAATTCTTACATTGCTTGAAAACTGAAGAAGAAAGATGGCAAGCAAATTATTTTTAGTGTATGGACTGGTTGTGTAATGCTGCTGTTCATTAAACACCAAGAATGGTTACATTGCTCATTTGAAGACAGTTTGAACTACAAATGAACTGATTGTGACTTTACTAGGTATGCAAAATTGTCACAATTAAAGCCTTCTTAAAATTTAATAATATGTCTGGACTTCTACAGTCTGGCAATCAATTTTGGCAAAAAAAGTTATAGTGAATTATGCTCAGAGTAGATCAGCTGAGGAGAGGGACTCAGTCACATCATGATCTGCAAGATTGTCTCTGGGGAGTTTTTGTGTTACTCTCAAATGTCCTTTAGCTGTAAATCATATAACAAACCATCACTTTGTTGTAATCTAACTTATGTGCCAAGTAATATTCAATCAGATAGAAAGATTCCTGCTCATCCAGCACGGGTAAGATTGTGTCCTTGCAAGCCGTTTGGCTCCTTACTACAGATTCTAGAAATTAAAGTGCTTCCTGAAATACTTTATTCACTCATTCTGCCATTGTTTTCCTTCAGATTTGGTATCTCCGAATGTGCCTCCAGATCTTCTGTAAACAGATTGAGTCTTTGTTTATTTTTGAAATAAACGAAATCCAACCACATTCTGCCTAGTCAACATCTTCTAGCTGGAATGGCATCTTTGTTCCCATAAAGAATTCAACAAATTTTAAAAAACATAAGCAAAGCTTCATGTGAATAGGAGACTCAGCTGCAATGAACATTTGTTGAACGTTCTGTATTTTTCGAGACTTTTTTTATATTTCTACTTCATCCTTTAAGTGATACAGAAAAAAAAATCTTCTGCAATACTGGTGACAATACTGATTGAAAAAAATATCTAAAATCAGGAGACATAATCAGAAAGTTCTTTGCAGATCTAGAGCTCTGGTTTGCAGTTAATGACTGCTCCTTCTCACTGTTTGAAAGAGATTTTGTCATTTTAGCAGCATTTTAGCCTATTACCAGGCAATTTGTTCATTTGAGAGATACCTAGACTCTTGGTAATTGATAAGAAGATCATAAGGGCTAATACTCTCATCAGATAAGGAAAATGTTTAATTCCCATCCATTCTCTCAGTTCCAATTTCATTACTGGACTGAGATGACATCTATGGCCCATAGTTAGTCCATTAAGGGCTGGGAATACGGGACCACTTAAAATACTTAGTATTGTTTTCTCCTGAGCCAATGACCGTCCCTCCTCAAAACATAAACTTCAGTAACTCAGAAACAACTGAGAAGGGGTTCCTAAACTCATCCTCTCATCCTGGCAAATATAAAGCCTATAAAATTCCACCTTCATGTGAGATTTTATCAGCACGTGAAACCAGAGAACTAGAAGGTTGCAATTACTACATTTTTTTTATAATTTGAGTGCAGATACGAGTAACTTCCCTAATCAAGAGAAGACACTTGGATTTTACTCTCAAGCCGGTTCAAAATGATTGTTTCTTTTCACAGCATTTGCAGAATCAAATGCTTTTTGGACAATTTACCAATAATCTGGTGGTCATCACTTATTGGAATTTACATTAACTTATTGTCAGTTTGTATTTTCATTGTTTTTTAATAAATAAGCCTGATTGTGTTCATTTCTACCTGAGCTTTTGCTTATTATTTCTAAGCCTTCTCTTGACTTGCGGAAACAAACTCTACAACTCAGAGAGTTATAAAGCAGGTATGTTTACTCCAGCGCCAGGGTGCAGGGGAATTTCTCCACAAAGCTTGCACACCCACAGCACATTTTACCAAAAACTTCTAGAGTGTGGATATACATATTCATTGGATTACAGAATACAAATATCCATATGCATAAGTGAGGCTGGGTTAGTTCGAAAGGCTGGTGTCAGCAGTTTATGTTCTCTTTGCGCCTGCGCATTGCCTCCTGGTGGGCATCTCCGGGGGTCTGTTGGAGGAAGGCTCACAGTCCTCCTCACCTTGTACTTTCCCTCGGAGCATGCACAGATTCTCTTAGCCAGTTTCTTGAACAACAAGAGTTGTTCCAGCTGGTTTACCATCTCTATCTTATCTAAAAGCACCAGTATATTAGTTTCTACCGTCCATATATGGCTATCTACTCACTACAAAGACTAACCTTGTTAGAATCCATCTGCTTTCCAAGGACATGTCTCTTATTTTTGCTGAACATAGTAATTCTTGGTAAGTTTCCACAGAAAACTGCTTTGTTTTGATGAACACAGTAGCCCCCGGTAAGTTCCCACAGAACAGTCAGGGCAGGCAGGATTATTAAACAATATTCAGAAATCATTATAAATTGCTACAAGTAAATAAGCTGCAAAGCAGGTGGTCATTTCCTTGTATCACTCTTCTGTAATGTGACTGCCCAGCATTCTTTTTCAGGTTGTGATTTGTTTCTGTTTTGCCCACCAGGTTTCTGTCTCATCTGTTATTATCAGCCTGTTTCTTTACCTGGTCAATATTTTTCCTCTTGAGTCCTCACATCTACCCAGAGCATTCCCAGCTTGTAGTTTGGAGAGACTGTAAATAGCACCAAATAGCAGTAAAATATTTATTGTTTCCTTTATTCTACTGTCCAAACCTGCTTCCATGTTTTTTTAGGACTGGTTGAATATATGTATTGGAAAGAACTGTGGGCATTAAGGAACTCTGAAGATTATTTCCTCTCCCTTTTTCTGTTTAGATAAATCAATGTGCACAACAAGGCTGGGTGGATGATAAAATTGCTGTCAGAAATGGCAACTCAAAGCAGTAAAATATATACTATTAAAAAAAAAATTAGCTTTCTGCTCTGAAGATCGATGGGAAGGACGGAGGACAGGACTCAAAAAAGCATCTCAGGTTATCCATACAGCAAAGTACACTTGGAAAATTCCACCAAGACTGTGGGAGTCTGTTAATACTGAGCAGGACTCAAGACTGAAAGTAACATAAATGGCTAACTCTAGGCCTTGAGACCAGTTTGCTCTCTGCAAAAAGATAAACATACGCACTTGTGGGAAATACTGTTGCAAGTAGCCTTGAGCAGCTGAAAGGGATCAGTATCTCCATCCTGTCCCACCTCTGTGAGTCATCAGGATTTCTTTGTAGCTCTTTTTTTTTCCAGATCTGGATGTCTTGTGAAACTGCATATAGATGTGCTGAAGTCTTGATGACCTGCTAATTTGGGTGCCATTAGCATAGTCAATGCCGAGAGCCCTTTTGCTGCCATCCAGTGCCCCCATGCCCAGACATTCACATTCATTCACCAATTCCAGCCTTTCTGTTACAGCTGTCTACAACCAGAGGTAGAGAAAACAATTAAATAAATTTAATTTCAAGCACACTAACCCTAAGAACCACAGGCTCTGCTGCTGAATGGAGTAGGTGACCTATTGATGAAGGACCAGGAAAAGGCTGAGATACTCAAGCCCTCTTTCCCTTGTTCTTTACTAGCAAGGTCAGCCCTGAGGCCTCACAGATCTCTATGCCTAGTGGCAAAGTTTGGAGGACACTACTACCAACTGTAGAGGAAGGTTGGATTAGGGCCACTTTAGCAAATCAGATGTTTAGAAGTCCTTAGGGCTGGGCTGGAGATGCTTGCAAAGGTGCTGAGGAAGCTAGCTAATGTCATTGTGCTGCTTCCCATCACCTTTGAAAGGCCGTGGCAATTAGATGGGATTTCCAGTTACTGGAAAAAAGCAAATGTCACATACATCATCAAAGCAAGGTGCAGGAAACTAGGACAGTCATCCTTACCCAGTCTCTCTCTCAGAGAAGACCATGAAGCAAATCTTAATGTAAGACATTTCCGGGATGATAAAGGAAAAGAAGTTGATTTGGAAAAAACAGCACAGTTCTACCAACAGGATTGCCTTCTATGATGAGATGATTTGCTCTGTGGATGAGGTGATAAGAGCAGCACACATTGATTTTAGCAAGGCTTTTGCCACGGTATCCATAGCATCTTTGTAGTCCAGTAGGGTCTGGGTCAGTGGACATGGTGAGTGGAAAAGAGTCTGAACCACTCTACTCAAAAACTAGTGCTCAACAGTCTAAAATGAAACTGGCATTTGGTTATGAGTGGTGTTCTTCAGGGCTGAGTAGGGGGCTTAGACTAGATGAACTCTAGAGGTCATAAATTTTTCTATGATTCTGTGATCAAGCCTTGCAGGGCACTCAGCAGTATTTGGGTCCTCATGTTGAAACCACAAGTCATTCAAGGTTTCTGTGGATTAATGGGTTAAACTGCAGCCCCCTTCCTCGATTCTGGGCTTATGCAGCAGAGTCTGCATTAGGTGAAGTGGCAGTGCATCGCAAGGTGTTTCCAATTAATATGCTTCTCACAGCAAGATCTTCTGCTAAAGTGCCCTGACCAACAGTGACCTCCACCCAATGCCAGAACACAAGCGCTGATTGAAAACAATCCATTCCACGCTTCCTGATCTGGGGACTTGTAGTTGAACGCAAGGGGAGAAAATGAACCAACTTTGCAAGAGGAATTTTAACATGGATCATTTTCTACTGCAGGCCCACAGCATTTTCACAGAAGTGCTCTCTGTTAGTGTCCCCTCACATCTCACAGCTATTCTGATGTATGGCATTTCTCTACAGGACTCACTCCGGTGGCTCTCAGTTAAAATAGTTCACACTCCTCCAGGAAACTTGCCTCTT
This sequence comes from Strix uralensis, assembly GCF_047716275.1. NCBI lineage: Eukaryota > Metazoa > Chordata > Aves > Strigiformes > Strigidae > Strix > Strix uralensis. The sequence continues at coordinate 21,158,527 of NC_133975.1, forward strand.
GCATGTATCCTTTATGAATACCTCTGTCTTTGTATTTTAAAATTAACCAATTAATTAACAGCTGGTTTCTTTGTTTCTGAGGAATTTACTCTGCTCCAGCTCCCCTCCCTGAAGTTAAACACTGAAAAAACTTTCGTAAGATGCAGGCACTTCATTGTTCTCTTTGCACAAGATCTGGTCAGATACTATTGGTCTTTAAAGGCTGTTGTATTCAGCAACAGAAATGATAAGGCTACGCACAGACTTCACAACTCAAGCAGAATTAATTAGGTTTAGACACATTTTCCAAATCCTCATATGCTATATGACTAAAGTTTTGTGCGTTTTTTACTAAAAATATGTTTCAGCCGGGATGGAGCATGCACATTAACTACGTTGTAAGAGAAATTATTTCCTGCTGTATTGAACAGTACTGTAACAATTTTGAAGTTGGCTTTCTGGATTCTGCTGACCTAGCTTGAACCACTCCGTTTTATGACCCTATCTCGTGTAGGGTCTACAAAGCAGGCAAAAGCTTTTCTCAAGACCCTTTCAAAACACTTCTGCTACTTCTCAGGTGATTGCAATAGTTAATAGTGAATGTAATGTTTATATAGCTTTTACCATTCATGCTGCATTATTTTCTCATGTAATGTTTACCTCAGATATTAGACTGAATTTGGTCTTTAAAGGCTGCATTACTCTTGTTAAATGGCTCAGAACAGAATGGTTGAAAATCCCCCAGATTTGGACAGGACAAAGCACAGAATAGATTTTATTCCCATTCAGTGGCTTGATGGAAAGATCTTAAGCAAAAGTTTGGGTTTTTTTCAAGTTTTGCCAAAGTCTTAAGGACAGTGAAATCAGGGGTTCGTCTCTGTGAGGGTTTAGTTTTCCTGATTTCAGTGGTATGGGATCAGGTGTGAAACTCTTCGTGTCGTTGTTTTCAGAGGGCTGTGGCAGTCGCCGAACAGGGACGTCCTCCCCGCATTCCTCCTGCCCTCCACCAGCTCTCCTCAGGTTCGCTGCGCTGCTGGTGTGCTGGGGACAAACCTAACAAACTCCAAGGTCTCGTTCCCGCCCCGCGCCCCCGCCGCTAAATGCCTTGCTGTAAGACGTCGTGCCCTCCCTGAGCGCGGATAAGGAACCGCTCTCCAGCCGCGCCTGCCGGCCCCGCCACCCCCCAGGGCTGGCCCACCGCCCGCGCTGCCGGGGCAACCGGGCCCGGGCAGGCCTGCAGGGACCGGCTGAGCGCCCGGGGAGCGGGGGCCGCCGCGGGAGCGCTTCGCCGTCCCCAGCGGCCTCGCAGCTCTCCGCCGCCCGGCGGGGCGGGCACCACGTCCCCGTCCCTCCGGCGGAACCCGCCGCACCTGCCGGGGCCGCGCCATGGACCCGCCGCGGCCGCGCGCCCCGACCCGCCTACCGCCCCCTCCCCGGTGACGTCACCGCGCGGTGACGTGTCGCCGGGCGGCTCGGCGGCGGCGGCGGCCGCCGGAAGCGGCGGGAGGCAGCGTGGGGTCGGCGCCGAGGCGGGTTCGTGCCGCCGGAGCGGGCAGCGTCGCAGCGGCGGAGCTTCCAGCCCCTTCCTGCCCTCCTTCCTTCCTTCCTTCCTCCCTCCCTCCCTCCCTTCGCTCCGCTGCAGCGGCGGGACCGATGAGCGGGCTCCGAGCGCCCGGCGGGCGGCCGGCGGCGACCCCGGTGCCGATCCCGGTGCCGACCTGCCTGCTCCTGCTGGGGCTACTCCTGCCCGCCGCCGCCGCCGGCGGGGGATGGGAGCTGGAGGCTGCGGACGTTGGCGGTGGCCGGCGGGGAGGACGGGGAGGCGCCGCCGCCTCTGCGGCGGAGACGGCGGCGGTTGTGACAGGTAACGGCTCCCGCGCGTGCCGCCGGCGGGGGCGGGGTGGGGGCGTACGGGCGGGCGGACAGACTGCCTTCCTGCCGGGGGGCCCTGCCCCGCCCGGCGGGGTCCGCGGCGCTCCCGGGCGCCTCCGAGCCGGCCCTGCCCGCCGCGGGGGCAGCCGCGATGCGGCTCTGCAGAGGGCGCCGGGCCGGTCTGCAGGGGGTCCGGCTGCGGCGGCGGCACTGCGGTACTGCCCCGGCGGGGCCGGCCGGCCCGCCCCGCCGCCCCTCCCCGGGAAGCGGCCCGCCGCAGGATCCTGGCAGGATCCCGATGAATAGCGATATTGTTGAGCGCCGGAGCCGCCGCTTCCGCGTCGGCTCCCGCGGTGCCGCCCGCCCGCGCGGGTGGGTGGGGGGTGGGTGGGTGTCTCGGGCGCCGCCCGGCCCGGCCCGGCCGTGGGCCGCCCTGCGCCCCCCCGGCGGGGCGGCTCCCGGCGGGATGCTGGAGGCCCCCCCGGTGGGCATGGGGGCGGCCGCGGCCCCGGGGGAGGAGATGAGGTGACCCCCGCCGAGGCGCTTGCCGGTCCGGCTGTATGGCAGCGCAGCTGGCGGCGGTGCCGCCCGGGAGCCCGATGCTGTCAGACGAAGATGCCCATCCCCTGCCCTCAGAGGGGTTTTAGTTCTTCAGAAAAGTGCCGAAAGTTGTGGTGGTTTTTTTTTTTTTTTTTTTGTATTCACTTAACTCTTTTTAAAAAAGTGAATACATTCATACCACCGTACGTACGGCAAATGGTAATGCCTGCAGTTAAAAACAGCAGTTGCGCTGAAACATTTAAAATAGTCTAATTTCAGCAGGCTTTGATGACTCTGAATTGCTTGTAAACATTCTGAGTCTCTCTTGTAATGAACAGTGGGAAGCTGTACGGTCTTTTTAGACTGTTCACTTAGGAAAATGGGATTTGTGTGTTAGGAAATACAAACGTTTAGAAGTTTCATGTCTCCTAACGTGCTTTTCAGAAAGCTCTCTAATTGGAGAGAGAGTGCAGAAGGTAGAAGAAAGAAGAAAAAAAACCCATACCCTTTCTGAATCACAGTAGTGTGCATTTCTTACCAGAGAAAAACTTCTGATGTTGTTTGGAATAGTGTTGACCTCCTGAGCTAAAATTACTGAACTTCAGTGGATGAAACATGCACGGGTTTCTTCTCAACATAGCACTTTAAAAACATGAATTTTAGTTATAATTAATGAAACTTCAACGGTATTCCTGAAATAACTCTCGAGATGGAGATGCAAGGCTGCGTGATCTAGTGATCTCGTTTGAGGGCACAGCATTTCTGAAATCTCAATTGTCCAGGCTGTTGGCTTGCTGTCTAAGCGAAGGAAGTTGGAACATCCGCAGTCTGTGAAGCAGCAGTCATACCTCCCAAGGGTGTTGTGAAAATGCTGTATGGGAACAGCTTTTTTTTTTTTTTTCCAGACCATAATTAATCTGGTTGTAGGTGGTATTAAACAGTTCTTGCTATGTATAGTGCTGATGCTGTCTACATTTCATGCCTTATGAATTTTGATGTGTCAGTCTGTATGGAAAAAAAGTAATTTTTTTTTTTTTTATATTTTATGGACTGTAAAAGTACTGAGATGCTTGTCAGCTGTCATAGTGCTCCCACCCCCCAGCAGTGAATATGATGAAGAAATACATTTTGTTTGAGAAATCTAACATAAGTGCATTTTATTGTGTTACCTGACAGTTTGGTCTGGAAAATATATATGGTTAAGAGCCCTCTTAGAATCAGTTTTAATCTTTAGGAAGTGTTTAACATAGTTCCATGTTCACCTGCTTCATAAATATGGTGTTTCTGTTGATCATGTAAGTGTTTGACTGTGTGGTAACTAACCCAAATAGTTTTAAGTTACTCTTTGCAAAGCTGGAAGGACTCTTGAAGGTTGGGAGGAAACCAGATGACATGTTCAGGGTGTGACTTCAGTTACATTACCCATCCTTCTTTCCTTAAAAGTTAAAACTTGCAGATGTGCCATTGAGTTAGGAACGAATGCCAACACTCATCTGGAGAAGAATAGAATAAACTTTTAATTCAATCATTTTGATAGGTTTGGGAAGTCCTTATACTGCGAAGTATAACATGCTGCACCAGGAAGAGGCCATCAGATGCCCAAATAGAGGTGTAAGCACAGCTTTAGGAAATAATTCAGGAGTACTAGGCACAAATTGATCTGAATAAGCAACATTATGCAGCTGACAAAAGTGGGTGCTATCCTTGGATGCGTTGATCCAGTCTAAATTACAAAAGTCTTTCATTTTTTTTCTTTTTGATTGCACTTTGTGTCTAGTCTTGAGTATTAAACAATCTAAAAAGTACAGAGCAATGTGGATTAAGAGGCTCAGAACCTATGACTGATGTAAAAAAAAAGTATTAAAGTATTGCTTTATTTTGGGGGTGGAAGAGGCTGTGGGAGGGGTGTGAATGTAAGAAATAGTTCACAGAAGCATATTGATTTTTTTTTTTTTCGAACTTTTGCCATTTTCTCTGTGGTTAAGGTGTAGGTTAAAAGGAAGTAAATCGTAGTGGGCGAGATTAGGTTAAATATAGGCTGGAAAGTTTTTACCTATAACAGCCAAATTATGTAGATCGTTCAACAGGTTCCCATTATTGGAGTTTTTATTGGCAAATATAATCTAGATACTTGTCAGAAAAAGGATGTACGATGAATTTAGGACTAGGAAAGAACCTAAGATTCTACTCCTGCTGTATTTTCAGCAGGTATTCAGGGATTTACTTAATTGTTTATATAGATTATCATTACTGTTTTCTTCCTGTATGTGCCTTTTTAATGGTAACTTATAAATGACAGCTGTATATGTAACATCTGACACTGTGTTGAAGGTATTTAGTCACAGTTATGAACATTAGATCAAGAAAACTGTGTTTCCACTGGATGGAACACCATGAGGCTATTTTCTATTCATTCTGGCTCTGCTCGTTCACTACTTAATTTGGTAGAAGGTTTTAAGGAACTTTTTGTTCTGAGCCTGATGATAACACTGGGTTTGCACATTCAGTTTATTCATTGACTTTTAATTAAGTTGCTTTGTAATTCTGGATAATTGTGGATTTTTTTCTTGTTAAAAGTCTAAATTTAACTCATGATCATGGATTAATTTGGCTGCCTTTCAGGTGAGACGGAGAAAGCTGGACCTGTATTTGGCTAATAAATTTCTCTCAAATAATGGTTTATAATATTGAGCTAGACCATTTTTAACTACAGCACTGCATTGTATTTACTGAAGAAACAATGGACAACATAATGTAACCTTTTCCTGAAAGTCATTCAGAGGTTTTTTTGCTTTTGATTGAGTACCCATTCTGGAACTTATCCATCATCTTAACACTGAGCTCTTCAAATCAATCAGACTAAAGCATTTGAGAAGCCAGGGTTTCTAGAAAACCTGTATTTTTAGCTGCAACTTCACAATTGGTTTAAGCCATTCTAATGTGGGTGGCTGTTGAAGGGTGGCTTTCTTCTTTGGAGTTGACCCCAGCTGGCTGTGCAAGCAATATTGCTAGCACAAGAGAGCTAGTAGGAGTAGGCATGCTCATCCCAGTACTTGCAACCCACAAGGAGGGAGGGAGTGTCGACTCCCTTTCTACTTTCTACCTTGCTTGCCCCCAGTGTTGTGGTGAGCACTGTCTTGCTTTAGCTTGGATGAATATGAAAAGAAACACAGGCAACAGAAAAAATGATGGATTTCTTATCAGGCTCTCCCCTGACATGCTTTAAGCACGAGCACCAGTGCAAAGAGGAGGGAGGATAGGACTGTGCAGGTGGGATCAGCAGGGGGGAAGAAGGGTGGTCTGCCTTCTGCCATGGCAGTGACTGATGGTCTGAGCATAGCTGTCCGTAGAATTGCATTGCTAAGGTGACTCTGAAAGTGTGATAGTGACCTTTTTGGGCTTGAGTTAATCCATCTGGAAGTTGGTGGTTGTGTGTGAAACTTCATGTGTGGTGGACTAATACAAAGAGTGCAGTGATTTTCATCACATAACAAAATTATATGATTATTTTGGCATGCACTGGTATTAAAAGGTTGTGACCTGTGAGACTTCTGTCACTTCTCTAGCAAACTGCTTTTTAAGGCTAGTAGATTTCTCTGGTGATGATAACTGAGCATTACAGTCTTTGTTTATTCCATTACTTCTATTTGTTTGTCTCTAGTTAAGCTCTTCGTAATCTGTCTTGCCATTTCTGTTGGGAGAACAGAAATTGAGAGTCCTTTCTCTACCGAAGGATGTTGACTTCAAGCTGTCATTTACTTTCTGATAGCCACTCAATGCAGTCATCTCCCTGAAATCTAATTAGTTTCTGCTCTGTTCTCAGCTTCATCATGTTTTTAATTTCTTGGCATATTCTTTATTTTTAGTGATAAAGGAGAAATCCAGCAGAGAAACCTTGTGCAATGAGGGTTTTGATAGCTCAGTTGGCAGTTGGTGAATTGTCATAACTATTAGATAAAGCTAAAAAAGCTGTAGTTGGCTGGATTTGTAGAGAGTTTTGAAACAAATATTAAAAACCAATTGACTGGGAAAAATCTTGGCCTTTATGTAGCTGAGTGGAGTTGGAATTCCACTCAGAGATAAGATCTCAAGCACTTGTAACTTCTTTTGCCCATAGCTGAGTATTTTTACCTTACAGCCTTCCAGTGTTTTCACTGTAACTCTTCAAGTGCTTCTGCTAGTGTGTTCTGCACCTTCTGGTGTCCTGTGAGCTTTTTTTCTTTGACCATCAGCATCGCCTCTTAAGATTTTGCTGGTCATACTGTTGGGAATTAGCCAGGTTATTTAGCTGGCATTTTCCTTTTCTTGTCTTACAGTAGTGTTCTGTAGCAGACCCTTTCTTCAAACTGCTCGGTGTCTCTCCCTGAAAATTTTTGACTCAGTATCATCCCTCCATCAGCAGGTTTTTGCGTTGCTCTTTCAGCTGTAAGCTTTCTGAAGACAGCTCTACTTTTCTGGGGACCTCCTACCAGATTCTGGCTAGCTGCTCCTACGCGACTTGGGCATGACTCATTTTCTTCTAACTAACCTCAGTGATACTGATCTATCATAACTGGGTTGAGCTGCCATGTATTCGTCAGGGAAGGACTGGACCCAATGACAGAGGCAGTTGATCTTGATAAGATTTCCCATGATGATGGTATCACTGTGAAAAACACCTAAGAATGTAGTTTCCTTTTCTTAAAGTTTGTATAAAGTGAACAATTTGATACCCTTTAAATTGATTGTTAGCTTGTGTGCTGTAACTTGTATGTCCTTTTTCCATTTACTATCTGTTCTCAATCAGCATTGGGGGAAAGGAACATATTGCAAAGAGCTGTGATCTTGTGGGAAAGCTAGGAAAATTACTACATTAGGGTGGGGTTTTTTTTGTAATTTTTGAAGTATATTCGAAAGTATTTAAAGTGTTGTCAAAAACTCATCAAAAGTCATTTACATAAGAGTTGACTGTAATTTAGTGCAGAAATCCTGATGTATGAGAAGACTTCATTGGGATTAGTCTGTTACATCCTATCTGTGAAACTGGCTTTTTTAAAATACAGGAACTTGAGGTGTTTATGTTGACCACACGTGGTATGTGTTAAGAGTAAATAACCACTATGTGTGTTGTCCTAAAATAAGCATATAGACGTTTTACAAACCAAGGTGAGATTCAAATTATTACATAAGTTAGTGTTATTCTGCCTTTGGATACTACTGAGTCTCTCCTGTTACTATGGTGACTATCTTTGCATATCTGAAAGGGGGAGGGGGTGAATAAAATGATAATGTGGTGTTAAAATTTAGAATCAGCATAAATAGAATGTGATGATTGTCTGGGTACTATAAAATTTGCATTTGTTTACTTGATTTCTGTGAGTACTTCAAACTTAACTGAAGAGAGTTTATTACTGTATCTATCTTTTTTCTTTCTTTTTTTCCTTCCTCTGGACCTTGCTCCTTTTCCTTCCAATCCCAAAAGCATGGCGTTTTCCAGAAACCTGTTAGAGGAGTCCTTAAATCTGTATAATGAAAAGTACAGTTAAAAAGAGTTTTAACTATAGTCTGTCTTGGAAATTGAAGATAATGTGCTTGTCAGCACAATTAAGAATTTGAGTTAACAGCACTCATTATAACACTCAAATGAGTCAACGGAATTTGAATTAACAGGTGAGAACCACTGACCTTTTAAATCTCATTCCTGTGGTCTCTAGCAAAGATTTTTAAGTATATCAGGAGAAAATTTCCTCTCTATGCAGATAGTGTTATACTACTGCAGGTGAATCTTGCTTCTCAGGCAATTCCTAGGTGTGGAGGTGGGAGGGAACCCAACACTGACTATTGCAAACCATAACTGGCACCATGGAAACTTGTGTGAATTGTGTATGGTTGGAATGGTTGTTGAGGCTACTTGGATTGTGTGAAGCTTTAACTTTTGCAGTAGCTCAGAATTTATAGGAATGCTAATATAGCTTTGATCCTTTTCCTCTAGGCAATGCTTTCCATTTCCTACCTTTTCTTCTGCATCATGAAGCATTTAAAAACTGTCAGCAGCCCAGCCCTCTGGTATTGTCTTTGTCTCCAGTTAAAATTTTAATACTCGATTATTTTTTTTGCGTACTTTGTTTCTGTAGTTATTATTCATTTGTAAGAAATTGTCATGTGCTCAGCTTCTAAAACTGAGGTAAGCCATAAAACAGTAGTTTATCTGAACCTATTTAAAGCTGTGTTTAAAAGCAAACCTACCTTGTGGTAGAGTGTTAATTTAAATGAGTTTTTGTTGAATAAAGATTTAGTGAAGACATTTTGGATTTCTTAGCTCTGTGTAGTTTTTCCTTAAAATGGGAAACTTTCCATACATGAAGGTGTGGTATGTTCTTTCTTGCTCTGTGGTTTAGAATAAAGGAAGGGGTTAGTTGTATGTAATTATTAAGCACATGTAGTAATGTTACACAGATAAAGGAACAGTTTTTCTCAGTTTCATCAGATGACTGTGTGAACGGAATTAGTTAAAATTCAGAGTTCTCTGGAAGTTAAATATGTTGTTTAGAAAGGAAATTTTCACACAGATGTTATTTTATTCTTAATAGTAAGTAACTCCTCTAGGCTCCTGTTGAGATTGGTCATCAATGACTCCTGAATGTTTCTTGTTTGTGTTTGTTTTTTTTTTTTCTGGATGTGTAGCATTTGATGAAGGCATGAATGGCTCAATAAGTGATTTTTTTTTTTTTCTGAGATTTACACTAGTCTCTATTTACATGTAGAAATATGTTCAGTGAGCTTTGCTAGGAAATTATCAACATAACTTATGTCAATCTGCTGAATTTTTTTCCCCCCAAACAGGATTTTACTTGGAATGAATGCATTCTTCCCTCCTACCCTCACCAGATGCAGTAAGCAGGTTAATTTTCTGTTTGTATGCCTAGATCTAAAGCAAATAAAAGGAGTAAGTTTTATGCTGTTTCTCTCTAGTTATAGTCTGAAATTACAAGCTTGATTAATTTTTCCTCAATTTGAAGTTTTACCCAGTATTTTTATTTGAAGAACAACAAGCAAGAAATACTATACTGTTAACAAATAAACAAAACCACCCAAACCACGTGGTTTGTGATGATTTTGAAACAAATACGGAAGTTAATTATTCTGAGTAGGAGACCTCTTTCTACTGTAGTTTTGATTCTAGATTGCTATATATAGAAGGTTGCAAGGTAACTTCTTGCTGTAACATTGTATGCTTATTTGAAAAATAGGGTTGGCTTAAGTTATTTTCATTGCCTAAAGACTCAAAAATTATTTTGAAGTGAAAATGAAATTACTTTTTTTAGTGCAATGTATTGTTTACTGTTTTGCTATGAAAACTAGACTATATAATCTATAGCTCCAATACTTGTGTCATGAGGTAGCAGGAAGGAAAAATATATTTATATCCTTTCCTACTTGTGATTTTTAGTTGCAAATGAAATGCATCGAGACAGCTCTGTCTTCCTCAGGGTATATATATATTTAATTTTTCTTTGAAAGATTTAACTTTGCCAATACTTTTTTGGAACGTGCTGCCTCAATCTCTTCTGTACCTGGTTCATGTTCCCTGAGTGTATCTACTGAAACACTGCTGTCAGAGCCATAGAGGTTATTGCTACTTTGGAAACACAGCAGTAATAGGTCAGTCTGAAGTACAGATGAGAGACAATGAAATGGATTCCACTGACTTCAGTGTATGAACCTGTATTATGTATTCAGTGGGATTTCATTTTAAGACTGCATGTTAAGTAAATTAATATTTTGGTTTTAGTGTTATGAAACTGCATGCCCAATAATTGGTCTTATCATGGTTGTGTTGCAGGCAGTGATACAAGACCTGTCACTTGGCAGTCTTTGAAGGATGTCGCTTTGTTATTGGTTTAAACTGACCTTAGTGTAGGCTGTTTCTGCAGAAAGGGGTACTCCGCCTTTGTGCTTGTTGCGTTCTCTTCCTCCCTGCCTTATTCTATGTGGTCCAGCTGCTCCCTTAATATTATTGTAGCTGGAGGTGAACTAGTTTGGGGGAACTGACTGAGCTGAAAGCCAGTATGAAATTTTGTTCAGCGGGATCAGGTCCTGTACTAACACAGCTGCACAAGGGCATCTGTGAGAAGATAACAGAGTTGGAGGAAGGTGGTATTAACCATTTCAGTAGAAGCCCATGCATGCCAAGTAGATTAAGAAAAGTGGGTAAGGGAGATTTAGCTACTCATGAAAAGCAGTGTTTTACAGAGATGTTACCAACTGTGAAGTTAAAAAATGACATTCAAAATTGGTAAGGAAATACTTCAGCAATCTGTAAAATTTGTAGTGGGAGACTTTTAGATCAGCAGTAGAGCAAAGATTGTATTAGGGTTTCTTAAAGAGATTATTTATTGTAGACGGTAGTAACAGCTTAATAGAAAAATTCACACTTTGGAATGAAACCTTTGTTTTGGGAGTTAATTTGTTTTTTTACCAGTTGATTTATTGTAAAAGAGAGTTCATGTCTCAAAACTAAAATCACTTGCCCAGCATAACTACTTACTTCTGTAAAACAAAACCAATGAAATGTGGTTTTATTAATACACGGTAATGAAGACAAGTCTCGTTCTGATTAGCTGTAGATGTTTGATAGAAAAACCCCCACCTATCTGAGCTCTAAATGCATCCAACTGACTACTTTTAAACTTTGTTATAAAGGAATCAAAGTAAAACTGGTTTGCTTCCTTAGTGAAGTAAACATCCTTCCTAAGAAACTATGCATCTGTGATGTGTTTCTTTTTTGTCACAGAAGCACTCTTTTGTTTTATGTTGCCTCATGTCTGTTTAGAGTATTCTCTGAACAGTAGTCAAGGCTCTAATTTCTCTTGATGTTGATGAGTGGTAAGACTTGCTTATTTCAACAAGATGGAAGCTCTGTATGTGACCTCGGCTGTGATCAGGTCCACAGAAATTGCTATTTCATTACAAAAGAAGTGATAAGCAATCACAAGTAAAATGTTATCTTAATGGGAAGAAAAGGGATACATCTTCACAGTACTAGATGGTTACAAGTGGAGCGTTATACAACTTAACTTAGAAGTGAGTGGAGGTTTGACGTGTAGTGGGATGATGAAGGGGGACTCAGTGTAAGCTGCTGTTGCCTGTAGAGATCTCTGATGGTATTTCATGGTACTCTATGACAGGGTGATGAGATGGTAGTGTCGAAGTGCAAAAAAGTGGGGCAGAGAGAGAAAGGAGGAAGGAGCTTATTTTATTCAGTACTTTCATACCATTAAGTGTATACTTGGATGGGATTTAACTGAATAGTTGGTGCTCTGATTAGCTGTTATACTTGAGATTTTTTTTAAGTAATAGTGGATTGTTCTTTGGAAAAAGCCGTGTTGTTGGTCAGGAAGAAATACTACAAATGAAGAAAGGGAAATAGTATACTAATCATTGTCACTTGAAAGGATAGGTAAAACTAGAAAAGGTTTGAATAAAGCGTGCCAGTGCTTTTGTATATATGTTTTTGTGTGTGAAAAGAAATTAGGACTTCTTGGTTTTAAAAGATCTGCCATGTGGCTGTGGTTCTTTGGAAGTTAAAGCAGATATATGTTGGCAGCTGTGGTTTAGGCCTTCAGCCTGTCCTTTTCCTCATGCTGAGCTCTTTCAGTTTAGTTGTTGGGTTCATTTTCTGCTGGAATAATTTGCTGAAACTGACTTAAGTGAAGGTTGAATGAATCCTGGGCTGGAAGCAAGGAAGGCCAAGGGTGGGTGAGGGAGGGAGGGAAGAGCACCATGGCAGCCAGGTGGGTTTCAGGTTTTAGGAGGTGATAGTGAGGAAGGATGTGGTAGAACTCTTTGAAATCATGAGTATTATAAAGGAGGCAACTATAGAAAGATTGGTAGTTATTTTCATGCTATGAGACCTGGGGGTGTTCACTGAAAATCAGAAGAAGGTTTAAAAGTAGATACATCGCCTTGCTTCCCATTTTCCTGGGGGAATGGAGAAAGCCCACCCGCATGAACAGGTAGAATTAAACTAGGAAGCTCATTGCAGTGGACTGTTTTGCAAACCAAAAATATGTTGTTTTGGGGAAAAAAGGTTCTTCCCATCACCCTTTGTACTGTACCATCAGCTGCTAACTGGTGCTGTGCAAGGTTGAACTAGATGGACACTTTTGAGTCAGTGCGGCCAATTTGTATGTTTTTGCTAGTCTTCTGTGAAACTGCAAGCTACGGATGTGTTGTTTGAGATGGGAGTTTGACAGATACCTGCTGTTTTCCATTAGCATTTCATTTTTGGTTTTCTGCAAATGTTTAAAGTGACTGCTAACATAGAAAGAGTAAGGGTAAAATGCTTAAAGGAGAATGTCATAATGTTGTAGTAAGCTGTATCATAATTTATACAGTAAGTTTTTTGGCAGGTGTTACTAAGTGGGGTTTTCAACTTGAGGACTGGCAAAGTTTTTGCTGGTGCTGACTCACTTTGTAAATTGATTTTACTGAACTGTTTGCTCTGTTGATTTGTATTGGTTTGTAGTCTCCTAAATGGCATCATAAAGCTGAAATTTCCTGCCAGAAGTTAGTAAAATTACAATGACTTTTTTTTGGGCTTTGATTTTTGTTTTTAACCACTTTTAGTTTTCTATGCCCAAAATGCTGTCAGCAGCAGATTAACATTCTTATGGAAGCCAAAGAACAAGACAGCTATTGTCTTGTTAGCCAAATTTTTGCTTTGATTATTTAAATATGAAAATAATAGTTGATTATGCATTTGAATATTTTTTTTTTTAAGTTTTGGCACAAATGTTTTAATAAGTGCTTCTTTAATTCTGGTCATTAGTTATTCTGATACTGTATTTTTTGGGTCTATAAAGTGTTTGAGAAGACTTTAGGCAGAGGACTAAGCATACCAACTGAAAATACTGAGTTTTCAGAATACTATAGTAGTGTTAACCTGCTTAAAGTCTAGATGTAGTGCCTTATTATCTGTGATGAAAGAACCAGTCTGTAGGTCTTTTACCTTCAAATCTGATTGTGGGTGAAGTGGAGATTCTAGGCAGCTGTAGTGTTGTAGGTAGTAGTGTGACAATTTTGAAGATCAGTCAACCCATTGCTGAAGACCAGCCAACCCAATTTGCTTTGGAAAATGGCTTTCACTCTGTAGCTTCTACCAGGCCACTGCAATTTGCAGTGAGGGAAAATAAATAACTTCTCAGACTTTGTGGCCTCTTGTCTTTTTAATTTTTTTTTTTCTTCAAAAGGTTTCTGAGGCTTATTGGAATGAAAATGGTTGTTTCACTGCTTCTCATGCAATTGTGAATACTTTAAGTGAAACTATCTGGTCCTGCTATGGGTTCTACTCTGAAAACTGACTGCAGAAATGTTTCATGAATGTGTCTAGTTCAGTTTGCCTTTTTCAAAGTTGTTTTGGTATAGACAATAAAAATGAATGTGGAAGTGAAACTTTCTGCTAGTAACAAGGACATTTTGCACATGAAAACTAAGACAAGTATGGTGTTCAAAGGAGTGAAAATTCAGCTTGCTTTGCTTGGTCTGTGCTGTATTTTCAACGATCATAAAGGACAACCTTAATTCTGGTCTGTTTATTGGGAGTGTGGTAAGAGACTTGTTAGAAGCAGGAAGGAGCATGTATTTCACCATCAAGACAGAGCTATAATTATGTTTTCCTTGGCAAGTTTTGCACTCAGAATTTTGGGTAAGACAGACTTAAATATGAAATTCTTTGGCACTTTCTGCACACAGATGAGAATTGGAAACATCAACTGTAAACTGCTGTGGAAGACAATGGCCTTTGTCCTGGAATCACCACAGAGGCTGCCATTTGTACAACTGCTTGGATATTTCAAAGACCTTCCTTTTGTTTGACTAGGTAGTGAATTTAAGATCAGAACTTGAATATAGAGCATTCTGTATTGTGTGGAACTAAAGCATATAAGGCAATTCTCCTCAAGTATTTTACTTAACCCTGCAGGGTTGTTGGATACCTAGTAGAGAGCATACTCGCTGGATATTTTCTTAATGTTAGTATGTGAAGTAAGTGTAAGTTAGAGACATAGTAGAGTGTGAATTACAACGTTCATACTGGTGACAAGTATAAGTGTCAACACTAATAATGAAGTTCTTAAAGTATTGCAGTTGTAAGTGCAAGGGCAAGGTAAATACTATAGTTTTCCTGCGCATCTTGTCCAAGAGTTGTAAGTAGCCTGTTGTATTTGCATGAATAATGAGCCTGTGGCTCTGACATGTTCACTTGTTTTATGAAATAGCCTTACCTGATGGTCTCAGATTTCTCATTTCGAAATATTTTGAAACATGCTTCCTCTTTGGCCTATCTCAAAGTTGTGTTAAACACAGATTACTTCAAAGGGTGAGTTAGAGTTAGTTGGTTTGTTAAACAGGCAAAACTCCTAGATTTTACTGATTGCATGTAATTTTCTGTTTACTGATTGAAATAGATATGAAGTTGAAATGAAAGCAACCTCAGATACTTCTTTCCTAACCTGAAAGATTTTAAAGATAATTGGGTATAACTAGATATCTGAATATAGGTTAAATACTTTTACTATCAGAAATTATATTTTTGTTATGGTGTCATCATCCAAAGGATAACTTTGAGGCATCCTCCAGCTCTTGTCCAGTTGTCATTCCTTTTAGAGGAAATAGGGAAATAACGATTTGCATTGGGCAGGGCAGGCAGAAAGCTTTGCTCTTGGCCTCAATGCTGCTTCCAGAAGGGGTTGAAGCATGTGGCGGGGTACAGGGCCCAGAGCAGAGGGAAGCAGCCAGCCTCAGCAGCAGCTGTTGCTGCCCACACTGGGTGTTTCCAGCAGTGAGCCTGCTTCCTTCTCCTTGGCTTTTCTGCCTGGCTGTTGCTCATGCCAAGGCTATTGTTATTGGACTTTGAGAATGTGGCATCATTTGGGAGCTGGTGTTTCAGACCATGCAAACTTCAAGATGCGGTGGAAAAAGCATACTTGGGTAGCAATTACTGTGCACGGTTTCCTCCTTCACCTGTTCATTATGTTCTTTTGTTGTTTAACACTGTTGAGTTCATAGGGCCCAGAAGTGCATACCCATGGTGTTACTTGATCAGAAGCTTTAAGGATGGTATTCATTTCACATCTCTTGAGGTGTCGGCATCTGAGCTAGGAATCTGGGCTTCTTCTATAGCAGAGTAAACTTGTTTTGCCATGAGATAGAAAGCCCTGTTTGGACAGGTGGATCACACCACTAACTCTACTTGCTGTATTTAGTTAGGTTTCTGTTGAGTGTGACAAGGATACTTACTTCAGATACCGTGAAAAAATGTTGCTCTCCTGGCTTTATATGAGAACTGTTATAGCAGCAGTGCCTCATCCTGTTTAAGGAGCCTCTAACTTGTTATATCTGATAAGTTTGTATCTACGTTTAAAAACTTTTTGGGTCAGGTATTTTTGACATGTTTCTGTAATGTGTTTTTTGAATACTGCAGAGTGAATAATTACTGCTCAGGTTGGTTATTAATTTGGTATTTATGTTCATAGTGTTTAAGTGCACTTAAGTTTTGTTTTCTATGTCACTTAGCTTTAAAATGTTGCAGGATTAGCTTTCAGCCAATCAGTAATACTACCTAGGAAGCTATATTTAATATGTTACTCAGGGGAGGGGAGGTGGTGTTAACTCTTTCTCCCCATCTTTGATAGCCTTGTTAGCCATAATTTATTACTTTCAGAATGTTTGAGACTTCTTAGTAGATGACTTACTTACTAGATAAGATATTCTATGCTTGCATTCACTTCAGCTTTTGAACTGTTTTACAGACTTTATCTCAATGGTTGGGTTGCAGTGTAAGGAAATTAATTTTTTTAGGATGGAAAGTTTCATAATGTAATTTGTAAGATTCTTTCAAATGTCTTATCTGTTGAGTCATGTTGTTGCATTTGTCTTACCTTGCCTCCTCCACCCCAACAAAGCTTGTGCATGTTTTGTATATTCTGATTGTGTACCCCAGACTCCTTAACAGGCCTTCTTACCTCATTTGATTCACCACTTATTTTTTGCTTCAGTTTAAGAATGGAAAAGGAATACTGAAAAGCTAAATACAGCCATTCTCCATTGCTAGACTTTTGATGCAGGAATTGTGTGGGTCTTGTAAAATGCTGGGTGCAACAACACATAACGGAAAACGCCATGTAGATTCTGGAAGGAATTTCCATGCTTTGCTAGATTTTTTTTTTTTTTTTTTTTTTTGTGGATATAAGGTGCTCAGCTGGTTTTAGGTCTATCTGCCTATGTTCGTGAGGAGTGCCAGAAGTAGAGTAGGCTGCTGTCAGTTAATGGAGTTCTGAAACTCTTAAGAGAAATATTTTAAATCTGTAGCTGAGACTGAAGCACAGCTATGGAAAAAGGAAAGAACAATTCCACCTCTGCATTAATTGCATCTGGGAACTTCAAGTAACACTTTGTACTTCATAGCAGAATGTTGTGCTAAATTAGAAATTGTGGTATTCTCGCCCACAATTGTTCAGTATCATGCAACTGTGATTGGTTTAGTCACAAGTGGAATACTGGTCTGCCTACTCTGTCTTTGCAAGCTACCATAGCATTTGAGTTGCTCTTAGTGGTTCATTACTATTCATATATGTTTTGCAGTAGGAAGGATGAGAGTTGTGGGCAGTGTCTTTTTTTTCTGATGGCATAGACTTGTCTTTGAAAGATATGAAAAAGGCAGAGAAACCCCAAAATCTTCAAGAATGGTTGCTGATACATATTCTGCAGCTTGTTAGGCTACAGTTGCCCTGTATTTGAGGATCTTTCAGTAGTCTTTTAGAATATCTGAGAGGATTCTCCTGAGTTTTGGGACTAACACTGGAATCTGCAGAGAACTCTTACCTATTATATCTTACTAATACAAGTTGTAATAAATCAACATTTATGTTTAAGTTCCATACTATACTACTAAGCAGAGCTGAATGTGTTCCACGTAATTAAGACTTCTAGAAATATGCAGGGTAGCTTTTTATATGCAAATCTTTTAATAACTAAATACATTTAGAAGCAGTGATTTGTCTAGTATAGAGTGACTTATTCTGTTATGTAATTTTTTAAATTTAATGTCTTTTTTCCTTGAGCAAAACTTTGGCTTTTGGATACCTGTCTGACATTACCTTAACTTTTGGTTGCACTTATTATTTACCTCTTCAGTTGAATGCCCAATGGAACTTACTAAGCAATGTGTTCATAAGAAAAAAAAAAAACCAAACAAAACAAACAAAGCAAACACCCAGAAGTAGATTTCTGTACAACTTTTTTATGTTGTTTATAAGGTCATTCAGTTCAGATAGGGGGTGAATGATGTGAGGGTGAGTGCTTGAGAAAGCTGAAGTTTGTTCATAATTAATAAATATGATGCAAAGCCATTTAGATAAGACCTTGTTACTGTCAATTCAATTTTGACTTTTTGTGTTTTCTGCCCAGTTAATGAACGCCTGTATCATAAATAAGAGGAGTTAGAGGTGTGTGCACACTTGCAGGGCTATGATCTTATTGGCATCACCGAGAGGTGGTGGGATGGCCCCTATGACTGGAGTATTGGAATGGAAGGATAGAGGCTCTTTAGGAAGGACAGGCAGGGAAGATGAGGAGGGGGTGTTGCCCTCTGTGTCAATGACCAGCTGGAGTGCATGGAGCTCTGCCTGGGGATGGATGAGGAGCTGACTGACAGTCTATGGGTCAGCATTAAAGGGAGGCAGGTACAGGTGACATTATAATGGGGATCTGCTATAGGCCACCTGACCAGGAAGACTGAGTGGTTGAGACCCTCTGTAGTGAGATAGGAGCAGCCTCACTTTCACAAGCCCTGGTCCTCATGGAGGACTTCAACCACCCCGATATCTGCTAGAGGGACAACTCTGCAATGCTTAAGCAATCCATGAGGTTCCTGGGATGCGTTGATGGTAACTTACTTCTCCAAGTGATAGAGGAGCTGAAGAGGAGAGGTGCTATGCTGGACCACCTTCTCACCAACAAGGAGGGGCTGGTGAAGCAGCCTTGGCTGCAGTGACCATGAAATTGTGGAGGTCAAGATCCTTAGAGCAACAAGGAGGGTGTGCACAGCAAGCTCACTACCCTGGACTTCAGGAGAGCTGACTTTGACCTCTTCAGGGATCTGCTCAGTAGAGCACCACAGGATAAAGCCCTGGAGGAAAGAGGGGCCTCGAAAGCTGGTTAATATTTAAGGATTACCTCCTCCAAGCTCAGGAGAGCTGTGTCCCAACGAAGAGGAAGTCAGGCAAAAATGTCAGGAGGCCTGTGTGGATGAACAAGGAGCTCCGTGACAACCTAAAACACAAAAAGGAAGCCTGCAGAGGGTGGAAGCAAGGACAGATAACCTGAGAGGAATATAGAGAAGTTGTCCGAATAGCCAGGGATCAGGTTAGGAAGGCCAAAGCCCTGACAGAGAGTTAAATCTGGCCAGGGACATCAAGGGCGACAAGAAAAAACTTCTATAGGTGCATTGGTGATAAAAGGAAGTGTAGGGAAAATGTGGACCCTCTCTGGAAAGAAATGGGAGACCTGATTACCTGGAATATGGAGAAGGCTGAGGTAGGCAATGACTTTTTTTGTCTTGGCCTTCATCAGCAAGTGCTCCAGCCACACTGCCCAAGATGCAGAAGGCAAAGGCAGGGACTGGGAGAATGAGGAACCACCCACTGTAGGAGAAGATCAGGTTTGAGACCGTGTAAGGAACTGGTGTGGTTTGAGCCCAGAGGGCAACTGAGCACCACGCAGCTGCTCACTCACCCCTTCCCCCTCAGGAATGGGAGGGAGAAAATAGAGCAAAAGGCTCAGGAATTGAGATGAGGACAGGGAGGGATGATTCGCCCATTACAGTCACGGGCAAAAGACAGACTTAGGGGAAGAAAAAGAACATCAATTGAATTCAGACACTAACAACAACAACACTTAACAGACAGAGTAGGACAGTGAGAAGCATTACCACATCTTAAACACCTTCCCCCACCCCTCCCTTACCTGCTCAGCTTTGCTCCTGATTTCTCTCCCTCCTTTCCCCCCCAATGGCTCAGGGGCAGGGAATGGGGGTCCTGCCATTCCTTCCTCCTAGGCAGGGTGGAACTCCTCACATTCTTCCCCTGCTCCAGGGTGGAGTACCTATCACGGGCCACAGTCCTCCATGAATTTTCTCCAACATGAGTCCTTTCCACAGGCTGCAACTCGTCCTGAGATGCTCCGGCATGGGTTGCTCCCACATGTTTCAGTCCTCCCAGTGCCAAACTACAACAGCAGGAGCTTTTTCCCATGGAGTCCCAGCCTTCTTTGGGTGTAGCCATCTGTTCTGGCATGAGGTCCTCCACAGGCTGCAGGTGGGCATCTGTTCCACGGTGGACATCCATGGTGGCAGGATGGTGGCCTGGTGTCTCTCCAAGGGATACAGGGGGTGGGCTGTCTGCTCCGATGCACCTTTCCCCCTTCCTTGTCCTTTATTCCACCGACCTCAGTGTTCACATAGGTATCCTCCTCACCACTCCTCCTCACAATTCCTACTCCTCCCAGGTTCCCCTTATTAAATACATTATCACAGAGACACAGCCACTGTTGCTAACTGGCTTGGCCTTGGCTCAGAGGTGGGTCTGACTTGCAGCTGGGGAAACTTCAGGAAGCTTCTCACAGGGGGCCACCGCTGTAGCCCCCTCTCCCGCTACCAAAAACCTCCACCACACACACAAACCCAACACAGGAACCTGAAGGTGCACAAGTCCTTGGGACCTGATGAGATGCATCCATGGGTCCTCAGGGAACTGGCAGATGAAGTTGCTAAGCCACCATCCATCATATTTGAGAAGTTATGGCAGTCCAGTGAAGTTCCCACTGATGCAAAAGGGGAAACACAACCCCCATGTTTAAACAGGGAAAAACAGGGGAACTACAGGCCAGTCAGTCTCACCTCTGTGCCTGGCAAGGTCATGGAGCGAATCCTCCTGGAAACTATGCTAAGGCACATTGAAAATAAGGAGGTGGTTGGTGACAGCCAGCATGGCTTCACTAAGGGCAAATCACACCTGACAAATTTGGTGGCCTTCTACGATGGGGTTACAGCACTGGTGGATAAGGGAAGAGCAACTGATGTCATATACCTGGACTTGTGAAAAGTTTTTGACACTGTCCTGCATGACATCCTTGTCTCTAAATTGGAGAGACATGGATTTGACAGATGGACCACTCACTGGATAAGGAATTGGCTGGATGGTCACACTCAAAGAGTTGTGGTTAATGGGTCAATGTCCAGGTGGAGAGCAGTGACAAGTGGTGTTCCTCACGGGTTTGTATTGGGACTGACACTGTTTAACATCTTTGTTGGTGACATGGACAGTGGGATTGAGCGCACCCTCAGCAAGTTTGCCGATGACACCAAGCTGTGTGGTGCAGTCAACACACTGGAGGGAAGGGATGTGCCATCCAGAGGGACCTGGACAGGCTGGAGAGGTGGGCCTGTGCGAACCTCATGAAGTTCAACAAGGTCAAGTGCAAGGTCCTGTACATGGGTCAGGGCAATCCCAAGCACAAATACAGGTTGGGCAATGAGTGGATTGAGAACGGCCCTGTGGAGAAGGTGGAGAAGGTTGATGAGATCCTCCATATCATCTGGCAGTGTGCATTTGCAGCCCAGAAAGTCAACTGTATTCTGATACAGAGAAGCATGACCAGCAGGTCAAGGGAGGTGATTCTGCCCCTCTACTTCTCTCTTGTGAGACCCCACCTGCAGTACTGTGTCCAGCTCTGGGGCCCCCAACATAAGGACATGGACCTGCTCAAGCGGGTCTATAGGAGGGCCACAAAAATGATCAGGGACTGAAGCACCTCCTGTATGAGGACAAGCTGATGACAAGAGTAGAGGTTGTTCAGCCTGGAGAAGAGAAGGCTCTGGGGAGACCTTATAGCAGCCTTCCAGTACTTAAAGGGGGCCTGCAAGAAAGCCGGAGAGGGACTTTTTACAAGGGCATGTAGTGCTAGGATGAGGGGTAACGTTTTTAAACTGAAAGAGAGTAGCTTTAGATGAGATATAAGGAAGAAATTATTTACCGAGGGAGGTCAGACAGTGGTACAGGCTGCCCAGAGAAGTTGTGGATGCACTCTTCCTGAAGTGTTCAAGGTCAGGTTGGATGGGGATTTGAGCAACCTGGTCTAGTGGAAGGTGTCCCTGCCCATGGCAGGGGGGTTGGAACTAGGTGATCCTTAAAGGTCCCTTCCAACCCAAACCATTCTATGATTATTGCATTCAGAGTTGATGGTTGACCCAACACTTAATGTTGGGAATGAATTTTGTGTTCAGTCTGACACAGTTAATATGTGCAAAAGGACCTTTTATATGCGGTATTTTACTGTTAATATCTCCTCTGAACTGTGACCTTACTTGTATATAGTGATGCTAGTAAATAACTGAATATTCCATGATATGAAATATTCCATAATTAAAAGTGGAATAGTCAACATTCAGCAAAAGGTGTGTCAAAATGAACTCCTCCATTCTGTCCATGCACCTGCTTGGCGTAATGTTTAATGTGCCAACCAGCTGGCATTGTTGCCTAACCAGATTGTAGAAAGAAAAGAAATAGGAAGATCAGAAACAAATAAGAGTAACTAACGAGAGGTTGCTGGTATGGCCTCTTGAATTTTCAAGAGAAGGTGGGTGCTGGCTGAACATGGGTAGAGAAACTAAATGAAAGTTGCCAGTGGAATAAGGGATGGGCCAGGGAAAAGCTTTGTCAAGGGACGGTAGCAAAGATTGTGTGCGCTGCACAATGCATTGTAAAAATGCTGCATCTGCCTAGAAAAAAATACCTTGGCATTAATGGCATTTAGACATACAAGTCATTAGGATAGCAGTGGTGACAAATTTTGTTTTGTGTAGGGTTTAAAGGGTTGCAGACACAGTTCCCAGCAGTAAACAAGCTGGGGAACCTGGGAAATGTTGCTTCAGATTATTCCTTGTCCCTCATTCTTTTGGTGTGTTTGTTCATGTAAGTAAACAATATTTTGTCATAGCTGTTTAAGAAAGAAGTATAAAGCAAAACAGAAATGCTAAATTAAGACACATAATTATATGGTTTATTTTTATATGAGAAATGTGGTGATTCTGAAGTCTGCCACTCTGAAGGTGCCTGGCAGGTTACAGTGTATATTCTTGATTCCACTCATGGCATACTTCTGTTATGTGACTGGAAGTTGCTAGCTAATTCACTGATAAAGCACCTTTTGATTTTAGGGTAGGTTTTAGTAGTTGGTTTACTTTTTTAAAAAACTTGGTTGGTTTAGCAGAATTTGTGTTAGTGTATGCACGAGAACGGATTGTCCAAAAATTAAAACTACTAAAATTATGCTGCAAGAAACCCTAAAGGCTTTTTTCACTTCTCTGTAAGTAACTTAGCTTTACTTATGAGTACTTGGTTACTTCCAAAGACTTGAATAACAAACAGGAGGATTGTATGCATGTATCATTCTTCTGTTATGTAATTTTTTTAAAAAAAATAATGGAATCAAATTTTGAATGTGACTGTAGATCTTTACAGACCACTGAAATTTTGTATTTGGAACAAAGTGATCTTGGGCAGTCTTTTTACTGCTTTTATAAATGAGCAAACTTAGTTGCATTTCTACAGAGCATGTATCACTGCCTGATAGGAGAGAGGATTCAGTTCCTGTGGCATCAGCTTCTACTAAAACATTGGTGTCTACTTGTCTAAGAGAAAAGCCATGTATATAATCCATGGTGTTGTAATGTGGAAATCCATGGACACTCTTTAGGGAATTGTTTTTTCCAGAGACTGCTCTTGCAGACGATTGATGCTATTATTTATAAATATGCTTTTAGGCATATTGTGTGCTTCTTCCCCCTCAGTGGTCCAGAAGTGACTGGTTAAAACCTTGTTTAAGAACATAATAGTTATCTTAAAAAATTGGAGAAGTGGCTTATCTAATATCTTGAGATAACCGTCTATGTAGGGCTTGAGAAAAGAATATTGCAAGAAGTCTAGCACATAGTTGCAGCACAGTGATTCAGTATAACTCTTCCTAACAAAAAACATTTACTAGTTGCTTTATGTCCTGAAGTGTGAAGACTTGTCCCAGAGTGCTTGGTTTTTATCTTACCTCATATAAACATGGTTTTATGTTCCTGTGGTGGGTTGACCCTGGATAGATGCCAGCTGCCCACCCAAGCCACTCTATCACTCTCTTCCTCAGCTGGACAGTGGGAGAGAAAATATAACGAAAGGCTCATGGATTGAGATCAGGCCAGGGAGAGATCACTCGCCAATTACCGTCACAGGCAAAACAGACTCGACTTGGGGAAATTAGTTTAATTTGTTGCCAATCAAATCAGTAGGGTAAGGAGAAATAAAACTGTATCTGAAAACACCTTCCCCCGACCCCTCCCTTCTTCCCAAACTTAACTTTACTTCCAATTTTCCCTACTTCCTCCCCTGGCAAGCAGCGCAGGGGGATGGGGAATGGGGGTTGTGGTCAGTTCATCACCTGTTGTTTCTGCTGCTCTTTTCTCCTCAGGGGGAGGGCTTCTCACACTCCTCCCTTGCTCCAGTGTGGATCCCTCCCATTGGGGTGCTGTCTTTCAGGAAGAGACTGCTTCAGACCCACGGGGTCACACGTCCTGCCAGCAAACCTGCTCCAGCGTGGGCTCCTCTCTCCACGGGTCCACAGGTCCTGCCAGGAGCCTGCTCCAGCGCAGGCTCTCACACAGGGTCACAACCTCCTTTGGGTGCATCCACCTGGCTAGTGGCGGGTCCATCTTGTAGCTGGCTGGCACTGGCTCTTTTGTACATAGGGGAAGCTTCTAGCAGCTTCTCACAGAAGTCACACCTGTAGCCCCTCCTGCTACCAAAACCTTGCCACCACAAATCCAATATAGTTCCATCAGGTACATCTCACTTTGAAAAAAGTTTGGTGTTTTGGACATGATGATCAGTAGAATTCATTGTCATAACTGAGTATTGCACCATGTGAAAGCAGTTGTTCTTTTTTTTTTTTGGCTAGTAGCTTTTCAAAATACTATCAAGTAAAAAAATCAGTATTTGGTTTATTTTTCTCTTTATTTTCGATCATATGCCTTTTGCATAGGAAGATCTCCCCTTTCTTCCTTTGGAATTATGCTTATTTTGTTTGGAGATGAGCAGAACAGCACACAGTACTCAAGCAAGGAAGGTGTAGTTACTTCTGCATTTCTCTGTTTAGTAACTTTTAATGGCTGCTTATTAAGCAAATAACTTAATGGAGTTAACACCAATTAGCAATCTTTGTGGTAAAAAATGCTCTGCTAAAACATTCCAATGTGTATAATTACCTCAGGTGACTGACTTAGAGCACAGATCAGCAATGGTCGGTTTTTCTGTGCCTTCCCCTCCACATCTCCCTCTCCGCAGCTCAGGCTTGGATTTCGCTTCAAATTATCATAGATGGCATTTGCTGTTAGCACGCTTTACTTTGTCAACAGTAAAATTCAGTAAGAAAGAAGATGATTGTTATGCTCGGTATCATTTCTGCAATTGAACTTGTAGCTATTCAGCACAGAGGGGGGAAAAAGGGAAGTCTCAAGTTGTGTTTTGGGTATTTACTGAGAAAGCCTCTGAGTATAAAAGATTTGCTCCATACATTGTATTCAGTATTTCTCTGCTGCATTTGTATCTTATCTCTGAAAAGTTGTCTCTTGTTTGGTTTTACATGTTGTACTGTCTCTTCTATTGAGTACAACAGCTTATGAAAAGGATTTTGTACTACTTATTGGCTGTTGAATTTGTCTTCAGGTAAAACACTAGATTACCTTCAAGAAATGAAGTCAACATTTTACAGCCAGAACTGAATGTAGCTGTTTTTCTCTTAGAACATATTTATGCAATATTTATTGTATTGATAAGGTAAGAGAAAACTCAAGGCGCTCTTGTCGGCTGAGTAAAAGGAAGTCATTAAGGGGAAGTGCAGTTTTTCCTTATTTGGTAAATGTTTTATGTTAAACAGCAAACAAATGGAGGACATTCCGTCAAGAACCTATTGGCTCTGTGTAACCAGGCATTCCTGTGGATCCAAACTGAAATGAACAAGGAAAAATTTTCTTCTTTTCTGCTAATAAAATTTTTTAACTACCAAATGATGAACACTACCATCTTTTTTGGAGTAACTCCTATTAAGAAGCAACATTTTATTTACATATTATGTAAATTTACATATTGTGCATGTTTATGCACAAATCTTCTTTGATAATGTTGCTTAGATTCTAGTGAGTTACAGTATCTCCGCTTCAATATGTAATTATGGGAATACTATCTCCTTTAATTTCAATGTGTTTCTTGTGTCTCTTCTGTTCCAAACAGAAAGGAAAGTATCTTTGAAAAAACAAAGTAAAACCAACCACATAAAAGCACATGTTTTCATCATGCAAAAATGAACTTATATTGTTGCTTTTTGGGAAAACAAGAACAAATAGGGAAACTAAAATGCTTACAGGTTGGGTTTTTTTTGGTCATACTGTAATTTCATTTAATGGAGGAAAGTTCTAGGTGGGATAAACAAGTGGTGAGACTTTGATGTATTTGTTTGTCTTTAACAAGAATGTTCCTAGCATATTTCACCAGAAATACTAATTTGGAATGAAAGAACACAACCATTGTTTCGGAGTGAAGAATAAGTGCATGATGGACCAAGTTTTATGGGTCAAGGGAATACTTTGCTGAGATCTCTGAGCTAGTGTAAACTTTATCTAGGAATCTGCACAGCACCAGGCAGTCCTAACTGCCCACACTCAAAAGAGCTTGAAAGGCAGGGCTACTTAGTTCATGTACAGCACTTAAACAGATAAACCACCACAGCAAGACAGCTTTAAGTACCACTCTGACATTTCTGCCCTTGTGTTCGTTAGTGTCTCTGATCACATAAGGATGTTCCAGTGTCAATGGAATGGGCATGCTTATATTGATTTAAGATGATCTTCCTTTACAATGGGTGGCAATCGTCTTTGTATATCGATAAGCTTGTCTTTGTCCCTGTGATGATATTTCTTCCGTTGTTCTCTCAGCAATGTCCTATTTGAAGAAATAGTTTACAGAAATTAAAACCAAAACCAAACGAAACAATCAGTTCTTAACACTGTTTGGAGAAATGTGTATGGGTTCAAAAATTACTTTGGCTGGTTCAGTGGAAAAAACCTGAACTGATCAACAGTGTCTAGTTATGCATATCTGTCATTCTACTGCTGATAAAATGAGAAAGAAACTAACCAGAATGAACCACTGTAACATTGCCAGGGGTGGGAAAGATAAAGAGAAATAAATTGTTGACATTGCTTTTACAAAAAATGCCCTAAAAGTAGTTTTAGGAAGTGAAGAACTGAATTTTGAGAAAGAGGGAAGTAGCGGTCTTGTAATCAAGTAAGAGAATTGATAGGTTGCTACATATGATGTAAATGGTATTTATGGTTTCAAAAAAAGGTTAGGAAGATGCAGGAAGATGATGCATTTGATATCAGAATGTCAAAACTATCTGACTAGTTTGCTAACACCCCTTTCACAGATAGGGAGATTGATGAGAAACTGGAATGAAAACCTTGTGACTGGAAATGAAACATGGAAGACATTGAGAGAAAACCTGGAAATGTAAGAAGATCAATACGAACAAAGTAGGGAATAGCTATGTGTGTGTGATGAGGTGGAGGCAGCAGTGACACAAATGAGAAAAGGAGCAACCTGATTTATTGTAGGAACTGACAGCATTGAAAGCAGGAAATTTATAGTTGGTTTTCTACTCATTTTAAAATATTAAGCTTGTGTTTAGTAGGAATAAGCATTGTGTGCTTCTCCTGTCACCTTGATTTACATTATAATATTTGTCAGTAGCCATAGCTATCTGGCAATATATGTAGTGTCTTGTAAACTTGTTTTTGTGCTAGATGACAAGCTGGGTATTTGGAGTACTAAATATTTCTGTAGCTTGTTCAAATCATGCTGTTTTTCTGGCTGTGACTTGAGCATGCAAAACCACAGGCTGGCTGAAAGTGATTATGTTCACTTTGCAAGTCCTGCCTGAGGTGTGTGCAAGCTGATGTGAATGTTTGCACCCATACAGAAAATCTCATCTGACTTATGAAATCAGCTTTCTATTGTCTTCCTGATTAGTTAATGACATACCACAGAGGCTGCAGCTTCAGCTTGCCCTGGGCTTGTGCTGCAGTTTGTTCTTCTGTCTCATGCTCATGCAAGGGACCTTGGGGTGGCTGGGCAGTGGAGCTTTGATCAGAGAAGGGAAGGTGCTAATGAGAAGAGATAGGTTTTGGAGTCAGTTTGCAGTCTCAGAGGTGACTGGAGGACACAATGCAACAGACATGGCTGAATGTTTGGCCTGATTTCCTTGTTTCTGTTTGAAACCTCTTTGAGGTGTGGTTCAACCAGGTCTTCATGTGGGTGGCTAATTCTCTAGACTACAGAAAGCTAGTGTACAGGCAGAGCTGGGGTGGCACTGTAAGGTTTGGATCAAGATGCTAGGAGTGACTGAATAAATTCTGGACTCTGGCATTATTTTGAAGAAAAAGGTAACATGGAACTGTCACCCAGGTTTCTTGTTTTTAAATTGCCATCAGGCTTTATGTAAACAAGGTTGAAAACCATTCTCAAATTCTTCCTCCCTTGTGGGTCTGACTAGGCTACTGCAGGTGTTTTTCCTAAGTAGGTCAGTTATTGGTGTATGACCTTGTCATATATTAATGTAGTTTATTATACAGCAATACCTATAGGATTAAAAACAAAAATATTGTGAAAAAATTTAAGTGTTCAGAGGTGGTCTCCGTGAAAAACTGTAACTAAAATCCTGCTTGTCTTCATTTTAATTTAATCTAGTTGCTTGCTTTTTGGTACTTCGGATATCTTTTATTTAGCAATTATGTACATACTTATTTGTCCTCATGAGTGTGTACTGGTTTTTGTATACATAAAGTATACAATTACGACAAATGCTGATCTAATTTGAAAAGTGCAAGTGGGTGTTTAAGCATATAAAAGATTATCTCCTTTTATGACAGCACTCACCCTCTTGCTGTCTCTTTTTTGGAGTCATTTCAAATCAGCCTGCAGGTAGAAAGCCCTTTCAGGTAAGAAAAGGGTGTGTTTGTGTTCACTTAAGGAGTTTTTTTTAAAAAAAGATGTATATATGATGTTACATATTACAGACAGTGGGCAGAGTAATTTACTTTTAGAGTAAAAGCAAAAAAACAAGCATGTTCTGGAGCTGGGTATTTAATTGTCATTTTACTGGTCTGCATTTGTGGAATTTCTTCTGTTCGTTTGACCTCTCGTGGAAAGGCATGCTTAAATGATGGTGAAAGGAATGATTCTTTTCAAGGCAGTGGTTTGGTAGCAATGTAGGGTTGCGTTTTCAGTTACATAGTTTGGGTTTTTCTTACTGTCTGTGCAGGTATTTGCAGAATTCTGTTGTCATTTGAAAGATTGTATTTGGTTCTCAACTTCCTCTTATCAAAGTTGTGTTGGTTTTTTTTGCTTGCTTGACAATTTCTGTAAGTTTTTGGTATTCTCTGCTTGGAATAATACTTAATTTTTGCCTCAGTAGTAGTCTTACAGTCTCGTCTATGGCTTTAAAATAGTGGTGTAATATTTAATTTAATTGCCAAACTAAAAGAATTCTATTAATCAGGTTTTACTGCAACAGATAATCCTTTGTAAGGGATCAGTAAATCAATAGCCCATGTGATTTCATATGAAACAAGGGAATTTAAAGACCTGCAGTGTTTTAAGTTTGTTTATTAAAACTTGGGTTGAAATAATTACCCTTTAAAAAAAAATAAAACAACAGAACAAAGAATCTTTTATACAGTGCAGAGATTAAATTTTACTGCCAGTAGTTTATATTACCTATTAACTTTTATATTCTCAAAATTTGTAGATTTAAAAAAAAGGTGCAGTGAAAGTTCCAGTTGTTCACACCAGTAAATTTAGTAAACTTAAGTAATGTTTGATACATTGACTTTTACATGTCAGTTTGCTGCTTGAGACTGATTAAGTACTGTTACTTAAAAATGTTGATAGCTTTACCCTGCTTCCTACGTAAGCTATTCCTGGCAAGTATTAGAGAAAAGGTTTTAGTTAATTGCATTAAAGCCCACCTTTCAATAAATAATGCTCAAGTTCAGTGTGCAGTTACATGGAACAGCTGATGCTGTTCAGAAAAAGGTTGGAATGAATTCTTCTTAGTGTTCTGTTTAAAACCTGAATTTGCTTCAGGATTTGCACCTTCTGTAAGGTGCTGCTGCAGGTAGTTACACACAAATGAGCTCTGTTCTCAGACTTCTCCCTGCTGAGGTAGAACTTCCTTCAGTTTATGAACTGAACTCTGTTGGAATAGATTTGGTTACCTTTTCAGGGTGTTGGTTGCATTAATTCTGCAGATCTCCTTAATTTCACTTCAGCTTATCTAATTTTGCTTGCTTCTCAGTTTTAGTGCATTTCATATATGCAATCATTTATACAGCTTTCCAATCAAAATATGGGTAAGGTCTCAGGTTACACATTCTTATTTTTTGGTGAATATACTGAGTGGTTTTTGTAAGATGCTTTTGTTAACACTGATCTAAGCAGATCAATAAAATTGATGGTTTAGTGTCTTATCTCCTTTTCTATCATTTCCACACCCTTCTTTTTCCCTTCCCCCTGCTGTTGACTGCAACTTAGCTAACAGCATCTTGAATCTTATTTTTGATCGAGATTGCAGTTGTAGTGCAGTAACTTACGTAACACTTTTTCATAAATTACTCTTTCTGCTTATAAAAACAGTGAAAGGATTTTGAAACAACCTGTCTTTTCTTCCCTTCTTCTTCTGCATATGAAAATTGTTAACCATTCTCAAAATTGTTAGCTTTAAACTTGTGTAAATGTCAATAAAGCCATTAAACCTTTTTTAGATATTTGTCCCTAAAGAATATTAAATGTCTCAATTTTTATATTGCTGAAAGGAAAGGTGAGGCTTCTTACCAAAACAACACAATCTTACCGGAGCTTTAGAAAACTAAGTGTCAGAAAGTTTCTTTGCTTTAGCCATGGCACAAAGGTGTAGACTTCTGCAATAGATGTCTCACTTAAAAGTACAGGTTCTCATTTATTTGGGGCTAAACATGGCCATGTACAGTAGAATTTTAGCTGCTTTGCCTCCGTAAGCTTGTGCATACAAAATGTCTCCTAATATAAAAGTATTTCTTATGGAACTACAAGATGCAAAGCAATGTTATACAACATATAGTGTAGCTTTAAAAAAACATTCTTGAACAAACATGCCTGTTTTAGTTGTGATGAATTCTTTCTTCTGAATGTTTATCATCCTGTTTGAAAGCTCTGGGCTTTTACAGGCATACCAGTTCTTGACACGCTGTTCTCTTTATTGTCTTTTGGAATGCCTTAAGTTCTGCTGAAACTCCGGTCCCTTCATTATATACGTGTATTGCTTTGAATTGATGTGATGGTAAAAACATCCATATTTTACAAAGGCATTTATATGCATGAATACAACCATTCTTTACTATGGACATGAGGAATACATATGCACATTGAAAGACAGTAAAACCTGTGCACAAATGCCGATGCTGTAAGATCCCATTTGGGATTTGATCAGGGGTTTCCAAGGGTTTCTTCAGGCTTGCCTTGTTCTTTCTTCTGTTGGTTATCACTAGATATTTACTTAATACTTTGGGTTGTAAATGTGGTGGGTCAGCAACTTCTTCACAACAACATGCCTCCTAGGAACATCCTGGGACCATATGGTGAGCATACAATTAACATTTCATGGGTAAGAATGACTACTGGTACTACATTTTTATTTGTATTTGTGAATTGGAGCCCTCAGTTCTGGGGGCAGCTGTTAACCTAGAATTTGCCTTTCAAAAAAGATGATAGAGATGCTGCTTGAGAGGTCAAACTTGTGCTCTAAGAAGGTCACCATCACAAGAACAGGTCATCTATAGTACTTTCTGTCTAACTTCTGAGAACCTCTGAGGATGGAGACTCCACATCCTCTGAGTAACTTGCCATAGTGCTGCAATGCCCTCCTTGCAAAAAAGGGGTTCCTGATGTCTAACCTGACCCTTCTAGTGCATAATTGGACTGTTGCCCCATGTTATACAGTCTACCCCTACTGAGGAGGGTTTGCCATCTGCTGTCAAGTAGTTAGCTGCAGGCTACTATTGGATCACCTTAGCCTCCTCTTTTACAAGACTAAACAAGCTCAGCTTTCTGAAAATCAGTAATCTGCTTGAAATTATGCAGGATTGAAACTTTGTTTTCTTTTAACCTTAATAAACTTGAACAAATTAATTGAGCACAAGATTTGGAAGGCAAAAGTCATAACAATATGTAGTATTAATTGATTAAAAATGAACCTCCAAAACAAAAAAAGGTTGCATGCTGCAAGTATGTGTGTATTTATGAGTATACATATGGTCAAACAATGCAACATTTTACTTAATAAAAAAAATAAAATTACTTGAATACTATAGATTGCCAGTTGGCTTGTTGCAAAACTATAATATGTTTCTGTATAGAAGATATTTAATTCTGACTACTTCCAAATGTGCATTTTTGAAAGACTTTTTCTGCCTGGAGGTTATTTGTGTGTTAGATCATCACATATGAATAATAACCAGTAGGCTTTGGAGAGAAAGCAGGTGAAATCACATGTGGAAAGATTCTTTAATTCAAATGAGTTTAAGAAGATATGTGACCAGAAAATAGAATAATTTCTTACTATGCCAGTGAGAAAAAGATGGAGAGTTTATCACTCAAAAGATTTCGCAGCTTCAGACTGTTTCTTGAGAGTGAATGTTATCTTGCATGAAATGGGGAATTAGTAGCTCACAGAGAAGTAAATTTGTAGACTTGTTTAAAAGGAAGTTTCAACTTGAATTTCTGATGTGCCTAGATGGAAGACCTTTTACTTTAATGCCTTGTCACTTCCTCCTTTAAATCTTAAGATTTTAGAGATCAAAATTATATTTTAAAGAGAAGAAAGGAAGGAAAAATTGAGAACCTAATTGATAATTGCTAAGCCAGTAGGGTAGTGGGGTCAGTAGCACAGTCTGTCTGGTGCAGGCTGTTTGTAATGTTGCCATTAAAGTAAAGAAGTGAGAAAATAATTGTGCAACATAGCTGTCTGCTATTCAGAAATTCTCTCAGGAAACATGAACCAAAGACCTAGGCACACGCTTGAGATGGATCAAAGAATGGCAGTATTCGTATATGTGACAAAGATAGGGTTATTATAAGAAGCAAACTGAACTCAACTTTGAAAATCATTGTTTTAATATGTTACTTCAAAGTGGTAGTATCACAAATTGGAAATTTAAGTATGCTCACCATATTGTAAGCAGTCAGCTATCTTGCAGAATTGTTTTCTCACTTGGCTGACATGGAGTAGTTGGTTTTTGGATATCAATTTTGTCAGGTATTTCATTTAGGGCATGAGAATAGACCTTGGTGATAAAGCCTGTGGAATGTATGTTCCTTGTATTTGATTAAACCAAACTGAAATTACAACATAGAATAGTATTATAAAACATGCTTCTCTTTGAGATGTGAATGAGGAACTTCAGGTGTGTTTCATTGTCTGTGGAGGCCATAAACCAGCAACAGGATGCCTAACAAAACAAGACAGAAACCCCAACATATTTGAGAATAATCCTAATTCAGTAAAAGTGTTTTTTCCTATATGTTCTATTTGTAACATATTTCTGTTTCTGTGGGACACAGAAGGTCTCATGTGAAATTAACTTCCTGGGGTTTTTGAAAACAGGATCTAATTGAATGTATTGAAGTAGAATTAATCTTTCATGGTCCTGGTTTACTTTTGCTTAATGACGAGTAGGTAGCACATTTAACTTTTGGAAGTTACTTCCTTTTTGATATTGAAACTTATAGGCTGCCTGTACGTGTTGATATATGATATATTAAAGAAAGGTAATGTAGCGGAAACATTTATGGCTCTTGGAATTTGGCTCTGTGCCTGTTTTCCTCCTTCTGTTTGTTGCAGGGAGCAAATAGCAGAAGCATTGGTAATTCTGTGCATGACATACCCAGTTCCATTTGTAGTATGTGTCCAGCAGAGTTTAAAAAAATATCTAGGATATTATTTTTCATGATTAAGCTTTTCAAATCTGATAGATACAGATCAATATTAGTGTTTAAAGTCTTATGTAAGTCTCAAAAATATACACTGAAAATTTATGTTTAAATAAACTATATGTGTATGTGTCATGAAGTACCTGTAATGACTCTCTTAAGCAAAAGGAATCACCGTCCAGAAAAAGCTTACTGCCCTTCATTTCGTCTTGATTTTTTTTTCCCAGCATATGTCAGGAACATAACTGGGACTTAAGTGAGGATTTAAGAGTAGATTATATATCTCTTAATGTCATTGGTTACCTTTAAAGATAGACGAATACTCTTTTGCAGTTGGTTGTAACCTCAATTGTCACACTGTTAAATTTTAGAAGATCTTTATACCTTCTTGTTCTTTGAACTTTCCAGAAGTATCATGCTAGCTGTTTCTTCTCTTCAGAAAACTGTCGTCTTGTGCTGCCAATAATGAAAAATTTTAAAAATAAAACTTAAACACAAACACAAACTCACTTGGCTTTATGTAGCCAAGTGTCATAGTTTGTCAGCTTTGGGACAGATCCTGTTATGTTGCTTTTTTTACAGTCCTGCTTACTGAATTCTTAATGGATGTTCCAGCTCCTAGGTTTTGGAAACGGGTCAAAAAATAGGACCTTGAAAGAGGGAGCTACATGAATTATAGCAATATTTGGGACAGGCACATGCTTAGCACACACCTTGAGCTTACTGGTAACTTTGCAGAGATGAGGTGTCTCTGAAGACCTACCATTTATGATGTGTTCTGACTGCAGCCAAAGTGGGCTACATCTGGAGCTTGTGACTCCTCCAGGTTTGTAGAGAGAGTCTTGGAGAAAGGACAAATTCTAAGCTTGTCAGCAATGGTGTTAGAAACTGTTTTGTTAAATCTTACGGAGTTTTATATGTGTTTGCTATTACTCAACTCCTGCTATAGCGTTACAAAAATCTGGTTTAGGTTTTATAGGCCACAAAATCTACTTGAAAAAATAGATTGCCTCAAGTAGAGAGTTCGATGTTGTGTTTAAAGTCCAGCCGTGACATCAGCTTGTTGCAGGTAAATATGTATGTCATTTTTTCACTTGATATTTGTTAATTGCAACAAGTCTTCTAGAACGTAGTCTTGTCCTATGCCTCCTGGTAGAGGAAAAAAGATCTAAAAAATGGAGCTGGACTTTTCTGCTTAAGTAGTGTAGATGGTGTTCCACTGCATTAATTCCATTTTCCAGTTTATTGGTCACCTACTGCGTTGCTGGCTAGATTCAGCTGTAACATAGGGCATGTCAGGACCAGGGTTTAGCAGCAGTACTGGTTGTAAAGTGCAGTTCTGCCTGGTTTTGTGTGGGTTTCCTCCTCCTCCCCCTGTGCCTTTACTGTCGCAAGTGTTTGTGCAGGCGTATAGAGAACCAATTCAGGCAGAATTGGTTTCCTGATCCTTCCTGCAGCATGACTGCACAAATGTGTTTGTGCTGGTACAAGGAAGTGAATAGTACAGGGAGAGGAACGAACGGCGGGGATATGAACAATTAGGAATCCTGTTAGCATTAGTCTTTGGCTTACTCTGCTTTAGAGCATATGTGAAATTACTGCCTTGGCTCTTCCTTGCATCCTGAATATGCACAGGCTGTTGGGGAGCAACTGACAGTATTTGAAGCTGTACGAGTAGTATTTGGCAATGTGTGTTGTTCACGCAAATGTAGAGTATTCGGGAACCTTGCTGTTTTCTTTTGTATGTGACTTCTTGAGATTTCTCCAGAGGTGAAATACTGTTACTCTTAAACTTGTATGCAAATTCTACCTAACTTTTTGATGGGAAGAGCATGTGTCTGTAATAGGACTTTTTTTTTTTTTAAAAAAAAAACCAAAACCAGAATCAACCTGAGCCAATTTGCTCTAACTTTATATGACTTATTCTAAGTTTTGGAGTTCTTGTTGAATTGAACTGAGTTTTCTCTCTTTTACTCTGCGTGATTCCAGTGCATGACTTTATGCACAGAGTTTAAGTGTTGAGTGTGTGTTTGTTGTGTAAAAACTGGCTTCTATTTTATTGGCTGCTTTATCAACCAAGGAATACTTACTGGAAAACGACACCATTTGCTACTGTTTTTATGGGCCCAGAAATACATTTACCAAAATAGTATCAACCAAGGTGTATCTAAGATACGTGCAACTATAGTTTATTCCAACATTCTTATAACTGTAAATATCACTATCTGTGTTAAGTTTGAGCAATAGCGTAATAATGGTGTTATTTCCAAAGATGTGTGACCATGATACTTTTTTAAATTCTGAAAACTTTTTTCTTTTTTTTTTTTTTTTTTTTTAAAAAGGGGCCTCTTGCATCTTATTTGCATCAAATAAACCCAGGTGAACTGAGACACCATCAGCAGATTCGTCAGCCTGGTTTATCACTTGGTGAAAATCATAATGAGAAAAATATTTAGCAGCATATTAGGAGGAGCAAAACTTCCAGTTATGCAATCTGGAGTTGGATGTGAGTGCTAACTGCAGAGCAGTTCCTGTAAGCTTCTGGAAGTAGGATAGTCCTTAGCTAGTCAGCAGTCTGCACTACTAAATCTTTGCATAAGCTAATAGGACTATTTAAAGAAACTGATATTTATACATCCTTAAAATTACTGATATATTGAATAGTGCTAAAAGGAAGTGTTTCATTATGGTGTTACCGATTAAAAAAATTAATCCATGCACTCAGTGCCTTTGTGTTTCTGAAAGTATAAACACTACATAGGCTGACAAATTTAATACTCAAATGCTAGAATCTTAACAGATTGTGTATTAAAAAAAAAAAAAGTGCCCTGATGCTAAGCTTTCAGTTGTATAATTCTGATATGTTCTCTTAAAGTATAAATACATCCTGACAACATGTTGTTACAGGAACTCTGAGGGAACTGATGATGCTACAGATGGTGCTCACAGAGGATTAAATTTGATTCCTTGGTTAGAACAGTTAATAATATATGTACTAGATCAGATGGTGTAGAAGACTGAAGTAATTCAGTAATGTCAGCAATGTCATGCTTACATGCCTGATTCATGGATATAGGATATGATGGTGAATCACATGTGAAAACAAATATATTGGAGGAAAAACTGGTGTCATTGAAACTATAAGTTTAAAGATATATTTATTATTTTCATATAAAATTATATATATGACTTTAATAGATGCCTCTAATTTATAATTTTAGCATTTATTTCATTAGCATTATTAGCATAATTTCAGTCTGAAAGTATAAGGATTTAGGTCTTAAAAGATGCTTATTTTAGTCTTAAAACCACATCTGTAAAACTTTTTATGGCTTTTACTAAACTTTTTAAAAATTATGTGAGGTGGTAAAATCCTTTTCAAATGCTTCTCCCCCGCCTCCTCTTTTTCACTTTAAGAAGTTATGAACTACCTTTTCAGCATGAAAGAAGTTTGTAAACTTTTAAATTGTCACCCATGTTGTCATGGTTGTTGTATTCTGCAGATCACTGTCTTCCAGAAGGACATTTAGTGGCTCATTTTTTGCTTAGCACTTGAGCCATGTCTGAATAGAAATTGGTACACTGAATATTGACTATACACTTTCACCAGGAGGCTAAAGATCAGGCTTCTGGATTAATGCACAGCAGAGCTATTAACAAGGATGGAATTCTAAGCAAGAAGATGAGGTTTTATTTAGCAAACAGTTACTGGGAAGTTTCTTCAGAAATCACAGACATATTGTCAGACATTTGAACCACTTTTCTGGTTTCCTGAACAAATTCCTGGCTTAAATGCTATGCTACTGTTCTTCCTTAAGAGCTGACAAATTCTTGGGCAGATTGAAGTACATGATCAGGGATGTACCTCATCTTTTCCGGCTTCCTGTTAGAACAGCAGTAAAGAACTAGTCAGACTTAAAATATATAAAAGGCTTAGATGTGTGTTATATGTACTTGGATGTGTGTTATGCATTAATAATAACTGAATACATATGAATACACATCTGTATTTTATTTCATCAGCTTAATTAATATTCTGTTGACAAACTCAAATAGTAAATTCACAGTCCTGTTTCTTTGATAGCTGTAACTTCTAAACATGTATGGGATATAAGGCAAAAATACCAACTGTCTTGTAAATTTTGCCTGAGTTAAGGGTGTGTTTTTATTCTAGGTGAAGTTATGAATTTAGGTCATATTTGAACCTATGTAAATTTGTTTTTTCTTGAAGCTATTCTAATTTTAAATGTTAATGATACTATAATGTGCAAAGAATGCACCATACATTTTTAAAGGTGTGTTAAATAGTCTTCACTACCAAATCAAGATACACAGATGAAAATTTCATTAAATATTTCCCTTCTTGGTCTTGTTGTACTAATAAATGTAAGTGAGACATGATAAATATAAGTGAGTCCTATTGCTGAGAATAGGTATCAGACATCTGTTGTTTTTTATTTTTTAACTGAACATGCATATGTGTCTGTAGGTTTGTATAGTAAGTATTGTTAAAGTACAAGTAAGGTTGGAAGGAGGAAAAAATGGAGGATTTTCTATGGCTTGCGTAAGATGCATCTCCCAGTTTCCCCTTATACTGCTTTGTTAGGGTTGGCAGGATTTCTCTTTGAAATCAGTCTATTTTGACCATTGTATATAATAATTGTATAACTTCCTCTTTCCTTTAAATTGTGTTGTTGCTCAGGAGGGTGTGGGAAGGAGATGGAAAAGCCATGAATTCATCTTCTTAATTTTTGTTTAGTCAGAGCAGTGTTGTAATTTAATAATTAATTCCCTAACAGTCTAAATGAAGTGTTTATACTGATGTTTTGTCTTGTCAGAATAATCCTTGACATGATTAATGTATTCAACCCCCTTTTTGCAACTTCCTTTTGAAACAAGCATTGCTGATTTGGGATAGTTGCTTTTAATGTGGTTAAAGCAAAATTAGATTTGACATCAGATTTAATCCTCTAGAGAATTCCTTTCATATCTTTCCTTTGAGTAAACGTTTTTATTGCTAGGAAGTTCTTAAATAGTTTTCTAAGTTAGTGTATGATGATTTGAATGTCTTAACAGGTGATCAGAAAGTTAACAGTGCTGCTTGTTCTGCACTTTGTTTTGGAGCTTCTTATCTAGGAAAGCTTTAATTGAAACCTGTCTTGAGACTTGATTTTGGTAATGGCATTATTTGACTGAATTTCTGCTTTAAATAACAAACTGTGATTTCACTTTTTTTTTATAAAAAGTATATAAAAAGTGGAATTTAAGTGCAGAATTAGACAGCTTTTTTGTGGGTGTGGAAAAAGCAAGGATGAGCTAATGGTGATTTAGGGAAAAATTAAAGCCTTGCTTGCCTCATCAAGTTTCAAGTTCCTGAGGGGGAAAAAATAAATTGATTTGCATATATTAAAAGATACTGAAATGACAGAATAAATGGACACTTCTCAATAGTGACAAAACCAGATTTGGATCTCTCATGCAAAGATCACTTGTATACATATTGAAGTGGTAATGATTTATTTTAAGGTTGCTTGAAATGTAATCTTTTTTTACTGAAGGATGTTGAGTGGATTTTTGAAGAATTATGTCAGCTTTCATGGAACAGAGCCACAAATAGTTGGTTTTTAGTGTTAAATGAAGTGTTACCAGTCACTAACACATGTATTCAGAAACAAGTTTTTCAGATACCACACTTACAAGTCAGGAGCTTCATCTATGAGTTTCATCTCCTGTTATTGCACGAGTTTATAAACACAATTTCAGAAATTACCTGAATTTCTAGTATGGAGTAGTGGAAAAGCCTAAATGTGAGACTTCACAGTTTAAAAATTCTTTGGAGACAACAAAGTCCTGAAGCTCCTTTCCTGTTGCACCTCTTCCCCTTTCCCTGCTGTCATTAGTATTATTGCATTTTCCTCTTCAGGAAGCTCATTTAGGTAACATCAGTGTTGTGATTAGAAGATAAGTATATTCTGCCCTTTTTGTCAAAATTTTGTCTGTTTTTGAAAATGTTTTTAGTGGAAAGATGTGCTGCAATGATGAGCTTTATTTTTCACTCTGTTCATTTAAATAAATGTCACAAATGACATTGTCAAGTTAACTGTTATATCCTGCTCAGCCTACTTGCCATATGGAGGAGTTTAATAATTAAGAGTAGGAGTGATTTGCTTTGGGAGCTTTTAATTGAAAGATTAAATGAAGCTCACTCTGAGGCTGTCTTTTCAAGCATTTGAAGATTTTAATGACACCTTATATAAGGATTTAATACAAAAGCAACATGTTTGTTGCCTTTACTGTGAATAGCTGTTTTGAACATCTGGTGAAATTTTTGAAAACACTTGCTCTTCAGTAATTTCAATAATCTCTATTGTACCTGACACTCAGATTTGTACTCATGTCTTTAAAAATCGTTGTTCTCTTTCTTATTTTGCTTTGAAATGAATCATATTGAATTGATGAAGAAACTGTAATGTAATAAAGTACAGTGTAAAACTAAAGCACAAAAGAAATGTAAGGAAATAGAAATCCTAGTTAGATGAAGATGCATTTGGTGCGGGGTTGGGGATACTGTGGCCACCTGCTTTAGCTCTGGAAAATGTAAAGAAATCCTACTTCTGTCATCAAGGCTTGCTGAAACATAGTTATTTGAAGCTGAGAGTATGTACTTAGGAAGCTGATGCTTGTGTATAGTGCTTGCCTTTTCTGTGAGGCTTCCCTTTATCCCAGATGGCTTCTTAGGAATGAGGAATCGTAAAACTAGCAGAACATGGTACGCTCCTGAATTCATCAGGAAAAGGCAGTCACGGAAGCACTGTGGGCTTCCATAGGACTTGCCATATGTTAGCGTAAAAAAGTGATCTTCCTTCTCAGTGATCTTCCTTCTCAGTGAATGCTGAACATCCTCACAGAACAAAAATGCTGTGTAGTAGCCAATCTCTCCAAATAACTCCCAACTGCTAAGTTGCTCCAAGTGAACTAATGGGGAAACTTAGTCTTTTAATTTTGGAGGTGTGTATCTGGTTCCAGGTACCTCTGAAAATCATATAGGTTTTGTGTGTCCCTGTATTCTTAAAAAGGCTCTTTGAGGCATTTAAAAGACTTAAGGGCTCAGGTGCTTTGGAGACCAGATTGGAACTGCAAACACCTGGCTAGGGTCCCTGTGTCACAGGCTTTGGCATGGTCATAGCTTTTATGATCCAGTGTCCATATGCAAAAGGAGGTATGTGTGAGTGAAACACAGGATTATTAGTTATTTGTTGCTCTCTCAGTCCTTTCCATTGTGAAGTCTGTTAATGTTCACAACGTTTTAGGGAAAAGTAAATAGATGAAAGACTGCAAGGTGCATATACCCTTTTGCTTTGGAACCATTTCTAATGGTGTATTCCTAAAATAAATTTCAAGGGCTTTGCTGACATGAATGCTTGAAGATATGGGTGTAATTAATTTTCCTTACTGGCTTGTGTTGACAGTGTCACTTTGTAAGTTTAACTCCTGTTGCCTTCAGGAAATGAGATGAAAAAGCTGTGATTCTACAGTTTAGGAGAATTTCAAATGGAAGTTTTTCTTTTAGTCTCGCCTTATTTTAGCCTTGTTGAAAAAGAGAGAAGAGAAAAAAGAAAAAAAGGAAGGGGACAGAATAACATGCTAATTGTTACTTTCCCATTATCTGTAAATACAAAGTTTCCTGGTTGGGTGTCTGTCTACTCCGTTCACTATCAAACTGCTGTACATCTGGTCTGTACTCTTGGCTTTGTGCAGCTCCCTGGACTGGTGAAGACTAGTTTCTCCTCATGCCTCAGAGCTAAGAGGCAGTTACTAAGCTACTCATTGACATTTAGTTTTTTAATAACAAATTCCCTCCTTATCATGACCAAAAGTTCTGGAACATCCTCACTTCTGAGCAACATTAAAAACTGGACTGTGAAATAACCCTTGCCTAGAGTGACATATGGTCATATGGACATATGCCTCTTGTCCAACCTCATCTAAACTGTCTCTCTTTTGTTTGCCTTGCTAATACTTCTGTGCTGTTTGTTAAAGGAAGAGTCAAATTCTAAGCTATCAAGTTCACTCCCTGAGTGAACTTCTTGGTATCATCTCCTGGGATGATTACTTTGGACTAAGTGTATTTATGAAAACACACCAGGCTAGGGCAGAGAAACTGCTCCAAACATGAAAATAGGTTTGTCCTTAAAGTACAATAGATGGTTTGGAATCCCAGAACACTTCCATTGGAGTGGATTCAAAGTGAAAAATTATCAACTACTCTTACAATTTGTTGTGGGGCCTCAGGCTTGTATTTATGGTGCTTGCTGTATCTTGAGACTTTTCTTGTTGGCTTTTATCTTAATTAACTGGGTGTTTGAGAAGTTTCTAACCATACTTCATCTAATACTAATTTGAATTGTTTCTGCCATGCAAGTGAGGCAAAATCCTGCATGTTAGAATCTTGAGCTGTGGATGATTAAATTGGTCAGCTTTTTCTTGGATTTGGTAGGGCTTCATAGGTATGCGTGTGAAATGCTTTTCTCTTATTCTTTAGGTTGTGGCTTTCTAATTTGTTTTTGTTTTGAGATTGTTCTCTGAAGAGAGGGATGACAAGTGCTGTCAGATTGGGAATGTTTAATTTTACCATATAAGCTTGAAGGTAAATCTGGATTCTGTTTAGAATGGGTTAATTTTTATTACAGTCGAGATGTGGACCTACTCCATGTTTCTCAGTCCCAAAAGGAGCAATTGGAACTCTCATCTCTTAAGACAGAGATCAAGTGTTCCTGGAGCCAGGCATGGGACATTTGAAGCACAAGCAGCCTGTTTACTTCTCTCAAGAAGAGCCATAGCTCTTTAAAGTGCCTTCAAGCTTAAATAACCGAAAAAGGCATAAGTAAGTACTCTGATTAAGAAACTGATCAACTTCAGTTTTGAGAAAATGTGCTCTGAGAAAACCTTTTTGATTTGAAAAGCTGGGCTTTCAGCTGAACAAAATGGGAAAACATTTGAGTGGGTGCTTGCAAACTGTGAACACTATCTGATGTTTTCTTCTATGTAAGAATAGAACCAAGTACAAATTAAATAAGTTGGATGTGTTTGAGGAACCTGTTTATCTGTTCTGACAATTATGCTTTCTTCTAATTTAAAACATAGTATAGATCTACTATTACAGTACAAAGATGGTTCTTCTGATAATATTTAAGTAGTGTCATATTCTTTGTTTATGGCTATTGGAATTTAATTATTAGCAGAAATTTGAGGTGATTGATTACTATTGCAAGGGAAGCCTTTCTGCGCCAAGCACTCTGTATTACAGGGATAAGTCCTTTAACTCCCCCAATGATAGTAATTTTTTCATTGCAAGGCAGAAATCTAAAGGCTCTACAAATTAAACCTTTTCTAATGAAACAGAGATGGACAAATAAAATAGATTTTTTTTTTTAATGTAGAAAAATTACTTAGTTTCACAAAATATTAGTTGCATTCCAAAGCTGAAAATTGTTTGTAGCTGGCCTGGTTTAATGTTCAGTGATTTATATTTCTGATTTATATGAAGTAGTTCCAAAACCAGCATCTCTCTGTTCTGCGACAGTGTCAGTGAGGAGTTAGGGTTTTTGT
This sequence comes from Strix uralensis, assembly GCF_047716275.1. NCBI lineage: Eukaryota > Metazoa > Chordata > Aves > Strigiformes > Strigidae > Strix > Strix uralensis. The sequence goes on from NC_133975.1 coordinate 21,201,687, forward strand.
GGGTGTGTTTTGTTTGGGTTTTTTGTTGTTTGGTTGGTTTTGTTTTGTTTTTAATTGATACATGGGCAGAGATAGCAGGTAACTGTTTACACAGCAATTTTATTATACTGAAGTTAAGTAAGAATGCATTGACTCATGTCTAGCTGTAGGGATCAGTCCAGTTAATAAGCGTCTGAGATTCCAGCTATGCTGTGGTTGCTACCTTCATATTTCTGCTTTGTAGCCTTATGCAAGCTGAGTCTTACCAGCATACATTAATCTTGATTAGTTTTAAATTTATAAGAGACAGAAAAGCAGAATCATGCCAACTCAGTTGGTATGGAAATACTAAACTAAATTTATTTTTCTGTGCAAACCCTTGATCCTATCCGTTTCTATGTGTGCTTCCTTTTCATTACTTATTTAAATGAGCCATAACATGAAAGCACAATCCTTGGATAGACCAGAAGAAGCAAAAATTACTCATATGCTGCCTCAATTTGTATGTGCATTGATATGATTAAAGTGAAGGGTACCAGTTCATGGGACTAGTCAGTGCATTTTTGATGGCTATTACAGTGGGAATTCACTATCTTATTAAAGCTGAACTTTCAAAAAATGATTTCTGTGTCCTTCTCCACCTTCTGTTCTTTGATGTTGTTTGGTACATCAGAATTAATGAACTAGTTAGCTATTAATTAATGCCAAGGTCTGAAAGACCAGTTTTTAATGATGGTTGATCACCATGCATTGTAGAATTTTTGAGCATTTGGCATGTGCCTTGTGGAAGGGAAGGAACAGAGATATAACAGTCTGACATGGTGGAAACAGAGCCATCAGATGCTCACAAATGGTGAGCCTTCAGTAATGAATGCAAATGAAAACTTGCTATTCTTGACCTGGAATCCCTTTCCATGGTGACTCTGCTGGTTTTGATCAGACCATGCACAACTGACATATCATGTATTATTATCAGTTGAATTTTCTTTGCAGTGTGCTTTCTTCTCTTGCAGTCCTCCTTGAACATTCTACATTCAATAGTACTATCTATTTTGAATTTGATCTGGAATGTGGTTACCAACCCTTTGTTATCTGTTTATGAAGCTATGGTTGTAGGACATGACAATTCTTTTTTTCCTCCTCTACCACTCTGTTTAGCCCAGGCTTTCAGAAAGGAGGTTGGAAAACGCAGTGACTTTATTTGCTATTGCAGGGATATATTACTAAGGGTGGATCATAGACAGAAGAAGAGGTGGAGATAGCAGTTACAGGGGTGGAAAAAAACGCCCTGAGAGTCAAACTATTCCAGCCTATTCTTTGGGCTTCTGTCCTGGATAAAAAAAAAGAGTTGATTTCCACACCCTCCCTTCACTTTTTTTTTTTTTTGGTAAGAATTACTATTTTACAACCAAGTTTAACATCTATGACCTGGTGGCTATGTGCAGTGAAGTACACGTATACAAACAGAAATTTAAGCGCTTTTTCTTGCTAGGGAGCTTTATATTCTAGAGTGACAGTAGCTAATATTTCTGTTTTTGTTTCCCACCCCCACCCCCCCCCCCTTTAGATCCCTGCAGTTCACTCAGCCCACCGTGCTTTACTGAGGAGGACCGATTCAGCCTAGAAGCTCTCCGCATGATCCATAAGCAAATGGATGATGACAAAGATGGTGGTATTGAAGTAGATGAAAGTGATGAGGTAGGAGTAAAAAGCCTTTACTTGTGCATACATGAGGTCTGTATTTTTTTCCCTGTTTTATATAGCTGCTCTATATGTTCCAGCACTTGAGTAGTTGTTGCCGTTTTTCTTAATTCAGTCCTTTGACAGCCAAATATGGAAGGAAAATCTAATTTCTAGAATTGCTTGAAATGGAGGGTTATTGTCCATTGTTCTAGCCTAAAGGAAAGTTTTATATGACTATGTGTAAAAACTTATTTTTGTGATTAGTGTAAGAGGTAGGCAAATGGTGTTGGTTTAGCTTGCAGTGAGGTGACTAAGAGTTGTCATGATCTGTCACCTGTATTTTGGTTTCTTTGCTACAAGGTTTTCTTGATTAAGGCATTGCTGGGCTTTCCTGTTTACCTTAGATCTGTTCCAGGCACTTTGCGGTGCAAAGCAATACCTGTTACAGACAGCAGTCTGGAAAGTGTTCTTACATGTTTTTGCTTACATTTTACAGGCAAGTAGTAAGCACCTCCTGCTGTAGGTTAATGGTAGATAAAGTACTATGAACTGAGACAGGTTATTCAGACCTGCCTGAAGTTTTTTGTGATTGTGCTTGAATGAGTTTGATAGGCAGGCTTCTGACGGTCCTAGCAAAGGACTTGCCCTTGCACTTACTCAACTTTGCCATCAGGATTCTCAAAATTACAGGGCAGCAATGGAAATATCCATGTAGGTCCATCCAATTGGTCTTGCTTTTTTGCTTTCTGGCAGTTGTAAGGTACAGTCTTGAGAAAGGAAAGGGAGTGAAGATGTCTCCTTAAACTCCTGTCTCCTAAAAGTGAGGGTATTGCCATGTGGTTCTGAAGCCCATTCTCACTGGAGGTGAGTGGGAGAAGAATCTAGCCCTGATTTCTCTTCCCTTTTTTGTAACATCCCAGGGAAGACTGTTCTTCCTGAATGAGTTAAGTAATGAAATACCATTGTCAGGTTTAATGTAATGCTACTTACTTTTCTGTGTGACTGTGTACAAGCAGCATCAACAGTGATTGATGCTTGCTTGATATGGGTTTTCTGAAGGAATACAGGACAATGGAGAGAATGGTCCAGAATAAAATATTGTACCTTTTAACTTCAGAGAAAAAAAATCTGCTCAGTACCTTACGGAGTGTCATGGCAAGGTAGTTCAGGCACTGGAAAGAGTCTACCTCTGTTATTGCAGAATGTTTAGTTAATTGACATTAATGTTTGGTACAGGCACAATGCAGTCTGCAAATCGAAACATTAGTGATGGAGTGTGAGCTTCCTGAGGAGCTTCTCAGCAGTGTGTGATTGTCTTGACTTGTCCTGCATTTGTTATACATAAAAGTTAAGAAAGTTAAAAGAAAATACTGAAATATTTATACATTTGAAACTTTTTATTAGTATTCAAAAGATCTGTCCTGGTTTCCAGCAGACCATCTTTATATCTGACCTTAAGTTTCTTCCTGTTCCAGAGGACTGTCATAGAATCCTAGAACGGTTTGGGTTGGAAGGGACCTTAGAGATCATCTTGTTCCAACCCTCCTGCCGTGGGCAGGGACACCTTCCACTAGACCAGGTTGCTCAAAGTCCCGTCCAACCTGGCCTTGAACACTTCTAGGGAGGGGGCATCTACAAACTTTTGGCAACCTTTTCCAGTGTCTCACCATCCTCACAGTAAAGAATTTCTTCCTTATATCTCATCTAAATCTTCTTAGTTTAAAATCATTAACCTTCATGCTAGCACTACATGCCCTTGTAAAAGTCCCTCTCCAGCTCTCTTGCAGGTCCCCTTTAAGTACTGGAAGGCTGCTATAAGGTCTCCCCAGAGCCTCCTCCAGGCTGAACAACCTCAACTCTCTCAGCTTGTCTTCACAGAGGAGGTGCTCCAGCCCCCTCATCTTTTTTGTGGCCTCCTCTGGACCCGCTCGAGCAGGTCCATGTCCTTCTTATGTTGGGGGCCCCAGAGCTGAACACAGTACTGCAGGTGGGGTCTCACAAGAGTGGAGTAGAGGGGCAGAATCATCTCTCTCGACCTGCTGGTCATGTTTCTTCCGATGCAGCCCAGGATACAGTTGGCTTTCTGGGCTGTGAGTGCACATTGCTGGCTCATAGTCAGTTTTCCATCCACTAATACCCTCAAGTCCTTCTCCACCGGGCTGGTCTGAATCCACTCATCTCCCAGCCTGTATTTGTGCTTGGGATTGCCCTGTCCCATGTGGAGGACCTTGCACTTGGCCTTGTTGAACTTCATGAGGTTCGCACAGGCCCACCTCTCCAGCCTGTCCAGGTCCCTCTGGATGGCACATCCCTTCCCTCCAGCGTGTCGACCGCACCACACAGCTTGGTGTCATTGGCAATCTTGCTGAGGGTGCGTTCAATCCCACTGTCCATGTCACCAACAAAAATGTTAAACAGCGCTGGTCCCAATACCGACCCCTGAGGAACTCCTCACTGCTCTCCACTTGGACATTGAGCTGTTGACAGCAACTATTTGAGTGTGACCATCCAGCCAATTCCTTATCCACTGAGTGGTCCATCTGACAAATCCATGCCTCTCCAGTTTAGAGGCAAGGATGTCGAGATAAACCCAAGCAACACAAGCTACTCTTAATACCTCTTAAAATGACTGAAATTAGAACAGTTCATGAGGGATGCTGTTATAGCTGGAGTAATGAGAGATGAGTGAAAGTATGTATGCAGACTACTACCCACTGTGCTTAAAATGACTGAAATGTAGCCCTTTTTTCTGCTAGTTCATTTTTAGTTATTGAAGAAATATTTAATAACCCCCCTAACTAGCTTTTTTCTACATACAGTTTCCATGCAAATCAGTGATGAATATGTAATTGCATAGAGTGCGTTCTTCTAAGACATTAAAAGCAAATGTGAAATTATTGAGAAATACAATTTAATTGCAAGTTCAACTAGTAATCTATATTTTCCTGGATCTTTGCCATAATCTTAAAAGATCTGACATTATAACAACATGCTTACATAGTTACCTGACTAGAGTAGGTCGGAATATATACTAAATATGTCTTAATATACAGTATTTCAAAACCAAATTTTTTTTTTGTTCTGTCACAGTGGGTAATGCTTCTTGTTTTGATTTATTTAAAAAAAACTTATTAGAAGTAAAGCTTACATGAAATATACAGGGCTTTTACTTAACAGCAGGGTAATGGATTTCCTGTTTCATGCTGCATGGTTTTTGCTTGCAAGTCTCCTGCAAGAGCAGTATGTTGAGTATTTTGTTATTTGGCAGGAAAAATGTGACAAAGTACAATAACTTTCTGCTGTTTTACCAGCACTAAAACAGTGTTACAAATTACCAGTGTATATTTACACCAAGGAAGGAAGTTCTTGTAAATGAGTTATTTTGAGAGGGGAAGGTAACAAGAGCTAAAGATGTTGAACTACTTATCTTAAGTATTTTAATTTGCTAATTCAGTTGAGAACTCCCAACAGTGATTCCAGACATTTCATCTGCATGCTATTATTTTTCCTTGTGTTCCTCATGCCTCGTTTATGTTGTAGTTTGTTTTTCCTCTGTAAAATGAAGTCTCATATAAAATTGTTCTGTAGAGAATGAGTTTCTCTAGATAAGAGTATTTGAACTGTTAAAAGAAACTTTTTATTTCTTCAGAAACTGTCTGATACTGGAAGCCTTTTGGATCTACCTTGTATGGACTGGAAAGAAGCTTGTATTTGACCTCATTGAAATTGATGTGGGGAAACTTGATCTAAATTTTTAGCATGGGATTTGTTAGTCATTGAAACACATGACGGTATACTGGGTCTGGCTGAGCCGGAATTGGTTTTCCCCTATAGCAGCCCTCATGGTGCTGTGTTTTATGCTGGGAGCTGGCAGGGTGTTGATAGCACACTGGTGTTGTGGCTACTGCTGAGTAGTGCTTACACAGCACCAAGGCTCTTTCCGACATTTCCCCCCACAGTGGGACGGGGTGGGCAAGATCTTGGGAGGGGACACAACCAGGACAGCTGACCCGAACTGACCAAAGGGATATTCCAGACCATATGACCTCTGCTCAAGTATAAAGCTGGGAGAAAGGAGGAAGGGGGTGGGGTCACCCTTGGTCCTCCGAGGCAACCACTACGCGTATTGGAGCCCTGCTTCCTGAGAAGGCCCGACATCGCCTGTTCATGGGAAGTAGAGAATAAATCTGTTTTCTTTTTGCTTCTGTGTGCGGACCTTTGCTTCACTTTGCTTACATTAAAACTGCTTTTGTTTTACCCACAAGGGTGGGTTTTTTCCCCTGTCTTATCTTCTTTCCCCTTTTTGCCCTGTTGAGAAAAAAAGGGGGAAGGGGGGGAAGTGATAGAGTGACTTGATGGGTACCTGGCATTTAGACAAGGTCAAACCACCACAGAGGGATTTGTTAAAGTCTTCTAAGGAAGATAGAGGGGCTCTAGTTTGAACATGGACTGGTTAAATATTTTTTTTCCTTATCCTTTTGTTCTGTTATGCAAGTTAGACTAGATGGTATAACTTAAGAGATTTATAAAGATGAAAAAGCTTGAAATTTTAAATTCAGTAGAATATAGTTTTCTAATTCTAGTTATTACAAAATACTTGGAAAAAACAGCTTTTGTCATAGCTACTCATATATTTGGAATTTTTTCTGCATTCAGAATTCACGTAACCTTCTAGTACTTGCCCTGAATTTTCAATGTAGAATTAAGTACTTCAAAACCAGAAGCTAACTCAAAGAAAAAAAAATGGTTTAGATAATAAATTTGTGTTGTACTTTAGAGTATGCTTTACGGTGCAGTTGCTAATTTCTGTAAAGTAGGCTATCACACTGTGAGAACAGAGTGATAAAGTAAGCTATCACACTGGGAAAAGCGTATGGTACAGCAGAGAAGCAGAAAAAGGAAGGATGTAGAAAAAGACTATACTTGCCATTAGGGCAGGCTAATATGAATTTTTCTATCAAATCTAGCTCCTCCTATTATTACTTTATTATCAACATACAAAAGATTGCAACTGTTTAAACTGGTTTAAAGAGGTAGGCTGTAAAAGAGTAACCGAGAGGGCGAATGTATTACTAACTGAGGTTTTAGTCATGTGTTGTGGGAGGCTATCTCCCTCAGGAAGCATCTGTTGCACCACGTGTACATGATTCGTTTTAATGATGAAGAGGCACAAGCAGTAAGACAGATTTATCATATGTTCACTATTTATGTAGTTTTTTCCCGTTTCCAAAGAACCTCTATATGGCGATCCTACATCAAGTAATTTCTTGAAGAAATCTCTCTAGTAATAGAATAAGTTGATGTTTTTGAAACACTAATATCTTACTGTGTGTCTAATGTCGCACAAAGCGACTGGCACGAATTTACAGCTTTGTGGGGGATCTTTGGATAGATCACTGACTATCGAGTTTTCTTATGAGTGCACTTGCATAATTACGTAACAAAAGAAACTAACCCAACAAGCGCCACACAAAACCACTAAAAAAAGACAAAAACGAGTGTGGGGAAAACTGCAGTATTGAAAGCATGAAGCAATCGGAGAATGGTCAAAGATGGAACCTCAGGAGTGATATGCAGAAGTGCCTGACTTGAAATGTTGTCCAGAGGCAAGAATCAAAGAGTCTAGCTTTAGTGGCCTAAAACAGGGAGGATGATTGTCTTCTATAAAGCGACTGGAGCAGGAAAAAGGAGCTAGTATGATCTGATCAGGAATAGCAATAATAATATAGCACTTCGTCTATAGTAACTTTGACAGGGGAAGAATATTTGACAGCCTGTGATCTTCCTTTGAAGTGACCATTTCTGAATGGATGTGCTCTGTGAAGCTATTGGTTGAGGACTTGTCATATTTGCATCAAGATGCAAATAATCTAAGAGAGGTGGAACAAACATAATGTCTTGAGAGGGTATGTTGTGTTTTTTGAGAGAAGATCAAGAGGTGGAGTCTAAAAAAGAAAAAAAAAAGTCAAAGACAGAATCCAGAAGGAAATAAAAGTGCAGTAGATAGAGGTCAAGTGTAAACAACTCAGTTAAAAATAAATTAATTAGAACTAGGGTGAGTTCAGAAACATACGCTTCATTATACCCTCCCTTTACTGCTAATTTCTGATTAAAGGTTTTATAATAAAGGAGAACTAGTTCATGCTCTTATTACTTTTTATTATGTAATTAATTTTTTAGTCATATTTGTGATTGTTCATGTTCCTTTCTTCTAGCAATTAAAATGGTACATGCTTCTATACATCACAATCTGTTTTACAAGCATGCCAAATTAAAATATTATGTATTAGTATTACTATTTTAGAAGAATCTGGAGAAATAAAATTTAATGTGTAAATTTTCAATGTGAAATTATTTTCTGAATTACAGCTGAAATAGAGCAGACTATTCGTGTAAAGATGAGTTGGTGAAAGAAGTCTGTGCATATCTTTGTTCTTTATTCTATAAAATAAAATTGTTCTTTGTTCTATAAAAAAATGAACAAGCCATGATTTACTGGTTTGGACCAGAGACCTATTCATTTCAGTAATCTGTTCTGGACAGTAGTGAGTACTAAATGCTTTGAGGAAAATGGCCAGAAATTTCATGACAGGAAATCCTGAAGAACTAGATGCCAAGATAGTGTGGTGCTCTCATTTTAAGTACGTATATTTTGTATATTAGGAGTGTAAAGTCTGAGGTGAAAAAACAGTTTCGGAATTTAACATTAAACTTGGAATGACTCGAAGTGAATATCCTTTCTGTATTCTTGAACAAAAGCAAATTTATGCTCATAATTTGTTTTCCTTTTGGTTGTTACCTCTTGGAGGGAGTAACAATTTAGAGGAAGATTTTGGAAGGGGGAGAAATAGAACTATGTGTGAAACAGATGTTAAAAAATAATGGATGACAGTTCAAAAGCTTGATCACCCTTCATTTAGTGCATCTTGGGACCTTGTTAAACTTCAGGAGCCTACCCTGGGTGTTATAATTTCAGCTGGGAGAGGTTCTGCTATAGAATGAGCTCTTGCTTCATTTTCTTGTCTGCAGATATACACTCATGAAGATGTTAAATGTCCTTTAAAGTTCCCTGAATATTCTGGTTTCATCCTTATAATTTATATCATAAACTGGTGTTCATATTTGTGTAAGCTAGTTTATACTGTCAGCTGGTTAGGCAAAATTCTGCACAGTAGAGAAATACCTGCTGCAGGGGGTTCAGAAACTGAAAACATTCTGGTTTGCATAATACTGGGATGGCTCCTGAGTGTGTTTTACATCTCATTATGCAAGAACATTCTGTTACGAACATTATTTTGAGCTTCCTAACCAGTGTAGCAAGCCTTTTCCCCCAAAACTATTGGGTTACTCTGATTCCCTTAGTTTATCATCGGTCTGTTAATAGAGGTGGTTTTTGCATTGAATTTTATCATTCAACTGCTAATGTGTCTGTCCCTAGGCAGAGTATCTTTTAGCCTCCTGAAGTTTTGTAACCAGCTCTGGGCCATGTCTACACAGTCTGTTTTTTCAGAGCAGGTTAGGAGCCAGCTCTTGTCTGAAAACGTGATGACTGTCATAGTATAGGGCTGTGCCTGTGCAAAGAAGTCCGGTAGAGAGGCAACATGTGTTATCATGGGTATGGTTGCATAGAAACCTGTTCGAACGTGATTTGTATCATAGCTACCTCATGCCTTGCCTCCTTGGAGGTACTTAAGCTAATACGTAGCTGTACGCACCTGTTTATGTAGCACTGCAGGCATTTAGTCCTGATACAATGAAATTCTCCCCCTTGGAAATCCTAACTTGACTTTGAAGAGATTGCAAAGTTTACTTTTCAGTAGAGTAGCTACAATTTTGGTTTGAGCTGCTATAATCTTTTTCTAATAGAATTTGTAGATTATTTAAGATAGCTGTGAAAATATTACCCAGTATATGTTCTATGTTTTTCTAGTAATGTTTTTATTATGCTTAAATACACTTTTTTATTTTACTGTATAACATTTTTAGAAGCCATTTCTATAGGGTAGGCAGTTGTGAATGCTGTCATACCTGAATCATAGTATGATGTTTTTCAAAAGCACTCTTATTATCATAACTTAGTCAGTAAGTGTGACATTCAATAGCTGCAGTGAGTCTGGTAGCAGTAGATGGGAAAGAATGTGCTAAAAGATTGTCTGACAGTGGCCAGCTGTATCTGAAGGTAGGATTATAGGAGAACTGAAATTGTAACTTTTGCAGGTTTTCTTTTGAAGGAGTAAAACTGAAGGAAATAACACTATTTAAGGAATAGATGCTCCAGGAAGACAGTAATGCTTAGCCAGGAGATGTTACTAGTTGCTCTTAAAGTAAACTTGTCAGTTAGAGGGTCTATTTTAAGTTGGTGAAACTGAAAATCATAAACTTGAGCTTTCACCCAGAACAAAATATAAACATAGCATGTGAGTACTTCCTTCTGCAGTTAGTGAGTGTGGTTAATTTTACTTTTCCACTGGCATTTGCAAAAGTATACAATTGTTCATTTGCTCTTCAAGGAACAAGCATCTCTTGTGACTTCCATATTTTAACATATATTAACTTTTTATTTTGTTGCATGGGGCTCAGTTTGTAAGGGCTCTCTCTATGTCGAACTAGTATTGGATTTTGGTGAGTCTTTTTTCCTCTTTTGGAAGGGTCAGACTTTTGTTTGTTTGTTTTTGGTGCTTCTTGCTTCAGGTTAGTTTTTTATTATGAATTGGCTGGATTTCGATAAATATTATGGTACTAAAGGCTTTCAGAAGAGAAAGGAAGGTTGTGGAATATCTGACCTTGTAACTTTTCCAGGGCTCCACAAGTTTGGTCCCCTCCAGGGAGGCCAAAGTTCCCTCTGCACCTATTACACTGCTGATCCCTGGGCTTTGGGATGTGAATCTTTGTAGAGGTACAAGTTGTTATGATACTTTTGGGATCAAAACTCTGGTTTCAAGTCTAGGTGTGGTGGTTTTTTTACTCTTTACTTGTTTTTGAAGTAACTACTTTGACAAATGATTTTTTTGTTTCACACAGAGTTTTTAGGTAACTAATCTGCTGCTTTCTTGGTTTCAACTTTGTAGTCTTAAAAGGCCTTCTGCCTCTTGAGTAATTATGTTGGCTAAAATAATCCTTAGATGTTTTTTGTTAGAGCTTATTCTTTTAACCTCCCTATTTAGAGTTATTTTTCTAACCTTTTCTTTGTATATTTAATGACCAGGGCAACAGAACAGAGATTAGCTGCCATGACAAGGAACAGAAAAATCCTCTCTTTTTACCAGAGTTGTTCTGTTTTTATGGCTTTTTTCAATTTAGGACACAACTCCTTTTCTTAAAGGAGAACTTCCATGATAGGCTAGCTTTGAAACAAAGTTCTTTTAAACAAAAGAAAGATGTTTGATGTCATGTATCTTTTCATTGGTAAATGCATTCATTCTTTGAAACATGATGGCTTCTTTCTAGCTATGCACAATAATTTACAGGTGTGACCATCCAGTGTTAGAGAAACTTGTTGAGGAAGTCATCATGGTGGTTCTCACAGCATCTGGGAGCAGTATAGATAGGATTGAACAGAAGAGGAGCTCCTTTCTTTAAGAAATTCTCTTAAGTGGTGCATAATCTTCCCCCTGAGGAGTAACTGTGTACTGATTTCTAAATGCAAATTGCTTACAAGTTTGTGTTGACAGTCCTTTTATAAAAAGGACTTAGCCAAATACTCTAAACAGCCTCTGTATAAACCAGATCTTTTCCACCGTCATCCTCTTCTCCTGGGAAATCTGTTGCTTCGAACTTGGGTTCGTTTTCTTTGTGATGAAATTTGAAATCAGGCTTTGCATTTTTCCCCTCGGTAGCATAGCTGGTTGTGTCCCAGCAGTGCGTCTAGAACGTGAATTCATATGTTAACTCTTGCTCCCTCTGCGGGCTCTGTGGAAGAACAACACGAAATGCAGTGAATTTTCCATAAGCTGCTGTTTGCGTTGCTTATCAGGGTGCCAAGGTAACCTATGTCTGTCCCATTTTTAAAATCAGAACGCTTCCTTATAGTACATGATAGTGCTTTGGGGTGAGATGTAACACCTTGAAGCATTTCTGTTTATCAGCTGGAATCTTCCTTCTCTTCTTTATTCCTACCCCTGTATGTAGTATTGTTAACAGCAATTCAGGTGTTCCTTGACAACACCTGTAACTGTTTGGATGTTCTCATCCTAAAGTATTTTACAGCCTTTGCTGACAACTAGCAGTAAACATAAAAGCAAGTTAAGAACAAAACTGATCTGAGATACAAATTTTAACTGAGGAGATGCAAAATGTGCTGAAGCTTTTACATACAGCATATATTCCATTCTGTTCCTCTTCAGAAACTTGATAGGCTGACGATGTGTGTTTTTAAAACAAATGTCCATGCCTGACACTTGGAGTCTTCAAGGTCAGTGCATCACCAGTCACTAGAAAGCTGAAGAGTGAGTGTTAACATGTACCTTAACCCCCATATGAAGGGAGATAGTCTTTACAGGGAGGGATCTATAATATATTTTTCACTGTCTTTTTAGTACGTTTTTCACAAGTTCTCAAAAGACATGTTGAGGATGACAGTTGGTAGTAGGTACTTGCAGTCTGAAGGGAAAAGGTGAGGAGGGCAAACATCAGTTCTTTCCTGCTGCTCCAGCTGTGAGACTACTTTAATCTAGAAAGGCTTAGAGATATTAGTGAATAAGAAGACTTTTTGTTTTCTTGCTGTTTGGTTCCTTTTCTTTAGTTTACTCTTTAATAAACATGGAGTGGGAATGAGTAGGATAATCCGCCTTTGATTGCATGTTGCGTGTTAGCTGTGGAAATTGCCAGCTTCATTAGCTGTGCCAATTTGGGAAGTACTCAGTTCACACTTGGACTATGGCATATGCAACAGAGATTATGCAGCAGATATTTTTACATTTACATATAGTACAACAATCAGTCCTTTTCTGTGGTTATTGTATCTTTTTACAGTTGCTGGTCCATGATGTTTCAGAAGTTCTGTAATTGCCTCCTGCCTCAGTAGGCTGCTATTTTCAGTTGTTCTCATATATTTCATAAATTTGTCCTATATTTCTCATGTATATAAATGTGTGTGTATATATATCTATTTATGCATTTCTCATATACATAGGGAAGAGGATTTAAAAATGCTTATGCAATTTGTATGGGCTAAATGGAACTGTTTTAGGAATCAATAAGCTTTAGAAAGCTAATGTCCGACAATCAAAAAGATTTTGAAGTGGTAGAAGAACAAGACAGGGTTTGCATCCAATCTGGTTTTGGAACCAGAATACATATATGGTTTTGATTGGCCTAGGGAATGAAACTAGTACTTTATCCCAAGTCTAGCAGAGGAGAAACTTGAATCCCTTCCCATATTTTTAGGTTCCCTTACTTCCTAGTAAGAATAAGAGGAAATGAATAGGTATTAGCTTTTCCTTGCATATTTCTACTATCATACACTATCTCTTTTTATTAAGAATTAGTATTATGGTTGAACAATGACTACTTTTCAGTCTTTCAGTGTCTTGAATGATATAATGATAATGAATTATATAATCTCTACGTTTGTTAGAAATGGGGCCTATGTGGGAAGCTCTGCATATAAATTATTACCAGGACCAAATTTTAAGAAGTGGGGTACTCTGCAGTGCATTGCTAGTTTGGCCTTCTTCCTTACCTCTGCTTGAAGCGGGGATGACATATGACCAGCCACATGAAAAGCTGGGTTTTGAGTTAGCTGTCATGACTGTCTATAGCTGTTTTTATTTGAGCAGCTTTATCCTTCAGGAACTGAAGAAAGCAAGCAATCTACTGCGGAAGATTACTTAGCTCTCGTGTTAGTTTTCTGGTTCTAATACTAAGGTCTCCACCCACAGAGGCTGCTCATGCTGTGCCTTTAGGGACTGATATCTGTGGAAGGTTTCCACTATTAATGGGAGGTGGTTTGCTAACCAGTATTCCAACTTTTCTAGGCCTGTGTGAAATAAAAATAAAATGGCTTTTATAGTTCCATGGTTTTTTTCTTGTATGTATTTGGAGATCCTGTTTGTAATGACTTGTGAAATACTGATTCAAGGCTGTTATGTATGACATGATTGCAGGATCTTCCTTTATATCATCTTTACTAAAAGACAAGGCATGGTGTTTTGATATAGGCTTCCTATTAATTACTGAGAATGAAACAGCTTTGTGTAATACTTCTGTGCTTGGAGTGTAACCACTGAGGAATGATTAGCAAGAAGAAAATTAGCCCTAAGATGACTTCTGTTTTTTAATTTGATAATATAGAAGTCAAACTTTTGTTGTCTAGTCAAAAAAAAATTAATAATACTTAGTCAACACCTTTCTCTTATCCCTCAAGCAGTTGCATTTAAGTGGTATAACAGGAGTCAGGTACTACTCACCAATAAAGGACTGACACATTTTCAAACCTTACATGGTCTTACCTTCAAGTAGATGAAATTGATTAAATATCTTCAGAATAGAGAAGTAGGTAATATGACTTGCATGCTGCATTCTTGTAATCACTGTAAATCTAAGGCATATTAACAATGTTGTTAAACTTAGTGTACTAGCACCTTCAGGTTTTCTAGGATTTAATCATTGTGAAAATCAAATCCTGTAAGTGTTTAATTTGCTTTCTGAGTCTTTGATGTAGTCAACTTACGTGAATTGTGTTGTGCTTGCATGGGGAAGAGACTAAAGATTCTTCTCTGCCTGATTTCCTTGTGATTTCTGTTTAGAAATTGTTATTTTGGCATTTAAGATGATGTTTTCCCTTTTCTTCAGTTTCTAAGGGAAGATATGCAATACAAGGATGCCTCTAATAAACATAGTCATCTGCACAGAGAAGACAAACATATCACCATTGAGGATCTGTGGAAACGCTGGAAAACATCTGAAGGTAGGTAAAGGAGAATAGCTAAAAAGTATGGTGGTGGTTGAAATAGACATAATTCAACAATTTTTCCACCAAGTAGGTTAGAGTAGTAAATGGATGACCTCTTAAAGCATCGTGAATCTGTTTTGGTGCTGTTATTTATAGGTGTATGAAAACCTGACTAAAAAGTCATTCAGTCCAGCTAGCGTTAATTTCTTTGAGAGGTCCAGAATGTTAGAATTAGGAGAAAAATGCTTAACTTTTTTTTTCTCCACACCATTCAGAAGGTGTTGTGCTAATAGTAAGCATATAGAGATCTGAAAGTTGGTATTAGTCAAACAGCTAAAAGCACAAGCAAAAGAAGAATGAAACTAGGAACATGCCATTGGTTCACTCTGCTAATGTAAGAAGTTACTTAAGAGCAAACTGAGGTAATACATTAAGTGCTTGTTGTGTAGTAAATATCTACATTTTAACCAGCAATGTTTAGCTTCATCTCTTCAAATACTCTGCAAATACTTACAGAGATGTTGTTCAATGAAAGTATTGCAACTAAGTTATCAGATAAAATGATCTCTACAATTGTTCGTCTAACTTACGAGTAACTCTTTGAAAATTTAGGTTGTAGTGATATCAGAAATACCTAATTTGTTTGTTGTGTACATCTTTGTTCCAGGTTTCTGGAATGTAGTGAGCAGTGTGAGTAAGACTTAAAAGATTTTGAGAGGACTGTCTGGTCTTACTGTGTCTGCTTATAATGGCTTTACTGTGCAGCCTGTTGACGAACTAAAGTTGCACCACAGGGAGGCCCTTAGAATGAGATACCCAAGAAACGGTAACAGTGGTGCGGTGACTGTTAGAAAGCTTGAAGCCCCTCAAATGATAAACTACTTTCATTTAATATTAGGTAACATGAAAAATACTGTTTTTCCTTTCTAGATGTTTTAGAAATTTGGATTTGTTTCTTATGTGCTGCTAGTTTATAGTGCCAGTTGAATGCAATTTGACAGTATTAAACAAGAAGGTGGAAGGTAGTGTAAATGATGGTATCAGTAATTTGAAACTTCGTTAAGTAGTCTCTTGAGGTATCTGTGTGAGAATTACAAGCTCTAAATAGTGCCCTTGACTATGCCCATTAGTGCTTATGCAGAAACATCTTGGATCTATTGCTGCTTAGTTTATGCTGAGTAGAATTACCCATTTCTTCCCATAAAGCTTGCTTTATGTGGAAGTTTGTATTAAGTAATTGTCAAATAGCTTAAAGTTGCTTTCTGTTTAAGATATTAGTGATGTGAGACAGATAAGATTTGAGGGAAGAAAGTGAAAACATGGTTTATAGTATACTAAGTGCACTGTTGCTGTTTGGTGTCTCTTTTCAGGATTAAGAAAAACAGAGGTTATTTTTAAGTACTTGCTTGAGAAGGATGTTGTACAGCAAGTGGAACCCTGAGGATTGGCTCCAGTCAAAGCTCTAAAAACTGCCTAATAAAAAAAAGCAGCTTCAGAATATTGGTTTTTAATATTTCTGGCACTGGGCAGGCTGTTGGTATCTCCACCTGGTGCAGAATCCTTAAGGCATAGTTTGTACTGGTGCAAATTGAAGGAATTTCAAGGTTGCTAATAGGTTTTACCTGCATGGAAGGAATCATATTACAGCTTAAATCAGCATCAAGCCTATTGTTGCTGTATTGCCACATAGTTTCAATGAGTCTTTAGTAAAAAACAGGACTGTCACTTAGTTAAGTTGATGTTACTTACGCTTTTTGTGACCATTTAAATTTTTAAATATCATTTAGAGGAATGGCTAGGAACTAGCATACCTGTTTAAAGCATAGAAAAAAACCTGCTTTCTGAAAGTCCTCTGACTTCTGTTATTGTGTGTGTCCTTTAAATGTAAATGCCAGTATATGCTTGCTGTATGGTATTTGCTTTGTTTATCTCCTTTTCTTCCTAAATAAGCAGTATTTATACATATATAGAGCCTTTCAGCTCTTCTAAAGTATCAAGCTTAGTAGTTGTATCTTCAGTATTTTTTCTACAAAGGCCTTGAAGAGGTGGTAGTTGTGAGTGCAGCAAAGGGGACAGATGAACATTTGTTTTATGTCTGAATACCAGTCTTTGTACAATTATCTTTGGAAGTTCTGTGTCTTAAGGATGTCTTCCTTCCCTTTTTTTGCCCCTCTAATGGGCTAAGATCATATGAATTTGCTGTCTGAATAGAGATGTGTAGGTATTTAGTCTCAATAGTAAGGGAGTCTGTAAAATCAGTGCAGGAGCCTTCAGCTGGGTAGTTCTCTGGCCTGTCTTGGTGAATAGGTAGGCTGCTTCATTCTTGGTGCTGTACCATTGTCTCTTGGGACTTGATTTTATAGCAAAGTAAAACTGTTGTGGTCAAACCTAGAGCTCATGAATGGTTTACTATTTTAGACTAATCTAAATCCTACCAAAAACTAGTTTTTACAAACTGCCTTCAAAAAAAAGTTTTTTCTTTACCATTATGGCATATTTGACCTTTAACGTATAGTATGTCATGTAGACTGACCTATAATACAAAAAAGCTTCTCCCCTGCCTTGTGTGTATTTTTTTTTCTTTAACTTTTTTTTCCATCTCTGTGAAAAGTAGAAGGTGATCTGAAGTCTGGTACCTTATTTATTTATTAGGGGGAAAAAAGACAAAAAATGACTTTATGTTTGTATGTGTGATCACGTGTTGTATTCTGAGGTAATGTTGCACAAGTGTTCTTGGGACTAAACTGCACACCACAAAGATGCTATTGTTGCCTTGCATTTTCTTAATCATTTGCTGTCTCGGGTTTTAAAAATCCAGAGATTGGAAATGCCTGCAAGCAGGGCTTAGCTAAGGATGAGTTGCATAATGCTGCATGCTGTTCCAGGCAGGAGCAGCAGACTGGCCCTTCTGTGTGAGAGGAAACAAGTTATTATGTTAAACTGCTGAAAAGGTAGTCAGGGTCGCTCCTCTCTTTTCCTTTTTTGTGCCATTTAAAAACCTACAGGTGGCAGCATATTTCATGCTGATGTTGCTGCTGAAGATCCTGCTAAAACAAAACTAACTTTTGAATCCTTGTGTGTACTTGATACAGAACAGTCTTGTGTTTTTTCTATACTGCCTGGTCAGCCTGTTCTCAACTTTAAGCCTAATATGTGGCTGTCATTCACTCCTTGCCATGAAATACTCTACTGAATGTAATTTGATTTCTGAAAGGAGTAGGAGGCCCAAAGGAGTACTGAGGCTGACACTGTAATGTTGTATTTCACGCCTCCCTGCCCTGAAATACTGTGCTACATGATAAATTTAACATGAAAAAATGGTATATAGCCTGATCTTCTAATCAGCCATTAACATGGGTTAGCAAGGAGCAACTTTCATACAGGGCCAGTTTGAAGCTACTTTTATTGTCTTTACCTTCAGGCATGTTATTATAATAGTGAAAAAAATTATTATTATAGTAGTAAAAAAAACCCAAACCAACAAAAAACCAAGCCAACAAAACAAAACAGAAAACCCAACCCAGATTTGTGATCTGAAGTAGAACAGCTAACACAAGTCTATAGACTGAGTGCTGCACCAGGGTGTAAACGCTGTGGCTTCTACACCTGCCTGCCCAAGGCATGTGGCTGACATCCTCTCTCTCAAGATACCTATTTGTGAAAATAGGCGAGAGAGAGAAGGATGTTACGATTACTCTTTAATGCTATATGCATTTAACTTACAGGAATTGTCAGTTGCTACTCCACTCTCTGAAGCGCTATATTCTCTTTGGGTGATGAAAATAAGGAAAACTTACAACCTCAGCTAATTAGTAGGAGCTGGCACATTCTAATTGGCAATGCTGATGGAGATGAATTTCAGCAGGCCTGCTTGCCTTTCAGTACACCTAGTGTATATCACTTGTCTTGTGTCACATTTCAGTAAGCTATAACTCCTACTGAAGGAAGGCCAGTTTGCTTCTCAGTACGGTATGCTGTTGTAGAATAAACATGTATGTTAGTCATAAGGTCTTATTGGAGACAAGTCAAGCAATACTTCTTACAAATACATAGCATACAGAAGATACCTACAAAAAGAAACAGTCTGAATGTTTTCACTGATACAAGTCAATCTCCAAGGGCTCCAATGTGGTTCTGTAGGAAAGGGAGGACAGGGTAGTTTAGGGTCTGGTTCTATCTGGAAAAGCTGGGGATTTGAGGGCACTGACATGGGAATTCCTCTAATGCAGAATTAGTTCACATAATAAATCTAAATTTCTTGTGAAATACATGCATGGGCAGAGATTCAGATCGTGAAATCCCAGAATAAGAGTTGACTGTATGTATTGATTATGCTTAGCTTAAATGGTGGATGGCCTTTTAAAAGGACACAACATATACCAAAAGGTAATTGATAATAACTTTTATGTAAACATGGAAGAGTGTAAGAAGAATACAGAAAGTAAAAGTTCCCATTCTAGTTTGGGAGAGACTTTGGTTGCTTCTTTTCTCAGTTTCTGTACGAATGGAGGTATCTGATACAGTGATAGATAATGAATAGCGAAGTGTTTTCCCCTAAATATAGCTGGTTTATTTGGGGAAATTTCTTTGGTCCTCTATGAAGGAAACATCACACCAGTCTAAGCAGTAGAACAGCTGTGATTGGCTGTGTTGTAAACAGCTTCAATATGTACCTGATTTCTTATACGATAATATGTTTAAAATTACTGCTGATTATAAAAAAGTACAAATTTCCATAAATTTTGACAGAGTGACTATAAAATACTTTCAGCAGTAGAAGTGAAACTTCTTGACATTCTTTTTTTTTTTTTCCTTTTTTCTCCCCCTCAATTTATAAACTCAGTGAATTGTGTGGCTTCCAAAATTGCATGTTTTGTACTGTCAGTGATAAATAAAGTCTGTACTGTGTAGTAGCTATTTTAGGTGATTTTTTTCCCATGTCACATCAAAACAAGGCTTCTGCTTTGCGTCAGTTTATGAACATATTTCCAGAATGCAGTTAAGGTGATATTTTTGTGGATGATCTTACCACCCTTTTGAGATGCTTAAAATGACTTATAAATCTGATCACTTATTCACAAAACAGTTAAGAATCTTTGCAATGTGAAAATGATATGTTTACAAATAGAGCCCAGACATTTTGCATAAAAGCTTAGAGTAATATGACAAAACTGAGTCTGCTGCAAGATCAGTACCTGGAAAACTGTAGCTCAAAAGCAGAGGAAGAAATGGGACAGCATACTGGAAAGGAGGTGTAGCCATTCATACAGATAGAATACAAGTACGTTGTGCTTGTGAGTTTTATTTTTTAAAGCTGTAAATGGGTCCGTGAAATGTGTTATGTCTCTGATTATCTGGAATGATGAAACTCTGAAATGTTAAAGCTTATTTTTCAGCTAGTATAGTGTAGGCAAGAGACCTAGAAGTCTGTATTTCAGTTTCAGTGCAAACTGAAATACGAATTTGAACTTATAAAAATTTCCATTGCCTGCAGCTTACCTGTCAAGATTTCAGCAGCTCTTTCTAAAGAATCGTTGTCCAGATTCACCCCTGAGAATGTGTACTTGTGATAAGAATTCTAGAGAAATCTCAGCATTGTCACATGCAAGTAGTTTTAGGTATGGGGTGGGGGGGGAGATGTGTTCATGCAAAGATATATCTGCCCAGAACAAGGCTGTCACTTTTACTTCTTTCATGTGCAGACAAACTTTGGCAGACTTCGTAATGGAGAGAACAAATTCCGTTATCACAGAATCATAGAATAGTTTGGGTTGCAAGGGATGTTAAAGATCACCTAGTTCCAATCCCCCTGCCACAGACAGGGACACCTTCCACTAGATCAAGTTGCTCACAGCCCCATCCAACCTGGCCTTGAAGACTTCCAGGGAGGGGGCAGCCACAGCTTCTCTGGGCAACTTTTTCCAGTGTCTCGCCACACTCACAGTAAAGAATTTCTTCTTCATATCTCATCTAAATCTTCCCTCTTCCAGTTTAAAACCATTGCCCCTTATCCTATCACTACACTCCCTGAAAAAGAGTCCTTCCCCATCTTTCCTGTAGGCCCCCTTTAAGTACTGGAAGCTGCTATAAGGTCTCCCCAGAGCCTTCTCTTCTCCAGGCTGAAAAACCCCAACTATCTCAGCTTGTCTTCATAGGGTAGGTGCTCCAGCCCCCTCATCATTTTTGTGGCCTCCTCTGGACCCGCTCGAGCAGGTCTATGTCCTTCTTATGTTCGGGGCCCCAGAGCTGGACACAGTACTGCAGCTGGGGTCTCATGAGAGTGGAGTAGAGGGGCAGAATCATCTCTCTTGACCTGCTGGTCATGTTTCTTTTGATGCAGCCCAGGATACAGTTGGCTTTCTGGGCTGCGAGTGCACGTTGCTTGTCATAGTCAGTTTTCCATCCACTAATACCCCCAAGTCCTTCTCTGCAGGGCTGCTCTCAATCCACTTGTTGCCCAGCCTGTATTTGTGCTTGGGATTGCCCTGACCCATGTGGAGGACCTTGCACTTGGCCCTGTTGAACCTCAAGAGGTTCGCACAGGCCCACCTCTCCAGCCTGTCCAGGTCCCTCTGGATGGCACATCCCTTCCCTCCAGCATGTCGACCGCACCACACAGCTTGGTGCCGTCAGCAAACTTGCTGAGGGTGTGTTCAATCCCACTGTCCATGTCACCAACAAAGATGTTAAACAGTGTCAGTCCCAATACCAACCCCTGAGGAACACCACTCGTCACTGCTCTCCACTTGGACATTGAGCTGTTGACCACAACTCTTTTGAGTGTGACCATCCAGCCAATTCCTTATCCACTGAGTGGTCCGTCTGTCCAATTTGGAGACAAGGATGTCATGCGGGACGTTATCAGATGCTTTGTATAAGTCCAGGTAGATGACGTCAGTTGCTCTTCCCTTATCTACCCGTGCTGTAACCCTGTTGTAGAAGGCCACCAAATCTGTTAGACGTGATTTGCCCTTCGTGAAGCCATTTTGGCTGTCAGAAATCACCTCCTATTTTCAATGTGCCCTAGCATAGTTTCCAGGAGGATTCACTCAATGACCTTGCCAGGCGTTCCCTGGGTCATCGTCTCTTTCATTTTTAAAAATGGGGGTTGTGTTTCCCCTTTTCCAGTCAGTGGGAACTTCACTGGCCTGCCATGACTTCTCAAGTATGATGGATAGTGGTTAAGCCACTTCATCTGCCAGTTTTCTGAGGACCCATGGATGTATCTCATCAGGTCCCAAGGACTTGTTCACCTTCAGATTCCTTAGACGGTTTTGAACCTGATCTTCTGCAGTGGGTAGTTCTTCATTCTCCCAGTCCCCACCTTTACTTCCTGCGTCTTAGGTGGTGTGGTGGGAGCACTTGCTGATGAAGACTGAGGAAAAAAGAAGTCATTGAGTACTTTGAGTGTTTGCTTATTGTCTTAGAGCATCTGTAGCTATGAAAGGTTATGTAGACTGTTGTTGTTATACAGGAAAATTGTTAATTATTGTCTAGCTATTTAAATAATTTTGCTTAGTGGAAATACTATTGCATGCAATATAGCTGTTTTGGACATATTTGAGAGAGATTTAATTGTTTTCCTGTTAAATTTTTTCTGTCTTTCAGTATTTTCTTTCAATCTCCTCTCTTCCTCTCTTCTCTATTTCCATTTTGTGGTTAGTAGGCATGAGCCTCTATGAAGATTCTTGTGAAAACAAGTTTTTAAGCCGTCATCCTGGGAAAGATCTTGATACATTGCCTTAAATGGCTACTTCACCTGATGATATGTGTTTAGCTCTGCAAGGGTAGCAAGGACAAAAGGATTGAGGCAGATACCAGTTTAAGTAGATAAAAGTCATAAGATACTGTCCTGATTTAAACCAAAGCAAAGCACTAAATTATTCTGTGGAATTTTTAATAAAGATGTGTTTCTAATTGTTCCATGCTTGTTTGTTTATAGTTTGCCTAAGCTTCCTCTGAGAAGCATATAATGAAAAAGGCAAAATGCCAGAAACACCTTGGTGAATGTTAATGCTAATTCTTCTGCAGTTATATTTGGCAAAATTCTCTTGCTGTAACCTGCTTTTCTATTGCTTGTCTTCTATGTCTTGCTATTGATTTTTAAAAAAATTGAAGGTAATTCAACTGACTTTTTCTTCCAGTTCATAACTGGACTCAGGAGGACACTCTTCAGTGGCTGTCAGAATTTGTTGAACTGCCCCAATATGAAAAAAATTTTAGAGACAGCAATGTCAATGGAACAACACTTCCCAGGTGAGCATTTCTTCTGGGCTAGTTTCAGATAATTCCCTCCAGATTGCTGCTTTAGTCTGTATGTGGAAACAACTATGTGAACCTAAAGTCTGACAAGATATGGTCAAATGCAAGAAGAGAGAAGCATGCTTGCAGTTTTGAAGAGCTGGCTGCATTTTTTTTTTCTGCCAAAATATTTCAAAATATAAATGCTTTTTGCCACTTCTTTTATCTTAGTTTTGTTTCTTGCTGTTGAACCTTTTATCGATGATCACATCATTCTGTATGGTAGCAGACTTTCTTTTGAACAACTTCCAATCTATTGTATGGCTATACCTCCAAAAGCTATCTGCAGAACTCCTTTTCTTGAGCGTAACTACTAAATTTGAGTATTGCAAAGTATTGCATTTCAGAGAGTTGGTGCCACAAGTCTACTGTTACCTTTAACTATGCCAAATGGATTTATTTCACGATTATTCCAGAAAGAAAAGAATAGGGAAATGATTTGATTCTTCCTTTGCAACATGATGATATGTTTTTTAATAGCACTTCTGTCATTGTGTTATATCTCTCACGCTAATTGCATAACTGTAATCTATATAACTGTGGGAAATGCTATTGATGTATTTCTTTCCATAGACTGGTTTTGAATATAGCTTGTGGAATAGGTAACATTTTGTCTTATTAACAGGATAGCAGTAAATGAACACGCTTTCATGATCTCTCACTTGAAAATAATTGACCGGAGTCATAGACAGAAGCTTCAGCTTAAAGCCTTGGATGTTGTCTTATTTGGACCTCTCACACGTTAGTAACTTTTTGGGTTTTTTTCTTCTCTCTTGTAAGAATTCAGCAGAGAATATTTTCAGTGACACTTGATACTGTAGGTAGGAGAAATTTTGTGGATATACCGATGGATTGCTTGTCATGCATTGTAGAACAGTGAAATGAAGGTTTTCAAGATGCTGGGATGAGGACAAAGGTTCACTTCTGTGTGTAAGATTATGTAGAAATTTTAGTATAGTCCCATTTGACAGATGGATTGTTGGCTTTTGTGTCATAAGAAGCGCCCTCTAAATGTTTTTGACTGTTTAAATTCCCTTATATGTAATGTTACCAAATAGCTTGGACAGTGTAAACTGGGATGCTGAAATGAGAGAGGATGACCTTCCCCAGGGAAGAAAAAAGGAGGTGGTGGTGCAAATCCTACATCAGTGTCTCTTGTGTAGACTCGAGTTTCAGTGTAGTTAAATTTAATGTGGCAGTTTCGCATCTAACCCATTTTAGCATATGCAGACATTTCCTTACCACATCACCAGTGGTCTGCATGCTTGCTTGTACACAGTAACAATTCTGTTGTGGTACTGTGCATGTCAGGTATTCCTGAGCTAAGGAGGCCCTTCCAGAGCTTGGTGGTCAGTTTGGAGAGTAGTGAATGGCTTTACAAAAGTCAGGCTGGATCTGAACTGGCCTGACTGATCTTGAGTTAGCCTGACAGATCTGAGCTGGAGTTTTTTAGGGAAAAATGTACTTTGTGTTTGTATTATACCTCTAATACTAGCAGAACCTGTGCAAGTGGCTATAAGTTGTACTACCAAAGAAGTGTATGTGAATCTTGGATATGATACTTTGAGAATCCAGGTTTTGCTCTTAAAAAATACTGCTATTAGCTACTTACCCTTTAAAAATCTACTTTATTTTGTACTAGGGCATTTTTAACTCAGCATAGGGTATTCCAGGGGACACAGACTGGGGAGAACTTAGTCAAACATAACTAAAGTTCCTACTGGCCTGATAAAGTATAATTGGGGAAACTCTTGCTTAACTCATTTAAATAAAGAGACAGGCTATGAACTGTAAAAGTTTAGTAATCTTTCCTCAAGCTAATGTATGTTCGGTATAGCTTAAGTAGATGGTATTAGAGCAGAGTTGCTTATATTGTATGGAAAATGCTCTGGAATCCATTTGAAAGGTAGTTGTTGGAGATGGTTTGAGATAAATAAGCTGGAATTCTGTTTAACGTCGGGTTCTGTCACCTTTTAGGCTGTGGGGAGGAAAAAGAAAGTCCACAGTCTTCTGTCTGTATCAGTAAACTAGTTAATGATCATGTTATTCTCTGCACAGGTCCTCCTCACAACTGGATGAAGGATTTTATATTAACAGTTTCTATAGTTATTGGTTTTGGAGGCTGCTGGTTTGCATATACACAGAACAGAACCTCAAGAGAACATATCACAAAAATGATGAAGGACTTGGAAAGTCTCCAAACAGCAGAGCAAAGTCTTCTTGACTTGCAGGAAAGGTATAAAAACTAAAAATTTCATGTTTAGTTGTCCTTTTGTTTTGAGGTTAAATACAAATACAGATCCTTTACAGTCATAAATTATTTGCATTAAGCTGCCTTTGGATTTTGTTCATTTCCATTTTGCATGGAAATTGTAATTTCAGTGACGATGGATTTTTGGGTAGAAATTGCTCCTGGATATTTTAGCAGGCAGTATGAACTTGAGAATGACTACGAGAATAGAGGTTCAGTCTTTTCTACCTACAGATTTAGAAATATGTACTGTTATTTCCATATAGTTACAGTTTACTCTGGAATACTTACTTACATGGAAATGAGAACATCTCTCCTGTTTTTAAGGTCTTAAGATTGAAACGGACCTGGAGTGGTTATACTTGCTCTTGCTTATTTGTCAGTGTGAGAGTTGATAGTTTTCTCTGGTGCACCTGTAACTCAGTTGTCTATAAAACCTTGTATTTTGATCTCATTACATACACTTTTAATGAAGGTTCACCTAAAAGTTTGCATATTTTGTCTGACGTGGACATCACATTGTGTGGTGTAATTGCTACTGATTCATGAAGCTTGCACAGTCTTTATTATCACAGAATGTTTGAGGTTGGAAGGGACTTCTGGAGGTCATCTTGTCCAGCCCCACCTGCTCAAGCAGGATCCTCTAGAACAGTTTGTCCAGGACCATGCCCAGGCAGCTTCTGAATATGTCCAAGGATGGAGAGAGTCTCCCAGGGCAACCTGTGCCAATACTCAGTCACCCTCACAGTGAAAAAGTGTTTCCTGATGTTCAGACAGAACCTCTTGTGTTTTGGTTTGTGTCCATTGTCTCTTGCTCTGTTGCTGGACACATTTTCTTTTCCTGAGGACTGCAACTTTTAAGAAATATGCTGTGTATTATCTCATATTTTTGTTCAATTGTGAAGGCTTGAGAAGGCACAAGAAGAGAATAGAAATGTTGCTGTGGAAAAGCAAAATCTGGAGCGCAAAATGATGGATGAGATCAATGATGCAAAACGGGAAGCTCATCGCCTAAGGGAGTTGAGGGAGGGAGCTGAATGTGAGCTCAGCAGGCTCAAATATGCAGAGGAAGAGCTAGTACAGGTACCTGCAAACTGGTTATAATTTTAGTGTTGACTTTAAATTGGTTTTAGTTTTATTAGATCCTTAGGAGTGTTTAAAGCAGCATTTCTCTAATACTAGATTTGAATGGAAAATTCTAAGAGCACTTAATGATTGTCTGTCAATCATGCCATTAGCTAGTAAAATAATCCTGAAACTATAAAAAGACATACACTTTGTATATTAGCTTATCATAATGTTGTTGGATTCATGGAACAAAATATATACAAAAGCTTTTTTCCGATCTTGTTATCAGATGAGAGATAGTAGCTTTGTCTCATTCTTCTGAGTAGCAGTAGATTGGATTTATTTTACTAAATAAAAATGCTGTCTCACAAAAATATTTAAGCTTCAAGTTGGGACTGTATATCACAGGAAGAAAATTATCTGAGTATAATATAGTGTATGGAAATTCATATGCTATATTTCAGAAATGCCAGATCTGCCTTCCTGACAGTTGGCACGCACCAAAGCTTTGTAAAGCCTTAGTAATGTTGCTGTGAGGTATAAAGGTGCTTATATTTCACTTTCTTCTGCTGTCAGTTTTAATGATACTCTTGGTGACACTTTTATTTCTTCTTGATTGCTAGGTTCGCATGGCTTTAAAAAAGGCTGAGAAGGAATTTGAGTTGAGAAGTAATTGGTCTGTTCCTGAAGCTTTGCAGAAGTGGCTTCAGTTAACACATGAAGTTGAAGTACAATATTACAATATCAAAAGACAGCATGCAGAAATGCAATTAGCAATTGCCAAAGATGAGGTACTAAATCATACTCTACAGCTACTTAAAGACTTTCCTGATCTGTTGCTAGATATATGAAATAGTAAACACAAATTGCTCAGATAAGAATTTGGATATTTTTTTCTTCTCTAAATTGTTGTTTGCTACCTGTCAATATTGCTAATGTTTTGTCATCCGTGTTATGTATATAACTCCTAGTTTTATGCATTTCATTTTATCTTGCTTTTTAGGCAGAAAAGATAAAAAAGAAGAGAAGCACTGTATTTGGAACATTACATGTTGCACACAGCTCCTCCCTGGATGAAGTGGACCATAAAATTCTTGAAGCCAAGTAAGAGATTACCAGGATTCATATTCTTTTGCAACTATTCCTGGAACAATGGAATTTTTTGAGCTACAAAATTTAGTGTGTTAGTGTTTTTGCACTTTTAAGTAAAGCAATTTAAAATATATCAAAGTGTGAATATTTGGACAGTCCTAATGGACCTTCTGGTATGCTGAAATAACTGCACTTGTGTGGCTTTGCTTTATCATTAAGAACAGTGTATGTAATTTTAATGTGTGCTTTTCTTCAGGAAAGCACTCTCTGAGTTGACGACATGTTTGCGAGAGCGTCTTTATCGATGGCAACAGATTGAGAAGATCTGTGGTTTTCAAATAGCACACAATTCTGGGCTACCAAGCTTGACCTCCTCTCTCTACTCTGATCACAGCTGGGTAGTTATGCCTCGAGTTTCCATTCCTCCTTACCCAATTGCAGGGGGAGTTGATGACTTAGATGAAGATACTCCTCCAATAGTTTCACAGTTTCATGGTAAGTGGTGAACTCAGTAGAAAAAAAGGGGAAAAGTTGTGGAGGCATGGGATTTTTAAAGTCATATGGGAAAAGAGTGCTGAAATCAAACAGGATTGGATAAAAGTCAAAAGGACCAAAATTCTACCTAGCATTTCAGATGCATCTTTTGGGACTTGCATAAACTGAAAACTGGGTTTTGCAATAAAGATAACATGAAGAAAAAAGCCTTTACTCCATTTCAGTGGGTGAGTGGGAGGC
Source organism: Strix uralensis (assembly GCF_047716275.1). NCBI lineage: Eukaryota > Metazoa > Chordata > Aves > Strigiformes > Strigidae > Strix > Strix uralensis. The sequence continues at coordinate 21,229,688 of NC_133975.1, forward strand.
AAATCCAGCTAAGGTTTTGAAAATCTGCTTGTCACGCTTGGATTGCTACCTCAAACCAAAATTTATAATGAGTGATACTGAATTTCTGTTAGCACATTTATTCTTTCAGATGGAAGGGATGCATTTAGTCCAGGGTCCCTTGAGCTCCTAGGAAGATCACACCCTTTGAGAGATTACATACTGCATCGCTTTTCAAACATTCTTTAGTGTCTGGAACAAAATCCTGTTGTCCAAGGAAAGCTTTCAGGCTGAATGTTTGTGTTTGAATACAGTGGGTTTGAGTGCAAGGCAGAGAGGCCAAGTGCTAGAGGGAGGGAAATCCAGCTTTAGTTAAACTGTGATCAGAAGATATACACTGGGGATTTGGACCACCCTCATATCTTGAGTCATTGCGTCAATACAAGAGCCTGTTTCATGGAAGTTGTAATTAACTGGACTCTAGAGGCTAATCAAAAAGAGGAGCTCCCATGTAGCTATTCAAACAATCAGTATGAAGCTGAGGAATGAGTAGGGAAGAAAACTGTCATATGTGTACTTTCTTCTTCCAGTCTGGGATTTTCAAAAGAAATTAGAACTCTATTTTCAAACAACATAAGGAGAATGATTGCCAGTTTGCTGGCTTCATTTAGTGTGCCTTGGGAACGTGATTTTCTTCTGAATGTACCAACCTTTTTTTCTACAGGCCAATTCAAAAGTTCATTAAACCCCTTGTGACACTACTTACTGCAAGTTCTGATCACTTTTAAAGAATATTGTCTCTCTAGTTGTCTTCACTGTGAAGGCTTTGATTTAAACCTTAGCAACAAATTTCTTGGATGGCCTAGTAAAATATGGATGACTACAGTTAAACTTCCAAGTCTGTATGGAGAAACCTGTAGTCTGATTTCAAAATGCAGAGCTTCATTTATTATCATGACTATCCAGATGGTCTATAATGACAAAACACTTAGATGTGTATGGAGAACTTCAGACTTGGGATTTTTTTTTTAGTCACTCTTCTTATTCAGGTCTTGCATAGAAGTGAAGCCAGAGTGCAGTTGGCTCAGAGGAACTACGATTAGAGAAGGACTGTACAGTTAGTAAGAACATGCTTAGTTGAAAATGTACTGTGTGCTTTTGGAATTATGGTCTAATTTTTTTGTTAAAAGTTCAGTTCATTTGGAAGTATTTAGCTAATGGATGTTGTCTCAGTCAGTGGTGAAAGTTATCTGAATCTTAGTAACATTACAAAAACTTTAAACCTGTTTTTCTGAATTTTGGTAAGGCATGAGAGGCTGACTTCATTAAAGTGATTGCGTGAAGGAAGTAGCTTCTCATTAATTTACTAGCTTTAAAATTTTCTACTCAGTAAAAAAACCCCTGGAAACACTTGGGAGTAGGAAGGGGAGGGAAAATATGCTAAATACATGTTGTTGAAACCAGTTCAGGAGTCAAATTACTGTAGGTTAGTTTGGTAACTGCTAAATTACTCCCATCCTTTAGACAAAAATGACAAATGCTTACAAGGAAGGACAGAAGCAAAATGGCTTGTCTCACTTACAAGGCTTCAGGCAAAATGCAGTATGCAGACAGGTCAGTTATGAGCAAGACTGTTTCATTCTCTGGACCTAAACGGAACTATCTGGGCTGTTACCTTGCCCCAGCATCCTTTGATCTCTTAAGACTGACAAAATTTGAAGCCTGCCAGACAGGCTTCTTTGTACCACAGCAATTGGGATGGTAGGCTGAAATGATGTGAAGTAATAGATCTGTTTAATTAATCCTCAGCTGAAGAACAGAAGAGGATAAAGAAATAGATGTAAGAGATTGAAACAAAGTCATTACAGGAGGGTGATAGTGAAACTTCTACTTTTACATTGACTGAGTAGGATTCAGCTGATTCCTTGATTTAGTGAGTTTTATTTGTGCTAGAAAAATCCAGGTGTTAAATTGTCATAGCTGAATCCTTCATAATCCTGTGTGTATGCACTTACAAGAAACTTGTAACTTCTCTCAAAATTCACTGATGGTGCAATCTTGTTCTTTTTTACACCAGCGAGTAGGATGTCATCTGATTTACCTGGACACATAGTACAGATTTCCTAAAGGGATTCTTATTCTCTTATCTCAGGTCACATCTGCTTTTTTAGGAATGTTTTTGTAATGACACAAGACTGTTTTTGAGATGCCAACAACTGCTTTTCAGGTCAGCAGGGAGTACATGAAAAGTAAAATCAAAAGTTTGAGTTACATGACAACTGTCATGTTGGGGCTTGTAAACCTTTCTTTTCTGCTCAGCCCAGCAGGAAACAAAGTCTAAGTGTTGGTGAAGGTGCAGCTACTTGCTGTTTTGTGAAAGTTGTGATTTCCTGCACTAAAAGCAGAACGACAACTCAACCTTCTCTGAGGTTCCAGGAAGGGAAACTCTGATTTACCTGATGCTAAACTGGCATCTCAAAAAATAAAATGCATTTTGTCAGGCTAGACATCCTTATCTATAAAAACAATTGATTTTTTTGTTAGTGTGTTGCGTTTGTAGATGTTTTGAACATCACTAAGTGTATGGTCTGTCTTACCTAAACAGTGATGCATCCAGTAGGACAATTTGAGGAGACATATGAGAAATCCTGAGGCTCATAACAGGTGGTCTGAAAACAGGCCTATAGATTTATTTCTGTAGAATTATAGCTGCCTAATCATCTTTTGAAGGAGGAACTGGATTAGGAACATTTTAGTTTGTCACTTCCTGTTAGAAACATTCCTGGTCAAGTCTTGTGTTGCTATCTCCACCCATTCTTACTTTTTTTTTTTCCTGGAAATTCATAGTTAGCCTGGCAAAAGAAAGTGTTATCAAATATGAAATTCTTGAGCTTACGATCAGGTTGAATTACATGTTTTCTATCATGTCGTATAAATGGAACTGGTCTTCCATGTCTGTTGTAACTTTCAACTAATGCAGTGTGTTTCCGTTGGCTGTTTGAGGTATACCTACATTGTAAAACTTTTCCATATTCTTTTAAGCTCCAAATTGTCACACAAGTGAAATACAGGATATTGTGTAACATACTAATTTCAGTACTGCTATTTTTAGTGTATGAAGGGTTGGGAGTTTCAGCAGAATCTTTCTCTTTGTTCTCAAGAGAGCATAGTGAGCCAGAACTTTGGTGTGCATAGTCAGAATAATATTTGGCAGGCACAAAACTGCTGCAGTTGCATCTTGGTTAGCTGCTTCATTTAACTGTAGGATGTATAAGGTGATGCCAGTCTTTCTTCCCCTTAAACAGTCGAGTAATGTCAAAGTGGTTTAAGAATCACTGTGGCTGAAGCAGATTCCTGCTCTTTAGTCTTAAGAGTAGATATTGATAACATCAATGTCACTTGAAGGGTTTTGGTTTGCTTTTTCTTTGCTTCAGGGTCCATTGTAAAACCTCCCAGCACACTGGCAAGAAGCAGTAGCTTGTGTCGATCAAGACGCAATGTTGTGCCATCATCTCCACAGTCTCAGCACGCTTTGCACTCCCCTGACCCTGACATCCTTTCTGTGTCGAGCTGCCCAGCTCTTTATCGAACTGAAGAGGAGGAGGAAGCCATTTACTTCTCTGCTGATAAACAATGGTATGGAGATTAGCGAACGGCACTTGGAACTCTGATAGGATTATTTGAGATTAACAGTTTAGAATTAGACGTTGAGCCAAGCCAAAGTTAAAGTAATTTATAGGATAATATAAATTAATATAGTCCACGTAAACAGAGAGAGTTCTTGTCTGGTATGTGTATGTAAATAGCTAACATGTCATATACAGTTAAGTAATGTTACAATCCAGGGTGCACTGAACTAACCCTGATTCTCCATTACAATATGTTACTGGCTTTTACATCTGAAACTAGGATCAAAAGCAATGTCAGCTACTGGGCGAAGAGAAGATGGATGGTAACACAATTCTTACAGCATGTTGAGCGTGTACCTACTCTTGTTACATGGCCTCATAGGAAAAGGTTAAATTCCTTTTGGAAGGAGCAAATGAGCTTGTTGAAAGGTAGGGACACTTGTCCTGAAGAAACTTTTTGTATACGATAGGCTTAAATCTCCTTCTTTCATTTCATAACTTTCCTGACTTCCCATGCCAGAAAGATATTTTTTGTTCTGTGAAGTGAGATACAAATGATTGATTCTGGGCAGATGCTGCTGCCCACAAAAACAAGATCACACAAATTGATTATCTTAAGTTTAGATAATAAAATGATGTAATGTAAGTTGTAACTGAAAATGTTTAACTTAAAGCTTTTTGTTAATTAAATACTAAGAAAAAGTGTGGGTGGTGCTTTTAGACTAATGTTATTGATTCTAAATTAATTTCCTTTTTAACTGCATGAAGGAAATAGTAGTTTCATTATGTTTTCTCCTCTCTTTGCTCTGACTCAGGGAAGTACAGGAAACAGGTTCAGAATGTGACTCCTTAAATTCATCCACTGGAAGGAAGCAGTCTCCTCCAGCAAGCCTTGAGATGTACCAGACAGTTTCTCCTCAGAAAGTATCCCCGGAAGAATTCTCACTGGAGGAATCATCTACAGGAGACTCCTCTTCTCTAACTGCAGATATTTCTAGGGGCTCTCCTGACTGTGTAGGCATGGCAGAAACTAAAAGTATGATCTTCAGTCCTGCAAGCAAAGTTTATAATGGAATCCTGGAGAAGTCCTGCAGCATGAACCAGCTTTCAACTGGGATCCCAGTCCCAAAGCCTCGGCACACCTCGTGTTCTTCAGCCAGCAGTGATAGTAAACCCAGCCATGAAGCTGCTTCTGTCCCTAGGATAAGTAGCATCCCACAGGACCTGTACCAAAATGGTGAAAAAAACAAAAAGCCATCGAAAATAAAAAGCTTCTTTAAGAAGAAGTGTAAGTGAGGTGGGCAGAAGAAACCTATAGTAATGTTATAAGAACTCTATTTTTTAAATCTTTAGGAATGTAATTCCATTTGAGCATTCCAGACTGGATGCCCTAATGGAATGCTCTGTAGGTCAACTATATTTAACTGACTGTACTGTCAAAGGTCGTGCCAGCTGTCAATGAGAAATCATTAAAAAGTTCAGACAGTTTACATTCATTTCTGCCTATTTATTTCTTTTTTTTGGTCTTTTTTAGTGGTTTTTGTTTTTAATTTTGTTGGGGTTTTTTTTGTTTTTGTTTTTTTTGGTGGTTTTTTTTTTGTTTGTTTGTTTTTTTAGTTTATTCATAAACCATTTTTAAGCCACTCTGGACTTCTAAGCTTTAATGGACTAGTAAGCCTTTCTGGGCTTGCCAAAGTTTCTTGTTTACCGGAGCATCTTCCTATCTTTCCATAGAGCTAGGACATTTATCTACTGGACTTTAAGAAAAATAAAAGAAGTAGAACTAATTGAATTGCACTACTGTTTTACAGACTGGAGAAGTCTCTCTGCAAGTGAAACTGAAAGACTTGTATTTGACTGAGAAGATGAATCTTTTCACTTTTAGATCTTTTGGGGTTTTTAAGTAGAACTTAGGATTTCTAATTGACTTGATTTCTGGAAATGGAAATGCCATGCTTTTATTATGGGAAGCTTTGTTAGATGCATTTATTATTAGAATGGTTCAAGTCCTGCTGTAAAGATCATGTTTTTCCCAGGACTTTCACTGTGATTTTACTTCACTGCAGGCTGTATGACAAAAAAAAAAAAAAGCGTAATTTAACAAGAGAAGAGGCTCTTGATTCCTTATGCAAGTGATGGATATGAAACTTGACTGAGGACTGAAAATATTCACCCTCTTACAATAAGGAGGGGGGATTGTAGCTTTTGTTTACAGATTGATTGACAATGGACATTTGGTTTCTGAAAGTTTGTACTGTGGTAAAGATAATAAATTGGAAACATTATTGTGCTTGGGAATGTTCCAATTTTAGCTGATGCTTGTTTCAGACATGTTTCAGAGGTCCTGTTAATTGAAAACTGTTGTAGGCTACCTTGCTTATGCTTAATGCTGTGTATAAGTTATTATTCTATTTTTTTGGATTAGCTATTAATGTCTTAATGTCCTCCTTTTGTAAGATTTCATACACTTTATTTTTGTATAGTTTGAAGATTTAGCTGTTCAGACATGTCTGAAGTAAATGGTATAATTTTATAATGCATACTGTTATACTAATTCATAATTTTAGATATAAAGATAAATATAATGGTGAGACTCAACAACTTGATATAAAAGCAGTTTTTATGTTAAGCTTTTATAGGGAGAGATGAAATTACTATGAGGTAACAAGGAAGCCTTCTTAGGGCAACAGTAGCTAGTTGTTCAAAAACATTTTTTTTTTTTTTTTTTTTTTAACAGTTGGAGACAACAAATGTACTGCTTGAGCAACAGTGCCTTGTATTCAGTTTGTTCGAAAATATTAATACTGAGCAGGAATTTCTTTTGAGGTACATTCCAAAGAAATACTTCTTGCTCTAGTGAACACAAGCAGTTTACCCAGTGATGACTAAATAGTTTCAGCTCTTCCATAGGGGTATTCTAGTTGCCTCAGTAACAGGTGCTGCTGCCAGGGACCTGTGATTAGAGGCTCACTTCTTGCCAATATGTACATGCCGTACTGTATGAAAGAATTAATTCACTGACTGCCTAAATTTTTTTTCTAGTAAGGAGCCTTCAAAACCTGTAGCTAACTGAAATCAAGTGATACATGTGTTTTTCTAGCATTTTCTATTTAGGTTCCACTGTACATAACCAATGTGTGTGTTCTGTCCTCAAGAAGCAGTGGTGATGTTAACAGAAGCATTTACTGTGGCTAGTGAAATGGTTAGAGGACGAGGGTTATAAAATGGGATGGAGACCTTGCATGTGCAAGTACCTTAAAAGTCCTGGTACATTGATTAATTCTGTAAGAGAACAGAAGGGATCCAGGATTTTAATGTCTAACAAAGAGCAATTGTTTGTCATCTATACAGAAGAGCATAGGAGGAATCAACTGTTTGGTAAAGTTTGTAGAAGAGAAAAATTGGTGGAATAGAAAATAACGAGAACATGATATTGTTCCATTATTCTCTGAATCATCAGATTGAGCAGCTATAGCTGCAAAAGGTAACACAAGGTAACATAATCACAAGGTAACAGTGGTCTCTTCGAACAAAATTTATACACTCTGTACATGGTAGGAAAAAAAAAAGGCAGCGATGCAGAAAGACTTGTGCTGGAGAACCACCTCAATGCCGAACCTTGTAGTTAGAAGACTGATGAAGTACTTGAACATGTACAAAGGGAAAAAACCACATAAAAGTAGGGAACTAATTTTGCCTCCCAAACAGCATAGAGAAGACTACTACCAGAAAAATGTTCAATTTTCATGTCTGCACTTGAGAATGCTTTAGCAATAGTTGAATTTAAAGTAAGATCTGAGGCTGGACAGTAGATCTTGCAGTGTGAGGTTTGAGGAACCCTGTCTCTCATTACCAAAGAGGATGAAGCAGTGTTTTGATACTGGAGAGTAAATATTGACGTGGAAAAAAATATCTCGTACTGAGGAGTGGGAGGACAGCACTTCTTAATCCTGACATCAAAGTTAGCCAAGCTCAAATATTGAGAAGCCAAACCAGACAAACTCAGTTTTCTGTAGTAAGTATAACTAAAAATTGAAATAGAGGTGGTGTTGGAGTCTTCATTGTCTGTGATTTTGTTAAGTATCTTTTAAAAATACACAATTTAACTGTTTTCTGGAAAAAAATAGGACATTATATGAGCAGATCAGATGAAATTATCGTAGTGATAGATTTTGGCTTCAAAATGGCAAACCTTTGGAGCACAGACTGCTCTCAACACTCAGCTTATCACCAGCTGTCCTGTAACTTTATAGCTGCTACTTAATAAATGTTGTAGAACTAAAAGCTTAAGTTAATATGGTCAGAAGTGGTGAGTATTATGTATTGGAGCAAAAACTAATTTTAAGTTCATAGAATTGGGGTTTTTAAAATTATTTTAATAGACTCCTTACACATCTTGCCACCTAAACTTCACAATTTAAGTAACTTAGCTTGCTCCTACTATGGCTACTGTAGAAATGCTCGTCATCAAACTGTTAGCATCCTTTTGTGAAGGGATGTTGAGATCTAGGGTAGATCCTCACTGGCAAACATCAAATCCAGTCTTAACGTTGAAGTACTTGGCATATGTCAACATCTCAGAAGTGAGATGATGTCCTTTTAAAGGTCCTCTATTTTTCCTCCGTTTGCTTAACAGTGTAACTTGAACTGGTTGTCGGTGAGTCCAGCCAGCATTCCAACCACTAGGATTTCTGTAAGACATGTCAGTCATTTGAGACAATTATCTAGTGTCATCATCCTTAAGTGGCTGAGGACCTCCTAAGCTCTAAACTCAGAATGGTTGTGATCAGAGTAGTGGGGGTATTTTTAAGCTTTTATAGCTAAAATCCATGTTCTATTTTAAGTTCCCCAGTATTGTTCAGATGATGAGGATCTTTGCTTTTTTAAATATTTTGTTAGAGTATTTTGTCAGGACAGCAGCCCCTTTGTGGAAGCTGCCTAGAAGGCTTCTCCCTGAAGAGTTTACCATTTAAGTCTTTCACCTGTAAAAGGAAGAAGTGTCAAGTGTGTGGTTCTGTAATAAAGAAGAAGAAAAAAACCCCCAATTCTTCCAAAACTGAGCAAACCCAAACCTTTCCACAATACTTACTAAAGCTGTGTGACACTTCTTTCCTAATAGCGTAAAAATTTTAGGAAAGGCATTTCTGGTTGCCATGGGGAATGCTTTTGACCATCTTACAGTGGACTTTGAGATTAAAAAGTTGATTCTTTTTCCCTGCTCAGTGTTGCAATTTAAAATTGCTCATTGGCAGTTCCAGGCATATGTCACCTTTTCTTTCCCCACTCCTTTCCTTTAATTACACTCCACTGATACCCAGGTAGCAGATTATACTTTCTGATGGGCAGTTTGATGAAAGAGGGAAGATTCTCCATCACAGTCAAGGTAATAATGTTGTAATAAGAATACAGTTCCTCATTTGGAAGCCTTGAAGATAGTGAAGCCAAGGATACTTGACTTCATTTTTCTTATGATATTTATGGATGCCAGCTTGAGTTAGACATTAACTTACGACTGATTGAAAGCCTAGAAAGATAAAATTAATTAGAAATTGAAGCTTTCAAGATTTTGCCCTTTTGCTTCCCAATCTATGGGAAAACAGCATGCACAGGGGAGAGATTAGCTTTAATTAGTATTTCTCATACCACCAACTTTTAGAGCTTCAGGATAGTTTCATTCCATTTCCAAGATACACTGCTGGAGAGGGATTACTACCTTAATTTTATAATGTATGCAAAGAAGCATTTATTTTTCATTTACTTACAAGCAGGGGAGAAGAATGTAAATAGACTGAATGCTTAATTTAAAAAAAAAAAAAAAAATTTTTTTTTGAAGCCAAATAGAGGAATTACTGGTTCTTGGACCTCTTTACCATTTGCTTATCTCCTTGTACAATATGTTAAGTAGGGTGAAAACAGTTTCCTAATCTGTTCCAGTTGCACTGACTAAGGTGATGCATTACTATCTCATGTTTGAAACACTGCTTGCTCTGACTTGCTGTAGGCATTTTAATCCTGGATGTTGCATCTTTGTTGAATAATGGTTAAGCCTACTAAGACTGATTCTGTGTGCTGGTAAACTTTTCTACTAGTGACTTAAACACAGATGTTGGTATAACCAATAACCAAAAAAGGCTTTTGCAAGTAGAGTTTGACTGTCTGACAGCATGTAAATGTTTAGGTAACCATTCTTTGAGGCTTCAGTAGCAGTTCAACAGTGTCATACACATTTTCAACAGCTGAATTTCTCTTCCAGCCCTGCAGAGATGGTGCTGATCTGAAACTCCACTTAGTCCTCTTTTGCATAAACAGAATGCACTAATTAATATAAATTGTAACAATATTAACCTTTAAACTGTTATTCCCAGATGCTCTTGCATCTGACATTACTTATGCAAGATGGCAGTACTTATCAATCCACTTCAGTCTTTCAGAAATAAAATGGATTTATTTTCTTTTTTTTTTCCCTACAACTTTGAATCTCAGGTTTACCAAATTGCGTGTGTGTTCTGTGTATTTAATGCTTCACTGAAATGAAAGTGGGAAGGTCGGTTTCTGTTTAGATGTTAATGAAAGCACATTTGAGCAGGGTAAAAAGAAAATCCTCTTGCTCGTTGCAGAGAATGAAAAACAGTTAAGTGGTATTTCATCTGCCCTGAAGTCAGAAGACTAAGGGATGTTCATGACTTATATTGCTGGAGACCAGAGGTACATTCAGTCTCAAAGCTTTCAGATCAGTAACTCTTTATCCCAGAAAAAAACCTTTCTTCTTTAGACATACTCTGCAGGGCATTACCTTGATATTTCTGTCCCATTTCTGACCCAGCATTAAATTTGGTAGTTACAGCACTAACTTATGTGGTTGCCAGACCTATGAGCAGTTTCAGATAGTGATTTCAGTAGCATGTCTTAAAGTCAGTTTCGTTTTAGTATGTGCTAATGACATCTGAATTAAGACTTTCTCCTTTACATTCCTTTAATTACACTCAGTTCTTTGTGATCCCTCTACTGTTAAAATAATAAACGGGTACTGATAGTTGATTCATGTTCATGTTTAGAATTCAGACTTTTTTTTTCAGCTGAGAATTACTAATAGATAAGTGGCAGGTAGTTGCTTTTAAAGGCTAGATTATGGTTGGATGTTGTTGTAAAAACACTGCTGTACCTCAGTTGAACTAAGTACAGCATTGACTGGTGCAATTTGCGTACAAGTGGTAAAATTATCCTTCTTAAATTCCCCTTTGCTTTTTATTTGTATCTTGATGCTTCACGATTATTTTCAAACTAGAATTCATTTAAAATTAGGGTCAGGATGTCCAGCCCTACAAAAGTCAGTCTTCAATTGTCAGCCATCAGTCCATTCTTACTGAACAGAATTAAAATCTTGAATATTTGTACTAGTTTATTGGCTTGTTAGGTGGTAAAGTGTGTTCCTGGAAGTCTTCAGGTAGAAGGCAGAGAACTTCTGAAGTGAACCAGGTAACTTGTGTTCGTTATCAGCTTTCAAATCCATCTCCCAATAAGACCGAGTCTCCCCAGGGGAATGTAGATGTACTTACTGCTTGGAACTTTGTAGCTAATTATATTTGGCTATCTAATTCTAATAACTTGCATGTGCGCTATGCTTGCTTGCTTTTCAATAGCTGACAAAAGCTATAGGAGATCTTGGGGGTTTGTTTAAAAAAATTCCTGGTTAAAAAAAAAAAAAAAAAAAGACTGGCAAGAGAAATCTGCCAGCTGTGAACTGACTAGAACCAACAAAGATCCCAGCTTTTTGTCTGAAAGAATTGTTTAAATAGTTCTTAATGAAATGAAATGGGTAGCATGTGTATTTTCACACTGCTCTCCTCCAAGCAACAAAAATAATTAAAATACCCTACATTTCAGTCAGGTTATTTGGGAGATGTCTTGCCCTGGTTTTATTTTTAATTTAAATAACATTGAGTTGTAGTGAGTGTTCAGCATATTAATGCCTGACTTAAAAGATTAGCAGAATTTGAATGACTTGTATTGTTTTGTTTAATTACAGCTTTATAAAAATGTAGATATTTGCATAAAGCCCGTCATTGGATCTAGGTATGTTTCAATGACATAGCAAGAAGAGGACCAAGACAAGTAAATATGTGCACAACTTAAACTTTACTTAAGATGCTTTACTGTTCTGGGAAGAGATGTTGTTCTCCATGCAGATTCTGCTCTTCCTCTGTTTGCTCTTAGCTTCTCTTTGTTTTCATTAGTTGAACTAAAATAAGAAGCAAAGCCCTCAGACTGACTAGTTTCTGTCTCTCTACTATATACACACTGTACTTGCTTTTAACCTCATCTACTGCATGTTAATGCTGTACACAAATGCAGTTGGAATATTTCTTTGATGTTGTACAGCATGATGCATTTCATTCCCCTTTCTACTTTACCTCCCATTAGCTATATATTGCTTTACAACTGGAAAAAAAACCGAGTTTTTGGGAATTGAGTCTGTTTGCATATTAACAAATATCATTTTTTTTTTCCTGTGAGTCTTACGAGAAATGTCCTGCTTGGAGAGTCTCAGACAGTATTTTCCTGTGTTTATTCATGTTACTTTGCTTTATTTTATAAGTGGATATTGATTTTTGATGTGTTGTTACACTTAATGTTGAATAAATCTGACTTCCATTTTGAAAAGTGAAACTGTGTTAGTGACAATGTTATGTAATGTTAATTCATCTTAGACTGTTTCCAGAGTATATAAACTTTGATTGATTTATTTATTTAAACTTTGGATAATTTTTCTTTGTTCTGCATAGGATTCTAGCCAGTATTTCTTTGCTTCATGCTATTATTAAAGCTTGACAGCAATATTACTGGGAAGGGAAAGGTGGAGACAGTTTTATTTGGCAGCTAGGGTGCTACAGTTGGGAATGGAAATCCTGAGTCTTACTTCTTTTGCTGGAAAGAGACTTTCTGAGTTTAAGTTGCTTCATATTTTGAAGACTTGGGATTTTGATTATTTTCTTCCCAACAAGGTGGAAAGCCTTTCCAAATGGCTGTTGGAATAATGTATAGCCTCATAATTTTGAGCATGAGGATTAGTTTGAGAACCTGTGGCTCTCTACAGAAAAAAACCCCTAAAAGTCCTTGCTGCTGTTCAAAATTCCTTTTAACTTGTAGCAACTCTGAGAAGGAAGAAGCACTAGCTATACTAGCTATACATCAAGAAGAGCTTTTTAAAAGTGGCTTCTCTTGTAAGCAGAAGTCTCACCTATGCAGAGGTGACGGGATTGCAGTGAGATAAATGAGTAAGTGACAATACAGGTGTGGACCATGGGATCAATGTGAATAGTGTTTAGAAAACGTGTAGAGCAAAATAAATTATTTTTTCCTGATAAAAATAGAATATTGGTAAATCAATCTGTATATAATTATTTTCAGTTGTAGCTGTCTTCAGAAGTAATAACTTGCTGTGTGTCAGTTGGTCACTAATTTCACTTAAATTTGTCCTTAGTGTTCTTGATTAAACAGTGTTAAACTGTTTATCAATGGAAAAAAGCATGTAGGCTGGCAAAGCCTAAATCAGCTGTGCATCTTCAGAGAGATAAACACCTTTCTGTTGGGGACCTACTATTATTTTATCCTGAAAATTTTGATTGAGCTATTATGGCATAGCTTATAAGAAATGTCTTATTTTACTGCGGGACTTTGCACCCAAGCAAGTGAAACACACAGCATTCTAATCCTGTGCGATATTACTGAGCTTTGGTTAATTAACAACTTCAGCAAGCTGGTATTCAGTCACTGAAGTAATGTATTCCTTTTTTTCCTAGATGAACTGCTTTTGATTACTGTTGAATCAGTCCATTTCCTTACTCTGAGAAATTTAGGCTTTTAAACTAACAGTTTTACCAATTCCACTGGCTGATGGCATTGCTTGTGAAATTCTATAGCATCCTGCTTGCCATCGGTGGGATGGAGAATGTGGAATAGGACTGAAATGTGACAGGAAATCTCTTGTAGGGTCCTTTGGGCATTGAGCTATTCCTAGGGATAGAGTACTTCTGGTTAAGCCAGTTCAGGGTCAGTTTCATAAAGGTCTCCCATACTCCTTGTTCTTTTTAAGTGCCTTGTAAGGATTTACTAAGTATCTGCTAATGTGGCTATAAAGCAAAAAATATTTATTTATTCAAGGAAGTAAAGTTTAACTGAGTTCCCTATCAGTTTAATGCTGCAGTACTTGCTTAAATCCTGTTTCTCTCCTACTTCTGTACTTCAAATCACTTATATCACTTTTACCCCAGTGTTTCCAAGAGGAAGTTAAATGGGGAATTCATCAATCTAAAATATAGTTAAATTCTGAAGGTCAGGGTTTGTCTGTATTCTAAGAGGTCTTATCTTTAAGCTAGTGGCTGATAATATTCTGGAAGTAGTTTCTGAAACTCGTGCTGGATTTCCATTTGTTCTGTATACTACTTACATCTTACAAAGTTACTCATTCTCCAGTTTTTCTCATTGGTTTTATACAGAGGAGGTTTAGCAAGAGGAAAATATTCCAGAAAGCGTAAGTCGCAAACAGCATGCGGGTGAAAGCATATAAATAAATGCGTGGGTGAAGAAAGAGGCTGGGAACGGGGGCACAGGAGAAAGAGTATGCTATTACTTGTTTGTACTCAGAAACGCAGGAGTCTGGAAGAATGATTGGAAAGTTGAGGTATATATAAGGGAAGTTCACAGACTACACGAACTATGTAATTGCTGAAGCACTCTTCCCCCCCAACCCCTTACTCCTGCTCTCATAAAATACAACATTTTTAAGGTGCAGAGATAAAATCCTAAAGAGGATTGTGAATCAGAGTACTGCTTTGTGGGGAAAAAAAAAATCCATTCTGCTTTCTGCTCAACCTATAGAATGTGTTAATCCTTTTGTAGCAATTTTAGATAAAATAATTTGAGAAAGACAAACATCAGAGACAACATTCTATGTCCAGTGGTATATCTGATGTTACCTGCCAGGAATGCTCCAAGATAGGTGACTACCCTAAATATCTACAAGAAAAAAACCCCAACCACTAAACCCTGTAGTGTTTAAAGTGTTTTCCTTTTTTTAGTATGCTGTTGCCTAGTTAGAGCATCTAACAGCCTGGATAACTGTAGTTTACATTGCCAGAGATTTTGATTAATTTCTGTCTAGGGTGGAAGAAGTGGCAGAGACATGAGAAACACTTGAGTTTTTTCTAATTAGATTCATGACACTTCTTATAAAAAATCCTTGCATTCATATGTCTAGACATTGCTGAATTGTTCAGCCAAAGGCGTGCTTTAATTGTGTAGTTTCTGCTTTGATGTATTTCTTCAGATTTGTAAACAGCAAAACCTCCGAATTTAATATGAAGTAAAAAAAAACCAAAAAACCCAAAAAAACCCAAAAAAACAAGTCCAAAAACCTCAGTTGAGAAACTTCAAATAGGAAAGAACACATCCTTTTAAAACAAGCTTTTTCTAGTGTAAAGTAGCTTAATATAGCCATTAGTTGTGTATCAGTGATCTTGATTTCTTTTGACAAGTGGCTCAACCCATCACTCCTAGTAGCGTCTACCTCAACAGGAAGTTATGTTGTGAAGTAAGGTTGACTTCTTATTGTCTTGTGGAATGAAAAGTTTCTGCAGTGCAATTTATGCTCTGAAGTGTATTTCTGCAATCTCCATGGTCTGAGTCAGGCCTGGGATACCTCTGCTGTTTTGCTGTTGCCAGTGTATCTCATGTTAAGGGCAAACCTAAGTTTTTTGGCAAGGTCAAAGTTTTTTATTGGAATTTTGTTTTGTCAAGCCTGGAATACTTCATTCCTGGCAGGTCTGGTCAGAGCTACTGGGCATTGCTAGGGATCACATGTCTGAGGCCACTGCTGTAGCTACTCAGTGCCATTGCTAATTTTAGCGATAGAGACGTATACTAGTTGAGGTTCTGCAGGGAGTGGAGAAAATTCTCATTCACCAAAATATTTAGATAAAAAAAGCCTCAATCATGACAATATAAATTAAGAAAAAGCCTTGAAAGAGCTCTAGTTACTGCAGTCTTGAATCAGGTTATTTTCTTGAGAAGAAAAAAATTAATATTACTTTGTCTTTCAATTTCCCAAAGTAGTATGAATAAAGGAAAATGTACTTTCTCTTGCAAAGGGCTATGAAAGAAAATGTTCATGACAGCAGCCAACAGTTAAGAAACTAAAAAGAGTAATATGTTTGCATTGCTGATGGTAACAGTGAAGGCACCTCAAGACTCCACGTTAGATTTATCAGTATTTAACCCCATTAAAGATGGGGAAGACAGAATATGTATAAACAAGTGTAGAAGAGTGATTAGATGATCAATTTTGATAAATGCATGTTAGAAATGTCAGTTACGTTATCCCTAGAATGCTCTAGATGTAATTTAGAACTTGAGAAAGAAACCTGGCAGCCCAGTATAGAATTTGGTGTTGAGCTGCTAAATCAGCTTGAACATGTGTGATGCAGGATTGGAATTTGGTGTGTAGAAAATACAGCGATAAAGACGTTTGAAGTATGGCCTGTTGTGCAGGGTAATCATTAGCTGCTGTGATGCTAATTTCTCTTATAAGAGCTAACGTTGCTCTTTTTGAATCCATCGTATTGAGAGATGTAGTGTATTCTTCAGCATTAGAGCAAGCTAAAGAGAAAACCAAACCGGGCTGCTCCACATGTCTGAAGAGACTCTTGCTGTTGAGAGCCCTTATTAATAACATTGAATAGTAATAATTTGAGAATTATCTGGAGATCCTGTAATTTAAAAATAAAGGTCCTGCAGAAGTCCTGTGAAGGAGAGCTGCACAAAAGCAGAAACTCCTGCTATCATTTTCTCTGAACACAGCTAAAGACCATATACTTCCCCATGCCTTGCCTCCTGAGTGTATAGCAGAGAATACAGTTCTGCTGTTTATGCTCCCTGTTTTAACTACAGCTATTAAAATTAAGATTCCCAATAACACATATTTGTTCATACCTTTCTCTAGATTCTTAGATATACTCTTTGTCAAACTCGGGAATAATATTTGCCTCATGCTGCTTACCTGCCATACACGTCTGTAGGTAAAAGGTGATGTATTTTGGTTCAAATGATCATCTTGTCTTTTTGGCTTCTGCCAGATCTTTCAGTATTCCTGTAGAACCAAACTGCTCTGAGTTTTGTATGGAAATAATTCAGCCTGCCTTGGCACTAATTAGCTGCAACTGCAAAGGCTATTTTGGATTTGTATCTACTGTAGTTAAGAATTCTCAAGTGTCCTATTTTCCAGGGGAGCTCAGACAAACCTATTATCAAAGAGCTGTGATTGATTTTGTTGCATTACAAGCAAACGTTAATTTTCTTCTTTTGTTCCAGAGGGAGAAGGGGGTGTATGTTTTCCATCCCTTTAAAGATGCTCTTCATCTCCAAGCACTGTGTAAACTGGCATATGTTAAATTCTGAACATCAATGGAGAAAGCAGCACTGTAATTCACACATTTTGATTTGACAGCTAGGTCGCAAATATGCTAACGTTCAACTTGTTGGTATTATTGCTGCTCCTTTTCACAAGGGAAAATTAGTATGCACATTAGAGGATGACTTCTCTACAAAGAATTATATGAACCAGGCAGGCGGCTCAATTTTGTAGCTGTTTGTGAAAAAGCCTTTTATTTCTTACTGTATTCCCTGTCTGGGAGAAGTCAAACATTCAATTGAACAGAAAGACTTGGAAATTAAACAGATAGTTCCCTCACTTTTAAATGCAGCCTGAACTCTGCTGAAACACTAGCTGTTTCCTCTTATTTTTTCTTGATGTTACTGCACTGATGAATCATTGTTTTAGTGCTGTGTCCATGATATATCACATTCATAATTTGCCTGCTGAAGACTTCAGGGAAATCTGTGTGTCCTATCAGTGGATGCTTTCACATGACAGAAAAGAGGGGATTGTAGCAGCAAAGAGCACCTGCTTTGATCAGTATTCTACTGTAAGGTATAGCTGAAGCAGTGAAGAATTGGGGGAGAGAGAATAATAGAAAATGCAGGAAGTCAAAGATCAGATTGGTATTACTTTTCAGGAAAATACTGTTGGATTGTGACTATAACTGGAAGCCTCCTTGAATTTTTATAGCTTACTGGTATGGACATTAGAAAGATTTACCAACACCTGTGGTTTTTAAGTTATTTTAAAATAGTATCCTATAAATTTGAAATATTTAAACAGTGCTCCATCAACTTGCCAACTTTAAATTATAGTTTATGCAAGTTAACCATGGGTGTTTCTTCCAAATTGTCTTCCAATAAGATTATTATTAAAGTTTCTATTACACTTCTGCCCCCATCTCTGGTGCTATGGTATGGTCAGCTGAACCTAGCAAATTCTTGCTAAGTTGTGCTGGAAGTGCAACCAAAGCCTTAATTGCTCAGTGTTTATTTACACTTTCCCTCCACAGCACTGTAGAATTGGATTGTAGAAATACATAGAAAATGACTGTTGTGTATGAGACTGCACTTTGTAGTGTAAGAATATAACTTATTACATATACTACTCACTATTGTAAATCATTTACCTGTACTTAGTGAAAATGAGGTGGTGTGGTGTCCTTTATTTCTGTTTTTCAGTGATAAAACATAGCAGTAACGTCTTGCTCACAACTGTGAAGAAGTTTGCTTCATGAACCTTTCTCTACACAGCCCTCTTCATCTTATGTGGTGATGGCTGCTCTGGAAATACTCTACAAAACTACACGTCTTTCAAAGCTGCTTTTCGTGAACCTTTGTTTATTTTCTTTTTTTTTTTTTTTTTTTTTTTTCCATTTCAGCAGCCAGATAAAGCAGTCCCAGCTGAGCTTTCCCAGTGCACTCCTAGTTAGTATTTGATCGCTTTACCTAGTCTACTACTGATTGTGCTTTGTGTGTTTTGAGGGCCTTCCCTGACAGGACCCAACCCAGAGCAGCTCAGCCAGGTTCAGTCTAAATGAAATAGCTACTACCAAGCACAGCAATCTTCACAGTAATAAGACAGGAGGAAAAAACTTCCGTAAAAGAAGATTGACATTGTCTGCTTCAAACTCAACTTCCTCTAATTGTGTGTTTTTCTATATACATACATATATATGCATAAAATAAATATATGGCTAAGGATCCATATAAATTCCCACTAACACCTTAGAGCCATGAATCTTTCAAGTGGAAAATTCTGTTGTTTTTTCTATTGTCACTTTGAAGTGAAAGATTTCTGTTGTTTTCTGGCCCTTCAAAGGTGAGTGTCGACAAAAGGTTGATACCTTTGGATCTTTGCTTTAATGAATACAAATAGATAAAATAATACATTTAGTTAAGCTTCAGACAGGAAGTTGAAATCTAGTTCTTGTCACTTATTTGCTTTGTGACTTTTAATTAGACAGTTCAGTTGTTCTGTAAAATAAAGGCAATAGTGACTGGCTTCCTGCAAGGGGTTGAATAAATGTTAAGCTTCTGTTAATTGAAAGTTCTGAATTCTAGATAGTAATTTATCAGATTAAGGCATAAAACTCTTCTCTTGCAAGGAGAAGTGTTGATTTTTTTTCAAAGCTACATTAAGCTCTGCTCTATCTTTCAGGATACTCTTAACCTATTCATTTTTGGGGGTGGGGTGGGGGTGGGGGTGGGGGAGCGAGTGGCAAGTAAAAGGAAAACCCAGGAAAGAGTATAATATAAAAAGCAGGTTTGACCTTCCTTCATTTTAAACAAGGAGTTTCATACAGTGACATGATGGGGGGAAGGAAAAGACGCAAATGTACGTACAATGTAAAGCATAAGTGGTACGGAACCATCACAAAGACTTTCAACAAAGATGTGTATTTCACATCTGTGTTGCTAGTTATTCTAAAAACCTCTATAAAAGAATGGAGTACACACAAATACGAGAGAGGAATGTTCAAGCTTATCCTGTTTGCTGCTCATTAGCTGAAGACGTTAACATATGTACTCTGCTAGATCATAGTCCCCATTTCTGGAGTTTGTGTTTCCTTTCCTGAAAGAGTGTCTTGCAGCTTGACTTCATTGGAACTCAGCATGCTCAGTTAAACCCACCTAGTGTTTCAAAAGTATTCTGAGATCTTATTCTGGGTAAGATGACTGATGGCTTAACCTGCTGGTGATTTGCAGTTAGTGTATGTTTCCTGATCTCTTCCCACATGTTGATTTTTGAAACATATTGGGGAACAGTCAGTTTTTTATTTTATAATTTTTATTTTATTACTTTTATTAATTTTATTACTCTTATTACTTTATTTTTTAAACTTTAATTTTTTTAAAAAAATTATTTTATCTTATTTTTACCTTAGTCACCAGAACATGGATCACAGAATCACAGAACTTTTAAGATCAGAAGGAACCACTGGAGACTGTCTAATCTAACACCCGTATTGAAGGCAGGGCCATGTACAGCAGGTTACTCAGGACTCTGTTCAGTTTAGTTTTGAGTATCTCCACAGATGGAGACCCCACCATGTCTCTCTGGGCAACCTGTACGAGTGTGTGATCAGCCTCAGGGTGGAAGCCTGGATCAGCCTCAGTCCTGGAAGACTGTTGGTCTTTGTTTCAAGGGTACAGTGCTGACTCATGTTCAATTTCTTGTCCACCAGGATCCCCTGGCCCTTCTCTGCAGAGGTGCTTTCCTTTCAGTTGCCCCCCAACCTGTGCTGGTGCATGCGATTATTTCTTCCAAATTCCGAACTTGAAATGTCTCTTTCCTGAACTTCATGAGGTTCCTGTTGGCTTATTTCTCCAGTCTGTTGAGGTCCCTTGAAATGGCAGCACACCCATCTGGTGTATCAGCCACTCCTACCCATCATTTATCATCTGCAAACTTGTTGGTTTGCTCTGTTCCATCTTCCAGTTTGTTAATGAAGAGGTTAAACAGTGCTGGCCTCAGTATCAACTTCAGAGATTCAACATTAGTGATTGGCCTCCAGTTGTGCTGCTGATCACAACAACCTGTTAAAGCCTGGAAGTTCAGTCAATTTTCAATCCACTTTATTGTCCACTTACCTAGTCTCTATTTTGTCAGTATGTCTATAAGAAAGTTATGGGAGACTGTTAAAAGCTTTGCTAAAGTCAAGATAAACCACATCCACTGCTGTCTCCTCACCTGCTGAGTTCATCACTTTATTGTGGAAGGCTGTTAGGCTGTTCAGGCATGATTCCTGCTTTGTAAGTTCATGCTGACTCGTCACTTCCCTGTCTTTCATGCGCTTGGAAATGGCTTCCAGGATTGTTTGCTCCATCACCTTGCCAGAGTTTGAGGTGAAGTCAGTTGGCCTCTAGTTCCTCAGATCTTGTGCTTCTGGAAGATGTGACACTTGCTGTCTTCCAGTCCTCAGGAACATTCCTCAAATCACCATGGCCTTTCAGGGATAATTGATAGTGCCCTCACAGTGACATTGGCCGGCTCCCTCAACACTTGTGGGTGCATCCCTTCTCTACTGACAGTTAGTTTTCCTTGCTCCAGACTCTTCCACTGATTTCAGGGACCTGAGATACCTGAAAGGCAGATCTTGCCAGTAAGGACTGAAGCATAGAAGGCATTGAGTACCTCAGCCTTATCCATGCCAGCTGTCAGCATATGTTGTGCACCCCCTTCAGTAGGCTGAGACAGCCCCTAGTCTTCCTTAAGTGGTTGATGTGCCTGTAGAAGCCTTTCTTATTGCCTTTCATGCCCCTCGCTGGATTCAGCTTCAGATGGGCTTTGGCATACCTAACCCCATCACTGCACATTTGGACAGCGTCTTTGTATTCCACCTGGGTCACCTGTCCCTGCTACCATCCCTTGTGTTTCCTTTTGATGAGTTTTGTCAGGAGCTCCGTGTTCATCTGTGCAGGTGTCCTGACTTCCTGGACATTGGGAAGGACAATTCTTGAGCTTAGAGAAGGCAATCCTTGGGGGAAAAAAGTCTGTCCCGAACCACTCTTTTCTCCAGGACCTCCATGTGACTCCTCCATGCAGGTCCCTGAACAGGCCAAAGTCAGCTTTCCTGGAGTTCAGGATCCTGTTATGAGCCTTGTTCCCTCCTCCCTGGATCCTGAGCTATACACTGTATGGTTGCTGCAGCCAAGGCTGCCCCCAGTCATACCCCCTGTACTGGGTCTGGCTGGGATGGAGTTAATTTTCTTTATAGTGGCCTGTGTGGTGCTGTATTTTGGATCTGTGACCAAAGTGATGCTGATAACAGCAATATTTTTGCTGTTGCTGAACAGGGCTAACACAGTGTCAAGGCCTTCTCTGTTTCTCACCCTGACCCCCACAGGGTGGAGGTGGACAAGAGGCTGGGAGAGGACACAGCTGGGACAGCTGACCCCAACTGACCAAAAGGATATTCCATACTGTACAACATTGTTCTCAGCAATAAAACCAGGGAGGAGTTGTTTTTCAGGAGTTGCTGTTGCTCAAGGACTAGCTGGGCATTGGTTGGCTGGTGGTAAGCGATTGCTTTTGCATACTTTTTCTGTGTTCTATTGGGGTTTTTTCCCCCTCTTTTTCCACCACTTATTAAGCTGTCTTTATCTCAACCTGCAAGTTTTCTCAGTTTTGCCCTTCTAATTCTCTCCCTCATCCCTCTGTGGAGGGAAAGAGTGAGTGGCTGTGTGGAGCTGAGATGCCTATGGGGGTTAAATCTCAACACTCCTGATCAATTCTTCTTTCTTTGTAAGTATAAAATCCAGCAGAGCATCCCCCCTTGTTGACTGCTTGATTACTGGTATCAGAAAGTCGTCATTAATGCACTACTGAAACATCCTCAATCACTTGTGCTCCGCTGTGTTGTCCCCCTACCAGATATTGGGGTGGTTAAAGTCTGCATGAGGACCGGGTTCTGTGCATGGGAGGCTTCTTCAGTTGTCTGAAGGCCACAAAAATCCAATACTGCCTCAGACACTCACTACAGCATTACCAATTTTGATCTGCCCAATGGTTCTGACCCATAAACTGTCAGTTGGCTCATCACCCATCCCCAGGCAGAGCTCCATGCATCCCTGCAGTGCTGTCGCATCAAGGGCAACTCCACCACCATTGTGCCCTGTGTCCACCCATTACAGTAGCTGAGTTGTGTGAGCTATCCCTCCATGTTTCCATGGTCCCAATGAGATTGTAGCCCTGCAACCATATGCAGACCTCTTGAGTCTTAATGTTGATTCTGCATGCTGTGAGTGTTAGTGTACAGGCACTTCAGAGAGGTGCTCAGTCATGCTGGCTTCCTGTTGATACCATCACTGATACTATAAAGACCTATCACAACCCAAAACACACTGGTTATTGAAACTCTGAGGATGTCCTTCAGTATGTTTCTGCTTTAATGGAGAGGAGAAGAAAGGAAGTGGTGGAGGACAATGAGTGCTGGTTTCTGTTCCTGAGATCCACTATGCCTGTTTACTCCCTGTTCCTAGTAATAGAAAGCAATTTTCTCTCCAGGGAGTCAGAAATGGTCAGTGCAGTGTTGAGAAATGTGATCAAGGTTGAGAGAGGAAAATGTTCTCTGACTTCTGGTGGGGGGAATGTCAAGAGAAAGAACGTGAAAGATAAGATGTTTGGAGGAAATGTGGTGCTTAAAGGACAAATGATTGGAAGTAGGTCAAGACTAGCAGATTTGAAAAGAAAGGTGAATGTACTCAGGATTAGAAAGAGAAGAGATCAGAATAAACATAAATAATAAGAGGACTGGGAAATGTTAATATATAATCCCACAAGTGACAAGAGAAGAAAGAATGGTCAGAAGAAACCAGTCCTTTTTTAAAGTCTCTTTCATAAATTGTGTAAAAATTAAATGCTCTGTTCCAAGTAATCCTTAATGTCACTTTCTTTGTCCTGGGATGTAGGCAGGTTGATGTGATCTGAAATAGAACTGGAGTCATTGTGCTTTCAAGGGCTTGCTTCCTTATACGTTGCTTCAATGGGTTTCTTTCCTGCATCCCTTGGGTGTGATAATGGCATTCTGTGAATCATAACAGCAGTGCAGAGCTTAATTAATGTTTGCAAAACACTTAGATCTTCAGATGAAGTGTGCTATGTGTATCCGGTGCAACATATTATTGCCAATAAGCACAGGCTATTTTTAATTCCAGCAACAACTCATTCTTAGTGCTTTTCCTATCACAAAAACAACCACATGAGGATGGCCATGATGGGTTGTGCCAAGGTCCAGCTATCTCGCTATCTATTCTCCGGGAATAGCAGGTGTTTAAGGAAGAGAACTGTGAAAAAGACAGATGCTTTATCTGGCAAACCCTCCTGGCTTCTAGCAACAAATATGTTCAAGGCTTTGTGATCCCAAGGTTACATCCTGAACCTGCCTCTGAAGGGAATTCTTGTCCATGCCTTTTCAACCAGAGCTTGGTGAGCCGAGGGATTAACCTTGCATACCCTCCGTAGCGTGTTCTCCTCTGAGAGAGAGAGAACCTAGAGGAAGAAAATCATATTTTTAGTCTGTTTAGTTGAAAGTAAATCTCCATCTACCATTATGACAAATGTGTTTCAGTCACTAGAGGAAAAATGATGTGCTATTTGGTACTTTGACATAACTGCTTATGGAAGAGCTCAGCATATGTCCTTTCAGCCCTCAGAATAGGATGATTTATTGCTTTAAATGCATCTGAATCTTTAAACCTACAGACTCATATCCAAGGAGACATCAGTTCTTCACCCTTGTGAGCTGGAGAACTGGAGGTAGATGCATTAATTCATATTAATAAGATGCTAAAATCCTAGCTTTTATATAAATTAAACTAAAGATCATAAACTCTTTGTGAGGAATTGCATTGCCTTGCCATTAGCTCACTTTTCTTCTCTCAGCTAATGGACAGTGTTTTACATATCAACTGGCAGCAGTTTTTGGTTTCAAATAGAAATGTGAACTGGAACTATTTTTTTCTGTTAAATTGGGTTACAATTTCCTGATTTGCCCAAATAGACCAATTCCTAATTTAAAACATTGTTAAGGGAATTCTATCCCATTTATATGGGGAAATGGATAACTACTTCATGAAGTTTTGGAAATATTTGGAGAAGTGTGTAATGAAAGGGCCAATAAAAATGTAAATGATCTCAACTGTATCATATATTTCGCCTAGTTCTCTGGCAATGCTGCTGATTTTGATAGCAAGCAGCCTACTAAGTATTTTGTAGCAAAACTTAAAAAAAAATGAGTAAACCCATAATATTTGCATTTAATTATTTGCCACAGAAGGTATCTCTCATTTCAAATTAGTCAAGCAGATAGTGCATGTTCACCAAGATTTTTTTTATCTTGGTCCTGGATTTTACTCTAGGTGGCAGAATTGTTCTATCTAGAGCACATGAAGAACAGATTAGGAAACAAAAAAATGGTTAATGATTTATACCTCCCCAGCGTGAATAATTCTTGTTTCCTAAATCAGCTGCCTTATTTTTCAAATAGTGTCAAATTTATCAGTAAGTGGGTAGAATTCATAAGCTGTGTTTTTTAAGAGGGGGAAAAAAAAAGCCTTTCTTCATAAAAACTGCCTGACTCAATTAGAAGCTGCAGAATATTTTGTAAAGTGTAATTGCTATGAAATACTGATACTTGGAGCAACTTTTTGGGAATGTGTATGAACATGAATGTTTCCGGCAGTGTTATGTCAAATTCTTTGCATATGGAGGAATTAAATTCTAACACAGAATGCGTGTTAAACAGGGATCTGGGGGACTTTGTAAGGAAACAGCTCTTCTAGAGCAAAATATGAATGTGCATGCTGAGCAAGGGTGGGTTCTATCTGTGTGGTGCATGGTAAAAGCCTAGAAGGATTGAGCTGGTCTAACAGTTAGATGGTTACCTAGATTAACACTTTAACAAAAGCTCCACCCTAGATTCTTTAAATCAAATAATTTTATTTTGGAACATTGGATATAATTTCTTTGTTACCCAACGTAATAAATCTTAAGTATAATCTCGTGTCATCCTGACAGTGTTTCTGAACTTTAGATTACAGGGGAAAAAAAAGGCAGTAAATGCTTTCAGGAGGAGGAAGAATTAAATTAGACTCTTTAGGAGATTAGACATTTGAAGTCTAGAAACTGTTTCTGGAGCTGTGGAGGGGAGTAGAGGACTCCAAAGATGTCATGTTTTTCCTCTTTCTCCAGCTTTAATGATGCCAGTTTAGTATGTGTTTTCATTGCCCACGTTGTTACACTCCCTGGCCATCCTTCACTAGTATGTCATTGCTACTCCTAAATTAAAACTGTTCAGGAAAAATCCTCTCACTGTGCTTACCACTTCTTCTAAATTTTGTAGCAGGGTTGCTGCTGTGAAAGTTTTAAGCACTATTGGATAGTGTTACTCCAGAGACTGATGTTGCCCTTTTTTGCAAGGTGTGATAGTCAGTTGTGCATGTAACTATAACTATTGGAAGAGGAGGGAAAGAAACAATAAGCTTTCTTTCAAAATTATGCCACATTTGACCAAAAACTTTCTACATTTTTAGTGGTTTAGTGGTTTAAAAAGAGAGTGAAGCAGCTATAGCATTGGCTTGCAAACCTCTCCCCAAATTCTCCTTCTCACAGAAAGTAGAATTGTTGACTGAATGCTTGCCTTTGGTTTGTGGACTATCTAAACTTATTTTTTTTTCTCTAAGATTGTCTTATTGCAGTATAATCTGCCTTGTATTTTGAGTTGAAAGCACCCTTCACTCATACTGAGTATAACTTTCCTCCCTGAAGGATTCTTTGAAATAAAATGGAGCCACTTGGTAAATGCAGGGAGTATAAATCCCCTACATGAGTATGAATACAGTCTTTGCCTGAGCACAGCAGAAGCAAGAATAGAAGGTGGAAGACTCCCATGGTAATTTTATCCATGGCTACTTTTGAAGTGCATTTTTCATTTGTTTTCACTTAACGTCAATCAGAAGCTTGTAAGGGTACGAGGGCGTATGTAGGGGTTTGTAACACTATCTTATAAAGGGTGTGGGCAATGTGGGAAGTTTATTTCAGTAACATTATCTGGTCAAGAACCTCATCAAATGTGATGAAAAGGAGAAGGGGGAAGCAATAACCAAAATACAGAGACACAGAACTGACAGACAAACATAATGGGACAAAGACAAGAAACAAACAGAAATTAATGGGCTAGGCAAACTGGGAGTTTGCAACTGCTAAGGCTGCAAACCTGAGGGTCCTGGTTGTTGCAGGGGTTTGGTGGTGCTGCACAAACTGATGGGGGAGTGCGCAGGGGAATGGGATCAGGGAGGCACAAAGGGGGAATAGACAGAAAGGTCTTGGTCACTTGTAAAACAGAGCTGGTCACTATGCTTGTCTGACTGAGCCCTGTGCCCAGTCGTCACAGTCTGTCTGATCTTCTGATTAAATCCTTTCTTAACGATACCCCTGTGTACTCTCACTCTGTGTCCCGTGTGTGTGAGCGCTGCAAGTGCCAGGTGCCAGCTGCTGGGGTGCTGGTGTGGATGCATGTGGGGCAGCTGGAGCCAGACCAGGGGTGTAGGTGCCCCTGGCCTGAGGTGTCAGCCGCTGGAGTCAGTGGGGTCTCTGCCACCAACCAGAGCAAGCGGGGGCCTTGGAACTCTGTGTGTGGGTGAGGCGAGTGAGGGGCTCGGCGCCAGTGGCTGGAGGGGAACAGTGGGTCACAGCCTGTGTGTCTGGTGCCGGCTGCTGTGCGGGCAAGTGTATCTCTCCCCGATGAAGTGTGCGTGGGTATTCGCTAGCAAACCTCATGCAGACCAGCTGGGGAGTAGGGGACCTGTGGGGCAGGTCAGAGGGCCCAGGATCTGGGAAGGGGTGTTGGAGGGACACAGGGGCTGTGCCAGTGCTCGGGGGATCCTCAAATGTGTGTGTCCTTGTGAACCCAGAGAGTGCCGTGCGTGTGTGTGCCTTTACTACTGATGGCCTGTCTCTGCCAGCTGAAGAGGAGGAGGGTAGTTGGGTGTCTGGGCTTGTGTTTTATGTGAGTTCTATATGTAGGTGCTGTTGAAGGCAGTGCCTTGTCTGTGGCGGCCTGTGTGACCGGCCATGTCGGTGTCCTCTGGGTGTGTGTGTGTGCGCCTGTGTCTGCGTGTGTGCCTCTGGGACATGTGTGTGGCTTTGCTACTGGCTGAACGTGCAAGAGGGAAGGTGGCAGCCGCATCCCTCGGGCTGGGCAGAGACCCCAGGCACCCAGCTGGGCTCCAGCAGCCGGGCAGGAGGGTCCTGGATGGGAGCTGCTGGGGGTGGCTGCTGCTCCCAACATCCCTTAACAAAGCTTTTTTGTTCTAGAAAAGATTAAATGATAGGAAAACCACGTTGCTGAGAATTTTTTGACTGTGAAAAGCAAAAAAGTTAAAAAACCTAAAATTTTTAATGTAGAAGTTTCAGGAAAGTATGAATATTTGAATTTATGAAAAAACTTGGCTCAAAGACTTAACAGGAATGAAAGAATACTTTGCCTATTTTTGAGCTTCAGCTTTATTTATGTATAAATCCTTAAAGCCTACAAGTTTAGCATTTCTATAGACTATAAAAGCAGCTTTTTATTGACTAAAACTGGTATGAATTTGTACTCTTGCCACTTCTAAAAAAAATAAATCAACTCGATTACTGAATAAAATTGAAGACTGCCTTCAATTGCTCAATTTGTTTGTAAGAAATCTGTTGTGTTTACTTTACAAAACTGTAATCGGTGATATATATTTGTGGGAATATTTTGACTCTCAAGGGATTTTTGCACTCTGCATGCTAACTAGTGCGACCACAATATAACCATTTATCATTAGGGAGTCTTGAAGGTCTTCAGCATTAACGCTGCTATGCACTGCTTGATATGACAAGACTGGTGTTTCTATAGATTACTCATACCCTGTTGTCAATGGGAAAGGTCATACAAAACTGAATTCTGCTTAATCTAATCATATTTCTTAATTTGTAGTTTCTTAATTTTAAACAAAATACTTTCTCCTTGCTATAGGACAATTGAACTAATCCTCTTTAGCTCATAACTGCAATTCTTGTGCTGTTCTATTTTGGGAGAATAGGTTTATATTATCATTTCTCTATAAAATTATTCAGAGGTAGGTCACCTTTTGTGATATCATTTTTCTTCTAGCTTGCTTTAGTCACCATGAGGAGATTCTGTTCTCTGTGAAGTGGGAAGCTCTATGCTAATATTGTTTAATGTGTTTTCCACAGGGGTTTGCTATCAAGTAACATAAAGTGATGTTCAGGAGGTGAGGGTTACTACCTTTGTAACTGCTCTCTGTACTAGAAGAATGTAATAATTTTACATCTTTTTAATGTTAATGAAGCTCTCTTACAAAAGGTTTTTGACTTTGCATTTTATCCCAGTGAACGCATAAGTGAAACCTTCACACCTACCACTTTACCAAGTACTGCACACAATTTTATTTATATGAGCCGCAAACAGTATTGGTATCTATTCCACCCTTATTAACACGGCATTAAGAAAAATTGTCTTTGCTTCTGAGATGTCAGTTTGCGTCTTTGACCTTCCTCTATATCAATGTTCCCCTCATTTTCCTTCAGCAATATCGCTTCAGTGCTTTACTGCTCAAACACAGTGATTGAAACAATTTGCCTTGCCTCTTGAAAGCAATGTGCTGTGCTTACATCTGCCTGCCTTGGTGAGCCACCTTGCTGCTGCCGAGCCTGTCGAGGGAAAGCCTGGCGAGGGGTTTCCAGAAGCTAAAGCTGGCTGCCCGGTGGGGCTGCTGTAGTTTCACTGAGAAAATCTGGAGACAACTTAGTAGAAAGTATTTGATCAAATATTTTGCCTTTTAATGAAAAGAGAGAAGTCAGTTTTCAGAGGGTTTTTTTATTCTCAATTTGAGGCTTTTCTCTGTGGTAAACGTATTTTAACAGAAGCACAGGCCATTTTAGGGGATGGTTGTAACATATGTGGTATGACCTGCAGAGGAATGAGAGGTGTGAGAAATCTGCGATTGCATAAGAATACCTTAGGACATGCAATATAAGGATTTGTAGGTCTGATTATTTTAGACCTACAAAAAGCCTTTGAAGGAAGTTCTATTACCAGCTGACAGGCAGAAAAAATAATTTAAAGTTGAGTAGTTCTCAAAATATTATCTGAAGAAAAATATGTAGCCTATGCTGCATCTCAAATCCAGTTATTAAAAGGGAATATTACAAAACAGTAAATGCTGAAGTTGAAGGAAATTATGAACCCCAATGCATTAATGGGAGTTACTCAGAGTAAATATAAATATTTTGGAATTAAAAGGTGTTTCAGTAGTTTGCTGCATGCTGGAATATTGTTTAGTTATTAGTTGTAACATTCATCATTGTTGGATTACCTACAATGTGACCCTTGCTAAAGTTACCTTATAGCTTTGCCCTTAAAATGTGCTGTTTATGGGATATTAACTCTACTTACGTTTCAAAGGAGGAGAAAGTCTGATCTTCCTCCTGCAGCCACTGGCAATCTGACAAGTCTTTTCTTCATTTAAGGTACTCCTGAGACTCAGATGGTTGTTCTGCTAGCATTGCCTATCCTTCTCCCATACAGTGGAGTTATAGCCTAGACCCTAAATGTCTGATTTGTCTGTGTATTTTTGGCCTGAAGTGTTTTCCTCTATCTAGGAGAAAAGAGAGCAGGTGGCTGTGTCTTTACTTGCATTTTAAGGGACAGTTTTACTTTAAAGGGAAGTGAGAATAGGCTTTGTTTCATATTTCAGAGACACAGTTTGTCAGTTTGCAACTTTTTTAAGGAAGATAAAACTGAGAAAACCAGATTCCAGGAGTGAATAATGAACAGAGTCTTAGGGTATAGCTGTATAGTCTTATCCTCATAAGGAGGAAATAAGTCAAGACATTTGCTTTAAAAGTGCTAACTGTGATTCCTTGACTGATATAAGAGATCATTTAACTTCAGCCTCAACCCTGTAAGGTATCAGGTTTTTGGGAGAGGAGGATCACCTTACAGCTAATAAAGATTCAACCTTCTGCTTCAAAATCCATGCAGATGCATCATTCATCTATTTTTGAAGAATGATTAACACTAGAACATTATTAATGATTGAAAGTGGCATAGTCAAGATTGGAAGGGTGGCACACATTGGAAGTTGAAGGATCATGGGGGAAAAAAGAGGATTATTGTGTCAACAGGGGATTGGAGATCCTTGAACAGGCTGGATCCATTTACAGACTGGATTTTCAGGAGTTACAGGGTTATAAATTTTTTTTAAAGAAAGGCAATTCAAGTGAAGATGCTACCTGAAACCTAAACAGTTTTAAAATTTTACTTCTTACAACAGATTTTTCCTGACTGAGAGAGGCATTTGTGCTTGCAGTCTTCCTTAACAGAATTGTAATGACTGTTTAAAATCTAAGTCAAAGCAAAAGTACTTCTCTTGACTCACTTAAAAATGATCTTCTGGAGTGGAGGAAGAATAGAGAGAAAAAGAAAATTATATGGAAAAAAGACTATTCCATCTTAAATCATGCTTAGCCACGTAAAACTCTTATCAGAGCAAACTCTCTGGCTACAGAGAATTATTTGTGTTTTTTTTTCTGCAAACAGTACAGGAATGGGATTTTTAAAGCTTGTTCAATATGCTAAAACTCTTTCCATCACATGTTGCAATAGGTTTTTAAGCTTCTCTTGATATAGCTCAATACCAATTTGCCTGTATTTCAGTAGTTTTTTAGCATTGCTAATGTCTGCTGAGTAATACATGTTTTACATGAAGAGGCCTATGTTAGTTCTTGAATCAACATGGAAAAAAACCCCAAACATTTCAAGATCTGATTACAAAAATAATTTCCATGCCCTTTGTCTGAACAAGTTCTTAAAATACAATATTTATTTGTAGTAATTGGAGTGAAAGGATTTTAGACAGCAAAGAAACCTGTCTTTCCTAATATTTAGGATGCTGAACTTGTCTCAGGCTCCTCCGTTTCTGGCACTGAGGCTCTGCCTGCTCTTCTGCAGACCTAGATTTGCTATTTTGTTAATTTTTCTTTTGTAGGCTTCAGGGATTTTGTTCTCTTGCATTCTTCCTGCTTTATAACGGTGCTGGAACAGGGAAGGTAAAAGTGGGGGAGATTGAAAGCAGCCTGGTGTAAGCCTCAAAAGCAGCCTACCTGGCAGAGTTAACTCTGGTTTCTATGGGTCTGCGTGTTTCAAATGAAACTCCTGAAGCAGCACATGCGGTCGGTCACACAGCGCAGGGATGTATGTACTGGGGGACAACTTATGCTTACAGGGAGGTGAATGTCTTTGGAGAAATTATACGGATCATATACACAGAAAAAAGAATAGACCAGTTACCTAGTGCAGCTACCATGTTTGTAGCTTGGTAATGTATTTTCAATGTCACACATACTTTTTCAGAATTTCTTTCTTCTTTTTTAAGGGTCAGATCCTATTACTTCTGAAAGTCATGTGGTGTTTTAGGCATCACATTCACTCTCTTGTGTGCAGATGTCTGTGTATGAGATTATACTTACATATGTTCTCACTATTTCTAGGTACTGTCTTTGAAAATTTTGGGGGACTACAAATCTGTATTCGTTGCCTTAATCCCAATCTTGGCCATGCTACTTCTATAACTGGGAACACTGTTTAATCTGTGGTTCTTTGTTTTTATTGGTTAAGATAACCAGAAAACCAGCAATAGGCAGAACAGAATATGTGGGTGGGAAAATGGTCTAACATGAGGTTTAACCTCCTACAAAGGTCAAGCAATCATCCATAAAGACTCCCTTCTCCTGTAGACCAATAATTTGGACACCAACACTTGTGGTAAGGTTGTACTCTAGTCATGTGTAGTTGGTACTGAAATATATTTTAAAACAATTATATCCTACTTATTGTTTTAAAATACTACTCTGTCACACTGTGCCAAGAGTATAAATGCTGTGGTGGGGAGAGGGAGGGAACAAAGAAAACTTTTCTGGTTTACACACTGAAACCTTCCTAAAATTTGTTGTTGTGGTATTGTTGTTTCTTTCTTTTGCTTAGTATTGAACACATGATTTTTATGCAATTAAACCTTATTGTCTAAATTAGAAATCCTTTTTTTTAAAAAATTATTTGTGAGAAGAAGCTTGTCTGTAGCAGCCAGGCTTGGATGTACTCTGTTCATCCATGTGATACCTCAAAATTAGCTTGTTCAAAAGCAGAGGGAATCAATAACTTTTGGTTTTGACTTAATCTAAGTGGTATTTAGTCATGTGACTCTGAATGGGAACAAAGGTGCCTGATGATCTTAAGCAGCTCCCTTCTGAGGAGTACATCAGCCTGTGGACGGAGCGGAATACTGCAGCCAATGTCATCTTCCAATGACACCCGAGTTACCTTATTTCACTGTGTTAGAAAAGCTCAGAGCCTGTCGCTGCAACTACTCATTATTTGGAAAGACTCTTTGGAGTTCTGTGTTCCATTACTGTTAATTAAAAAAAAATCTCCTCACTCACTATAGCCTATGGAAAAAAAAAAAAAGAGGCTTATGCTAAGCATATTAAAGAAGGCATTAAACACTGCCTGTGGCATTGTTCCCCAACATTACTGGCCTGGGGGTAGTGATACTGAATGAGTCATGTGCTGCAGGCATATTGTACTTTGTTCTTCCCTTCAGCTTGAATTCAACTTTTTAATTTCCTCTGCCTGTGAGCAGTGTTGGAGGGTATCATGGGCAAACAGTGCTCATAAGAGGTAGGGATGGAGGGCTGGTCTACAGTGCATCTCTGCTGACTCTTATCTGTCACATTTGTGCTACTCATTATGGAATTATTCCCAGAGTTAACTAAATTCTATGAAAAGTTTCATAAACTGAAAACTAAGCTGGCAGAAAAGCATGTAGTGTGTTCGAGACCTGTCATATGATGATGTTACTAATGCACACAAGGGGGCACAGTTATGCTTTCCCATGTAATTTTAATGTCAATCTATAACGTCGCAGGAAATTAAGTAAACGTTCTTCTGTTCTCTGAAAATACTGGGGTGTTTAGTACAATAATATATTAAGCTGTTCAAAATCTGGGTTAGCATTTCTAAGATGCTAAACTATAGTTTAAGCTCCATCTCTCTAAACTGTTGCTACAGAAAATAGATTTTGTATCTTCAAAATATATCAATAGAGCCTATCTCATGTAGGTATTGCACATTAACACTTCCACACTAACTGTGAGTTACGTGATCAGTTCTGAATTGTTGGTTTTCATCCACATTAAACAATTATAGCTGATTTTGATAGCTCAGATTTCACTCCTTATGGGATGTTGAGGCAGGTTAATTTAGTGATCTGTATCATCTTAACTGTCTCATCAATGTTTTGCATAGTTTTATATTTACACAAATTAAAATATCCACTTCTTCTCAGGTTCTTTGCTTTAGAAAAACCCAAAACTAAGCCAGCACAACTCTCCAGTCTAATGGAGAGCATAACAAATAATTAGTTGCGATGCTACTAGAAATGAATTTGAAACACTGATGCATGAACGCTGAAATGTTTCGATCATGGACTCTTTGGAAAACTTGTGCCCCATTAGTGTATGCCATCGTTTATATGAAGCATTGGGTGAAACTGGAACTACTAACATTTTTACTTACTTTCAACACAAAAATCTGCTCCCCTAGAAAAACATTAGGGACTTGATAGTGTTTGTGATACCTAAGGTCAGATCAGATGTAGTTTCTAGTTTAGACTCAATGGTGCCTACATCTTGCAAATGTTAAGCTAATTCAACCCCAAATAGTGGAATGTAAGTAATAAAAACTTCATGGAATTTCATCTTCAACCAAAAATTCATGAGCTTCATGTAATTGTTTTCTGCCTTTACTAGAGAGTTGGTGCAGGTAGGAACAGACTTAGGCATGAAAATTTGAGCCTAGGTCCTGAAGTTTTTAGACAGGGACTTCAATATATACATGTGTGTATGTGTGTATATATATATATTTTTTTTTAATTGTCCTCAATGCTATATCTTGTTTTCCAAACAACAGCAAAGTGAGATTTTCACATGCACCAAAGAAAAGTAGTTGTGCCTGAATTGTGGCAATTTATACAAGTATGCAATTATTATATTAAATGCTCATAAGTAGGGCTCAATCATGTTGAAGTGCAAACACAAAGCAATAATTAGTCCTCATCTCAGAGATGCTGTAAGTTAAATGGACCTGATGGGGGTACAAGAAGAGTAAGCAACATAGTGGTGGCAAGTGTTCATGTTAATGTCACGATTATTTAAATGATAGGATGTAGTTAAAGTTTTTCTGAATTGAAAGTCAAGAGAAGGCAGCAGGTGTGTTGGGGGCCGCCTTCTTCTGCAGTCACCAAGGAGAATTCTAAATATGTTATGGTCATGAAGATGAACCTTTTGCTAAAACAACAAAGTGTGGAAATGTGAGGGAGGGGCGAGAGTGTCCCCTTGTGCTAGGCTGTTTCTGTTTCCAGCAGTTACTCGTTCATACAAGAGTGTACTGTTGCTTTAGAGAGCTGCTCCTAAAGAGACAGGGCTGAACACATTTTGGAAGTCTGAGCCTGTCAGAGTGTGGCCGGAAGACTTGCGCTGTAAAACCAATTGCACTGTAAACCCAATACATATGCTGTTGAAAGAGTATCTTGTTGCTCTTTGTACTTTTTGGAGGCTGTCCCAAACACATCTTGGTACACCTAAACCCTGGCCAGCTATATAGCTTCACATAGTAGACATCATCTTACTGAAGGCCAGCAGTAACCATTTCCCCTACCCTTGGTGTTTCACTGCTTTGCTTGGGGAAATAGATTTGTATTTCACTTGGAAGTGAACTGGAATACCTTTTTGTGAACCTGCTACAGAAAGGACTATTTCTGCCTATATTTGGAAATGACAGCATAAAGTAGAAAGTTTTGTTGCCCTGGAAAGGTCAAGATTTTGGTTTAAAAGCAAAACACTTTTGTCAATATAGCTGGTGTAAAACAACCTTGGATTCAAAGATTTTTGAGAACCTAGGGCGTGCTGGCTCCCAAATGCTTTGCTAATAGATTGTTGTAGTGTTGATTTAGCTTAAAAGTGCTTATACATGCTTTGGCACAGACATCAGCTTTTACTGTATATGAGGTCTAACTGGAAACCATTATCATTGCAGGAGAGAATTATTTATATTGCATATTACTTTGTATGTAAATTAGTATTATGCAAGATATAAACATTTTATGCATATAACTAATTTCCAATATATACACACATGCATACACTTGTCATTGCAATGGTATTAATTACAGGCCAGCTGTGCCTGTCTGATCTTACAACCTTGCAGTATTCTCAGGTGTAACACTTCATGTATTCTGATGATGTGGATTTCAGCAATGGTGTCTGTATTTCTTTCAAGAATGCCTCTGCAGAGCTCTGTAAGAAAGCCTATAGATACTGAACTTATACTAGCTTACTGCAAAAGGTCACCACTAATGTTTAGGGAACAATTGAAATAAATTTTACAAAAATCTAGACATACCTATGCTATTATGACTGTACAGCTGCAAAAAAAAAAAAAAAACCCAACCCATAAAATCAACAGGTATCATTCTGAACAGTAGATAGACATTTCTAATTCCTTTGAATGCAGTGAGTTTTGAATATAGGCTGTGGCACAATGGAGTTAGTGGCCTAATTTTCAGGACTGTTGAAGCTAAAGCTTCTTTTCTGTTGTTGAGCAAGTAACTTTTATATCACAAAGATGCTTGCAGTTTCATGGCGAGAATCTTTGTGAGGGGAAAATGGTTAACCGATTTCCATCTGCGATCAATATGAAGCTGACACAAAGTCTTTGCTTTAGCAGTTCCAATGGAGGTGATGAGCTGCTAGATGAAGGGTTTATACTGGTGTTATTTTTGCTTCTTCACTTGTGTATTATGTGTATGTGATATAAAAGGGACTTGAATGTTTTCTTTGTTTCTTCCTCTCTGCCTAGAGGAGCTTCCAAGCTTAATTTTTAGTGCATGACAGAGAGAGTCTCCGGCTTTGAAGACTCTTTATTCACAGAGAATCTGAGCGATGTCTCCCCAAAACT
Source organism: Strix uralensis (assembly GCF_047716275.1). NCBI lineage: Eukaryota > Metazoa > Chordata > Aves > Strigiformes > Strigidae > Strix > Strix uralensis. The sequence goes on from NC_133975.1 coordinate 21,266,274, forward strand.
GTGTGTAAGTCAATGTTGTTGCCTGAACAACACCAGCTGAAGATTTTTTTTTTGTTCATGAAATGAATGCCTGTACTTTTTTGTTGAATCCAAGATTATCTCTGAAATTATCTTTATGTATCATGACTGAATAACCACATTCACAGCTTGGGGAGAATGCAGAGGCAAATTCTTGTTAGTCACAATAATCAGTAGTCAGATAAAGAAAAAAGCCATACCCAGATGGGCTGTGATTTCTAACACTACAGTTAAGCACAATGAACATGCAGATCAAAAATAAGCATGGGTTGTGGCTGTTTATGGAAATACAGCTAGGAACAAGCTGTGAGTAGCTAGGTTTAGAGTTAACGATGTGTAGGAATCTCTAACTTACAGTTGAAGAGACAAAAATATCTTGGGGACAATAGATATTCCTCACTTCCAAAAAGTCTTTTTTTTCTTCTAGTCAAATGTTTTATGAGAAAAATACCTCACCTTGGAACAGTAGTATGTTGTGGCATGCCTTAGTGCAAAGAAAACCTAGGAAGGGTTAAGGCAACTTCTCCAGATGGAGTTGAGGGAAACTGTTGTGTCTGATCAAGAAATGATCAAAGGGAAATGATTTCTAGAGTTGTAAGCTTTCCTTTTCTCTGCTACTAAGCCAAAGAATGCCTACATTGTCTAGTTGCTGAGAAATATAAGTCTGGAAGCGTTGTTAAAATTGATTTTGCTAGTGTTCACTGATCTTATTGATCTTTTTAGATAGCCTCACATGCTGTACAGAGTAATGCTAGAAACAACCTTAAGCTAGAAGAGACCATCTGAAGTGATGGAAGAAGTTTTACCTGGTGACTCTGCACTTAATGGGAAAACTTTCCTTTTACTAAAGTCCTGTCCTGTCTACGTGATGGCTGACTGTAATAACTGAGTATCTTAGTATTTAATCAGCTTTCCTCATAGAATCTGTGAAGTACAGAATGATGTTTTATCCACTTATAGATTTGGGGTGGGTGAGCAGAGGAAACAAGTTGCTTAATATTTTTGAGCATCTCACTTTAAGGTCCTTGCTCAGGACAATAGCAATTTGATTCTCTAGTGAGGCAGAGGTCTCCCAGGTTTCATCAAATTCTTGACATACATGAATGAAAGTGTTGGAATTAATATCTTTCTGGATCCCAACCAGAGCAGCTTTCATAAACCCAACAAGACTGGAGTGAGTGCTTCATGTGGATGGTTTTCTGTGAATGTGAAAATAGTAGTTTTCAGAAGTTTTCAAACTGGCGGATGCTGATATTGTAGTGGGTCTGGCAAACATTTAGGAAATACTACCTTTAGTGGTAAGACTGCAGCTATGAGGTAGGACTTGGGAAATTAGCTCCATAGCTTTGTCCCTGAATTGCAATCTTATCTTGCCATCTAATTTATTCGATTTGTTACTCTGTGTTTCTATCTTTAAAGTGGCTTTAGTATCTCTCCTACTGGATGTTCTGAAGATTGACACATGTATACTGCTTTGAGGCTTTCAGATGAACAGCAAAATGGAATTGCAAAGGTTACTAGTTTTACTATTTGCTGGCAATCTGGAAAGTGCTTGTATTCCTAAGGGTTAATACAAAAATAAATTCAGCGTAGCACAGTTGTCAGCCAATTTAAGGTGAAGATTTCAGAGATTAGTTTTGACAATCCTGTGGAACACACCATATGTCATCTTTTGAAAACTGAAGACAGTATTCCTTCTGGTCTTTGTTATGAACTTAATGAGGTTAGAGAAATGTCCTCTGTCTTTTACAAGACACAAGGGTAGAAGGCTTTGATTTGAAAAATACTGATCAACAATGTATCTTTAGTGAGAAAACAAATTGAATTATACTGTTGGTTTTGTTCCTATGGTGCCTCTCAATAAAAATTTCATCATAAAATGATTTAATTGTAATTGCTTATAAAAAGCACAATTTGTTACAAGCCAGAGTGGAATCCAGTAGGGATGACTGACTGCTCGTTTTGAGTTTGCTTACTGTGTTTTAGGATATCTAAGTCTGATGGGATAGACTAATCAGGACAGACTAATAGCTATAACAAAAGTGTAGGAGCTCTTGGCTGCAGAGCTGTTGCTGGGTGGGGATCACTGGAGGAATGAACCACAATCTTTCTCTGACTGAAAGAACCGACATGCCCTAATGCTAGCATCTCCCAAGCCAATTACAGCATGATGATGTTTTCATTGTTTCACTGCCCCAAATATAATGAATGTTGCTGTTATGACAAAGAAATAGTCTTTATTATGAGAAATGAGACTGGAAATAAATTGTGCATCCAGCTGCCTTGCTGGCTGCATTTTTTGCTATCTGAGTCTCTTAAGTGACAAATTGAAGGCTAGCTAGTTGCTGCGCTCTGATCATTTTGGGTATATGTCTCTTTCATCTATGTCTCTTCAATATTAGAAGATCCTGAAAAGTGAATCTTTAGGTGTTATGTAGCTATTAATATGTACCCCAAATTGGAGTCAAATGTTTGTATTTCATATCTATCTATCTGTAGAAAGTTACAGCTGAGAAATACTTGTAGAGAATTTCCTTCCATTTTAATAAAAATTGCCTCATTTTAAACAAAAAATGTCCACGCTTTCTGCTGTCCATTTGATCTCTCCTTTTGTAATCAAACCTAAATTTTGAAATATAGGATTTAGGGAAGAATTCTAGGTTCTCTTTTTAAAATTAAAACTAAACCATGAAAATAAAGGAGACCTCATCACATATTTTTTCTTTCACTGTTGAAAGTATTTCAAGCAACTGAAATGAGAAATAGTTCATAAACGAAACCAAGGTGATGTCAGAAATAAAGTACTTTTTTGAGACTGTCTAGGATTTAGATCAAGAGATTGGAAGTAGTTCTGATTTTGCTATTGATTTGCTAAGTGATGGTGTTTAACTTCTCTGTATGTTTCTGCAGTCGCTCTTATCTCGTAAGATTTCTTACACTTTGCATCCATATTTTTTTATTAACTGGTATGTGGAGGGAGGGGTAAAGTAAATAAGGTGCAAAGGGAGACACTGACTCCTTACTTATCCAAACACTATCAAACTATAAGAAATCTTACTTTCTGGAAAGAGTAATAACCTGCAGAATACAACACTGATAAATCTAAATGGATTGAAGTCTGTGTATATTTAAGATGAATGATCAAAAGAGCCAAGTGGCACAAAGCACAAATGGGATGAGAAACAACAGTAATAATGAAGGCAATTAATTTACTTTCTCTGAGAGAACAAGATGCTTGCTGCCAACTGAATATCAAATTGCTTGGCAGCATGAGGGTACGAACAGGAGCAGAGTGGTGAATTGGCAGTGGTTATTCTTTCCTCTGTTCCCCAAAGAGGTTCTGGGGCTGGAGCAGACTGGGATGAGGACATCCCTTCCTGTATAAGCAGGGCTGACCTGCACTGGTGAGCTGAAACTTGCTGCAGGTACCTCTTCTCAGGACGTTCTCCTGGAGGTGCCTCCAGCCCAGCCCCCAGGGATGAATTAGTATTTTTCTAAAAGCCAGAATATCAGGATGCCTTTAAGTCTGATGAGATGAGTTTTTGACAAGATGAATGGGGTGGCGAGGGTTTGGTGAGTAGAGATGGACGTCTTCTAGAACACGAGAATTGGATGTCTGATTTCTGCATTGAAAATGTAGCTCAGGGTTATGGCTAAGTCTGTCTGTGGTGTGAAACAAAAAGTAAGAAAACAGTGATGTCCCTGATGAACTGAGGAAAGATAGAAGTCTAGAAATGGTGCCCTGTGACGGTTGGCCTGTAAGAATGGATTACTAATAGTGAAATATCAATGGAATTTAAATTCTGTGATGAAACTGTTCTTGGACATCCTTGTAGGAAATACATTTGGGTCTTAAAAGGCAACTAAACTAAGAATAAGTCATTCTCTCATACTCTGGAAGCTAGCCTGTAATGGAAACTCTCTTCATGGAGGAAAGCTACTATAAGCAGCTTCGTTTTTTGCTGTTAATGCTGCTGATACTAAAGTATGAGCACAATGAGCGTGTTTTTTTGTTTGTTTGTTTTGGTTTTTTTGTTTGTTTTGGTTTTGTTTTGTTTGTTTGTTTGTTTTTTAAATTTACTGTATCTTTATGGTGAAATCACTCATAAATTGCAAAGTTCAGAGCCTTCCTAGCCTGGATTTAGGAGTTTCAAGTACATGAAGTACATATGACCTATGCCTGATTAACAGAAACGTTGTTATGTGGAATTATTATCCAAATCAAAAGTACTTTGTACATTTTGTACAGAAAAAGCAGGAACAGAGAGATGAGCCTTTGCTTTCACAGCATGCATGTGATTTATCAGTCATTACATTCTTTCCCTGGGGGAAGGTAGGTCAGCCAAAGCATGCAGTGGGGGATGTAAGGTTTGGGGTTTTTTTGTTGCCTCCTTTGTTACCTGCAAGAGATGTTTTGTACACATGTGTTAAGATAGCTTTCATTAAGACTGCTTTAGAATTAGCACTATTAAAAGCAAACTATCAGATTTAAAATTTCTATGTTGCTAGAATGCGTTCTCATTGTGGTAAAAAATTATAAATTGTTTCCACGGAAAAGACAAATGCATGAAAATACTTGTTACTGTGTGAGATGACAGTTCTATGGTATTATATTTCGAAAAGCTGCCAAAAAATACTGTATGAATAACTAGCAATGCTCTGAAATGTCTAGTGCTGTGCCTGCAAATTGCTCCTTGGCATGAAATGTGTTTTGCAGCTGTTATAAAGGTACATCAAAGCTTGGGCTGGGGGAAAATTCAAACTGGCGGGCAAAGAAAAAAGTCCTGGGTGCAAATGGTTGATCTGCCCAGACTGAGATGAAGCCAAATATTGTTTGCTTTGCATTGTTTGACAGAAGCGTTAGGCAAAAAGTACACGCAGGCCAAATTCACTGCTCGCAATAAACAAGCTGAATGTCACTGAAGTCAGCTGTTTGCACCAACAGTGAGTTTGCCTTCCAGGTTTTAAATGATTCTTACATCCTTTAATGTCAGAACAAAAACCAACGTTCATTACAGGGTCTAAATTAACTAATTATACAAGTATCGCATTTCTCACTGTAGAGGTGGGGGGAAAAGCTCCTTGTTCTACTGAGGAGCCTCCTGCCCTGGTTTGCATCACTTGAATCTGGTGTAGGGAAGTTCTCTGTGGAGCTGCGCAGGGGGACATATAAAGGGTAGGGGGTCCTTGCCCAGATGCATTGAGATACCACTCGCCCACAAGGGGTCAAACTGGAGAACACAAACAAGCCGTGAGGCTGCAGCAGGTGAAGTGAGGAAGCATTTTGGATCCCTCTCTCTTGACTGGGTCAGACTTGAGGCCCTTGAGTGCTGCTTCTCACCGCTTGTGTCCATGTTATAGCCCATAGCTCTACACTGTCTATTCACATCAGTCTTAGAGATATTTTCAATTGACTGCTGTAAGGTCTGCCCTAATTTTACTTGCCTTTTAGCCCTGTTGTGTGGGTGGTTGGGTGGTGTTGGGAGCCTACATGGGGGTTCAGTTAGGGGCCCGTCAAAAGCAGCGCTGCTGCCACCCATGCTAGCTTTCTCTCCATTCCCTGCTCCCATCCTGCTATCCTGCAAGCAGTGGAGGTAGATGAACAGGGAAATCACTTGTAAGTAGCTAATACTCTGAAGGATGCATCCTGATATAAGACACTCAGTCCTCACCAGGTATAGAGACGTGTTGGTAATTGAAATCTGTTTTATTTTTCAAATCCCTAAGTATTGATACTAACACATTAACTTAATTTGCAAGCAAAGAGAATAGTTTTGCCCGATAACAATGGGGTAGTATGCTATCCGCATCTGTTAGTAAGGTCCTCCGGGAGCTTCTCTCTATTTAACTTTCTCTCTGAAATCATCTTTCTTTCACTGTTGTTGCTTTTATTTGATTACCCATTTTCCAACAAGGGCAGAAATTAGGTTTTTTTTCTTTTACTGGTTCTAAGTGACTTGAAGGACTGATTGTTTAAAACAAAATAATATTAGAAAGCCCTCCCTCCTCAAACCAGCAAAACTATTTAGGATGGAAAAAGTGCATTTAAAAGCTTGTTGGTTTGTTTTCCATCTGGCCATCTGCAGAAGAAAAATGTGATTCTTGTTACTTTTTGAACATGGTCAATTTTCTACAAAAAATATTTGATTTATGCAATTCTCTATTTTGCACAGGCAAAATTAAATATTTTGCTTCAGAAAAATAATTCATAGTTGAAATGTTTTGGGATGATTCCACTTAATTTTGTTCTTCTCAGCTGCCTCATATGATCTAGAGGTAACTTGTGAGCCGGATTGCCTTGCTTTGTTCTGCCCTCCATGTTGCCATGTCCTCCAGGAGGGAAAACCAATAACAAAAATTATTGGAAACACCTATGATGTTGGGAAAACCTCTTTTTCTGATTAGCTTGACTCTGTTTCTTAACTTTTTATTACTACTTTTACTGATTATTGGTGTACAAAACATATGACAAAGATGCTGCTGCTGCATGACTCTTATAAAATATCTGACTGAGAAAGCAGAATGAATGAAACTTTGTATAAGATCATGGACTTAGTCACCCACAATCACATGTTTAAGCAAGATGAGTTTTTAGGAAGGATCTGAATGAGAAGTAATAGTTTGATAGCTGTGGAGTGCTAATGAGGGGAACAGCATTTGCCTGACAACAAAAATTTAAGCTCCTGAGTGAAAACTTGTCACTGGGGACAAAGTTGTCATTTATTTGAAACTGATTCTGTATATAGTTAATATATTTGTTCTAAGGATTTAGCTTCAGTAAAAGGCATAAATTATCTGGCAGATGAGGAGCTTTTGCAACACTAAATAGTGAAGGTTACTGTCTATGTGCTGCTTTCCTCTGAGCTGTTAGCAGAGCCGCTATGGGTGCTCTGGTTAATGTGCCAAAGCAGTTTTCCACGTCAGTGCTGCCCTCGAAACAATAAAAGCTGCTTGTGGAACCTCGAATAGGACTTTGAGGAAGAGGCAACTATCCTCTGATTTGGGATGAATCCCCATCCAGAGCCACTGCGGAACACACTGCTGACACTGATCTGATCACTGATGATCACATCTGAACTCCTGATGCTTCCTTGAAGGAAACTAGGAATGGTACAGAGACAAATATTACAGCAGTGCCTGAGTAAGCGAGAGACTTAAGAGGTGGAGAAGAAAAAGTTGGTTATATGAACTTTGAGTTTTGGCTTAGTAACTTCCTTTACTGTTGCAGAATTCCTGTTTATGAGCATATTTAAATACCTCAAATCTTTGTATGTAAATGAAGATAAAATTAATTCCATACCTCACATGCAGCAACTGTGAGGAAAACTACCTGAAAGACTGAAGTGGTCCATGTAACGGTAAGTGTGTATGTTACAAATGAATCACAGTGAACTCAGTCATTAAAAAAACTAAACCACCCCCCATTTACTAGTCTGTTTCTGTGTGTTTTTTTGCTTTTGTGCATAAATCACATGGAGACAGTCCTACTACTGGTTTCTAAATGGCACTTTTTATTCCATGTATATAGACTTCCATGCTTAAGTGTCTGATCCAAAGCTTACTAATAACAATGGAAAGACTGCTGTTTCATTTGAAATGGTTTGGATCAGGCCCTTAATGTGATGGACTCCAATGAAAGAAGATATTAAATTACGTGGAACAATGAGACTTTGAAAACCCTATTGTCTGTCAGTAGGTCACTTCTTGAGCTATGTATCTTGCTTTTCAGACCACTACAGCCAATGTGTTTTTTTTTTTTTTCTACAGGCTACCATTAAAACAGCTGTATTTCCCAACTGTTCTTTACTGCAAAGTGGTGTAAGAGAGCTTTAAATTTTTGTTGTTGGAGAAGGAGCAAGGACTGCGGGAAAGAGGGCAGGCAGGCAACCATCAGAATTTCACATAGAAAATATGAAATTAATTTGATAAATGACAGAGAACTCTGGGACTTTGATCACTATTTTCTGAATGGAATCTCTCTGGAGCCCATTCATTTTACTTGGCTTTATTTTAAAAGTAATGCTGTAAATTTTGGGAGAAACTGGAGGTATAACTTCCAGATTAATGCCATTTTGTAAGGAAGTTGCATTCTGTTTAATATGTGTAGTTGGATTTTTCTAAACCTGTTCAATCTAAATACTTTGTAGATCTAGGTCTTAAAGTTTCATTTCCATCTGCATTGATTGCTTTAGTAGATCTTTGGATAAATGTCTACAGAGCTCAGAAGGCAGAATAATATTTGATCCACTGAAATCTTCAGCTTTCTCTCAGAGAAAGATCAAGTTATGAGCAAATACTATTTTTAGTGCTTCTTTCACATGTATGAATATTACTGAAAAGACATCTATAATAATGTTCAAGGAAAATGGGTGTTGCATCTATTATGTAAGCATTATAATGTTTCTAAACCAGATAAAAATAATGTACTCAATAGACACTACAAAATGAACTCCAATCTAATTGCTCTCAACACTATGTTATATCACTCCCATTTACACCTTGTTAATGATTTCAAATGTTCAAACAAGCCATTTTTAAGCTGATCAAAGTCTATTGCAGTTCTAACACTGATTCATTTCACCATCTAATCAGGTCTCTGACAAATTCCTAAGTACTCATTTCCTTGGAAGTAATTTGCAAGTGGTGCTACTCAGGGTATTATGAATTGGTGCAACATCCAGCTGCTTGTTAAGAGATACAGCATGAAGCCTGTGTTTAGAAGAGCATAAAGGATAAGCTCACTTGGTAAAACACGTTTTTCACATTATGACAATAGAGAAGACCGTACGTATCCTTGAATGCGGCTTTGCAGCTGGTTCTTTGAGGTTTTTTGTATACATATAGCTGTTATAGCATCTCAGGATATGAATGCTTTTAGCATTCTTTCTCTTTGAAATAACTGACCACACTGAGGCTTGCTCAAAGGAGGGTTGAGATGAGGCAAGCATTTCTCTGGCACTGTCCTGTTCATATGTATAACAGATGTATGAAGAAGATGTATGAAAGTCTAGCTTTACTGGACAGGAAGCAGTTTCTGTGTTTGCATATTTCCAAACCTTCTAAGACTACTGCTAACTAAAATTCCCTTGGGTTTCCACCATTCCTTGTGTCAGAACCTCACAGCCCCCATTTATTTTTCCAAATACTGCACTTGCACTAAAGTCTTGGGGAGTTCCTTCTCACCCTGCCTGCAAGTTGTGCTCAGGCTGTCTTACAAAGCAGTGTCTTGGATAACAGCTTTGGTTTTTGCAATGTGTTCCTAAAAGGAGTGTTTATTTGTTCCCTCATCTAAATGGATTTCCAGTGGCTAGTGATTGTCATGGATCACACATCTGTCTTTTACTGGAAACAAGGCATTAGTTTGTATTCAGTAAAAACCTATTAATTTGACCATGGAGGTAACTAGAATTGTAAGACTATGGTAACAGTTTGTACTGACATTATTTCATCACTTCTTCTTTGTCTTTTACACTGCATTTCCCTCCACAGAAGGCTGTTTAGATATGCATGTTGATGAATTTGCTATATTAAGCTAGACCATGTTGTACAGATTAATGCATTTCCAAGAATTTGATATTGCTGTTTTTCCAAGGAAGCTTCAAGGATACTTTATGTTTCTTTATAGTAATATTTAAAGTTGGAAATAATTGCTTTTCATACCCATTTTGCTAGTTTTATTTGACAGTGCAATCTCCAGCATTTTAATGGGTCTGGGAAAAAAAAAAAATCTGCTTGTGGTACTTACCTGTCCTTTGTAAGTTTACAGTAGGGACTTTACTGATGTCAGAGCTGAGCTGACATCAGCAAACTAGTGTTTGCTAGCCTGCCACTTCTGCTCAGGAAATGCTAATCAGACTAGAACGATTTAGGATGTTTGCAAGCAAAAATTCTTGCTGCTCTTCATCACTTGTTAATTTAAGAGACAAAATTCTATCCATAGGTAAGGATAGCTGCTGTGTTAGCTAATGACTTGTATGTGTTGAGTGTAACACTGTAGAATTTTTCCCTTAGTGATCCTTTTGAAATACAATTGAGATTGTTAACTAGATAATAATGGTCTTTACACATCAAATTAAGTCCAAATATGTCACATTGTTTACTTTGATTTAGTAATGCTTTAAACATCAAGCTTCATAAAATAACACACCTCAAATCTGAAGACCTCAAAGCACTTTGCAGATACAAATGATTTAGATAGAAATACACTTCAGTGGGGGAAGATTTAGATTCCTCTAAAAAGGAAACAAAGATGTTACAAAAAAATCTGCAAATGGACTCTAATTTTGTTGTATCAGTTGACAAGGTGGTTAAAATGTCTCACAAAGAGTACAAAAAATTGCAGAGAAAACCAGTGGAACTGTGGGGGTTTTGCATCTGTAAGCCAGAACCACTGCCCACCTTCATCCCAGTTCCCACATGCAACACGCACTTTGGTGAGTATTTGAGAGTTCCCTTGCATGGGGAAGTAGGCATCATCAAGGGCAGAGACTTTCACACAGATCTTGTGATATTTATCCTGTAGAATTAGAGAGGGCACCACTCCTTTGCTACTTTGACATGCTACTGGGTCTTGGATCTAATGGACAAATGCTTGTTATCAGTAAGGGTTTGTTAGTCTTACTGCATCAAAACCAGATGCAGGATTGGAACATAGTCTGCTTCAAGGGGCTGAGTCAGAGGAAGAAAATTTTGTTGGGAATGTGGAGGGATCTTGACCATGAGCTATAGGTGCAAAGTTTTGAGTTCCTGTTCATGACTTGCTTAAAAGGAGGTTTTATGTCATTCTGCAGAGTGGAAAAATTTGGAGGTTTTTGCATTTAGACTTGTCTTGCAGAGAAAAGGGTTTATTCTCTCCTTCAGGAGAGAAAAGTCTGGAGCTTTTAGTTTAATCTTTTATCTTTCCTGACAGTAGAAGGTGTCTAGAAGACCTGGAATGTTTGAGAGTTTCATTCGCCCAGCACTTTACTCCAACATGCTCCACTGGAAACACCAAATAGCAGCCTAAGTTGGATGTACACATTTTTCCTTACACTGAGGCACTGTGAATAATTATCTTGAAAAGACAGCATAATTTCATTATGGTGAGTTGACTGAAAATACAGCTACAAATTCACATATGTATTCAAAATACTGTCTATTTGCTGTTATAAGCACAGTGAAATACTAAGTATTTGATGAGCACCGGTAGGGTAAAGGCTGTTTTTTTTTTTTTTTTTTGGTGTTAAATGAGGAATTCAGTGCCACTCTGAGTGATAAGTGATGTGATTGCTAACATTCCCTGTAGTCTGACTTTCCTAGCCATGAAATCTCAAAATATTTTGAATTATATTTACACTTAAAATGAAATAGATTTGACTCTTGGCAACAGAGAGACTGCATGGATGTGAAATAGTGTACTAACGGTAGCTCCAGTCACAAAATGGTTTTGTGGACAAGCTACCCTAAGCCTATTATGAGAAGAGCTACAAGAAGTTGTTATGGTAACTGGAGCTGTACAGTAACAGGGTAGGATTAAATACTTGATTTTTTTCCCTGTGTGGACTTTTGTGAATCATTGTTTTCCACATAAAAAGAAGAAAAAATATTTCAGAAGAAAATTAATGAGGAAGTAGGCCAGTCGAATGTTTGTGTAAATTGGTTGCTGTACTTTCATGAAAGGCCTTGCCCCTTATAAACGATAGGTCTTGCCTCTTTTCAGGCAGAGATGAATATATTTACTCCACTGAAAGTCAATGTTTGTTTTGGTTGGATGTTTTTAATACATTGTTGCTTTTTGCTATTCCAGTTTTATTATTTCTCGTATGGTGATCCTTTTATTGTTTCCATAGTTTTGCTTAGAGGGTGTTTGCATAATGTAATTTTGTGTCTCTGGGAAATCATGCTTATGTTGCAGTACTGCTGAAAAAGGCAGCCTGGAAGTTGGAAGGACTCAAAAGTGGTGGACATTACTGACAGGACAGTGGCTACTATTTCCATCCTTCTTCCAGAGCCCGTGACAACTGCACAGCACTCTAGTTACTCTGAATTCTCTTTGATAATGATATCTTTCTTTCATAGCTGAAAACTTGCTTCAACCATGTCTAACAGTGACATAAATGTCTTTTTTCTGTGACAATTTTCAGTACAAGTAATTTGTTTGACTCCTGCTTTTGCGTGTAAGTGTGCAAGACTGCTTGTTATCATTATTACTATCTGTTGCATGTTTTTCATATGTCTTTATGCATTATTTTTGAGGGACGTGTAACAGTATGTATTTTAAGCAGTATATCACAATGTTTGATGAGCTCCTAGTATGTCCTTTGTCTTGTGAGAATTTTGGTTGCTTTTGTTTCATGAAGCATCTTATTTCCTTAATTTATTTTGCAGAATAAATATGCCGACAAACTGTACAGCACTTTTATCAGAGTTCTGACCCTGGCTATCTGAGGTTCTTTTGCATTTTAAAATACTTACTAATGTGTTGCTACAAATGCTTCATTCTTTAGAATTTAGGTTGCTAAAGTAGTTTAGGCTCCACAAATTACCTTGAACCCACTGATTACCAACTCAGTTGGATTAGAAGTGGTCAATTTTTTCATGGGTATTTTTTTCTAAAGCACTTTACTCTTCACTTTTGCAGTCCACTTGAATTATAGCACTGCTCAGAAATAAGAGTTAAACTTTACTGGCCATCAAAGCAATCCTCTGGTACCCTAGTAGACTCTCCTCTTTGCAGTTAAAAACTGTAGCTACATAAAACATTACAAATCAAAGATTGAATCAATGTCTCGCAAAAATAAAGGGGGTTTCCATTATGTTGGTATTTCTTATGTTTATTTTTTGTCATGAATTCCCCTCTTCAGATGCATAAATTTAAGCATGTGCAACTTAAAAATTTAGGCTTGCTGATTAGGGAGCATAAAGCAGACTGTACATATAATATGCCAAAAAATAAGAAAGTAATAACAATGTAGATTGCAAGATATCATCCTGATAGAGAAAGATAAAATATGCATCGTTCAGATGACAATAACACAAATAAAAAGCAACATTTTACAGAAGTGAACCACAGCTCCTGACATAGTTCTGGCACTAGAATGCGAGTGGTGATTATTCAAATGTCTCCGTGATTAATTCAGTTTGTATTGATGCAAATAATCCTAGAGGAGACCTGTGAGAGCTAATGCATTCTGGTTCTGTGGCTTTCCATTGATAGCACAAAACAGCAAAGAGGAAAGTCATTTTCATGATATTAATAATGGGATTACAGAATCAGGTCATTTAAAAGAATGGTGCTGACTCAGCTGTAGTAGTGCAGGGTTGAACGTAGAGATTAATTCTTGAGCATGCTACATAAAAATCCGCTGCTGGATATCTCATTGCACTAAAGCATATTTCCTCCTTTGTAGGAAATATTTAAAATGACAGCAGTTGATTTGATGCCTTCTTCCCTGCTGTTAGGGATTCTTTTATAACATCAGAGCTCTTTCTGTTGAAGTATTTACCTTTATCCTGTGAGAGGGGACTTGCCTTTCTCCCTCCTCCTTTCCAGGAACTGAAATTGGTTCCTTGTTTTATAATTCCCTGAAGGTCAGTGAAAGTCTGAGGGGATCATAACTGCTCTGCATGAATAGCTGTCTCAGCCAATGAATCTTATTAAAATCAGTGATGAGAGGGAGCAAACATTTCCTTTTTTGTGAAAGGACATCTTCATAGATGTCACTGGAGGCAGGCTACTGGCTGGCTCTTCCTACCTTAGGTAGTGTCAGACACTGTGCTTTTATTTGGCCTTTTTTTTTTTTTTATGACCAGGCCAATAAGCTTAACAGATATGCTGAAAGGTGATTCTTGCATGAGTTCCTTTATGAGAGAGAAAAGAAAAAACACGTTACCATTGATTTTTTTGTTTTGGTTTGGTTTTAAGGTGCAAGTTACAAATGCACCACATAATAATTTATTTCGCTATGTTTAAAAACACTACAAGGAAAAAAGAGATGTTTAAGTCAAAATGCTTAAAAGAAGCCTTTTTTTTTTTTTTTCCATGTAGTGTTCTTGGGGGCAGGTTTAAAGAAGTAGGAAAATAATTTTTGTAACTTTGCAATGTGATATTTTTGCTTGTTTTGATGGGAGAGAGCAGGAAAAGCCTACTTGTATTTTGTGGAACTACAAAATCAAAACCAAGTCTGAAAGTTAAACACACATTTGTCCTTTTATTATTTCTTTCTAACATTGCATTTTTCTGTTCCCAACTAATTTATGTTTAATATATTACTTATTTCCAAAGTAATTAAGAAAATATTGTAACACAATCTAGACAGAAACATTGCTGTATTGAATGGGGTCTGTTCATAAGATTTGTAGTTTGATCTTGCTGATGACCAAGAAAAGAAATTAGAGAGGAGAGCATTAGTGAAGGATATTAGGAACATCATCATTAGAGACATGAATATTTCTGAGATTCTGTAACAACACTGGAAACTGAGAAACTTACTTTCCTCCTTAGCATCTTGTGTGGTAAATAACTGGACTACTTTGGCCTGCCTGCACTTGAAAGTAAAGCTCATATTTTCTTGATGAGAGTTGTTTCCACACTTCATGTTCTAAAGTAGGTCAGATGCATGCCATCCCCTTTGGCTCTGTATTAAGTTATATCACATAGCTACAAACTCGCCATCTTCTCTGAGAAAGTTGCAGTTTGTTGTCTGGGAATACAGGCTTTGGCTAGGACTGATTCTTACTTGAGAGTGCAGCATGATAGTCTTGTTCCCACAACTTGTTCCACAAGTGTCACGTTAAGATTTTTTCCCAAATGCCAAGATACTTTTTGGGTAGGATATGAATGGAGGGTTTGTGATAAAGCTTTTGATTTTGATTCAAATCATCTGCCTCTCTTGTTACTCTTGCCAGGTTGGATTTGTACCTTGGTGCTTTGCCAAGGATGGCCTCTGCTGTCCTGCTGATGCCCAGGCCATAATGACCCCAAATACTCCCCGTTCAACTTCACTGGCCTCACCTGTCTGTTGGTGTTCCTCCTCTTGGCGCAGGTCTCACCTGCTCCTCTAGCTGTATTGGAGGGTGTTAATACTGTCATCTGCCTTGCTGACTAGCTCCTGAAGTCGAAAAAGAGTGAAATGCAAGCACTTTTGAAAGGCTTCTACTCTCTATTGCTAATGTCCAGATCATAATCATGGTCCTGCTGTCCTGAGGGCTCTCACGGGTCCATGTGCAGCCAAGGGGGAAGGGAGGGCAAGAGCCTTGAGAATCTGTACTGTCCTGTCTTGGTCAGATATTTGAAATGAGGTTCACACATGAATTGATCATAATTTTATGGAAAACTTAGTTGAATGTCAAAATACTACATCAGCCTGCACTAGGCTTCTCCTGAACTAAATGGGGGTTGTGTACTATTGGATGCTGAGATATGTGAGATTTGGCTGCAACCAGGACAGTTGTTGTTTTATTTGTCTGTGCTGAAGGTCTGAAAATTGGTATATTGCCTCAAAGTTTGCACAGGTGGGAGAATGATGTGGAAGAGCGAGTTATATCAATTTGAAATGGGAAAGAGGACTAAAAAGAATTGTTTTAATGTTTGTTTTTCCTGTTGGTGTGACTCCATTTTTAACCACTTTATATTCTCTGTAGTTATTTTTTGCAAAGACATTTGCCAAGGATTAGTTTTTGTTTGGTTGCAAAGATTGTATGGCAGCTGGAAGCCTTTTTATGCAGCTTTCAAAAGCTAAGAAACTGGTTGTCAATGTGTGAAAAGTTCTTTGTTGGTACTGTAAACCGCCTTTCATTAGTATGTTGTATATTTAATGATTGCTAGACCAATGGGGCATGTAGAATTTCCTGCTGTGGTCTTCTGTAGAAATTTATTGGAGAAAGACATTGGAAAATGTTGCTGGTGTGCAACAATGCATGGAAAACATTTGCATTTTTGTAAAAGTGATAGAAATCCTCAGTAACAGTTGCTAGATTAAAACAAAGCCAAAACCTTTGTGATTATAGATGAGTTATCTGCACGCAAATATTGGCAGGTAGGGTAGCCAGAAAACTTTCAAATCCAGGATTAAACTGTTTTTCTTTTGGAAGAGAAAAGTAAAATATTGTTTTCTCATTTGTTTGCATGCATGTGCAAAATTACAGAACAGCAACTATAAATTGGACCATACAACTTACAAATAAAGTCCATCTTTCGACTCTTACATGAAATTGAGATGTGCTGTCTGTCATAAATCTTGTCCTAGCTTCTCTCTGTTTTGAGATATTTGTTACTTGTCAGAATCTGTGCCTTTTTTTGTTTGTTGCCATATTGGAAAGGCATGGCTCTCTGAATGCAGATGTCAAAACAACCAGTGAACAGAATGCATTGGATCAAATAGGTCTGACTGAGGAAAATATGATATAGCTCATGCTAGAGGGGAGCTGACACGGTTCTAAACTAAAGCTACTTGAGTGGTTTTCTGAAGTAAAAATGTCCAGGGATAAAAAGGCAATTTTTAGACCAGTGACTGGAAAGGAAATGACTGACACAAGAGCTGCAAGAAGGAGATCCTATGTTGGCTTCAACTTGAGGTGTCATTTGAGGGCCACTTTGCAGGCCAGACACTGCTGCTCTTGCTTTGAGCATAAACAGTAGAATATATATTAAAAATACATTCCACATTTTAATTTCTAGCATTTCATTTTGATAATGAAATTGTGTCCGTGGTTATTCTCTTGATGTGTACACTTTAGATTTTAGTTGTAAATCCAGAATTGTATATATTTGCTCCAAGACAAACATTAGTATCAAGAGCACAATGCTTCTGCTAACTGATCTCTCACATGACTCAATCCTCTCAGGATGGTCAATCCTTTTCCAGATCTACTTAAAGTTTATGTGGAGATATTACGAAGATCCATTAGGATCGCATAGTTAACTGTGACATCATGTAATCTGAAAATATCTAGAAAGAGCTGAGCTAAGATAAGAGCAATTTAACGCATGACATTGTGCATTCTTCAGTTGTTTAAGGTGATATGACTCCTGTCAAAATGATCCAGAGGTGGGTGCTGAAAGCATAACTATATGGAATGTAAATGAGATACATGCAAGGGTTTTAGTTTAAACCTAAACTTTGAGGTATTTCCAGCCACAGTACAGTATTCTCTTTGGGGAGGATAAATTCTTCATGTAAGTTCTTGCATAATAGCATCTGAAAGACCCTCTACCTTTTCCTGTACTGTCTTGTCCAGCAGGTGATGTCTTAGCTGCAGCTTTGGAGTCTACAGCAATACAGCATGTTTAAATGTGAAACCCAGTGACTTTGGAAGTTTTAACTCAGCACACAGCCATGTTTCAATTAAGTAAATACATAACTTACTTATTGAGAGGGTCTGTCACTGGGCCACCAAGACGGAATACAGGGCATGTGCCCTTTGCAAGAGCTGGGGTTGCTTACAGTGATGGAGAGGCTGAGTGATCTAGTAGATGTCTACAACTCCTTTAAGAGGGGTAGTTATGAAAATGAGAGTACCAAACATTCCTCAGAAGGTGCAGATGATATAACAAGGGACAATGTCCACGACTTCTGCACAGGGAGGGGCAGGTTAGCCATCCTTTTTTCTCATGAATGCAGTGCAGCACCCAGGCAGGTGACAATCTTTGGGGGTTTCCTACAGATGACCTGATTCAGTTCTGCTGACAATCCCACTTGGAGGGTGAGACTGGACTAGAGAGCTCCAGAGGTCTTTTACAAACAACATTTCAGTGATTCTGTTCCCAGTCTGCTTGATACAGTTTGAACCGCCCAAGACCTTGAAAGTGCTTAAAAACTGGGTCCATTCAGCACTCCACCAAATATCAGTTTCAGAAGAAAGCCTTCACACACAGACACTTTGGCTTTCCAGGTAAGTGTTGCTCTTCAGTATGAAAGTAAGGTCTGTTTCAGCAGAGGTTTTTAAATAATCTCCTATAGGAACCCGCAGTGGGAGTTGCTGCTTCAGATAGAAAGTATAGGTTTTTGACCTTGACTTCTCTAATATAAGCACACAGCAGCATGTATATATTTATGCAGGGAAAAACAATCCTACTAGACCCTACTTTGCATATGTAATTTAGTTACAGGGAAGAGAATGAGAGAACAAGCTGCTTGTGGCAAATATAAATAAATTAATTCATTACTGCATAGCATTTCTTGCTGTGGCATGATAGGGTGTTTTCAAATCTTGTAGTACAAAGTCTTATTGTCTTGGTTTGACCAGATGGACTAATGATCTTTTGGGGCCTATTATATATGATCTGATGACATTTTAAAATATTTTGAATCTGTAGCAGACAAATTCTAAATACAACTCTAAAAGATACATATAAGAATGCTGTTGGTTATTTTATCTGCATTTTTTTTGGTGATTAGTACTGTATGAATGTGAAAAGGTGATTCCTGGTAAGTCTCTGTGAAGATGGTACTAATGTAGAAACTCAAGCAGAGAGACAAAACCACTTGCCACGGACCACACAGCAAGTCAGATCATGCTTTCTCTTCGTTAATTCTGATGATAAAATGGATGTGAAATCAACTCTTACACTAATCTGGAACAGCTGTTGAAGATCTTTTAACAGAATCCAAGTAGGAATAATGTTAAGCCAAAATAGCTCTCTAGGAAACTAGACACAAATTAATAAAATGCCAAAATGCAGGGTCATAGTATGAACTCTGATTTAACCTAAAACAGAAGAGAAATCTGAGAGGAATGAAAATATTCTCGATGTGTATGTGCAGTGTTTTCTGTTTAGGAATTTATATTCTTGTCATCAGTGTAAATGCTAAATATCTAAACAGGCAAGATTGAAGTGATTTCTGTGGGGAAGGGATGGGGAAAGCAGTTAGGAACCATGCCACAGATGATGATGCCCTAATTATAAGGACATTTCATCACTGAGGTTTGCCAGCTTGGATACATTTATTGATCCTCAATTGTTTTTGGGTTTATATGTGATAGTGACAACTGAAGGACTGACCTTTCTTTTTTTTTAAATTTTTTTTTTAATTTTGTTGTGCAGCTGAAAATGTTGTAAGAGTTTATTTCCATTTGACTTCTATACTGCAGTACAATTTCCTTCCAGGAAAGCCCTGCAGAAGAAATTAGCTTATCACAACATATCACAAAAGACAGGTAGATCCCTGTACATCAGGAGTAATATTAAACCATCTGGAAAAGAAGCTCTTTTGTACCGCTGCAGTGTTAAGATTAACAGGGAGTGAAAAGCAGTGCTCATTTCAGATGTACTCTGTTTTGGAAGGCAGGAAGAAGTCTGGTTCAAGCAAAAGTCAGCTAATCAAAAGCTCAAGTAATTTCAGATTTTTCATGTAATTCTTGACAGGCTTTTGGGTAAGTCATGTCTCTTTATTTTTGTGATTAAAAAAAGGATAATCCCTCTTTTCTCTTCCTTTTACTGTGTCACAGAGCACTGGTGATTTGTTCACCCCTGAGAAAAACATGAACTGTTACAATGATGTAAAATGCTATGTCTGCATGTGGTTAAATAACTGCAGTTTTCAGCAATATCTATTGCTGTAGCTGCTGACTTTGATGCAGCCAGCTGTAACTCTATGGATGGATATCAGGTCCTGACACTCTGTTCCAAAGCCTCAGAAGAGGTAAATCTGTCCCTGAAGTTTTCTCTTCCTAAATCTAAAGATTGTCATAGGGTCTCATCCTTTCTTGCTGAGCAGAGGAAAGAAGGTCTGGAGTCTGGATGTCCTCTGCGGGGCTGATGATGGTCCCTAGGCAGAGTCCGGGCTGATGGCACTGCAAACATCCTGGCAGGGGGGAGCCAGTGCCGAGGAGCGCTCCAGCCTCCGTAACGAGATCTCCTCTCACTGCTGTGTAGGTTAGAAGGCTAGAAAGGACTAGTGCTACTTCTTACGTTACACAAATCTAGGATCTTACTGGATTCACTTTCACTAATTCACATTCCCAGAGATGCAGAATCCACTTCAGCCACTAAAAGCTGATGAAATCGACTGGAGGGAGGTAATGAAATATTTTCACACAAAATAAAATCTGTTAGAATATGCTCTACGCTCAACCCTGGCACTGCTTTATTAGGCTGGGCTATTTCCTTAAACGTGCACTAGGGGGCACTTTAAGACTGAGTAAGGGAAGAAGAAAACTTTGTAACACTAATTCCAGATCATCATGAGCAGAGTAAACAGTCTGGTGCAAAACAAAATATAAAAAAAACATAAGCAATTAAATATGTATTTAGCAGCAAGTGTGATTCGATTCCTGTTTTTCCCCCAGCAACTGCACTTGCTGAAAGTGGACATGCAACTGAAAATTACATTCTTGTTATAAACAGATTGTATCATTGTCGTCCTGTTCTTCTAAATAAATGGACTTTGCTTTTCAGCATCTAGCCAAACACAAGATCAGATGTTATATTTTTTCGTTAATCAGCCTCTGTCTCTACAGCTATCTGTGATGGTAGGTTTGCAATTTTTTTGTTTCTTCATCAGAACTGTTGAAATTTTTGTTCTCCAACATTCTTGTTTATTTTATTTCTTTCAACTGGTTTTATCTGACTTAAGCTTATCCAAAACTAAGGGCCAGGACAGCCCTCTAGAGTGTCTCCTGAACATGAGAAATTGCTTTTGCTGCCATGTTAATGTCCATTCCCCTGCCAGGAATATATGTTTGCCAAAATGTTTGAATTCTGTAATGATTTGTCTTGTTAAGCACATTAGAAGGACCTAATAATCATAACTCCTAATTCTAACAGAGTTTTTCCTTCTGAATAGTTTAGGAAAGCTTAGAAGTAATCAGATTAATTTGATAGATGCAGACAAACTAACAGAAGCATAGCTTTGTTATACATTTCTTTCCACAAAATGACAGACCATCCTTTTGTTAAAAATTTTGATTCATAGTATCAATAAGCTATCTAAACTGTGACAAGGTAAATAAGAACGAGCAATTCAGTTCTCTGCAACAGGGAAGTGTACAGTACACAGCTGAGATGACTTGATGTCTTGCAAGAATAGGTTTATACTTCTTAACATATAAAATAGCCAGACAATAAATGCAAACCTTTTTTGAGTTTCATTTGTGGGCTACACTGTCACTCTGATTTTTTTATCCCTGCTTCTACTATGCATATGACTGCAATTCACCGTTTCTGATACGGATGCTTTTGCTTATTTCAAGAAGCTGGTAGAACTGTTCAGCGTGACTGGATGAACTATTTTTTTTGTCAGGAAATACTTTTGTTGAAGCTGAAACATTTTGTGGAAACAATGATTTTAATAAAACTTTGTTAGGAAGGTGTCTCAGCATCAGGAATACTGAGATAGTGCGAAAAATATGTTGACCCCAAAACAGATAACAGCCAGTCATTGAGGATGAGTGTTGCTTTTAGTTTGGTACTTATGCTGTACAGAGGCCTCTATGCAGCCCCTATATAAAGGGGAATGTAGCTATACCTACCTCAAGTGCCATCCCAACTTGTTATGTAAAATTATTCTAAGAAAAGTCTGAAAAAGTTAGAAAACTAATGTGAACAGAATGCTCTGCAGGCATGACCCAAGGGCTGCTTTTGACTGTAGTATCTGCACAGTCAGATGCTTGCTCTGAGCCAACTTCAGCCTGAAGCTTTCAGACCTGTTTGTGTGCAGCTATGCCTGTGATAAAATGCCCTGCTCCTCGGGTGGACATCTAGGCACGGGCAGAGTGGCTGAGCTGGAGCAGACTCACAGCCAGCTGCCTTGGGACACAAATGAAGCCCACTCGTGGCTGCTTTCTCTGAGCAGAGAGGAGGCATTATCTTTACAGTAAACAAGAAGAGTGTGTGACTGGAAATTGATAGGTTGAACTTTGCAGATGAGAAATGAGGTCTAATTGGTGATTAAACAACATGGTGGTTGAAACAATTAGATGCTGGCTCATTTACCTCTCTGCTTTCTGGAGGAAAGCTAGATTGAAGACCTTGAATTTCATAGCTCCTGCCACTCCCTGGGATCCCTCATGATAATTCTGGGCTTTGGTTAACCTGGACTTGGGAGAGAGACAGAGACTGATCAGACAGTTGGAGTAAGAAGGGATCCTAGAGGATGTTTTGATTAATGGGCCTCAGTTGTCTGGAATGAATGTCTTGTTCTTATAGACTTCCCAACCCTTGCTGTGACTGCTTCTTAGTCAGGTAAGACTGTGTCTTCTGAAACATTGTGATGTGAACCTTTGAACAAAGATGCAGATAAATGCTTCTAAAGTGATGGTAAAAGTGGTATAAGTTTACAAGGTCACTGCCTCTTTAGCAGCTCTGTAGTCTGCTCCTTTTCTTTGTCTGTCCAGGGATGATTTATGTGTTAGAGAATATCTTTCCAGTGGTATCAAATAACTATGCCTTGTGCCAGTACATGAGGTTGGTTTTAAACTTTCTATTTCAAATATAATTATTAGTACTGCTTTGGAAACATAGGTCTTGGTAGGGGTTACCAAAGGGTCTTGAGTAAGCTTCACGGGTAGTTCTTCCAGTCTGCACTGAGCTGCTGTAATTACCTGACAGCAACAATTATCTAGTTTAAAGCTAGCTTTGGCGTGTCTGTGCAAACAGCAGTGGTATCACATGTCGCTGTTCATGTGTGTGGGTATGTGCATATATACATCATATAACTGTAACACATGGTGGTATAAGATTCACAGAGAGGCATTATATGTTCTAACTTTTTGATTTTGTAGGTGCTTCTTATTTTGTCTTGTTATTTTTTGTTTTTAAAATTAACCTAATTCATCCTACAGAATGCCTTGTTTTCCTAAATTCGACTTCCGTTGACATTGTAATCATGTGCAATGAGCTTGGTGATAGAAAAAATTCCTTCATAAAACAAACCAATCCCCATCTAGAAATACCTCCCTTTAGATTTCAACTTCTTCTTTGCTTATTTTTCTGTTTTCCATAAAATTTTTAAAAATAATAATGGTTATTGTCTGCTAAGAAGCTTAAATGTGTGAACCTTAGAACTCTTATTTTAGTGCTTGATACTGTAAAGGGATAGTAAAGTCACATTAGCCCCATAGACTGTTTTTGCTTAACATATTCCACTGAATTAACCCATAAGACATTGACTCTGATTCTGGAGACCAAACTTCAAGTCCCTGCTTTGTTTAATTTGGAGCAGAAGAGTCTCTGCTTTCCTTTGTAGGTGCCAGATTCAATGGGTTAGTCTGAAGTGGGATTTTCTTTTTTGGGACTTTTTTTGAATGATTTCTGGTTCAAATCAGTGCAAAATAAAAAAATATGAAACTAGAAATATTTTGCAAACTGGGCAGCCATTTTTGTTCATCCCTGCTTCTAGTGTGTGTTTTCAATCTTCCTAATTCTCTTGTTAGCAAGTACAGTCTTGTATGTAATCAGAGTAGAGAAAGGATGCAAAAATATTGCAAATAAATTCCAACACAGAAAATCTTCCTGGGGAGTTTCCTCATCTCTGCTGTTATATTATGAACTCATCAGATTTTTGTTTTTTAAAGTCTGAAACCCTCAGTGGCAAATTATTGTAAATCAGAGTTATTCTTCCTGTGGGTTCCACTACCAGCAAATATAGCTTTGAATCCATAGGTAATTATAATGTCTCTGTTATCGCTTAAGCTTTTTAACTAAAACAATCTACTCTGTCAGCGGTTCCCAATGTTTCCAGAGCACTGTGGTGTACACGTGTTCCTACAGTACTCCAGGGCTTACAGGTCATGATCCTCTTCTGTTATGGATGTGAATGCACTCTTGTAATATAGCTAAAACAGACGAGTGTTCCCATCAAGTGACCACAAGTGTACACATGACATGATAAAACGTTCCCGCAATTTGGTCACGTGTTTGGAAAGGCAACCAAAGTGATGACAGAACCACAGACTCACTGAGGTGGGAGGGGACATCTGGAGATTGTCCAGTCCAGCGCCTCTGCTCCAAGCAGGGTCAGTCAGAGCAGGTTGCTCAGGGTTGTGTCAAATCTAATTCTGAATATCTCCAAGGACCCAGACTCCACAACCTCTCTGGGCAACCTGTTCCATGTTTAATCTCCCTCAGAGTAAGAAGGTGGTGTGGTTTTTTTTTTTTTCCTTTCTTTTTTGCTGATGGATAAATGTTATTTCATATATTTGAACTTGTGGCTGGTATCACTGAGAAGAGTCTGTCTTCACCAGGTGTGAGCCTTCTTTTCTCCAGGTTGAAGAGTCCCAGCTCTCAGCCTTTTCTCATAGGAGAGATGCTCCAGTCCCTTAATCATCTTCATGGCCCTTAAATGACTTGCTCCAGTATGTCCATGTCTCTCTTGTACTGGGGATTTCAGTTCTGGACCCAGCACTCAGTGGCTTCACCAGTGCTGAGTGAAGGAAAAGAATCACCACTCTCAGCCTGCTGGCAACACTCTTCCTAACACAAACCAGGAGACTGCTGGCTGCCTTTGCCTCAAGGGCACATTGTTGGCTCATGGTCAACTTGTCCACTCACTTCTTTGCAGAGTCCATCTCTGTGGAGTTGCTTCCAAGTCAGTTGGACCCCAGCCTGTGCTGGTGTATGGGGTTACTCCTTCCCAGATGCAGGACTTCCGCCCTTCCCTCTTCATGACCTGCCTGTTGTCTCATTTCTCCAGGATGTTGAGGTCCCTCTGAACAGCAGTGTAATCATCTGGTGTACCAGCCACTCCTCCCCATTCCTGTGCACTCAGGCCCATGTTCCAGGTCATTAATCAACGTGTTAACCAACACCAGCCCCAGTATCAACCCCAGGGGTACACCATTAGTGACTGGTCTCAGCTGGACCTTGTGCTGCAGATCACAACCCTTCGAGCCTGGCAGTTCAGCCAGTTTTCAGTCCATCTTACAGTCCACTAATCTAGTCTGTATTTCATCAATATGTCTATGAGAAAGTTATGGGAGAAAGTGTCAAAAGCCTTGCTAAAGTCAAGATTAAAATATCCACTGTGCTCTCCTCATCCACTGAGCTAGTGATTTCATCATAAAAGGCTATTAGGTTGGTCAGACCTGATTTCTGCTTCATAAATGCATGTTGACTACTCCCTCCCTGTCTTTCATATTTTTGGAAATAGCATCCAAGATTATTGGCTCCGTTACCTTCCCAGGGATTGAGGTGAGGCTGACTGCCCTGTAGATTCCTTGCCAGATTCACGTCCAGATGGGTTTTGGTGTACCTAACCCCATCACTGAACACTTGGACAGTGTCTCTATATTCCTCCTGGGTCACCTGTCCCTTCTGCCATCTCTTTTTGATAGTTGAGTTTTTCAGGAGCTCCCTGCCACTTTGACTTGACATTCTGCACATTGGGATGGACCATTATTGAGCTTGAAGGAAGTGATCCTTGAAAAATCAGACAGCTCTCTCCTGGACTTTTCTTTCCAGTGTCATAGTCCATGTAATTGTTCCAAGCAGGTTCCTGAACAAGCCATAGTCTGCTCTTCTGAATTCCAGGGCTGTAATCCTGCTATTTGCCTTGTTCCCTCTTCCATGGATCCTGAACTCCACACCTCATGTGCAACCAAGGCTGTCCCCAACCTTTGCACCCCCGATCAGCTCTTCCTTGTTTGTAAGTATAAGTTTGTAAGTCCAACAGAGCATCTCCCCTTGTTGGCTGCTTGATCACTGGTGACAGGAAGTCATCTTCAGTGCCCACCTGAAACATTCTTGATTGCTTGTGCTCTGCTGTATTGTCCCTTGAGCAGATATTGGCGTGGTCAAAGTCTGCATGACAACCAGGGCCTGTGCATGTGAGGTTTATGCTAGCTGTCTAAAGAAGGCCACAAAATCCAGTATTTCCTCTTGATCAGGTGGTTGGTAGCAGACACTCACCACAACTGATTTTGGTCTGCCTAATGATTCTGACACATAAGCTGTTAGCTGGCTCATCACCCATCTGCTGCTCTCACATCAGGGGCAACTCCCCCTTCTCACCATCCTGGCTTTCCAAATGGTGGATCCATCTGGATCCACTATCACCTTCCTAATAAACCTGTATCCACCCATTGCAGCACTTGAGTTGATTGAGTCACCCCACCATGTCTCCATGATCCAAATGAGGTTGTAGCCCTGTAACTGCACACAGATGTCTAAGTACTCCTGCTTGTTCCCCATGCTGTGAACCCTGATGAACAGGCACTTCAGAGAGGCACCAGTTTACTGATTTCTCAGAAAACATATGCAATCTGCTGTCATTTTGGCACTTCATTTGTGTGCATAGACTTGGGGTGGTCCCATCAGCCCAGTTCCATGACTGAGGTGTCTCCTGTCCATGTCACACTGCACACTTTACTTGCCAACCATGTCCATTGCTTCCTTGCTCTATTGGGTGTTGCCATCTCTCCTGGCCTTCTTGTTCCTAGTTTAAAGCCTTCCTCACCAGGCTGACCAGCCTGTTGGCAAAGATGCTTTTGCACCACTTGGTTGGGTGGATCCTGTCTCTTCTAAGCAGTCCTCAGTCATCAAAGAGGATGCCAGGGTTAGTTGTTCCAGTGACTGGTGGAAATCGTGCCCTGTGTCATATGCTGCACAGGCACATATTAAAGATTTTTTGGCCCTCTTATTCACAAACTGCTGCACTCTAGGCCTCTCTCTAGTACCTGCTGAAAGGGTGTTTGACCCTTCCTAATCTTCTGATTAGGGCTAGAACACCCTTTGAATCAAGAACAGCTGCCAGATCTTGTTAGAAACTACTAGAGCTTGCTAGAAGCTGCAGCCTCCTGTAGATATCCTTTCCTGGCAGCAGCAGGATCCTTAATGCTCCCTAGAGAGTTCCCAGGAGTCCTCCAGCAGTCCCAGGAGTTCAGGAAGATCCAGAAGCAGAGCCCAGAAACTTCTGTGCAAACTGCTGCATCTGAATTTAACACTGAGGAAGTCAGCTAGAGGCAGGTTGTAATTGTCTGTTTGAGGCATTAATTTCCCCTCCTGCCTGTGCCTAAGGTGCAAGTGGAGAAGTAGATGAATTGTACTTGTGCACTACCTCTGAACCAAGGCTGTAGCTTGACTGTCTCCTTTATAACTATATACAAAAGGGTAGGACATGGAATGAAAGAATTCCTTTGAATTTTGTCCTCAGTTAACTAGTTTTTTTTTAATCTTTTCTGCATGTTTCAAGTTGCTCAGAAACAGCCTACTCGGGATTTAAGAAAACCAGCAATATACCTAATATTGTAGATGGCAGCAGACTCTGCCTACTGCTGACACTTTGTACTGTTTTGTCATCATAAGTACAATGGAAGAGCACTCTTGTTGTTAAAACTTTTCTTTCCATCTGCTCATTCTGACTTTAAGCATAAGCCTGCTTAACACAAAGGGAAGGCATCCTATCTAGCAAGGAGAGGTTCAGGAGGGTTCACTGTAAACAAACTGATGAGATGAATGTAAACAGGAGCAGTGTGTTCTACTACAGATGGCTACCCCTCCCTCTTGCCTTATAATTCCCATGTTCATAATGATATATTTTCTTTCCTTAGAATCCTATAATGAAATGTGAGTTAGCAAGAAATGGATTTTTTGAAAATAAGGTTGAATTCTTTATCTGCTGCCAGTGATAATGGATGACTGAAGAATTAAACCCCTGATTTCATAGCTGACCTTGCTTTGGGAAGGAGGTTGGACTAGATTACCTCCTTACAACCTGAATTTTCCTGTGATTTTATGAATTATCTCCTATATGAGATGCTATAGCAATATTTTTCAATATAGCAGTTTCAGATTTGACTGAACCAGTATAGATATTAACACTGCTATCAAAAACTGTTTCTTACCTAATTTCTAAGCATTTTGTTGTATTTCTTCCATAAATTGTTACTGGATGAATGAAGGAATTTGTGTTGTACTCTATTTCTATCTGGAAGCTAATGTTCAACTACTTTAAAGATGGAGAGGGGGCTGGAGCACTTGCCCTGTGAGGAGAGACTGAGGGAACTGGGATGGCTTTGGGGACACCTAACAGCAGCTCCCAGTGCCTACAAGGAGGTCACCAAGAAGATGAAGCCAGGGTCCAGGAGTCTGACCTCAGAGTTGGCTCTGCTTTGTGGAGGAGGTTGGACTAGAAACCTCCCGATGTCCCTTCCAAACTGATTTATCCCGTGATCCTCATGTAATAGGCTCTACATGTGTTCACAAGAAGATCATAATTCCTGTTATGAAATCTCCAAGTTTAGCACCACCCTTGGTAAGGATATATATAAGGCTCAGGATTCTTTTTTTTTTTTTTTTTTTTTTTTTCATAACCTGGCAGTAGTATGAATTTAATTAGGCTTGAATCCTTGGGTATCATGTTTCTTGCCCTCCTGGTTGTGAGAGGAGACGACCATTGTAATCTATGCAGTGATGTCATCTGAAGTTTGTGGAGAGACGCCAATGAAAGGAAGACTTGCAGCTGATAAATTCAAGGGAGATTATGATCGTTAGCACTTTTGGCCCCAAGCAGACTAGACTGCTCATCTTTTGATGGTGTGATCTCTCAGTTTAGTTCCTAACTGGGTATTCTGGTCCCTCCCTCTGTCTTTTTTTATTTCGTGTGTCAGGCTGTGGTGAGGGGAAAGGGGCAATAACTCTCATCCTCAAACTGAGGTGTTTTTCATGCAAGGAGTGATTAGTAGCACAGCTTTTCATTTCTGATCTTCCTGCATCTCTGGATTTCTTGCTTGCTTTTTGAACATGACTCAAACTCTGTAGCTGTGATAGTTAGAGCTGTGCCTTTTTCTGTTATCTTCCCCTCCCTCCTCTTGATGAAATTCTGTAGAATTATAGAAAGCTGCAAAAAATGTGCAGAATTCATGCATATTATGCATAATTTGATCTCTCTCTGTGCTTTCCTTACCCCAACTACACAACACCCATTCCCCTTGTTATATCTCAGCAAAACACTGAAGTTTCACACTGCTGTTGCTGATGTTGACTTGCAGATATGCACAGCTGATACTCAGTCTGCTGAAAAGCTGGTGGAATTACTTTGAATTGATCTCACTGACCAGCTGTTCTTCAGCTTACCTTCTTGATTTTCGATCTATTTCTAGGCTAAGAGGTTCAGAGAAACCAGAGCTGCTGCTTCACAGAGGAGAAGGGTTAGCACAAAGGTACCAGATCCACTCCCTGTCCTCTGCTATGATCTATACACTTATTTTGTTTAAATGCTATCTGACATCTACCACTGTGCAGGGTCTAGGAGAAGCTGTTGCTTTTGTAGCTAGGGGAAATAGCTTGTGCTCCAGACTGTATTTCCTTGCTTCATCCAAGCCCAGATGGTGAGATGACTGGCAGAGCTTGCAGTCCTGTCTGTTCATCTCACTGAAATGTAAACTCTGCCTTGCTGCTTTCATTTCTGGGTGAAGCCTGGCCTATTGATTTTGCAGTGTTGGAATTGCCCACATATATTTGGAGACACAACTGGGGCTTTACTATTATTGTGGTGCCTTCTCACCTTTGTTAATGATTCCTGTAGTGATGAAGAGAAAAGGAAGAAAATTTGTTCTCTTCTGAGAGTCTTCAAAGATGGAATATCAGACTGGATATTAGCAACTATACCTCCTTTTGATTTAAAAGAATATTTATAGGATTGTAATGAGCAGGTTTTGCAAACTACAAGCAGAGAAAAAAGCATTTTTACCTGCAGAAATGCATATTGGAGTGCACAGCATTCCTTCCAGATGAGTTCTAAGACATCTGTATGTTGTGTCTTTGTCTAAAAGGAGCCTCTCAGTTGCCCTGAATTTCTCAAAGCCAAGCTGGTTACATTGTTCTTTCAGTCTTCAGTGGCTTTGACTTTCAGTTACTAAAAATTGATATACAATAAAGGCATAGTCTAAATCACATTTATTCTTAAATCTAAAGTGAAGTGTTTCAAGCTAAAGGTTTGTATTTATTCTTTCACATTTATAATTAAAGAGGCCTCTTTCTAGCTCTAGGAACTTATAAAAATTAAAACATACTTGATAAAAGGAAGAAAAGTTTTAAATGGATGAAATGCCTCAACATATCAACATTCTCTCTCTGTCATTCCAAAAAATTGTCGCCTATTGTACTCTGAAGAGCTCTGCAGATATTTTTCTACAACTCTTTTATTTAAGTCTGGGTTCATTTTGAAATGGTAACAAGAAGTTGACTGAACAAAGGCAAAACAAGATTTAATGAATAGCCTATTGCAGTAGGTGTTAGAAACTATGCAATCTTACTTCCTTTTGCCCTTCAAATATGTGTGTAAATATATGTATACCTCACTCCCCTTTCCACTGGCTTGTCCAAAAATTCTTGCATCCCAACCTTCCACTTCATCTTGGATTGTAACAATTCATGTTTCTTTCTTCTCTCCCACATCCTCAGGAATTTTTCTACACAGGCTCTGTTAAAGCCAGCTCTCTCCCTTGTCCTTGCTGCCTATTGTTTCAAAATAACAGTAAACTTTTGACGTGAAGGAGAAAATTTCAGGAGGAAGAGAGGTGGATAAAGCAGAGAGGGATGGGAGAGTAGATACAAAGGCTGAATGACATTTTCCTGGGAAGTTTCCCAGCATAATCAGCCTGAGAGCTACTCCCTAAAGGTCTAACTACAAAGTAAATTGTAGGTGTGATTGTAGCATACTAAGAATAAAATGAATATACTTATATCTCTCCAGCTACATATGCAACAACACAGGGGCTAATAACTAAAACCCAAACTCTCTGGGGGTTCAAAGTATGTGGTTGTCAATTTGTGACTGCATCTCCATTGCTTTATTACAGTGCATATTGAAGCTAGCACAAACATACCCATGGACATTTCATTTGCTGATGTAAACTATCCTATGAAACTGGAGACCTTGGCTTAATTTCTTGCTGCCAAATTAATGGTAAAGGATGTGATGTTCCAGTAGTTCAACTCTCCACACATTCAGCCTCTATAAATGGGAATTTACCCTTATTAAGACTATAATCCTAGGGAATCTGACAGGAGGAAATCTTGGTCTTTTTTTTTTTTTTTTGGAAATGCTCAACACCTACTTGGTCCCTTGGCCCCACTATGCAGCACACTTTGGAAAATCTTCTAAGACGTATTTGCCTTCTATACACAAATGAATTCTGCACAATTCACAAAAGTGCATTCCTAATCAGGTGACATATATTTGGAAACTTTCTTACTTACAAATTACAGTTTAATCATAAACAGTTTTAGAGACATGGTGCTGGTATGCCCTGCTTCCCTTGTGTGCAAGCCATTAGCTTCAAGAGTAGATTGTAAGTAATTGCGGACTCCTCCTTTAATAGAAAAAGTTTGTGACCATTTTGAAACCATCTCTAGCATTTTGAGAATTTCTGAACAGCATTTGAATTGGTTGTTCTGACTTCAAGATATTTTTGAGCCTTTTTACATAGTGAAGACCTGTTGTTGGCATAACAACTCATGGAAGTGCTGAGGGTCAATTAAAAGTAAACATTACAATTCAAGCTAGTTAGGCAGAAATCAGCTAAAAGATCAAAACCAATATTTAGCTTACCAAATTAAACTGTAGAAGATTGCATCTAGGAAGATAAGTTAGATGATTGTTTTATTTTTGAACAAGATTTTTACAAAATGCTTCTCACATAGTTTACAATTCTTATTTTTAATCTGCCCAAGAGGTTGGCTTTAAGTTTATTGTACTGTGTTTTCTAGTGCACTAATTTCAGATGTATTTAATTTCTTCTTCTTATCCTTTTTTGTTTTAGTTTTTCGCACAAAGATTTATTCAGGTTGGAAAACATTTTATTTTGACTTTTCTTTTTTGTACTGTTGCCTCAAATGGCTCTTCATATCCTTTCACTTCTTTGTTAACTGTATTTTATTTTCACCTGTTTAAAGCTATTTCCTGAGAATTTGGACGATTAAGCTTTTGTTCAATAATAAAAATTTTAAGTCTCAAGTTCAGATTGTAACTGGTCACGTGTGTGTATGTATAACAAGCTTGAGACTACGCTCAGATTCCCTGCCCTTTTTTATCTTTCAGGGGAGAATAACTTGAGCTTGCATCTCTACAAGGTGCCTGAATCTAACATGTTTATTTGGGATCACATTTAATGCAAATATTAATGTTTCTTTAAAATTCTGTGCAATTACTCAGTTTAGCGCTTTAATTTTTACTGATATTTATAGTCTTTATATTAAAAAAACCACACCCCTTTTAAATGTCTTTTTCATTTGCAATTGAAATATCATGTAAATGTTGGAAATATTTTCCAGGGCTCTGGCAGATCATGGTATTCCTACCTGGACACAAATGCAGGAAAGGCAGCAATATCACTGAAATAACCCTGTGCAAAACCATCTGAATAAATGCTAGACTAAATATATCCTGTCTGTTTTCGAATTTTGTACTGTTTTTAAATACTACATATCTTAGTAACTCAGAGATGGAAGAAAATATTCCAGATAAATTATTAGGCATTTTTTAAAGATGCCTAGGGAACTATGGGCTATGCTTTGCTCTCAATAGCATGGATGTAAACTGGTTATGATAGAGCACATCAGAGTCTTTCGAGGTGTGTTTTTGTTTTATTGTAGTGGAAAGACATGCCATTTATAAAACATTATAATTAACATTATTTTTTTTAGGTGCCTGTTGTGCAAGTTGTTTCCATAGGTCATAACTGAGTTTTTTAGCAAGCTCCAACACCTACTGCTAATTTCCTGCGTGCTTAAGCCATTCCAATGATAAGTTAATATCTAGTTTTAGAGATAACCCAGCAGTATTTTTGCATTTGCTTTCCTGTTAGTAACTATAATATGGCTTTAACATACTCTGTACAGTTCCTCTTATCTGTCAAACATGGATGATGCATTTCTGACAATCCTCTTTGGACCCATGCTGTGATCATAAGTGCTAGTAGGTTGCAGGACACTTTTGTGGTTATACTCTGCAGAGCAGGATGGCTTTTTACAAATACATTAAAGATTAATACAGACAAATGTGAAGTTTTATAGTGCAGAAGCTTTATTTGCTTGGACATGTATTTATTTTTTATTAATAATTTTTACCATACCACACATTTCTCTTTAGAATTTGAACTCTGAAAATGATTCCTTGGACTTAGCAAATGTTGTTTCATTTAAGACCAAGGGAACAAATGAAAATCACTCAGATTTACATTTCAGTGAAATCTCATAAGTAATGCATGAACTGTGTTTCCGAACAGACTTGTACAGGGCCTTAAGTACCTTGTGACACTCATCACCTTCCATAAGGAAACTGCAGAGAAGAGAAATTATTCCCTCTTTCTTTTCCAAAACACAGAAAATCTGGAAGAATGGGGATGGAGGTAATCACTGGTCAAAAAATGACCAGAATGCTTATTTTTAATTATCAGGGAATGTTCTTAGTTATTACTAACCATGGGACATCACAGAAAAACTTGTATTCTTGATGCATGATGTGCAAAATTCACTGTGAGGACTTTTCTGTACGAGTTTAATATGAATGGATAGATCCACTACCAAGAACCCTGCTGATGGAAACAACCACACCAGCTCAGAGCCTTTATGAAAGCTTCTTTCTAAAGCTCCTCAGGTATTTTAATTTGCTCTGTGAGGATTTGGGATTCTGACTCCAGTTTTAAAATGATTGTTTCATCTGATATGAAAATGTTTTTTCCCATAAGCCTACAATAATCTACTGTCACTGTCTGTCTATTGCTATCTGAAACTTATTCCTAAAGCATGACCTGCTTTTATAATAAATAAACCCTTCCCATCATCCATAACTACACATCCTTTTGCATGTTAACATAACAGTATGTATCACAGCTGACCTTTATTATGCTATATAATCCTGCTGAATAGGATCTTAAGTAACTTCAATACTTTTCATTCAAATACAACTCCTCTCTTGTATAACAGGTACTAGGTTGCCAGTATAAGTTCTTATGTGCATAAATCTACTTCAAGGTTATAAAAACCTAGAAGAAATGCCAAGCCATAAACAACAAACAATGTGTGCACATAGATGCAGTATGAAGAGGAGAGAAATTAAAGATTTCAATGACAACTCTAAGCAGCTACTGTTGACATTAGAAATTCACGGATTAAAATGATATCTGCATTGAAATGCTAACAAGTATGATGATTTAGACAGTGTGCCCTGTTTCTAATTATTATGCATAGCTTGCATATAACATAAGTAGTTGTAACCTTTGTGTGAAGAGCAAAGTCAGGAAATGTTAATCCATGGGGAAACCATCACTTCTCTCCAACTTCCATACAGAAACTCTAGCTCAAATGATTGCTCTTGTTCTCCAGTCCAGGGGAAAGAACATCCTCTTTGCAGTTAAATATCCCCTTTTATGCTGTGTGTGCATTAGTCAAATTGATTTCCATGAGAGTTCTCCAGGCTGAGTTGTATAACACTATCATTCAGTGCATCAGCAAAGGGAGCTGTAAGAGGTAAAAATGAGAAATGTTAGAAAAAAGACCCTCTGAAAACCTGGAAGCAGCAACTTTATCAAAGCTGGCAAGACTTGGGACTGGAGAGCCAACATACAGCTGTCTGGAAAGTAAGTTTCTGGTGGGAAGGCCAGATTTTGAATTTATACTTCACTTGGAACTCCATTCTTTCTTCTCTCCTATAGATGGGCTAGTCACCTGGCTGAGGCTAGTCGTTGGGCTCAGGGCCACTTGGTGGGCAGGAAAGGACTTCTGGAGAAGGGTATGGTACCTACATCACCAAAGGCTTCCTAAGACCGCTTCTGGCAAAGATCTGTCTATATGCTTACACACAGGTCCTGCCTTCTCAAGGTGTATTCTGGCTACCTTTTGAATGATTTTATGGCAATCATTCCTTGACATTTCTGTAACATGAATTATATGCAGTGGTTTCATCTGAAGAAAAACAAATACTGTCATGTTGTTGGTGCTAGGACTAGAAAATATTAAGGAGAGAAATAACATGTGACTGATCACAAAATGCAAGCAAATTCTTTCAGAAAGTGGACATCTATTTGGTAGTCTGATTATGATCCTCAAAGCTGTTGTGCTTTTCTTGCCGTCAGCTTCATGGTTATTTCATTAAGTGTTTATTTGGAAGGATTTAGTCAGCTTCAAGTAAGTGACTACTACTTGCCCTGAATTTCATATTTCTGCTCAAGAACTTGTGGGTTTTTTTTCATGCACACCAATGCATATTGTTGCCATCACAAGTTTTTTTTGCAGTTGATAATTTTTTCTCACTTGGATCCATCCTAAAGACTCCTGTTTTAAGTATTGCACTGGTTTGGCCTCTCAGTCATCCTTCTCCAACAAACACAGAGAATGTTAAAGAATGAAAAGACTTATATTTGGAAATTTGTACGTTCTTTAGTATTCTCTTGTGTTCTCTGCATCTCTTAAGTATTTTACACATATGCTCTTCAGTGCATGATCCCTCTGCAGTTGTACAATGCAGAGGTCTTGTCAATGATAAACAGCTAACAAATAGTGTCCTCACACTTAATCTGTAATATTCCCCAAAAACCAAGCTTTTGATTACTGAGCTATTTCCAGTATTTATCTTTCAAATTCTGCTCCAAATTCCATTGTACACCCAAGTGTAATACAAATACTTTTAGCTGATGGGAAAATACTAAAATTCCTCTTAACTTTCTAGGCAAAAAATGAAGGTTCACAGAGTTTATTTGATCTTCTGAAAACAAAGTGTAAGGTAGTTCTGAAATCTTAGTTTCAAATTTGCATGTGTTCATCCACCCCACCCCCAATTTCCCAGTTATTGGCTATGCTACAGAACTTCATGGTTATTCTTCTGAGGAAAAATATATATTGAGTTTGGGCTCAGATAATTTCCAAAGTCTTACAGAAGTTCCTTAGAACAACTTATGGCAATAACCTAGACCTTAGCAATAAACCTCATTTATATTCAAGAAGGTAAAACATACACAGCAGTATTAACAAAGAAAAATCAATGGAAATAGAAGTGAGTATCAAAGCTCCACAATACAGGTGTAGACATAGAAAGAACTGTGTCTATCTTAGTCATACTAGATATGATCTGAGCAAACATAAGGCTTCTTGAGAACTAATCTCAAAAACTATAAGCACTAGAATAACGTAGTGAAGTCTTTGATCCCTGCACAGCTACTTGAGATTTAAGATGGACATGATGGTTACCAGGGTGAGCTAAATCTGTAGTATGTGGAGAAAGAGGTATGTTTGAGGAGAAGAAACTCTTTTATGGCTCAGCTTACATTACAGTGTATCCTGTATTTTTAAAGCATATCAATAACTCAGGGCCTGAATCTGTAGCTGTACCAGCAAAATCAATGCTGTGTCCTCAAACAGAATAGGATGAAAATTAGGTCTTTACAAGGCAGAAAAATAAATACATATTAGAGAAATTCAAGATCTTGGCATTTTTCATCAGGTTTTATTCCTAGAAGTTACTGACTCTTGATAAACTGTTTTTGAAATTCTATTTTAAGTGTTCATCATATTTTTCCACTTGATGACTTCAGATCAGGCTGTGGTTATGGATTTTTTTTTTTTCTTAAAACCATTTTATTAGTGGCTTTTTTTGTCATTAAATTGAACGCTAAGAAGTACGTCTAACATATTTATATATACATTCCCAATCTCAAAACATGCAGCTGGCCTCCTCCTTTTTTTTTAAAAAAAAAAAAAAAAAATTGCTCCTGTGGTGGACTTGATACGTTAAATTTCAACTTGTAGTAAATTTTTACAGTTGAGTTATAAACCTCTGGGAAATGGTGGGGTGGGTTATCACAGAAATGCTAATACAACCCTAACTCCAGCAGTGATGTTGTAATATATACATCATTAAGTTTTCATTCTCATGGAACGCTTGGTGTACAGAATATTTACATTTATAGTACTATAGTGTATCTTACAGTATCCCTCCAGGTAACAGCGAAATGATAGTTTCATGAGGAAAATTATGTGACATTATTTTAATATACCCATGCTGATTTAAGCTCAGAGAAGCTCAGGAACAGAATTGTCATAATGCTTCCCTATATATTAGCCTAGAAAGTGTTCAGCCCCTTTTAACTGTTAGTTTAATAGTTGCTCAGAGAATGGTGAGAATTTGGAGGACTTTTTATCCCTCTGGCTTCTACAGTAATTATATTATACTGGATAGGGTTTTTTTTGTTAAAATAAATCTAATATTCAGACTTGCTTTGTGTGAGGTTCAAATATGAAATAATAGGTTTTTTCAATGTGTTTTTGCTACCTGCTTGTATATTTACTGATTTACCTATGTAGGTTTCATACTGGGTGTCATTTACCCTCAAATGCCATTGGATAATTGCTTTGCATTCTAACTACAGCAAGAAAAATTGTAAAGGGGAAATCATGACACTATTTGGAAGGAGATAATTAGAGCTACACCTTTTTCTTGGGTCTTATTTTAAGCATGGCAATGAACAGGGAAAAAAAATAAGGAAAAACTTTTGAAAAAGAGGTTGTGACCTTTTGACATTAAGGATGGACATTAAGGAGAAAAGAGCCATTGATGAGGGCAAAGAAAGACTCAAACTTACCAAAGTCAGTAAGGGACAGTTAAATTCTGTGTGAAGTCACTTGCGGTATTTGAACCTGGTGAACTATTCTCTAGCACTTGTGTTCATACTGACCATCGTGGCTGAGTTATTTCTATTTTGTTTTGTTCCCTGAAGATGAGGACACATTTATGGTTTTGAAAATACAAGGGGATTTGCCTGAACAGAGTAAGAAGAAAATTTTATATAAGTTACTGAATGTCTTTCAGATATTTTGAAGGTAGAGATTAATTTTGAGTCTGATTTTCAAGGACTGGTGCCAGGACTGAGCCTGCAAGACTGCACAAGAGGATGTGTGTGCCTGTGCTGTTTACATGGTGCAAGTTAACTAAACAGACAAACAGAACTTATTCATAACAACACCCCATGTTAATAAATAAATGTTATATAGCTGTACCTTAGGTATGGATGTTCTTAAAGTATTTCCACTGAAGTGTGATGGCCCAAGTGAGGGTCCCATGTCTACTAAAAGATAGCATCTTTCGTCCTCAGAATGCATGTAGAAAGGCAACTGCAGATTGCCCCTAATGGTGAAGAAAGGGCCATAGTGAATCTTTTGCTA
This sequence comes from Strix uralensis, assembly GCF_047716275.1. Taxonomy (NCBI): domain Eukaryota; kingdom Metazoa; phylum Chordata; class Aves; order Strigiformes; family Strigidae; genus Strix; species Strix uralensis. The sequence goes on from NC_133975.1 coordinate 21,304,366, forward strand.
TGAAAATGCATTTGGGCTAAGATTTTTCCCAGAATTTATCTGAAAAGCTGTTCTGTAGCGTTCCACTGCAATAGTAATTTACTGGAGTTATGATTGTATCACTGCAGAGCTTTGTTTGATCCAAAACACACAGCAGCTACCAAGTACTCTTCTGTAGAGTGCATGCAGCTATAAGAGAATGACATTTGAGTTAATTAATCTGTAGAAATACTGTTAGAGAGAAGGAGACTAATGTTGAGGACTTGACGGATTCTACTTGCTTTCTGATAATACTTTCATGACAAAAGATTCCAGCAACAGGCATCAGTACCAGCAAATCACCTTGTTAATCTGTTCCATTTTGTTTCTCTGCATTCAAAGAGCAATCAGAAATTTTCCGTTGGAATGACTTTCATTTTAAATTAAGGACAACAAAATAAGAACAAAAATAAAGCTTCATCAGAGAGAAAGAGTGCATTTGTTTTTTCTTCACAGTCTTCACTGAAATGAAATTAAAATGGCTGCTGGTCTCTGCAGACTGCTCCAGCCTTTTAGAGGCTTAGCTCATGGCATCAGTTGCAGCATATATAGGTATCTCATTGCAGTTATGTTTACAGTTGTGTATAGATGCTTCCCACTTTAATGAGATTTTCTCTAAGTACTGTCATCCATGACTTCATCCTCTCGAGGTATTGAACCTTGAGATTGTTTCCTTAACTTTGCCCTACCCTGGTGAGGGCATTATCCTTCACGGAGAGGATGTCAGTTTACCTATGTGAGGAGCTTGATCAGCATTTCACTTTAGAGAATGTAGGCTGTTACTGCTACAGGAGGTGGGGCTACTCAATGTATGGGAAGTGTGTTTGGTGGGGCTGGGAGGTTATAGTCACTAGAATAATCTCAGAGTTTAGATCTAGCTCTTATATGTGGAGATTGTCAGACAACTGTCAAAAATGACTGAATTAAGTGGCAAAACAAAAATAGCTGAACTGAGAAATTATTCTAATCTTACTGCTCACTTATTGTGATTAAGCTTTGTCATTTAGAAATACAGAATAAAATTATATGTCTTTCCACTGATACACACATTTAAGTGCATGATCCTCTGCGACTACTAGCTTACACTATCAATTTCACATAGCCTGTAACTCAATCAGAAACACTATGCTGGTAAACAATTGTCATTTTAACAATTTTTGAAAAAAAGTTTGATTTCTGTAATCTCAAGGGCAAATAAGAATTAGATCCTTAATGGGGAGAAAAGTGTTAAAATTTAGAAATACGTGAATTTCAAGAAATTATCTATGATAGAGGAACTTGCTGAAAAAATCGAGAAAGTTGGGTGTGAGGATACCTGTAAACATAGCCACTGGCATGTATTTTAACCTGTATTTATGCTGCTGAATATGTACACTTAAATGTGTCCTGAGCACACACAGGGGCTGTCTTTTGATCTTATATTGGAAGAAAGGAAGAACTGGTCTTGGGCAAGGAAGGAGTGTGACACATTCCAGTAGCCTCCCCTGTTTGGTCAGTGAGGATCCCTAGATGCGGATTGTTTGGAAGCACCCGCCCCTGACCCATGATAAAACCAGTCATTAGAAAGAGCAAGCCAAAGGCCTCCAGAGCAAGAGCAGTCCATGTTCAGAAAATATCAGGTGTTAGATGGTTAAGATGTAGTGAAAGAATCCAGATGCTGAGTGCTGACCTTATGATCTCCACAAATGGGACCTGTGAGAAATGCTAGTTGTCATATTTTGGGAAGCAGGCTTGTCAGCAGTAAGGGGTAGTTCTGAATGGCAATATTGCATATTCAGGATCAATGAGCCTTGACTGGATCTTTTTCTCTCTTCATGTAATTAAAGATTCTGCACTTACCGTGTAGGTTGATTTTATACTCTGCACCTTTGCACTTGTGTAGAAGAGTGTAATGGTTTAGCCCCTGCCGGGGTCTGAGACCACGCGGCCGCTGCCCCTCCCCCACAAAGGGAGTGAAATACAAAGCCCCAAGACTGAAATAAGGAAAGGTTTAATACAACAGTGCAATAGCAACACAACCAACAACAACAATAACAATAACAGTAATAGTGATAGCAATGAACAAAGCAAAATAGCTACCAAATACAGCAGTTTGAAGCACGATGTACAAAACCACGAGTGCACCGCGCTCCCGCCAGGAAAATGTGACCTGCCAGGATGTGACGTCCGCATGGTATCTGAATAACCCGGCTAGAGCTCCCCCCCACTGCTGGGGAAACTTAACCCTATCCTGGTTAAACCAGGACAAAGAGATATGTTTTTCTGCAGTGGAGTAGAAGCATGCACTGGATCTGTGATGGGCAATCAGGTTGCTAGGCTATTGCAAGTGGAGGTAGTTAATTATTTTAAAAGTTGTAACTGGCCACCAGGAGTGCCTCTCTGGTGCTTTCTTACAGTGATATTCACAGAGTGCCCTTTTATCAGTGCATTTGTGAATTAACTGGGCCCCTTGGAAGTCGCTACCTTGCAAGTTGTATCAGTTCCCATCCAATAAGTTGTTTCTATTTTTGTGGGGTTTTTTGGGGTTTTTTTTTTTGTTTGTTTGTTTGGTGTGGGGTTGTTTTTTTTTTTTTCTTTTTTTTCCTCCCCCTCTCATGACTGACAGACAACCAATCAAACAGAAACTTTGTATCTGAGACATATTTTCCTTCCTCTCCTCACTGCTTTCTATGTACTCACTGACTTCTCTGTCTCCTCTGGTAATGCCCACAACAATACAGTCCCTGTTTTAACTTACTTGTCTTACTATCCACCAGTTTTCACTAAGTACAATTGTGAGATAAGAGGTTTTGAGCAAAGATTTTAATTGCTAACATGGAATTGTGTTCAATTCTCTTGCTAGAGAAATTTCTCAAGGGGAGGAAGGGAAGGTAAGAATATTTGGTCTCAGTTTTCAGTGCTCAGCACATGAAAGATGAGACAACTACTTTACTTAATTCTTCACATGAAGTCTATTATTGCAGTGATCTTTCCAAAGTCATTAAGTTGTATTACGTTAAAGCTAATTAGCATTCCAATTTGTGGTAGCTGTTTGCTGGTTTGGGGTTTGTGTTGATTTCTTTTTTTCCTTTTTTTCCTAAGACATTATTATTCCTTACCTGGTGGGGTTTTGTCTGTATTTTCGGTTTGGTTTTTTTTTTTTGTTTGTTTTTTTGTTTTTGTTATAAAAATATATAACAGAAAGTTTGGAATAATTAATGAACAGAAATAAATCTGAGCTGAAAAAACTATCTTGAACATTTCAGTGTCTGAATTTTCTTTTCCCAATGGCACTTAAGCTCTGAAAGAACAAAGTAAACATCTGGCTGTGGTGAACTCATGCTCAAAAGCAATGACTTGAAGTCCATTTACTTACACTGTTGAATATCAGTGGAACTTTGTATTACACTGTACAGGTAAGAATTCACTGTCGTGACTGTTTCTTAGCAACTTTTGCAAGAAGTTTAACATTTTGATGGGGTAGCCTCTTGCACTTTAATATTCTAATGTTATCTTGATGGATTTGGCAAACTGCTAATCCTAAAAACAAAACAACGCTTCCCAACAGAAGGGGATAGGACTCCATAGGAAATGGATCCAACCTCATCTGCTGTTCCCTTTCACGTTTATATCTCACTTTGTCTTTCAGAACAAAGGCAAAGTTGATACTTTTACAAGTTTGGGAAGGTATTTGCTATTCTGGAGACAATCTGAAATCTTTAGAATGACTTTTTAAGATGCATAGTATTTGAGTATGAAAATTAAATGTGTACCTTACTTCTTAAACAAATTCTTCTAAACTACTTATTATGTCTCTGTCAACAAAATGCTTACATGTGAGCTCAACTCTGGTTCAAAGCATAGCTAGTACTATGTGGAGGCATACCAAATGGAAGAGAGAGAGAACAGAGGTGTAAGTTTTGTTAAAAATATTGTCAGGAACTTTTCTCAGGAAGAGAAAAGAGAGGGAGAGGGGAGGAAGGCATTTGTCACAGAAGAGCTATCAGCCTAGTGAAGAGGGTACTGACCTTTGGGACTGAGGATCCTGCTTCAAATTATAGTCTTAGAACAGGCTTGCAAGCTAAATTTCGAAAATGAGTCATCTTTGTATTTTTCTGCAATACACTTTCTTGACTTTCTTAAAATGTGATTGGAAAATTGCACAAGGATGAACTACCAAATGTAAACTTTTCTTTGCATATCACCTTAAAGAATTGCAAAAGTACTGCAATGGGAGAAAGACTCCACCCTGAATTGAAGAGTATGGCAGCTGGTTTTGCACAATGTGCAGAAGCATTTTTTTGGTGTATGGCAGAGACATCTGGGATCTTCCTACCTATTATCACTGGAGCATTGTAGTTACCATGTTCTCTATGTTTTTGTATCTTCCATTTTATTTGTGTATCATGAGGCTTCCCCCACCTCACCCCTTCCCTGGAAGGTTTCATAAGCTCAACACTACTGTTCCTCTTCCTTCCACTTCCAACTGGCATTCATCACAAATGGCATTCAATATGCTATGTTTTGAGCACTGTGAAGGCTAGTATCAGAGAAGGCCATGGATTTTATACCCAGCAGCAGTGTTCTCAGTTATTATGATAGTAGAGGCATGTACAATACATTTCTAAGTACTTCAGAGACTAAAGCTGACCCTTTCTGGGATAACTTGCTGAAAGGTCTCTCTAGTGTCAGTTTGTCAGCGTAGTTTTCTTTCTAAAACCTGTAATTGAGAATGGGGGGAAAAAAGTGCATTTTTCAGGAACTCCTATAGAAATGCAAGTACTAAACTGAAGGTAGCAGTGAGCAAGGTTGCAATTGCTAGTGGAAGATGACTTGAGAATAAATTGATTTTAAAACCAGCAGTTTTATAGCTCCCTTCCTCAAGATAATAAAGACTTGGTGCAGGTTACAAAAATTCTATCATAGCAATAAAAGCTTTATAAAAATATTTGAAAACATCTTATTTTTATAGAAATATAGCTGTGTAAAATCTAATGCCAAGTGAAACATCTAATGCTAGTTTAAAGGTAATATCCAACTAACATTGCTGTCAATGCAATGCACATATCCCAAACAGGTTCATATTTTGCATCTATGCATAGTTTTAATTAGGTCTAACTCCAAATTTCATATACAAGTGAGTAAATAGGTATTACCTTGGAGTCTGCAGGCATTTTTGTATATTTTGGGGAAATGGAGTATTGTTATCTGCCATTAGTTCTGGATTAGTAATGATTTCCTCACTCATGTTCTCTTTTGCCTTTGTTGATCAAATGTGTTCGAAAGGATTTTCATGCATAAAGTAATACATGTACAATGGAATCCCTTATTACTCGTGCTTACAGTTTAGTGGGGATGTAGGAAACTTAAATTCAAGTGCCCACTCTGGCCTTCCATCAACAGCCCAGATCTTCGTTTCCCACATCACAGGCAATGACTCTAACCCTAAATCTCCTAGTTTCTTTGGAATGGAAGAGTATTTTTGTCTCCATGGTTATGAGCAGAAATATTATTCCAGATTTGAAAAATATTTCTTTTTTCTTGCTTATCTTTGGAGGGACAATGGGGGAGAATGTTCTCTGTGAAAAAAAAGACAACTATTCTGCATCTTCAATCAAGTCTGGGTTCTGCTAAAATGCAGAAGTCAGTCAATATGCTAGTAATATTGAAATTCTTATTTGTCCACTTGCTTGTTAACTTCAGCAATAACTTTGTGGTAGCAAAGTGTCAGCTGTGTTTTGCATAATCTCAGCACCCAACAAACCTTAGCTGAGTTCATAATTCTCTGTTACACAATATATTTTTACAAGGATTTTACATCCTCCCTGCCCAAAGGAGGAAAAGACTAAAATTAGACTCCTAAATTGCTAGGTATGTTTGGGTTTTCAAAACCTTCAAGTGACTCATAATCAATTCTTATTTAAATTAATTCAGACTTCTGTATTTTTAATACAGGTGAGAACACTTTCAAACACTGGGCAATAAGCCAATAAATAACACCACTGCTTATGGATGTTTTTGTGGTAGAAGAAAGACCACTAAGAGCACAATACATTATTAAGCTATGAGAAGTAGGAAAAAAATCTACTAAGAGCAAGATAAGCCAAAATGCCCTCTCTTGCAGACCATTATGTTCAGTGCCAATAGACTACATATAAACAAATAGATGTTAGATATTAAAATAAAATGGATTTTCATGGAAAAGTGAGTACCCTATTTTACCTTGCACCTTTGAAAAATCTCCAACACTGTTATAAGATGGCATCCAAAACCTCTTTAGTGGAATAAACTGAAAATAAATACATTAATTCAGTAGTCAGGTTTCTGACCGCCATAGACCAGGGAAATGTTCGTCTTATTTTTTTTTTTAAATACTTCAAAAATAATGAAAGAGTTATGGAAATGTCACCTTTAGTTCAGAAAATAACATGGTTCCTCTGAATTTCACCATTTCATGATGAGGTTAGTTTGTTATAAGGCAGAAACAGACTACTAAGTTGCTCTACTTTAGCATTACTATTTTGGTTTTCTTTACTCAAGGTGTTTTTTATGTCTCTAATAATAAATGGAACCTTTTCCAATCTTTCTCAAGGGAATGGATGCTTTCTGTGCTTTGCTGATATTGTGGAAACGTAGATGGGAGTTAGTAATTTAGTAGGACTGCCCATCATAAGTTTGGTACCGTGTTAGGTGAACAGCAAATCTCTAAACATTAGGAGTTGTGTACTTTGAAATCACCCCTCTGTTTATTTTTTGTCTGCATTTTTTCAAAAAGTCATCTTTTGTACCTGATATAGTCTAGTGACTACTACATGAAAATTATTTAACTATAATAGCTTCAATATTACAGAAATCATCCAACTATGGTGGTGGTGTGTTTTCTGTATTCTTCAGCCCTTAAAGTTTAGAAGAGATGAATTTGCACCTCTAATTTTGCTTAAGAGTGTAATACTGTACGCATGAAGCCATTCTCTGTACTTTCTATTGTATTTAGCTTATCTTTTTAGGATGCCATGATGGACATATTTACAGTTCAGTAGGCAGATGTTTTCTGGAGGTGACTGGGTATTTCTGAGCACAGATAATGAATTGAGGAAACTTCAATCCATGGCTGTTGCTTGAATTCTGTATCAAGTGGATAGTTGCTGAAACTGTCTTTCATGCACTGCGAACCATGCAGAAGGACCCTTTAAATAAGTTAACTTGTGCACAAGTGATTGCCTACAGTACAGTTACTGAGCAGAATGTCAAGGCTTGCTTTCATGTTTAATTGTACTGAGAAACTGCAGGATTTCTTTCCAGTCAATTCCATCACTTCTAGAAAAACTTGTCTGTCTTTTAGGGGAAAATGGGGAAGATGGGGGAGAAGCATATAAATACCAGGTTGATTTTACCTTCAGTCTGATGAAAAATGGGCAAGTACTGCAGAACCTTGCCCTTAAAAACTGAACAAACCTGTATCAAAACTTTTTTGTATAAAAATAGTATAGGCAAAATATCAGGAAGGGGCCAAGTTGACCTTGGAATGAAATTAGACTCTGAAAACCATCTACTCTCAGCTGCTTGAATTCTGTCAACTGTTTTGCTCTCAGACCGTTTTCCACTTGATGGGCATCAGTAGCACAAAAGGTATTGTCAGAACTGATTGTAATTTCCCTTTGTTAACAATCTCAATAAAAAGACAGACACTGAATGTGCCTTAGGACTAGGTATCTCTTCTCTCCAAAGGTGGTCATCTCAGTAGATGCTGAAGAGTAATAATTTGCTGATTATGTACGTGTTATCTGATGTGATGAACAGAGTGCCTCAGGCTGCAGCTCCACAAAATGGTAAATCTGCCTTTTGAGTGGAGAGCTCAAATGCAAAGCAAAGCACAGGAACAGTATAAGCTCACTCTGCTGTCTCAGCAGTTCTTGTTCAGTCATTTAGCGTCTGTCCTCCCACAGCAGGCATAGATTTGGCATAAGCATTGTATTGCTTGCTGTGTGGGTGGCTGGAGAAATATGCAATTGTGTGCTCTCACTTGATCCAGATCACATTTGTTCTGCCAGTGGGTCAGACAATACATATATTAAGTGTCAATGAATGGTGAACCATGCCTTCAAATGTCCAAGACTCTTTCTCCAAAGTACTCAATTTTAAGTTTAGTAGGTTTTGTTTCATTTATATGAAATAGCAGGAGCTATTTTGGACTCAGTGGCTGACTTCTCTTGCTATATGTCTTTCCTGTAGAAAAGGCTGATGTAGTTTCAATTAAAAATTGTAGAAGAAAAATGGAATTTTGACTGTATACATTTTTAGAATTTTTTCAACATTTTAATTTTTCACACCTTTGTAATTTCAGGCAAAATTTATCTTTTTTTTCCTCCCCAAAAAGAGTGAAAATGAGTTTCTCGGAGAGCTTTGAATTTTCCTTCTCCTGAAGGAAAAAGTGAAGGAATCTCAGGAAAGGAATTAAAATGCAAAGACTCTTCTTTCCTTCTGCCTTGCATAAAACAGGGAAAAACACTGAGGAGAAAACCCTACTTAACATGCTTTTGATCCAGCACCATTTCCAGCAGAAATAAGTGCCCTTTAATAAAACTTCTGTAAAACAATTTTATTTATAAGCTCTAATTTTTGTGTCTTCTAATATGTTTCAAGCAGGCATAATTCTTCTGGTAATGCATGTTTATTTAGGACCAGAAAGTCCTGAGCTCAAATCCACTGTCCTGGATATGGTGTATTACGACCACTGGTGAAGGAATGAAATGGAATACCACAACACAGTTTAGGATGTAATCCAGCAGTACCAATTCTGCCAGATAATGTGTGAAATCCTACCGTAAGACTGCTCTGGCATGCTTTAGACATTTTTTTGAGAAATCCAGGCCAATAGCCCTTATCTCAAGGAAAATGTTGTAGTGTATATAACTGCTCCTTGCATAAAGGCTGCTGTTTTGTTACGTAGCCAATGAGCTGTTAGTTCTTGGTTCTTCAGTCTATAAATGCCTTTGGGATATGGCTACTTGTGCTGTGCTGTTCTGTTTAGTAGTTTCAGCATCAGCCTTTAATCCCGGGAGGTGATAAATGGAAAAAACCCCAACAAAACAACAAATCAAACTCAACTATATTTACATTGTTGGATTTTGTTTTTAGCATTTTCTGGGATGGTAGATGTTGAAACTTGCCACTGGTGCTGGAGTTTCCATTTCACACACTTGTTCTGATCTCCTATTTCCAAAGTGACTCAATATTATCAAAAATACGGTTACGAAATTTGATATTGGGACAGATGTGATTAATATATACTACAGCAAAAGGCTACTAGGATACTACTAGCTATCCTACCTTATTAAGTATAATAATCACATGAAAAAGTCATTGCTCTCCCATTTGGATTTAAAAAGTAGAAAGTATCTAGTGATATTTAAGAAACCTGGTGAAATGCAGCACACAATATGAAGAATAAAGTTATTCAGATTTTACAGGCAAAACCAGTCTCCTTCCAGACTGTGTTGATGTAACAGGCCAATTAATTTGATAAAATGGTGCACCGTTTGTAAGGTGAGATACTTAGGGTGAGGCAATTGTGCCGATGGAAAAATTGCAGTTTCAAGGAGCCATGCGAAAATGCTGTTTCAGCGTATCACTAATTAGCATGCTACCCCAGGCTGTCCCAAATTAATCTCTTCTGCTGTGTGTACTGTATATAGCTAGTAATCATGATTGATTACTGAACAGAATTGTTGCAGAACCACTGAAACTATATGATAAACTTGCTGGAACAGAGTGGAGGATTTTGCTGTACAAGTGCTGTTAGTAGTGTAATATTGAAAATTGTGGTCTGGAGTTAGGGCAGGCTTTAGTGACTAATGGAGCTTGATTAGAAGCTGTAGAATTGTCTTTAATTGTTTTGTTTCCTTTTTAATGTTAAGGTGTGACCTTTTAAATTTACTCACAAAAAAGCAGCGAGAACCACATGTGTACATACTAATAGGAAATGCTCAGAATGTTAGGGCTTGCACTGCAAATGATGCTACATGAATTTGTCTCAATTCATTCTAATTACAGACTTGAACTTCAGTCATCTGAGTGCCTTTACTGCCATGCACTGTTTCCAGGGATACATTTCCCTTGTTGGGGCTGTTCCATTTTGAATAACTAATCAAACTTCCATTGAACAAGTACTCTAACATCAATTTCTTGCATCTTAAAGTGCTCCAATCACTGTCATACAAACTCAGGCTGCCTCTTGATGTGTCTAAATGAATTTTTAATTTTATAGAGTAGAGCAGATCCAAGAAGGAGTTTGAGAGATCTACCTCAAAGTAGCTAATGGCCTGTTCGGCAAAGGCACTAACCTCATGTGGGAAACCCTGGCTGAAATCCCTGGTCTGAAGAGGATATATAAGAGACTTGCAGCCTGGCAAGAATGGCCAAGTCTTTTAGCCACTGATTAGTTTAGAGGTGGACTTGCCAAGAAGCAAATCCTTCTGGGAAAAGCAGCATTTCATGATTAAAAATTTTGTTCTGTGTTTTAGAACCTACTGTGAAACCTAGTAACTCCAAATCATTTTTCCTTTTCTCTCCTACCCAAAACCAAATGAAAATATTTTCACAGGAATCTTCCTTTACAATCCTGATTAAAATTTCAGGGTTTTTTTTCTTTTCATAGCTCTCTACCAATTTTACAAAATAATAATATCAATGAAAACCCTATGTAAAACAAAAATGCACCCATGACCTCATTTTATATATTAGTGTATATTAATAATCATTCATATGCTAAATTTTGGTGTGAGCTCTGAGATACCAAGAAAAATATGCCAAGGAGTATAGGTATTTCTTGTACTTGCAACTCCTACTGTGTCCTCTCACAAAGGGCAAACAGAACTTGCCCCTAATTGCTTGCATATGTGTAATTGCAATAGATTTTATCTACCCTTTTGTCCTTCTCTGCTATACCTCTGTGGTAATAAGGCCCAGGAGGGATGCAAAATTAGCTTGTACAACATTTATGGTATCCTAATATATGAAACAGTTGAAATTTACCATTTTTAGTCTCTCTGTTACTCTGTGAAGTAGGAAACATCTAAATGTTCTTCTCGCATATGTCTGGGATGGTTCTACTGTGCTTTATTTGTCTATCAGGTTTGTTTCTTTAGTGCCTTGCTGAGCGGAGTGAATACACTGGGACATGCCAGAATAATGAATAAATCATGGGTTATGAGATTTGTTACACGTGTAGGTTGATTCCAGCATCACCCAACCTCTTCCCTCTGCCCTGTGAGAGAGCATGTTTTCTTCTCTGGTGAAATAAAATCTGTTACTTTGGCTTGTCCATCTTGAAGAATATTAAGAAATGTACTGAAATATATTCAGTAATTAACCTCCAGTGATAAATTTTCAACTTCAGGTAGAATTTACTCACTATATATATGTTATTTGGTGAGAGTGTAAAAATTGCTATGATAATAGTAAGGACTGATTGGCAAGGAAAGCCAAAAAAAACCCAAGAGAAAATTCTAGATACTATTTGAATTGTTCTTTTTTGTGGAGATTCCAGTACGAACAGCATAATCCATATTTGCCTCTGACTTCTGTTTTGGCCATGGAGCATTGCTTCATTGGAGGGTCTAAGGGACAGAATACTTACCTTTCACCCCTCAGCACCATGAACAATTCTTGTTCCTGCATTGTTTTCCCTCTCGCTTTGAAGATACTTGGGGAGCTTTAGCTGAAACAGTCCAAGAAAGAGACATCTAAGTGTGGACCCAGTTGAAATGGTGAGATGCAGATGGTAGGCCTACACCTCTTCTGTCATGAGATTAAGTAGTGCTGATGGGACATCAGTATCCTAGGAAAAACAGTTCTGTGGAGCCTCAGATGACCATGCTATAGCTTGTTTTAGATGGGAGTAGAAGAGCAGGAGTAGGTAGTAGGAAAGGACAGAAAAAAGGAGTATGCAAGCTTAAGAAAAGCTCAAATAAGTGTCAAGCCATCATGGAGATTTGAAGGAAAGGTAAAAACTTGCACAGTACATTGTAAGCCAGTTTACAGGAAAGTTCCAATCTGTCTAGTGCTAAGAAAGCTGGGACAAAATCCTTGTGCCAAACATGCTTAACTGCAATACATAAGGCAATGTGGCATTGCGATGTGGGCTGTCATGAGAGAACTTGCCCACATAGAGGGCAGAGTAGAAGGATGCTTAGCCAGCTGCATAAATTTTGTTTTCTTCATTATATAAGATGTCCTCTTGTTTTTGGTTTTATTTTCATTTTTTAAGTTAATTCACTCCTCATTCACCAATTCTGCAACTGTGTCTTGCCTGAATATTGACGAGTAGTGTAGGAAACATATTATGCATGCAGAGAAATACAGCTGACACTAAACTTTCAACAAGGAAAACTGTTCCACTTCAATATTCTACACCATATTATATAGCAGACCAGCTACTTCAGCTCCACAAGAAAAAACTCCTCCTAGAAAACAGGCCTATCATATCCCCATAATCAGATCTGGTCTTTTGTATTTGTTATTTAATTAAAGATAGAATATGTGGTAATTTTGCAATAAATTAAGAACATTTCGCTTTAGAATGTGTAAACTAATTTTACCCTATTTTTTACAGTAATGTTGCAAGTTTCTTAGGCTCTAAAAAGGTGGATCTTTTTCTTGAAAACCAGATGACATTTTAAGCAATTTCCATACTTTCAGGGAGTGTGATTAAGAGCTTTTATTTAATAAGTGTAAAAATTACACAGAAGGAGGGGAAAATAAAGACCTCATAAGGCAACACATAATGATTGTCACTGAATATCTGTGGACACTTGAGTGAGAGGATGATGGATAGGGCAGGCCAAAGTCCTAGTTTGTGAGTGTCATGATGCCTTGAATGAGTAATATGCATACCAGAGAGCAGCCTCAGCTATGAAGTTAGTTAGTAACTAAATTGTGAAGGGGAGGTGGAATTAGGAAATGCATCAGGTGCTTGTAAAAGATCTGGCGGTGCTCCAATGATTTGCTGACTTCTAAGGGAGATGCATGTAGGTCTTAGTGGCAGGAAGATTTCATCCTAGGATCAGTAATCCTTCATTTATCAGTCAAAATGTTGTCTGGTCCTAATGTACTTGCTTAATTAGAACAGATCCAGTGGGAAAAGTTTTTACTTCAAAACCGAAACAAAAAATACTCCCCACACCTTCTTATCAAAAAAACCCACCATAGACTGTATGATAGTCAGAATGGATATTAGAAAGGTAGTTCAGACAAGGGGTTAAGCCAAGGAAAAATCACAGCTCAACAATGTGATGAGCAAATGACAGAATAATAGCCAGGGAAGGGTTTGGCAGCATTAGAAAGCAATGTGGAAGCAGCTATAATTCTGATGGCTTTGCTAGCTCTTGCTCATTTAAGAACATTCAGTGGCCACATAAGTAGTAGTATATGTGGTAAACTAATTTTTAATCATTTTTGTATTTTTAAACTCACTCAGGTTTGTGGGAAATGGACGCACACAATAATTATATATAGTAGATGTAAAATGAGTGCTTATTTTACCCAAAGTGAACAAAGCTGATACTTTGCTGACTATTTCTAGTTAACAGATAATGTCAATAGAATAGGATATTATCACAGGATAATGGTCTCCTGCTGCTTGATAAGTGCTGAGTCGAACCACAATGTTTATTTTCAAGGCAGGGGACATTGATCCTGTGACAACTTTCTATTTCAATGACATTCTTGCTATTACAATAGATTGATGCACTTATGACCATTTTGTTTAATGGATATTAGTTTAGTAAAGTGACAGCTGCTTATTGTGTGCCTATTCAATACACTCTGATTGGCTTCAAGAAAAGAATGTGTGTGATAAGCATAAAAGGTATAGATTTTTATTTTAAAAAGAGGACTCTGGTCCTATGAATGAGATGCTTAAATCTTTATTTTATATTTTTTCTTAATCTCCGTTAACAAAAAAGATTGTTTACTTTGAAGGATTGCCTTTTGATGTAATTCTGAGCAACAAGAATTTCTTCTTGAAAAAAAAAAAAGATAAACTAAGAATGCATATTGCTTTGCAAAACCTGATCCGCTGAATATTTGAGCCTTTCAGCTGGGAGCTTTTCCCAGGTGAAAACTGGTAATTTGTTCTTTGGAGAAAAAACAAATAATGAAAATGCTTTCAGTACTGGAATTACTATTTTACCACTCTGGAGTAGACTATGTTACACATCAAAAACAGAGAGCAGATTAATTCCCAAGAGTAAACCAACCTTTTACTGTAAAACACTTTCACTGGAGTGAAGTTCTAGCATGCGCTCTCTCTCCTTTTTACATTCCTGAATATTTTAGTGTCATTACCAAAGCTGAACTTTTAATTTTTTGTACTTTTTTTCACCTTGTAAGAGAAGGCAAAAGGCAATTTTTTCACTACACTGAATTTCAGGCCTTGGAAGAGGTTTCATACAAACTAGATTGTTTTGCATGGCTGAAAGACAGTCTGGTGAACCAACATAATTTAGTCTTCAGGAAAAAAAAGTTGTTTTTAAAATAGGGCTTTCCTTAGCTGCTATTCAATTTTTTTCAAAATTGTCCCTGCTTTCATGTGAGTAGCAGTGGAAACAAGAGAGGGAAGAAGAGAATAAAAGAATCTGATCCATATTCTCACTGGGAAAAAATGCTTTTCTGCAAATGTAATATCAACGATGTCCAGCAGTAGTCCTATTGATTTTAATGCGTCAGAGTCTCTAATAATACTTTATTACATGAAAGTAGACTGTAGGAATGTGGATGCTTTTCCTGGATGACCTGCTAAAGCAGAGGACTTAATTATTTCTATTTTCTTGTCAGTGCAGTAATTCTACACTGCGTATTTATGAAAACGTGGGAGGAAGAGTTCATGCATTTGTACATGGATGTGAGAAAATGAAGGAAAAATAATTACGTGGAATTGCCCCCCACACAGTCAGGAAGCACAACATCATGTTACATTTTATTAAATTAATTCCTTTGTGAAGATTTTAAGATAGCTTACTTTGGAGGGGCTCTGTAATAAGCAAATTTCAAACTACAGACATAGTTTGGATATATGCCAACTACAATGTCTGATGGTAATAAAAAAAATTCTGATTCAAAACATGTAAGAACGTGCTTGGTGATTTTGCTTTCAATCTAGATCAGATACTGGAAAAAGACTTTCTTATTCCAGCATTTCTGCTTACTTTTCTCCTTGAAATCTATAAAATGATAGAGAAAATGCTTTGAAATCTGCAGAAAGACTGAGTTTGGTGTAAGACAGGGATGAAGGCTGGCTTAAGTAATGTTCATACAGAAACAATAAGCCAGATTTTCTACTGATAAAAGTTATTTTTTATTTATAGCAACTGAGAATCTGTCTGTATAGTTTTTTCTCTTAGTGATCTCTTTTTTCAGGTGTCAGTTATCTTACATAGCTGTAGAAAGTCCACCATTTCCTTTCAATGAGAAATCTTCTTTTCAAGGACTGGACAATGATTATCAAAGGCTATTTTACAACACATCAGAAGGATTAAAATTCTAGTTGCCTTTGGTTTGGTTTAAGCTGATGGAGACAATAACATGAGAACACTTTAATGTGAAAAACTAGTTTTAGAGAACAATAGACTTTTGAAAAATCTTAAAAAAGGAGATGGCCTGGATTCAAGTACTTTTAGGCAGTCAGAGATTAATTTGAATGCTCTAGTACTGTCATTTATGCATTGAGAATCATGTTTAAAACTTCTCAGCTGACAGGTGGGTATATCAAGGCCTAATGAAACTGTAATTATGGGTCAACAGTCCTGAAAACTGGATTTTTAACTGGTAAGAACTGTTTTATAATAAAATGAGAAATTATTCTTAGGTTGCTGACAATACCAATGTACAAGTACTTCTATACATGAAATTCCTATAGAAAGGATTAGGGATATAAAAAAAGTCTTGCTTTTGCTCATTAAATCGCTTCCATTTCTTCAGACTATTAGATCTCATCAGTCTTCCTTTGCACCACAGAGAAGCTGTGTGAATGGAGACACATCTTGTCCAGATCATGTTGTCCAAGTATACCTTCTCCTAGGAGTAAATGTAGTGTTCAGTGAGACACAAGTGTTTCACTGCCTGGATCTGTTTTGAAGTTATAATGGGAGTTCTGGTGTGATCCAAAGAGACAGAAGGCCTTTTTCAGACTTTCTGCAGGCAATAATTTCTGCTATATTTCTCACAAAGGAAACAGGCCTTGTCTATGTTTTGTAGAACAAAGGAATCAAATGACAGTAAGAAAATCTCTAACTGCCCAGCACTGATTCCTGCTATGATATGTTAATGGTCGCAAGGGCCAGAAACTATTTCAGTTGTGAAACGGGGAACAAAGTTTACATACAGGTGAAAAACAGTGTCACCTGATGGTGATGATTAGGAACTGGACCTGTTTTCATCCATTTCACATCCTTGGAATAAAAGTGTCAGTTGAAAGCAAAGGCAAGTCATTAGTGCCTCGGCCTGTCTTGATTCCAGCTGAGTTGTACTACTCTTGGAAAAATTTGTGAAGGATGTTGCAATGTGCGGAAGTTCTGAGGTGTACGATAAGATCCACAACTTGTATAAAAATGGAAGGGAGAAACCAGAGAAAAATTATTTCGGCCTTACTCTCACTATGGACAACCTTTATGGGGTAACGAAGACTTTCAGCAACTGTAAGTATATGTGTGTGAGGCAGTTGATCCTGAGCAGAACTGTTGAAGTCTTAAACAATGAAATAGTGCATAAAGAACCACCTCTCTAAGAAATAGTCTGCTTATCAGAGAGATGAATTAATTTATTACTGATAAAAATGACTTCTCAATCTAACAAGATACCTGTCAAAACTATCTCTCTGTTCACATCCTTATCTGGAATACGTGCCATAACCCTATAGATAAAAAAACCCATAAGAGAATAGTTGGAAATTAGCCTGATTTGTACCCACATGCTTTCATTTGCATCCGCTGCTATCAAGTGATTGACAGCATAACATAAATCAAGATTTTTTTTTTACTTATTAATATAATATGAACTGCAAAAAGATTAAAGTCTCATTTACATAACCTGAGATGAAAGGAGGTGAAATATTATAATTATCTTTTCAAGCTAAATTTGCACTGCCATTTAAAATTAACCTATGCAAATGACAGGTTAAACCCCAGGAAAGCTCCAGCACTGTTTCAAAAAAATACAATCAATTTCCAATCATGACTGTGTTTTTATGCTAGCCATTCAATTAGTCACTTGGATCCATAAATGTATACCAATATAATGATTTTTTTTTCCTTGTTTTGTTCTTGGCTTTTAGCCCTCAAAAGATACTCAGGTTGTGAAGTTTGCATCCTTATTTGCATTGAGTAGCACTCTAAATATTGCAAGGTTTATCTATACAGTAATGTGATATGTGGCTTAGCCTGAGTGAGGATAGTTAGGCACAATTATATTCATGAGTAAGATGAGAATATATATTTTTTGCAGTTTATAGGTGTATGGGATGACTTTGGTAAGATTTGAGAAAATAACCCTACAGGGGTTCTTCTCTGTCTTACTGGTAGTGTCTGCAGAAATTAAGTCAGAGATGAAGACATTATTGTGAAGTGAAAACTCCCAAATTTCCCATTTGATAACTGTTCATTTTTCAAAATTTGAGGTGGGTGGAAATTGAAAGTTGTGTAGACAGTTGATTTTGTTTTGGCAGCCAATCTAAAAGAAGTAGTTCTACACACAAAGGAGTAACGGTGGCCTGATTTATGATGGGCTTATGTCTTATGTCTCCTATGACACCCTCTCATCCCCCTGCAAGAACCTCAAACTCAGCACTGAGGTATTTCTAGATCTCTTCTGTGTTCCTGAGGACCATCCTCATATTGTTGTCAGTTCCCTTGCATCTCAACCTGCTTTCTGGTTTACTCACTGGGTGAGAAACAATGTACGTGCTGTGGCTGATCTAGAGAGCAACACATGCAAATTCACCAGATAGTATATATGTGTTGACCAGACCAACAGTGGCTGTCAAATACTAAATTCCCTCTGTGTTTTCTTCAGTGGGAGTGCTAATATGGTCTCTAGACACCAGTTTTCACAAAACCCATGTAGTAGCTTTGAACTCTGACTGTCAAATTTGATAGGAATTAGCCAACGAGAGAGAGGAATGTCTGACACCCTGTGCAGTCATGTCAGATGTTTCCTTGCCAAATCAGACTATAAAATTAAGGGGAGGGAAAAGGAAAGAGAAAGGCAGAGAATTACTCAAAGTAATGAATGGAATATTTCTTGCTGAAATGAAAGACTGAAACATTTAATTTAGTTTGACACAAAAGGTTCCATTCACTGTGAAATAAAATATTTTGTTCTGAGGTGCTTGTGAGAAAGTAAAGAAAGTGAAAGACTAGAGTCAAAAGCTGTCAGAGAAAAAAACAGCCTTGCAAAACAAGTACTAAGAGCTATCTCTACATAGTGTTAGAGATCTGAATTGTACTACTTCTATATCTGGAAGGGGGATTAACTCCCATTTTTCACCTTGTTTTGGCACTGGTCAACTATCCACACCTTTAAAGTATCTGAAATTCCTCCTCCTTTATTTCCACTTTTAAAAGATGCTTTCATAGTCACAGTGGGTGCACATGGATATATACATGTCAGAGAGAGAAGGAGAGAAGATTTGTTTATAAACAAACTAAAACAGTGTTTGCAGGAGAGGAAATTAGAATATTTCTACCCACCAGAAACATTGTGTTCGACACCCAGGCTCTCCAGGAATTAATATACATAGGGAAATAACTTTATTTGGCTTCGTGTGGAGGTTAAGGTATTGTTGGCCATCTGAGAATTTGTATCAGGTGCTGAGCATTTATGGACAAGCATTTATCATTTAGGACTACAAACAACATAGTTCTTACTCTGATTATTTTTGACACTAGGTTATCAAAAGTTTCTTTGCACTTCTGATCTTAAAACTTAGAAACAATCACCTGAGGTGTTATAGTACTGAGGTGTCATACTGATTTGTTGGTACTTTTATATAAAGCATCTCAGGCCAGAGGTTACTGAGTTGCTGGTGGCTAAGTTTGAAGTGGTGGGAGGAATGCCCTTTGAATTTTTGCTTTACCAGCCCTGGAATGCTGAAATGCTCCACCCTAACTCCAGGTCTTGGGAGGGTCAGGTGAAACTAACTTTCCTTAAGAAGCTAAAAGATAAAGATGAAAAGATTTAGTGGCTTGTATAGTTCATTTGCCCATGGGAGGGGGCAAAGAAGGGCAACTGCAGGTGTTAGCTGGAAAGTCCCAGCTAGCCACCATAGAGAATAAGGGAATAATTGCTTCTCTGTACCATTACCCAGCAAGAGGGGAGGTCTCCTTAGAAGTTTTTACTAAAGAGAGTCTTTGGCACATCACTTTAAAGAATATCCTGATGAAAGTGGGGTTTGTGTGTAATGGTGACAATGAGTTTTTCTGTCATTCATTTAAGAACTTCTGTGATGTCTGGCCACTTTTACTGTTTTCCTCTAGAAGGACAAATGAATCCACTCCAAAAAAGTGTATCTGAATATCTCTTTTCCTAGGATATGTTCTGTTCTGAACCAAATCTGTTTTTCTCTGGCTTTATAATAAGATGAATTAAGTCACTGCCTCAATATAAGTGAACTGTGATGCTGTCAAAGTCTGAGTTCTGTATCTTCTCGTCACTGATCTCTGATCAGTTTGATGAAATGATCTGATGATGCTTTTGTGTCATGTCTTTTATCTATTTGTTTCTTTGTTTAATGATTGTTATGTTGAAGAACTTTTGGTGAGATTAGAATTTATAAGATATCAAATTGAAAAATCATTCTACCCCAGATAACCTGGAACTCAGAAGTCTAGGTTTTGAATGCTTAATGCTCCAAGAATGCTACATTTTTCAGTCAGAAGTCTCACTCTGTGTACCCATGACCACAATACAGTGGCATGCAAGGTGCCCAAACGAACCCTGAACGTGTTATGTCACGTGGCCTAAGAATGACAGGTGGGATAATGTTGTGCTCTGATAAAGCTACAATCTGCTGCTGATAATTAAGAGTATCCGTGCTTACCATTGATTTTTAGAAAGATTATGAAA